>NC_069678.1:67180613-67805613 GCF_023699985.2 Odocoileus virginianus | reverse complement strand
ACAGTCCACAGGGATCACAAAGTCGGACACAGCTGAGTGACAGCACAAGCATGATACCTGCTATCACAGAGCACTGTGAGAGTTGCTGAGACTGTAAAGTAGAAGGCGTAGGTCTTGCCCTCTATAGGCTTCTGATCTAGGTAATCACCTGGGGGTTTCTCTGGAGGCTCAGATAGTAAAGAATCTGCCTACAGTGCAGGAGACCTGGGTTTGATCCCTGGGTTGGGAAGATCCCCTGGAGGAGGGCATGGCAACCCACTCCATATTCTTGCCTGGAGAATCCCCACGGACAGAGGAGCCTGGTGGGCTACTGTCCATGGGGTCATAAAGAGTCAGACACAACTGAGCGACTAAGCACAGCACAGCACATAAGACTATGAAGCAAGGACCAAGTACTATCCATTCAGCACTGGGATACGTGTTTTAAGATCTATCTCAAGAAATAAATTACTGTTCTCCAAAGAAACTACAGAGAGGTTAAGCAATCTTCTCCAGGTCATTCAACAAACAAGTAGGACTGAGAGAAGAACCCAGGTCTGTCTGCTTTGATGACCTTGTGCTGCTCACAGGACTGTTAACAAGGGCACCAGAGCAGGCGAGTAAGGAGAAAGAACTTTATCAGGAGTCTCAGGGCCAGGGCCACATGAGTAATATATGATGACTGTTGCAGAAGCTTAGAAAACAAGCGATGTGTTGAGGCCTGCCGAGCAGCTCTGCTGAGGAAGCAGGTCCTCAGTTAGATGCTGAAGGCAGATTATGAATCCAACAAGAGAAGGATGGAGGGGCAGGCTTTCCAGGTGGAAGGAGGCATAGTGTGTGCAAAGGTGGAAGCTGGAAAAATGCAACCTCTGGGTTTGTGCCGTGCAGTGCAGAGCAGTGGAGAGAGCACCGCCTGCTCCAAACTCACTAACAGTGCAACCTGAGGCCAATCAGATAATCTCCCCTTAAGCCTCAGTTTCCCTAGAGGTCAGTGGTTGTGATAGTAGCCACTTTAGAAGGTTATTGAAGACCCTTAGGTCTTCAGTGTATGTAATGCACCAGGCTCCTCAGAATCACCAATTTCAGACTTCAACTGAAATCACATTCCCTCTGTCATAGTATCCCACATCCTGTCCTACCTGCAACTGGATCCATCTACATGGATTCAGTTGCAGTTATATATATATATGTATGTATATATGTATCTGTAAGCTTATATGTTGAATGTCTGTTTCGTGACTGTCAGTTCCATGATGACATGGACAATATCTGTTCTTTTCAACACCATCTCCATAAAGAACAGACTTTTAGACTCAATGGGAGAGGGAGAGGGTGGGATGATTTGAGAGAATAGCATTGAAACATATACATTAGCATATGTAAAACAGATGACCAGTGGGAGTTTGATGTATGATGAAGGGCACCCAAAGCTGGTACTCTGACAACTTGGAAGGATGGGATAGGGAATGAGGCAGAAGGGAGGTTCAAGACAGAGGGGACACATGTATGCCTGTGGCTGATTCATACTGATGTATGGCAAATACCATGACAATATTGTAAAGTAACTATCCTCCAATTAAAATAAATATATAAGTGAAAAAAAAAGTCTCTCAATCTCTGTTAGATGTGTGAATACATAAATGTCTGAATTAATGAATAAATGAATAACCATACCTATTTCTGTGCCATGACTCTAAGAACCTCAGGGAAAACATGTCTTCTCTGTAGTGGGGAGGGGGTGGTTAATTAGAAAAAGCTTTCAGAGAGTGCAGTTGGAGCATCAGAAGGTCACCAAGGATCACCAGGGAGAGCACCAGGTCTCCTGTCTGCCTCCTGATGTTGCACATAATAGTCTCTGAACAGGAAGGAAATTACACAAACTTCCAGTTCAGCTGGTTCCAGTTTCACAACCCAGCTCTTTCTGTCTCACTTAAATCTGATGTGCTGCGTCACTGATGTGACTTGTGACCTGTCTACTGGACAATGACTCTGCATGATCCCCACATTGCCTGCCAATAATCTAGAGTGGACGTCAAGACTTTCCAATAATTGAGTCTTTTAATCCAATGCGACACGATAATCCTTTATGCTGAGTAGAAATAAACAGGTGCACTAATAACTACTAAGCATTTGATACATTTTAGTTCCATGATAGAGGTAAGGATAGGGAGCTGAAGGAGGCTATAACCCCGCCTAAAGTGAAGCAGTGTACACATAGCTGGATAACATTCACAGCTTTCATGTTATGGTTATGTATATAACCATAAAATGGGAAAGTACAGATAATATTTGCCATTATTTGGTCCCAATATATAAGAAACTTACACAACTGGGGTTGGTTCAGGATATAAGTCTGGTTTCAGGGCAGATTTGAACTGAGTGTCCAGATCTCATGATTATCGATTTAGGCATCTTTCTTTCTTTTGGATCTCATTGTCACTCACTAGCTTTATACTAGTCAACAGCGTACAGGTGCCTGTAATGTCACAGTCCCCCTACACCCTGTAGTATATTTTTATTCTGATGCACTTTTGTGATGGGACATCGGAATGTAATAAATCAGGGATTGGCAAGCTAAGGCACACTGGGTCACACACCAAGATGAGATCTCCTGCCATAGTTCCTAAGGCAATCAGTATATTCATTTATTCTATTCCTGAGGTAAAACTGAGGAAGGTTCAGAAGCCATCTTACATGTGTTCAACTTCTAACACTTCACCAAGTATTTCTATATTTATTACCTTATTTACTCATCACAATACTCTGGAAAGGTAAGATGAAAAGGTCTTATATTATTATTCCTATTGTATTGATACATTATGATTCACACGTGCTGAGAACCAGATCCTAGTACTTCCCACATTGCCAAAGACTACATGGTTAAGCTTTGGCTATTTGTTGGAAATGAAGGTGAATAGTCATGGTGTAGAACAAAGAAAATGACTCTGTAATGGGGGTTAGAGTTGCCACCCCAAAATGTCTCTTTGGCATGCAAGTTATTTAGAGCTGAAAAAAATTCAAAGCCCAAGAAGACTCAGGAAAAAACTCTGATGTCCCCCCCTTAGCTGCCTCAAGAATGTAGATAGGGAACCTCTTCCAAGAAGCTATCATAGATAACTATAGTATGAACGAGGTATGGTAGACTGGGAGAAACCTGGGAAGAATTTTTTTTCTAATTCTGTTCTGTGTCCTACTGTCTCTGCGCATCCTGAAAACATTTGTTTACCAAACATTTTCTTTTCCATCTTCATGCCTTCCTCCCTTCTGAAAACTCAAACCACTACCCCCAACATCTTTGTCTTTTTTTTCTTTTTAATCCTTAGTTAAGGATGGTTTGTCAGTTACTCAGTTTTACTGGGTCTTTCCCATGTACACATGTGATTAAACTTTCATCTGGTTTTCTCCCATTGATCTGTAAATTCAATTCTTAGACTAGCCAGAAGAACCAAGGAGGGTAGAAAACAACTTCCTCCTGACAACCCCAACCCAGGAGGCCTAGGAACTAATCACGCGGCCTCAGCCTCACTGAGCCAGTATCCTCACCTGTAAGGCCAAGAGAAGAACATGTATTTGGGGTAGTTATGAGGAGAGCAGAGTGACTGTCACATACTTGGCACACACTCCAGTTCAGTGAAAGCACAGTGATTGCCTAGGCTTACCCCTCAGAGCCGGCGTGTCCTTGGACAAGCACCTCCTTTTACTGTGCCTCAGTCTCCTTTTCTAGGAAAATAAAGAATTTAGGCTTGATAAATTTCCTTCCAAATGCCAGTCCCATCAGCCTGGGAGCCTGACTTTTCAAAATACGTGGCTCAGGTTTAAGCTAAGTTTGTGGAATCTTCCCTCCTGTTACTTACTGGGTGTTTCAAAACAAGCTGAAAAACGTTTCAGACTACCTGCATCTGTAAACTAGGGACAAATAGGACCTAGCTAACTGGAAATGTAAGGAGAGTGAAGATTAAATGAGATATGTGTATCCAGGACTCACCAGACTGTAATTTCCTTAGAGGCTGGGACTCATTTGTACATTTACAAACTGTGACACTTCTTCTGATGGTTGCCCACAAAATTAGATGAGTAAATTTAAATAAAGTATCAGGAATAGGATCTGGCACAAACTAAAAACATTTGATAAATAGTAATTGAAGGGCTTCCCTTTTAGCTCAGTCGGTAAAGACTCTGCCTGTAATGCAGGAGACTCAGGTTTGATTCCTGGGTCAGGAAGATGCCCTGGAGAAGGAAATGGCAACCCACTTCAGTATTCTTGCCTTGGAGAATCCCATGGACAGAGGAGCCTGGGAGGCCACAGTCCATGGGGTCGCAAGAGTCGAACACGACTTAGCGAGTACACCACCATCACTTTATTTTAGCAACTGTCTGCATGAGTCCTGGTGCATTGTTGAAACGCAAAGTTACAGGATACACGCTGGACACACATACCCACCAGCGGCTACGGAGAGTTTGCGTGGAAAAATCCTGCTAGAAGAGCCTGCAGAGCAGAAAACTCGCGGCCTGAGAGGACACCGCCCACTTCAGGCCTTAAAAGTCCCTGAGAGGGTGGAAGAACCTGTTAGAGACCGAGGCTCACACCACTCGCCCGGGCCGCTAGACCGCAGGAGCAGGCGGGGGCCAATCCCCGGCCCGGTTCAAAGGGCCAATCGCGGCAGGCTTTACAAGGGCCCGAGGGGGCGGGGCCGCGCGCGGGGCGGGGCGGGGCCTCAGCTGCTGCGGTGGACCGCCCAGTCCAGGCTCGGTGGGGCTCGGTGGGGCTCCGCTTGGCAACCTGCAGAGCCCTGATAGCTAAAATGTAATTTCAGATTGGACAAGTAAGTGACCCTCCTCTCAGTCCCACGTGTGTACCAGGGGCTTTAACAGAAGCGCAGGCTCGCAGCGCGAACGTTCTCCAACCAGAGAGCGTATCTGGCCCAAGCCTCCCTCCCCTTTCCCGCAGTCGCCGCTTCCACTTCCTCCTCTGACCGCCTGAGCCTTAAAGCCAGCGCCAGCCGGGCCCTTGGCCTCCGAGATCTTGTTGAGTCCCTTGTGTTCACTCCTGGGTGAGGCGTCCGGCCACTCCAGAGACGGGTGGGCCTTTACCGTATTCCCCCATGCTGCCTGAGATGTCTGGAACTCTGGGTCCTCTGCAGTGCCTATCCAGTTAATTATGTTAATTTGCTCTCTCCCCCCCATCCACCCAGGGCCCTCTACCACCTTATTTCAGGATCTTTCCTGGTAAAGAGTCCGCCTGCAATGCGGGAGACCGAGGTTTGATCCCTGGGTTGGAAAGATCCCCTGGAGAAGGGAAAGGCTACCCACTCCAGTATTCTGGCCTGGAGAATTCCATGGACTGTATAGTGCATGGGGTCGCAAAGAGTCGGACACGACTGAGCGACTTTCATCTAGGCATTTTTGAGCCTTTTAATTTCAATCTGGCTACTGTAAGGCATTTTAAGACCTGTGTTGCTTGTAGCTTTCAATGCTTTCAGCAACTTATGATAATATTTGAGGCGCAGTTTAGATTAGATGGTATAATGCTCTTTGGCTACAGTTATCCTGGGTAGAAACGGCCTAGGAGTATCTTTCCATTTTTATTAATGACCTTTCTTTTTAAGAACAAGATGCAAAATGGTGAATTTCCCTAATCCTTGACTATGTTCCACTAAAGCACTTTTCATGTCTTAACATTTGTCTCTAGAGTCTCTGATATCGTCTCTAAAGAGTCATTTCCAAAATACTGAAAAGCAGTCATCATTAGATTAATTTTAAAAATATGGTATTAGGGGGAGGAAGTGATGATGCTTTTGAATCGCAGAGCAGTGAGATAGAAGGCAAGCTGCCTTTTATTTTGTGGCTGGTGTATAGAGGGTAGAGTTCTGTTTTATTTTGCTTGCTTTTCCCCTCTTCCCTATAATCCACCAAATGTGCATCCTGAAGTTGTACTTCTTAAGTTGCTAGCTGGGTCTTCCAGCCTTCTGGCTGCCTCCTGGTCTTCTGGGAGTCTCCTGTCAATGAGGTCCTGTCTTTGGTTTTTGACCTGGTGGCCACTGGCCTGACTCTTGGAGGTATCAGCTAAGGAGGACTTCCTGGTGGCAGGCTCAAAAAACTCTTTATTAAGGATGATTGAAGGAACCCAGAGGGTAAGAAGGCCTGAGATTGATTTTGAGGGGAAGGGAGTGTCTCTGCTGGATTTGGAAGTCAAAACATGTGTATTGGGAGAAGGAACTAACCCAGAGGGTGGAGATCTTTGTCTTTCTGGGTGAAGTTAAGTTTACTGGGCGGAGACTGGACCTTCTTCCAGGCTGTGTTGTTACTATGGACCTTGTCTTTTCCTGGAATCTGGTTCCCTTTCCCTAACCTACTTCACTTAGTTCAAACCACCATCTGTTATCAGCTGGTTCTGAAAACACTTTCAGGTAGTGAATCTTCCCCACCCCCACCCCAAAATATTTGAAATAATTGTTTTACCAGAATGTACTACAGAGAGTATTCAGCCTCTTACCTGCCCCTATTTTTATAAGGTGGAATTTAGAGTCTACTCAGATTATGTTAGAGGAGGTCACCCAAACCAGCTCTTGCGTTCATTTGTTTGTTCACTGATTTGGGAATGTGCTCTGGGCCTGCGCACTGTGGTAGGTTCTGGGAAAGCAAGAATTGGTCTTTGCTTTCAAGCTTTCATACATTCTGCTTCTGTCTAGTCTGGCCAAGGAGATTATATGAGTTGGTGCTGTAGCAAGATATAAGAAGATTCTCCTCTAATGGCCTGTATGGGAAAAAAAATCTAAAAAGAAGAGTGGATATTCCTGATTCACTTTGCTGTAGACCTGAAATTAACACAATGTTGTTAATCAACTACACTCCAATAAAAATCAATTTTAAAAGATATCAGGAGTTGAGAGAAGTCCAAATGGCTCACCATAGGCTCAGAGGAGATAATACCCAATTGGAGAGTTGCAAAGCTTCAGTATGACTGGGCTGGAGAAAGACAAAGGAAAGTGGATTATCTGACTTGGGACAGCATGGGCAAAGCTATACAAGGCTGGTACACTGCTGATTATGGGCAGACAGGAGAGGGTGAAGTGGGAAATCACCAAAAAGGAGGATGGGGAGAGTGCAAAGGCCAGCTCAGGGAGGGTCAGGTGAATGAGGTTAAGGAGGTTGAAATGTATCTCTAGAGCAAGCAGCAGCTGTTGAAGTAACTGACACTCAGGGATGTGTTTTAGAAAGTTAATTCTGGCTGCAAGGTGGCAAATGAATTGAAGTGGTGAGGACTGAAGAGACTATTTTAATGAAGGTGAGAGATGGGTTAGCATAGTTATGGGACTAGAAGAGAGGGATTAGAATAGAATGATTAAGAATTAATTACTGATTGAATGTAGGAGATGAGGAAAGAATATAGCAGTCAGGGTACCCTGGAAATGAAAAGGCATTCACCACTGGGATATTTTTCAGCAGCTTTATTGAGGTATACCTGGCATACGGTAAACTGTACATATATAAAGTGTCTAATTTGAGAAGTTTTAATATTACCCATGACACTGTCATCACAATCAAGATAAAGAGCATTTCTTATACCTCCGTTGATTTCTTGTGCCCTTTTCTAATTCCTTCCAAGAACCAGTGAGCTGCTTTCTGTCAGGATAGATTATTTAAACTTTTTTAGAAATTTTATCTGTAGGGTCATACAATATGTATCTTTTATGTATGGTGACTTTTCTTTAGCATGATCCTCTTGAGATTTGTCCAGGTGGTATGTGCATGCATACATAGTTTTTGTTTTGTTTTACTGAGTGGTATTCCATTGTACAACTATGCCATATTTAGTTTATCCATTAACCTGTTCATGGACATTTGAATTACATTTGAATTATTTACTGCTTCTTGGCCACTACACATAAAGCTGATATGATTACTTGTATAAATATCTTTGTGCAGGCTTTGTTTCTCTTGGTTAAATACTTAGAAGTGGAATGGCTAGTTTACATGATAGGTGTGTATTTAACTTTTTAAGATGCATTCAATCTGTATTTCAGAGTGATTCTAGTTTGCTCCAACTGCTATGGTCACTTTTAAATTTTAGTTATTCTATTAATGTGGAATTCTCTCCTGGGGTTTTAATGTATACTTCCCTAATGACTAATAATCTCAAGCTTCTTATCATGTGCTTATTTCCCCATATATATTTTATACATCTTCTCAGTTGAAGTGTTTATTAAACTTTTTGTCCATTTAAAAAAAAGACCTATTTATTTATTGATTTTTGAGAGGTTTTTATGTATATTCTCATTACAAGTTTTTTTTTTTTTTTAAATCATAGTTGTGATTTGGAAAAATTCTCTCCCATTTTGTGGCTTATATTTTCATTTTCTTAACAGTATCTTGAAAAGCAGAGTTCTTAATTTTGGTTAAGTTTAATGTATCAATTTGTAATTTTAATGATGTCTGTTTTGTCAGTTTATTCTTTTATGGATCGTGGTTTTGGTATCTTAAGAAGTTGAGCCTAGTCTGAGATCTCAGAAAGTTTGTCATATTTTTTTTTAAGAAACTTTATTTATTATTTTATATTACAGCCAGGATTTGTTTTATGTTAACCTGTAGAACAAGATATGGACAAGCTTTATTTTTTGCATATGGTATCAGCTGTTCCAGTACCATTTGATAAAAAGCCTATCCTGTCTCTCATGAAGTGTCTTTGTACCTTTGAACAGAATCAGTCTACCATGTGTATATGTGGACCCATTCTGGCTGTTTTATTTCATTACATTCATTTCTTTGTCTATTTTAATGTTGTTACCACTTAGTTTTGATGACTATAGCTTTGTAATAGATATTAAAGTCAGGTAGAATATCCTTCAACTTTTTTTGTTTTTAAAGTTGTTTTGGTTATTCTACATCTGTTACATTTCCATGTTAATTTTACAATCATTTCAAAATAAAGCCCTGCTTAGATTTTAATTGCAGTTTAGTTTATACATTAATTTGGGGAGGGAATTGACATCTTAAATTCTGTTTTCTACCCTTGGACAGAGTATATCTGTTCATTTATTTAGGTTTTCCTTAATTTCTCTCAACAATGTTTTTTTAGCTTTCAGTAGATGGATCTTTGTCAGATTATCTGTAGGTAGTTCACATTTTTTGATGCTGTTGAAAATAATGTTGTCCTTTTAGGTTTCAGCTATCAATTGTTTGTTGCTACTTGTATGTTGACCATGTATCTTGCCATCTTGCTAAATCACTTATTTAGTTCTAATAAATTTTTGCAGATAGATTGTCTATCTGATCATATTATCTGTGAAAAAAGACAGTTTTACTTCTTCCTTTCAATGAGAATGTCTTAACTTTTCTTGCCATAGTACACTGGCTAGAATCTCCTGTGCTGAGAGGTTTCTTTAATTTTTTTAAGTGAAGAAAGGGTGTAATGTTTTGTCAGTTGCTTTTTTCTGTAACTATTGAGATCATAATTTTTTCAAAGACTGTTAATATGGTCAGTTACATTCATTGATTTTTTTTTGAATGTTAAATTAACTTTGTATTACTGAGGTAGATCCCACTTGGCGAGGACCTATTATACTTTTTATATTTTGTTGGATTCTATTTGCTAAAATTTTAAGAATATTTGCATCTGTGTTAATATTTGGTAATGTTATAATTTTCTTTCCTTATATTGTTTTTAAAGTTTTGTTATCAAGATAATTGTGGCCTCATAGAATGAGTAGGGAAATATTTCTTTCTCTTCAGTTTTCTGTAAGGGTTCATGTAGAACTGACATTGTTTCTTTCTCAGTTGTTTGGTATAATTGATGAGCAATTGACTTAGTAATAGAAGACTGTGCAGATTATCTGTTTCTTTTTGAGTGAGGTTTGATAGTTTCTATTAATATATTTCAAGGAATCTGTACATATCATCTAAGGTGCTCATAATACTTTTGCTATCACTTAAACATTTATAGAATCTGTTGTAATTTCATTTCCCTCATTCTGAATACTGGTTATTTGTCTCTTTTCTCTTTATTTTCTTGATCATTCTTGCCAGAAATTTATTAATATTTTGGATCTTCTGAAAGAGTCATCTTTTTGTTTTCATTTATTCTGTTTATTATTTTTTAATTTATTGATACTTACCCTAAATTTTATTTTCTTTCTTCTGCTAACTTTGGATCTCTGTTACTCTTTTTTTTTCTAATGTATTAAAGTAGAAATAAAGGTCATTTACTTGAGATGTCTTTTCTAATATAGGCCTTTGAGGCTGTAAATTTTTAAGTATGGCTTCAGCTGCATCCCACAAGTTTTGTTGTTTTTATTTTCATTCAGTGAATACATTTTCTAGTTTTTTAAAGTATCTTTTTGACCTATGGTTTATAGAAGTGAGTCAGTCAGTCTCCAAATATTTGAGGATGTTCTGCATATCTATTATTGATTTATAATTTAGTTCCATTGAAGTCACAGAAAGTAGTTTATATGATTTGAATTTTTTTAACTTTTTGAGACTTATTTTATGGCCCAGAATGTGGTCTGTCTTTGTATTAGGTTGGTGCAAAAGTACTTGTGGTTCTACAGTGTTAAACTTTGCTGTTTGATACTGGAATACATTCTTAAATGTGGTGATGTTATACGTCATTTTAATGCACGTTTCTCACTTTATTTTTTTGTTAATGACTTCTTACTTATATGTTTATTTTATATTTATTTTAGACTAGGGAAATGATGTTAGATAAAAAAAATGAATTCAAGTGATTTGCTTATTCGAATTCAAAGTGAGTCATAAAGCAGCGTAGACAACTCACAGCATCAACAACACATCTGGCTCAGGAACTGCTAACGAGTGAACAAGAAGCAGTGTTCCTTCAAGAAGTTTTGCAAAGGAGATGAGATCCTTGAAGATGAGGAGCATAGTGGCCAGCCACTGGAAAGTTGACAGTGACTAGTTGAGAGGATCATCGAAGCTGATGCTCTTACAACTACATGAAAAGTTGCCCAGGATCTCAGTGTCAACCATCCTACATTCATTCGGCATTTGAAGCAAATTGGAAAGCTGAAAAAGGTTGATAAGTGTGTGCCTCATGAGCTGACCGAAAATCAAAAAATTATCATTTTGAAGTGTTGTCTTCTCTTACTGTATGCAACAGCAACAAACCATTTCTTGATTGGATTGTGATGTGTGATGAAAACTGGATTTTATATGACAATCGGAGGTGACTAGCTCAGAGGTTGGACCAAGAAGAAACTTCAAAGACTTTCCAAAGCCAAACTTGTACCAGAAAAAGGTCATGGTCACTGTTTGGTGGTCTGCTGCTGGTTTGATTTGCTTTCAGTTCAGTTCAGTTCAGTCGCGTCCAACTCTCTGCAACCCCATGGACTGCAGCATTCTAGGCCTCCCTGTTCATCACCAACTCCTGGAGTTTACCCAAACTCATGTCCATTGAGTTGGTGATACCATCCAGCCATCTCATCCTATGTCGGCCCCTTCTCCTCCTGCCCCCAATCCCTCCCAGCATCAGGGACTTTTCAAATGAGTCAGCTCTTCGCATCAGGTGGCCAAAGTATTGGAATTTCAGCTTCAGCATCAGTCCTTCCAGTGAATATTCAGGTCTGATCTCCTTTAGGATGGACTGGTTGGATCTCCTTGCTGTCCAAGGGACTCTCAGGAGTCTTCTCCAACACCACAGTTCAAAAGCATTAATTCTTAGGCGCTCAGCTTTCTTTATAGTCCAACTCCCACATCCATACATGACTACTGGAAAAACCATAGCTTTGACTATATGGACCTTTGTTGACAAAGTGATGTCTCTGCTTTTTAATATGCTGTCTAGGTTGGTCATAACTTTCCTTCCAAGGAGTAAACATCTTTTAATTTCATGGCTGCAATCATGCAGTGATTTTGGAGCACCCCCCCCCCCCCCCCAAATAAAGTCAGCCACTGTTTCCACTCTTTCCCCATCTATCTGCCATGAAGTGATGGGACCAGATGCTGTGATCTTAGTTTTCTGAATGTTGAGTTTTACACCAACTCTTTCACTTTCACTTTCATCAAGAAGCTCTTTAGTTCCTCTTCACTTTCTGCCATAAGGGTGGTGTCATTTGCATATCTGAGGTTATTGATATTTCTCTCGGCAATCTTGATTCCAGCTTGTGCTTCATGCAGCCCAGCATTTCTCATGATGTACTCTGCATGTAAGTTAAATAAGCAAGGTGACAATATACAGCCTTGACGTACTCCTTTTCCTATTTGGAACCAGTCTGTTGTTCCATGTCCAGTTCTAACTGTTGCTTCCTGACCTACACAGATTTCTCAAGAGGCAGGTCAGGTGGTCTGGTATTCCCTTCTTTTTCAGAATTTTCCATAGTTTATTGTGATCCACACAGTCAAAGGCTTTGGCATAGTCAGTAAAGCAGAAATAGATGTTTCTCTGGAACTGTCTTGCTTTTTCAATGATCCATCGGATGTTGGCAATTTGATCTCTGGTTCCTCTGCCTTTTCTAAAACCAACTTGAACATCTGGAAGTTCATGGTTCATATATTGCTGAAGCCTGGCTTAGAGAATTTTGAGCATTACTTTGCTAATGTGTGAGATGAGTGCAATTGTGTGGTGGCTTGAGCATTCTTTGGCATTGCCTTTCTTTGGGATTGGAATGAAAACTGACCTTTTCCTGTCCTGTGGCCACTGCTGAGTCTTACACATTTACTGACATATTGAGTGAAGCACTTTCAGAGCATCATATTTTAGGATTTGAAATAACTCAACTGGAATTCCATCACAATTCCATCACTTCACTAGCGTTGTTTATAGTGATGCTTCCTAAGGCCCACTTGACTTCACATTCCAAGATGTCTTGCTCTAGGTGAGTGATCACACCATTGTGATTGTCTGGGTCATGAAGACCTTTTTTGTACAGTTCTGTGTATTCTTGCCGCCGGTTCTTAATATCTTCTGCTTCTGTTAAGTCCATACCATTTCTGTCCTTTATTGTGGTCATCTTTGCATGAAAAGTTCCCTTGGTAGCTCTAATTTTCTTGAAGAGATCTCTAGTCTTTCCCATTCTATTGTTTTCCTCTATTTCTTTGCATTAATACCTGAGGAAGACTTTCTTATTTCTCCTTGCTATTCTTTGGAACTCTGCATTCAAATGGGTTTATCTTTCCTTTTCTCCTTTGCTTTTCACTTCTCTTCTTTTCACAGCTATTTGTAACGCCTCCTCAGACAGCCATTTTGCTTTTTTGCATTTCTTTTTCTTGGGGATGGTCTTGATCCCTGTCTCCTATACAGTGTCATGAACCTCCGTCTGTAGTTCATCATGCACTCTATCAAATCTAGTCCCTTCAATCTATTTCTCACTTCTACTGTATAATCATAAGAAATTTGATTTAGGTCATACCTGAATGGTCTAGTGGTTTTTCCCCACTTTCTTCAGTTTTAATCTGAATTTGACAATAAGGAGTTCATGATCTGAGCCACAGTCAGCCCCTGGTTTTGTTTGTGCTGATTGTATAGAGCTTCTCCTTCTTTGGTTGCAAAGAATTTAATCAGTCTGATTTCAGTGTTGGCCATCTGGTGATGTCCTTTAGCTTTCTGAATGCCAGTGAAACCATTACATCTGAGAGGTATGTTCAGCAGATGGATGAGTTGCACCAAAGACTGCAGTGCCTGCAGCTGGTATAGGTCAAAAGAAAGGGCCCTCTTTTCCAGAAGAACACCGACCACACGTCACACAGTCAGCACTTCAAAAGTTGAACAGTTGGACTGTAAAGTTTTGCCTCATCTGCCATATTCACCTGACCTGTTGCCAACTGACTACCACTTCTTCAAGCATCTAGAAAACTTTTTTCAAGGGAAATGCTTCCACAACGAGCAGGAGGCAGAAAATACTTTCCAAGATTTTGTCAAATTCCAAAGCATAGATTTTTATGCTACAGGAATAACAAACTTATTTCTCATTGGCAAAAATGTGTTGATTATAATGGTTCCTATCTTGATTTATAAAGATGTGTTTGAGCCTAGTTATAATTTAAAATTCATAGTCCAAAACTACAATTATGTTTGTACCAACCTAATAAATATTCCATGTGCTCTTGAAAAGAAAAAATATATTCTACTCTTGTTGGGAAATGTGCTTTTTACATGTCAGTTAGCTTTATTGACTACTGGTATGTATTATGTACTTGCTGATTTTCTATTTACCTGTTCTACCAATTATTGAGACTAGCACATTTAAATCTCTCTTGATAATTGTAGACATACACGTTTCTCCTTGCAGTTCTATCAGATTTTGCTTTAGGTATTCTGATACTCTGTTATTAGGTGGATTAATATTTGGGATTTTTAGGTCATGTTGGTGAATCATCAACTTTATTATTTCATAATTTCTGATGCTATTTTTCTTCACTATCTACTGAATCATTATTCCTGGTAATATTTTTGCTTTAAAATCTACTTAGTGTTATACTAATATAGCACAGTCTAGCTCTCGTTTGATTATTCTTTTATGGTATATCTTTTTCCTGCTTTTCCTTTTTAACCTGTTTGTTTTCTTAAATTTAAAATGGGCTTTTTATAGACAGCTTAACAAGGCAAGACATAAAAATCTCTGCCTTTTAATTAGGGTTTTTGGACTATATATAATGTAATTCCTATGGTTTGTTTTAAACATAGCATGTTGCTTTTTTCTTTTCTGTTTGTTCCATCTGTTTTTTGTTCTCTTTTCTCTGCCTTCTTTTGGATTAGTTATTTTTTTAATTCTATTTTTTTCCTCCTTTATTGGCTAATTAAGCATATCCTTTTTTTCAGATATTATTTTAGTGGCTGCTTTAAAGTTTATAGTAGACATCTTTAATTTATCAGAGTCAACTTTCAAGTGGTAGTATACCACTTCATATGTAATATAAAACCATATGTAAAATTGGATAGTCAGTGGAAGTTTGCTGTGTGACACAGGAAGTTCAAACCCAGTGCTCTGTGACAACCTCAAGGGCTGGGATGGGGGTGGGAGGCGGGATGGAGTTTCAGGAGGGAGGGGACATACATGTACCTGTGGCTGATTCATGTTGATGTATGGCAGAAACCAGCGCAATACTTTAAAGCAGTTATCCTCCAATTAAAAATAAATTAAAAAGACCATACAACAATGTATTTCTAATTCTTGCCTCATAGCTTTTGTACTACTGCTATTTATGTTATACAATACATTTTCCTTCTGAGTATATTGAAACCCCACAATACATGGTCGCTGTTTTAGTTTTAAGCAGTCAATTATCTTTTTAAGACATTCAGAACTTTTAAAAAAGTGTATATAGACCCAGATAGTTACTTTTATGCTCTTCCTTTTATTTTATGGATCCAGATTTCCATGACATATTATTTTCTCCCACTTCTTGTGGTACAGTTCTGCTGCTGAGAAATTTTGATCTTTTTTTCTTTTTTTTTTGGTCCACACCTTGAGGCATGTGGAACTTCCCCAACTAGGGATAGAACCCACACCCTCTGCAGTGGAACAGCAGAGTCTTAACCACTGGACCACCAGGGAAGCCATAGATGTTTTGTTTTGTTTTCTCTGATGATGAATTTTGGTATGACATCTTTGGTATGTCTCCAGAAAATCTTTATTTCAGCTTCAGTTTTGAAAGATTCTTTTTCCCACAGTATAAAGAATTCTAGTATAAAGTATTTTCTTCTAGTTATTCAAATCTTGCTTTGCTGTCTCATAGCTTGCATTATTTCTGTTGACATTCTCACATTTTTTTCTTTTTTCTTTTTTTTTTGTACAATTTGCTATCTCCACCCTGACTGCTTTTAAGATTTCTCTACTTTTTACTATTGGTCTTGAACAATTTGGTTATGATGTTGCTTGGCTGAGTTTTCTTTATATTTCTTGTGCTTGGAGTTCATTTGTGTCCTTGAATATGTGGTTTTATAGTTTTCATCAAATTTGGAAATTTATAACCATTATGTCTAATGTATTTCTCCTGATCCCTTCTTTGTTCTCTCCTTCAGGTATTCCCATTTCACATATATTAGGTCACTTAAGTTTTCCCACAGCTCACTGATGCTCTCTGTTTATTTTTAAAAAATCTTTTTTCTCTTTGTTATATTTTTGATAGTTTCTGTTACAATGTCTTGAAGGTCACTAATCTTCTGTGTTATCTAATCTCGTACAGTCAGCTTTTCATCTCAGATATTTTAGTTTTCATTTTTATATTTTCAACTTGATTCTTTTAAAAACCTTATATGTCTGAACTTTTAAATTCACTCTTTCCTTTAGCTTTTTGAACATAGGACTTTCACGTATAATAACTGGCTTAATATCTGCATCAACGCATTCTATCAGATAGGTCAGTTCTGGGTTGGAGTCCATTGATTTTTCTCATTTTAAGTCGTATTTTCTTGCTTCTTTGCATGCCTGGTAATTTTTGACTGAATACCAGACGTTATGTGTTTTACTTTGTTCAATGCTAGGTATTTCCGCATTTCTATAAATACACTTGGTCTTTGTTTTGCAGCATGTCTAAGTTATTTGGAAACAGTTTGATCCTTTTGCGTCCTGCTTAAGCTTTGTTGAGTAGGACTAATGCTTCTTGGCTGCTGAGGTAAAGCCCGTCTGTGCATTCTCCCCCAAGCCCTGTTAATTATGAGGTTTTCCTCACTGGCTGGTGTGAAAAGCCACTATTCATGGCCCTGTGTGAAGTCCTCTGATTGTTCACTGAGTGCTTCTGGCTCAGACTGTTTCTTCGCCTGTGTACAGTGACCGGTACTGTCCTGAATACTTGACGAGCACACCTTCCGGGGCAACTTCCCTATCTCCTACTTTGCCCCAGGAATTCTAGCCTCCTTGCTCTGCATAGACTCCTAGCTCTTGCTCAGGGCAGGAAACTGCAGGCCTTGGTGTGGATTTTCTCTTCCTGTGTCCAGGTCCCAGGCATTCAGGTTGAACCATTTCAGGATACCTCTTTCTCTCCCCATCTCTCTGACATCACTGTATTTTGTTGCCTGATGTCCAGTATCCTGAGAACCTTTGTTTCCTGTATTCATTATTTTAGTTATTTAAGGTGAGAGGGTAAATATGGTGCCCTTTACTCCATCTTGGCTAGAAGTGCAGGTCTTCACCTGGAAATTTTGAAGAATATTTTAAAAGAGACTACTAGAGTTTCTGAGGAAGGGAATTTGAGTTATTCAGGCACTTTTACTGCTTGAGGCCTGAAAGGGCACAGTGGAGGAGTAAATCAGAAGGAAAGACACCCTGAGATTTGTATAATTTTAAGTACAGGAACTATTTAGAAAGATGAGGGCAGCATGAATGCCTAGAGCTAATATTAGTGGTATTTGTTACACCTTTCTACTTAAGTGGGCAAGGGATGGAGAACTCAAAAAGAGAAATCCCATGGAGAAAGCTGCCTTGAGAGGATCTGTTATCTTAAAGAAATGCAGCAAGTTCGAGGCAGCTCCAATGGAAGGGAACCCTGACCTTACTTTCCTTCCTCCTTTAAGGTTTCTGCCAATGGCTCTCCATGGGCAAAACCAACTGGAAGATAAAAGGGTTAGAGAGCCTTAGAGGTCAGACTATAATCCCCAGGACACAGGGTAGGCAGAAAAGTGTTGAGTGTGGAAGAGGTGGGTAAACAGAGAATAACCTGCACAGGGAATCAGTGATGATTTTTAGATTGCTGGCTACAATGGCAGGGTGGTTGGTGGTGCCACTTGATGGGAAAGAAGAGAAAAGGCACAGTGTGTTCGGGCAGAAGTAGGTTTGACACAAGGAAAAACGAGGTGGTTTTCCCTGGAAGTCCTATAACTGTCGTTTTAAATTATTTAGAAGGTCCTTATCAACATGGATGATGAAGCAGAGTTTATATAGCAAGTGCATATACAGTGATTTGTGTGGGGACTGGGTTTAGGAAGAGTGGGGAAAATAAAGTAAAAATCATTCAGCCTAAATGTATGTGTTGCCTGTCCCTTGGGCCATGTGGATTTGGGGCCAGTTACACTGAAATCTGTTGCAGACGAGGCTGAGAGCTGAGAATCTTGGATTCTGCTAAAGTGCTGTGGGACGAAGAGATTTGGAAAGGACTCAATTACTGAACATCTATCGGGGATAAAAGTTGAGAAGACAGGTGATAAAATCAAGCATGATTTAGATACACCAAACTCAGTAGTTTATCAGATTCTGGGATTGTAGAATTATGTGGCCAACGTTGATATTAGAGTGTGGCTGTTTTAAATCATCATGCGACATAGTGGAAGGAGTATGGGTTGAAGTCCCTCTATTGTTTTTTTACTGACTCTGTGACATTGGACAAGTGACATAAATGCACAGAACCTTAGTTTCCCCTAAGATCTGATTAGTCAGTTCTTTGCATCAGGTGGCCAAAGGATTGGAGTTTCAGCATCAGTCCTTCCAATGAATATTCAGGACTAATTTCCTTTAGGATGAACTGGTTGGATCTCCTTGCAGTCCAAGGGACTGTCAGGAGTTTTCTCCAACACCACAGTTCAAAAGCATCAGTTCTTCAGGGTTCAGCTTTCTTTATGGTCCAGCTCTCACATCCATACATGACTACTGGAAAAACCATAGCTTTGACTAGATGGACCTTTATTTGCAAAGTAATGGCTCTGCTTTTTAATATGCTGTCTAGGTTGGTCAGAGCTTTTCTTCCAAGGAGCAAGCATCTTTTAATTTCATGGCCACAGTCACCATCTGCAGTGATTTTGGAGCCCCCCAAAATGAAATCTGTCACTGTTTCCATTGTTTCCCCATCTATTTGCCATGAAGCGGTGGGCCTGGATGCCATGATCTTATTTTTCTGAATGTTGAGCTTTACACCAACTTTTTCACTCTCCTCTTTCGCTTTCATCAAGAGTCTCTTTAGTTCTTCTGCACTTTCTGCCATAAGGATGGTGTCATCTGCATATCTCAGGTTATTGATATTTCTCCTGGCAATCTTGATTCCAGCTTGTGTTTCATCCAGCCCAGCATTTCTCATGATGTACTCTGCATATAAGTTAAATAAGCAGGGTGACAATACACAGCCTTGATGTACTCCCTTTCCTATTTGGAACCAGTCTGTTGTTCCATGTCCACTTCTAACTGTTGCTTCCTGACCTGCATACAGGTTTCTCAGGAGGCAGGTCAGGTGGTCTGGTATTCCCATCTCTTTCAGAATTTACCACAGTTTATTGTGATCCACACAGGGTTGCATATCCAAGGGCTAGCTCACTTAAAAGAGATGTGGTGGTTTGGATGATCCCATGGGATAAAAATGTGGCCTAGAGGGTGGAAGCCACATAAGTAGATTTCAGCCCAGTGTAAGAATCTTTCCTGTTATTACAACAGTAGCTGCCTATTGTGACAATTCAAGCAGCACAGAGAGAGGAGGTTAAAAATTGCCGCCCATGCTTCCACTGTGCCTCTTTCTCTAGATGTCACTGTAGTAAGCAGGCTTTTGCATACTTCTTCCTGAAGTTTTGTATGTTCGATCCTTATACAGTTTAGTGGTTCTTAGACTCTAGTAGCACTCAGGGTAGTCTGAAGGGTTTTACCAGCACAGGCTGTGAACCATACTCCCCTGAGTTTCTGCATCAGTGGATCTGGGCTGGAGCCTGAGTTTGCAATTCTAACACATTGCTTGGTGGTGCTGATGCTGCTTCCCTGAAGATCACAGTTTGAGAACCATTGATGTGCTTTCCTCTTTGCAGAGTTCTTACAAATGCAGTCATATTGTAGTGTCTAAGAATTTGCTCTTTTACTCAATAACATATAATTAGCAATTTTCTTTAGCTATGTCTCTTTTTTAACAACTGCTTCTGTATCAGTTTTAGCAAGTCCCCTGTAAATGAATGGGGCTTCCCTAGTGGTTCAGCGGTAAAGAATCCAGCTGCAGCCCAGGAGCTGTAGGAGAGGTAGATTTGATCCCTGGCTTGGGAAGCTCCCCTGGAAGAGGGCATGACAACCCTCTCCAGTATTCTTGCTTGGAGAATCCCTTGGATTGAGGAGCCTGGCGGGCTACAGTCCACGAGGTCGCAAAGAGTCAGACACGACTAAAGCGACTTAGCATGCAGCCACTATAAATGAATATTGAATTTGTTTCCAGGGTTTTTGTGAGTGTGCCCTTGCCTTTAAAAAAAAAAAACTGAAATGTGCATTTTTGTATATATCTTTTAGATGAGCCAATCGTCAGTTCTTAGAAGGTAAATTCTTAGAAGTTAACAGCTCTTGGGTAAAGGGGTAGATTTGGGAAACAGATAGATATTGCCAAATTGTCCTAAAGGAGGATGAACCAATTATTACCAATTATTCTCTTGCTAAAAGTATCTGAAACTGCTTGTGTCCCCAAGCTCTTGCCCAAAATGGATATTATCAGCATTTTCATTTTCTGCCCATTTTTTTTTAAGGTGTAAAATTGTATCTCAGTGTTGTTTTTATTTGCATTTCCCTCCATTTTTTGTGAGGTTAAAGGGTCAATATATGGATTGAATATCTTTTTCTATGAACTGCAAGTTTGTATTTTTTGCATCACATGAACAAAGGCAGCAAACCTTCATTTGAGGGATTGCTAGTTATGTTGTAAGGTTGGCACATTATGGGTTATGATCAGAGAGGAGGTCGGGAAGTGGGGTTAGTGGTTCGGGCAGGAGCAGGAGCTTTGAGTTGCTTGTGGGCCAGATGAAGAACTTGGCCTTCACTTTGGGCAGAAGCAGCATTGCTGGTGTTGAAGCTTACACTGCAGCTCGTGCTGATTTTAACAGGGCCTGTTTCTGGAAAGGCACACTGTTCAGTAATCTTCTAATAAGTCATTCTTTAGGCCTTTCACGTGGGGTCTTGAGGCCACCTAGCCATTCTTCATAAATAGGGAGTGGGTGGGTGGTGGTGGTAGGGTGGCCCAGGAGGGAGTGGGCACATGTATACTTCTAGCTGATTCATGCTGTTGTACAGCAAAAATGAACACAACATTGTAAAGCAGCTATCCTTCAATTAAAAAGTGGTCAGTAATTGTTAGTAGTAAGTAAAAATAAATTACTACATATTAATAATATATAATATATATTCTATATAATAATATATAATGTATATACTATATATTAATAATAATATAAAAATGTTTATATTAGTAAAATAATGGAAAAAAATTAATAGAATTTCTTTAAAAAGGAAAAAAAAAAGCTGAAAGAGTAGGCCAGAGACCTCAGCCATCCTCAGGCTGGGCATTGTCTTTGAGGGCAGAGTTTTGCAAGATGGTGTAGGGATTGGATTTTGTTGCTGTACCCAGTACTTCTCGCCTCCATGCCTGTGTGTGCGGAAGTGGGCTGCAGGTCAAGGAGGGCAAATGCCCTGGGAAGGGGTGCAGTGCTTCATACAGAAGAGAGGCTTGCTGACAGTGCTTCTAGAACTATTTAGGGATGGTGAGTTTTTAGTCAGTTAGTTAGTTAGTTCAGTCACTCAGTCGTGTCCGACTCTTTGCAACCCCATGAATCGCAGCACGCCAGGCCTCCCTGTCCATCACCAACTCCCGGAGTTCACTCAAACTCATGCCCATCAAGTCGGTAATGCCATCCAACCATCTCGTTCTCTGTCATCCCCTTCTCCTCCTGCCCCCAATCCCTCCCAACATCAGGATCTTTTCCAATGAGTCAACTCTTCGCATGAGGTGGCCAAAGTATTGGAGTTTCAGCTTCAACATCAGTCCCTCAAATGAACACCCAGGACCTATCCTTCAGGATGGTTGGATCTCCCTGCAGTCCAGGGGACTCTCAAGAGTCTTCTCCAACACCATAGTTCAAAAGCATCAATTCTTCGGTGCTCAGCTTTCTTCACAGTCCAACTCTCACATCCATACATGACCACTGGAAAAACCATAGCCTTGACTACATGGACCTTTGTTTGCAAAGTAATGGCTCTGCTTTTTAATATGCTATCTAGGTTGGTCATAACTTTCCTTCCAAGGAGTAAGTGTCTTTTAATTTCATGGCTGCAGTCACCATCTGCAGTGATTTTAGAGCCCCCCAAAATAAAGTCTGACACTATTTCCACTGTCTCCCCATCTATTTGCCATGAAGTGATGGGACCAGATGCATGATCTTAGTTTTCTGAATGTTGAGCTTTAAGCCAACTTTCTCACTCTCCTCTTTCACTTTCATCAAGAGGCTTTTTAGTTCCTCTTCACTTTCTGCCATAAGGGTGGTGTCATCTGCATATCTTAGGTTATTGATATTTCTCTCAGCAATCTTGATTCCAGCTTGTGCTTCTTCCAGCCCAACATTTCTCATGATGTATTCTGCAGATAAGTTAAATAAGCATTTTTAGAGACTTTTTATTTTAAAAGGTATTAGACTATTTTATACATTAATAATTTCCTTCTCCCTCATAGCCCAGGAATTCCCCTATTACTGCAGGACACATGACATGCTTCCCTCTAGGCAGAAGGAAGTAGAGGGCAGAACATTCTGAATATCTTATTCTTCTCATAGTAGCCTATAGTGACATAGGGTTGTCATTAATCAGAGCATGGAGGGGCGTTTCTGATGGTTGAGTGTCTGAGAAGTTCAGGATGAACTGACTTGGAATTGTGTTCTGAGTATGCCAAGGATGAAAGCAACTTGGTTGGGAGGTGGGAAAAGTCAAGTCATTTCAGGGATGGATAAGAGTCCTGTTCTGGCCTAGACAAACCTCAATCTGAATACAGCCTCCTTCATCTTCCAGCTTTGTGACCATCCCCTGGATTTTGTTCCTCTCGGCATTTCAGTGTCTTCCCCCATAAGTTGGGAAAGGGTGGGTGTCATAAATGTGGGTCCTCCCTCTCTGCTTCTCTGCAGAGAGAATAGCTTGGTAGGGCATTTTAAAGGGCTTGGAAGGCATTTTAACAAGTAAGGAGCTGCTTTATTGGATCACAAGGATTGAAGAGAAGGGAGTGTAAGCGAGGTTTTATAGAAGAGGACCTGGGAGATCCAGAGTTTAATTTGCTCTCGGGCGATGTTTGTTTTGGGAGTTTGGGGATATCATTTGACGGGTCAGATTTTCCACCCATGATTTTGTTAGGACCTGTACCGTGCATTTGACCTCAGCATGGCTGGGTTTTTCTCTGCGTCAGCTGTTGAGCGTTGCCTATGTGGCTTTTGGAGAATGGTGGGTTTTGGCCACTGCCCAGGACCGCCTCAGTGTTGATCCCTGTGGCCACCACATTGTGAGGCACGCATGAGGCTTCGTTAAGTTTGCCTTTTCTACCTGTTGGAATCCAACTTTGAATCTAAGACAACAGTAAGCTTTTCTTCTGTCTGATTTATTTCACACCCCTCGTCCAGTCACCTCAGATTTGTCTTTAAAGATGGGCTCAGTCCAAAGCATGAAAATCCTCAACGTCTTGAAAAATACTGGGCTTCTGATCTTGTGCTTGGAAGAGTGATGAAAACAGTAAACTCGTACTTCTTTTATCAACTTACATCTGCGTATTCTGCCAAGGAAGGTGGAGCGGGAACAAGACACTTGGCTTCAAGAGTGTAGCTGAGATTCCACTGGCAAATGGAGCCCCTTACTGCCACGTGCAATATTACCAGGCGCGTTAGTTGTGTATCAAGTGCATAAACTAGACACAACTTGAGGCATCACTGTTTGACTTCCAAAAATAAGATTCTTACACTAAATTGTCAACTCTTTAAAGTCAGAAATGATGTATTTTTCAGCTTCCTATTCCTAGTGTCCTGACCCAGAGAAAGCACTTAACATTTATTTCCTGGAATTTGAGCTGTTAGACATGGTGTGAATACCTAGGTATAGATCATGGATATTAAAGGATTGCAGGTTTTCAGGGGTGATTTGGTCATGAGAGAGAAGGTTGGCGTATCTTAATAGTGCTAATAATTGCTGCTGTTTACTGAGAGTGTGTGTGTGTGTTAGCTGCTCAGTCATGTCTGACTCTTTGTGACCCTATGACTGTAGCCTGCCAAGCTCCTCTGTCCATGGAATTCTCCAGGCAAGAATACTGGAGTGGGTGGCCATTCCCTTCTCCAGGGGATCTTCTCAACCCGGAGATCGAAGCTGGGTCTCCCGTATTGTAGGCAGATTCTTTACCATCTGAGCCACTGGGAAAGCTGTTACTGAGCATATACCATATATTAACACCAGGCACTGTGCTGGGCACTCTGACTATACAATCTTAGTTAATCGTTCAAAGAATACAGCATGATTGGAACTGCAGGAGACAACCTTTCACTTTAATAGAAGAAGTACCTGTCAAGAAGCTGTACTTGTTCTCCCATGTATATTTTTGGTAAAGCCAATGGAGAACCAGGTATTATTGCCAGATTAGCTCTTTCCTTCCCATGCCAAATTTTATTTGCATTTTAGAGCATGGGAGAATTGCTTAAAGTGGTATTTAACTCTTTCTGTTAAGGAGACTAAAGTGGAGCAGCGTACTCATTGCTTATCTTTTTTTTCCCCAAATCTCCCAACCCCTGATTGTATTATAACTAAAAAAAAAAAAAAAATTTGTGTGTGACTCGTGTACCTGAACTCACAGCCAAGACCAAAGATCAAAGTCAAGAGAGGATATTGAGCTCCCTCCCAGGTCCCTGGGACGCTGGATCTGTAGACACTGTCCTCAAATTTATCCTGAAGGAGTGGCCCGCTAGGAAGTAGGACTGCAGGTAAGCTTATCCACTCTGGAGGGTTGCAGGCTTAGGGAACAGTGTTCTGCTCTTTAGGGGGAAAGAAGGAAGCAAATATAAGAGAACAGCCCCACAGAGTGGTTTTCAGCACGGTTATGTGTAGCATGACCCCTTTTGAGAATTTTTGGGACAGTAATGCAGAGAACAGCCTCCCATGTCCCTGTCTGTGTCTCCTTTTCTTACACTGCCTTTGAGCAGCTTTCACGTTTGTTGAGGAATCAGCTGTGAAACCTATGGTTTCCTGTGGCACATTTCTACTAATATTTGTACAGGCTGTTATTTAATGCACCATATAAATATTTATCATAAGAGCAGTCTTTTGATCATGAACAGAGGCTAAAAACCAGTTCAGTCCGTGCTGGCAATTGGCTGGGAAGCTGTTCTGCCCTTTGGAGCCTCTTGTAGACCGCGGAGTTAGGTAAGGCCTGGGACATGTGTGCAGCCAGCTTGAATTTCTCCCTGTAGCTTTTCTTTCTCTTGGCCTCCACAGCCTATGCTCTTAATTCTCTTGTCTGACCAGCCACCCCATATTCCCTATTAGTTGTGTTTCTTTTTTTGTGGGCTTCCCTGGTGGCTCAGATGGTAAAGAATTCACCTGCAATGCAGAAGACCTGGGTTCGATACCTGGGTTGGAAACATCCCCTGGAGGAGGGCATGGCAACCTACTTCAGTATTCTTGCTTGGATTATCCCCATGGACAAAGCTGCCTGGTGGGCTACAGTCCATGAGGTCGCAGAGTCGGATACCCCATATTCCTTATTAGTTGTTTTTCTTTTTAAAGAATTTATCTCTGCTTCAAATGAATTAAGTGGGATCAACTTTCTGACTCTCGGCATTCATCTCTTGGGCTTTAAAGCCACACCATTGTGACCTGGATAAAACCAGCTCCTCTGGTGGTGTGCTCTGTGATCTGAAATTGCTTTATTGCTGAGAACCTCAGTCTCCTTAACTGGAAAATGAACTTGTAGTGGCAACCTCATGGGATTGTACAAGTGAAATCACAAAATCAGGTGGGTGATTTGCAGAGCAGAGCTTAACAAATGCCAGTTGTTGCTGCCTTTGTTGTTGATACTGTTGTTGAAGGATTTGGTTTTCACTTTTAGGTTGGTGTCTGGAAAGAGCCCTAAAGTTGCCTTAAGAGGCCAGGGTTCAAATGCAGATGCTGCTGCTGTTTACTCTTTGTGTGACTTGGGGCAAATTTTCCTTTCCCAACAAGGTATAAAATGGTGGTAAGTTTCCCAACTTGAATGTGTTTCAGTTGGAAGAGATGAACAAATGTGTGAAAGTGCCAAGCATGCGGGAGGATCCTAATCCTTTTTTTTTTTAAAGAACAAATTTTAAAAGGGAATAATGTTTTCCATTTTGCAGTTACTTTATTCTCTGAGGCCAAGAGGAACTGGAATATAGTTTGGAATCTAGGACACATCAGAGAGTACTTATGACCCAGGAACAAAGGGCACAGAGGGGAGACGGGGAATCTGAGTGCAGAAAATCCTCTGGCAGAGTTTTTATAACTCACAGGGTCAAGTTTCAGGGAAGCTGCCCTAGAGCTTGAACTTTTCAAGATCCAGGTGTGGAAACAATCATAAAGAGATCACTTAAAACTATAGTAATAGGAAACGTAGTGAACCTGAAATATTTAATTAGGATCTATTTCTTACAAAAACATGAACTGGGGTGTGTGTGTGAACAATGCAGAGAAGGTATGACGCCCTTGTTCCCGTGGGTTTGACTCTCTTTTGGACTGATGTCTCAGTCATATAGTCTAGAAATGGATAGTTTTACCCAGAGAGAAGGCCACCTGGTATTGGGGAAGGGACAGTCTCTAAAGGTGGGAAGCCTGAGTTCTGAGTAAGCCAGTTGTAGACAGAGTAGGCACACAGCTTTGAGCCCTAAGTCAGGAAGATCCCCTGGAGAAGGAAATCCACTCCAGCATTCTTGTCATGAACAGAGGAGCTTGGTGGGCTACATTTCACAGGGTCACAAAAGATACAACTTAGCGCCTAAACAACAATAGCAACATACAGAGTAGGCAGAGTCCTTGGCAAACATACATTAACTAAGTGGAGGGTATCATGCAGCATGGGGCTTCCTAGGTGGTACTAGTGGTAGAAAACCCACCTGCCAATGCAGGAGACATAAGAGAGGTGGGTTTGATCCCTGAGTTGGGAAGATCTCCTGGAGGGGGGCATGGCAACCCACTCCAGTATTCTTGCCTGGAGAGCCCCTATGGACAGGGGGGCCTGATGGGCTACAGTCCATGGGGTCGCAAAGAGTCAGACACGACTGAAGCAGCTTAGCATGCATGAACCTGTTAGCATGGCATTCTGAGAACTGTTAGGGATTTGGCAGCCAGAGGGATGAGACTGCTCTCACCTCTGTTACTTGCTGTTTATATGACATACGGGAGCAAGTTACTTGACTAGTCTAGGACTTGTTTTTCCTCATCAGTAAAATGGGAACAGTCCTAGTAATTCTCTTCAAGGGTTGATACCAGTACAAAAAGTGGATTTAAAAATGTAAGCAAGCTGCTCAGTAAAGCATCAGATACACAGTAAATTTTTACCTTTTATTATTTCCCTAAAGGTAGGTTTTAAGATTGCGCTGAGTCTCAGGGACTTGATGAGTTTGTGCTATGTGCCAGACACTGGGCTGGCACTGGGGGTACCACTGTGGTCCAGGCAGCCCTGGAGTTAACTCTAATGGCAAAGCTCCACTCTCCATACAAGTCAGAGTGGTGGGGGAGGGTTCTCCGGAAGGATGGGCTCTTTCCTCTTTAGCCAAGAAATAGGTCCAAAACCCAGAGCCAGGGCAAGCCCTGAGTCAGCTACAGAGTGGAAATCTGCCTCTTTGAATTTTACTGGGAATAAATCAGGATGTCTGGGTAGTGGGTGGTGAGATGAGATATTCCATGCAGAACAGGACAGTCACAAGTGAGGGAACCAGGCCTGAGGAGCTGGGCCAGCCCCCTGGGGGCCTCTTTTGTCAGTGGCTCTGGTAGGAGTAGAGAGAAGCTTGGGTGGCTGGCCAGGTCTGTGGAAGCCAGAATGTTTGCAGAGACTCTTCATTTCCTATTTTTTCCCCCTTGTTTCTCCCTGCAGTGTTTAGAATAGTTTTGAAAAGCTCTAGTCAAGGACAGAGTTGTTGACTTGCCAGGATCAGTGTTGGAGAGCAGCGTCCTTGGGTCCTTCCAGGTGGTGACAGCGGGACACTAAGAGGGAGTCCTGAGTTCAGCAAGCGGAGGTGTGTGGTCATTTGGGGGTGGTGGGGCAGCTGGCCTGGTCAGCCTTCCTCCTCTGCAGAGAAAGAAATCTAGGAAGATAGTGGCCACGGCTCTGCCCTGGTTTGCCCTTCACTGTATCCTCAGGGTGTCCGGTGCCTGGCACAATCTGCATTTCTTCTAATATCAGTCACTGATTGCAATATGCTTCATTATTTCATCCATCACTAAGAAAGATGTTCCTGATTAATTATAAGATGCCATTGGTTTTTAAGAGTCACTGATTTCAGAGAAGCTAAATATGAAAAGAAATGAGTATCTTAGAATTAATAAAATGTGGTTGTAAGCGTCCAGTAAATATTTATTAATTGGATGAATGAAGTATACAAATATTAGAACCAAGGCAAAACACTTGTGCAGATGAATACAAACCTAGGAATCTGAACTATTAAAGCATGAACCTGTTCATCCTTATTTTTTTTGTTGATTCACTGATTTAGGTGTTCATTCCATAAGCACTTACTGGGAACTATTATGTACTAGACAGTGTACTGGTCTGGGGATACAGGCACTGTAGGAGCTGAGAGTATAGAAATCAATCAGTTCCTTTCTTCAGGTTCAGGCCAGTGAGGGAGGTGAACACAGAAGCAAAAAATTTGGTCAGAGTGATTTTTAAAAAGTTTAAAAGAAAGAAGGGACACACTACTCTGGTGGCACTGGGGCATGGAGAGAGGCAAGAAGTGATGGCTGGGATTCTCTGGTGGTGCAGTGATTAAGACTCTGTACTTCCAGGGGAAGGAGCCCAGGTCCGATCTCTGGTCTGGGAACTATATCCCACATGCCTCAGTCAAGATCCTGCACATGGCAGCAAAGATCCTACGTGCCACAGGAAGACCCAGAGCAGCCAAACACATTAAAAAAAAAAAGTGTTGGTTGAGCAAGATCTTAACATGAAAGTCAGCAGACAGCATATTAAAAAGCAGAGACATTACTTTGCCAACAACAGTCCTTCTAGTCAAAGCTATGGTTTTTCCAGTAGTCATATATGGATGTGAGAGTTGGACTCTAAAGAAAACTGAGTGCCAAAGAATGGATGCTTTTGAACTGTGGTGTTGGAGAAGACTCTTGAGTCCCTTGGACTGCAAGGGGTTCCAACCAGTCCATCCTAGAGGAAATCAGTCCTGAATATTCATTGGAAGGACTGATGCTGAAGCTGAAACTCCAGTACTTTGGCCACCTGATGCAAAGAATTGACTCATTGGAAAAGACCCTGATTATGTGAAATATTGAGGGCAGGAGGAGAAGGGGACGACAGAGGATGAGATGGTTGGACGGCATCACTGACTCCATGGACATGAGTTTGAGTAAACTCCATGAGTTGGTGATGGACAGGGAGGCCTGGCGTGCTGCAGTCCATGGAGTCTCAGAGTCGGACATGACTGAGCAACTGAACTGAACTAAGGCACACAAGAGAGAAAGGACGTTGGAAGGAAAGAGAAGTATGAAGTGGAGACAGTCCTGTAGTGGTGCGGTGCACCTGGGAACCTGTGAGGGTTCAATGTGTCTGAAGCCTGATGTGAGAAAGAGCAGGACTGTAGTAGATGTAGCTGGATAGGAGGCAGAGGGCAGTTCTTGGAGGGCCTGGGATGCTGTGCCGAGGGCCTCAGCCGATGGTTTTCAGTCCTTAGGAAGAACTCAGCAGAGCCACGGTTGGGGGAGGTCGAGGACCAGGCAAGGATGATCTTTGCTTGACACAGCGCTGCTGTGTTTTGATCTATTTCAGTTTCCTTCGAGTAATGGCTTGAAGAAGAAATATCCCTGTTGGATGTTTGAAGGAATGCATGGTTTGAAAACTGGTGCCACTGATCATGTGGGCGAGGAGATGAGAAGGCAGTCAGGCTGGAGCCTGGGAGTTGGTCTCGGAAGCTCAGAAGAGGGTAGCGCTTGTTCGTATTCCAGCTTCTACCTTTGCCTCTCCAGCTGCCCATGAACCATAGGGACCACATGCCGTCGGGGGATCATTGTGAGCTAGACAGAAGCCATCATGTTTAACAAAGCCATTTTTAACAGGAAACACCTGCTGGCTGACTTCGTTTTAGAATCCCCAAGTATGATCTTGCCGAGGAAACATTACCTCTTTGAAGTGAAAGGGTACAGAACGCTGCTCTGGTTGAGATTAGACCCTGGGCACTGAGGCCACCCTGAGCTCACCTAGGGGGCTGTAGCATGTTCTCCAGCATACATGTCTTGGGGGCTTGTTCTTATTTAAAACGCCAGTCTGACAAATGAAATTCTCTGTGAGATGTCTGCATCGTGGGGGCTAATCTGAGCAAAGGGACCCAGAGCAGCAGTGAAGGCCAAGGAATTCCTTGAGTGTTTGCTGGTCAGGTTTCCTTGTAACTTGCAAGGGGTCTGTAAAGAAAACAGATTGTTTAACAAATTCCTGATCCTGTCTCCCTTGAGGCTCCTTCTCAGTCCCAGTCAGTTCACAACATGGATGCAGTTTATTTGCCTCTTCTCCAAATCTGTGCTGTGAGCTGTTAAGAAGAAAAAGAGAACGTACAGATGTGGGATTGTGGGTTCAGGCTGTTCTTCAGTCGTGCTGCCTCATCTCTTAATTTCTGAAACCTTTTTGCCCATCACTGTAATGTGCGTGATTATAGCAACTTGCGTTTGCTGTTCAGAAGTGTGTGGACCTAGCGTTAAGAGAAAATTTACATATTCCTTGGAGTCTCATCTTAATCACCTATAAAATAGACACTCACTGTCAGGGTGAGGGGGGAATTGGATGAAAGCAGGCAAAAGGTACAAACTCCCAGTTATAAGATAAATGAATACTAGGAGTATAATGTACAATGTGATAAATGTAATTAACACTGCTGTATTTGTATATGAAAGTTAATAGAGTAGATCCTACGAGACCTCATGACACAAATGTTTTTCTGTTTCTTTACTTTTCAATCTGTATGCTGCTGCTGCTGCTAAGTCGCATCAGTCGTGTCCGACCCTGTGCCACCCCGTAGATGGCAGCACACCAGGCTCTGCGGTACCTGGGATTCTCCAGGCAAGAACACTGGAGTGGGTTGCCATTTCCTTCTCCAGTGCATGAAAGTGAAAAGTGACAGTGAAGTCGCTCAGTCATGTCTGACTCAGTGACCCCATGGACTGCAGTGTACCAGGCTCCTCCATCCATGGGATTTTCCAGGCAAGAGAACTGGAGTGGGTTGCCATTGCCTTCTCCATCAATCTGTATGAAATGATAGATATTTACTAGATGTATTGTGATAATCATTTCTTAAGGTATGTAAGCCATATCATTATGCTGTGTACCTTGAATTTAAACAGTTCCGTATGTCAATTATACCTTAATAAAATTGGAATAAAAATAGTCTTACCTTGTATTGTCACAGTAAGTAGAGGGCCTCTATGACTTCCCTGGTGGTTCAGACGGTAAAGCATCTGCCTACAATGTGGGAGACCCAGGTTCAATCCCTGGGTTGGGAAGATCCCCTGGAGAAGGAAATGGCAACCCACTCCAGTGCTCTTGCCTGGAAAATCCCATGGGTGGAGGAGCCTGGTAGACTACAGTCCATGGGGTCACAAAGACATGACTTCACTCACTCACTCATGTACTGTTTAAAGTGCTTATTGGCATGTGATAGGTGCTCAGTAGATAGTTTTTTGAATGAATGGCTGACTGGGTAGATGAGTTCCTTTTTAGCACCATGGCCATTGTCCTTTTGATTCAAATTCAGTGAGGAAAAAATGCATCTCTGTTGCTTCCAGATTCTCAGTTCTACAACCCTTTATTTATCCTCATTGTACTTTTCATCCAATATCATGACTTTGCTTGAATAATGGTGAAGCTTGTAAATGCTCATCATCTGACTCCCTGCAGAGAACAGAACCTCCGTGTCTGAGGGCATGCCTGCCTGTTTGCCCACCACCTCCCTCAGTGCCTGCTCGCACACCGGCAGCAGTGAGCATCTTTCTTGGATTAATGAATAATCATCCAGTTGGTCAGCTGTGCCCCTTCATTTCCACTTTCAAGATGTCCCGTGCTCGACTTTGCAGACTTGCTTGGTCTTCACGTGGTTTTGTCCTTGACCCCACAGGTGGAGGAATAGCAATGCCCGGTGGAGATGAACCCAGGAGCTACTATGTGGGCGTGGACGTGGGGACCGGCAGTGTCCGAGCAGCCCTTGTGGACCAGAGGGGCGCCCTCTTGGCTTTCGCAGACCAGCCCATCAATCAGTGGGAGCCTCAGTTCAACCACCATGAGCAGTCGTCCGAGGACATCTGGGCTGCATGCTGCATTGTCTCAAAGGTATGGCCATTACTCTGGCATTCTATCCTTGCATGTGCTTCCTTCCCCCCGCCCCTCTGCTGAGTGTCTCGTGTGTGTCCATCTGGTGCCAGGAACAACATAAGGGTAACTTTAGACCCTGGCTTTGCCTTTTGGGAGCTCAGGGTCTGTGGCAGAGACCAACAGACAGCAGGGATGTGACATGAGAGGTGTGGGAACAAAGTGACTGGCTGGAGCTGAGAATGGGCCCAACCCAGAGGGGCTCAGGGTAGACGGTGGAGGACTCAGAGCTGCAGTCAGAGGACTTGGTTGGGTGTGACTGGAGGTGAAGATGTCACTGATGACCACAGCTCACCTCTACTGTGCCTTCAGCTGTGCCTAGTTCTGTGTAAGACAGGTTAACCTGCATCATAGAGGGGAATCCTTGCCATGACCGTATAGAGGCAGTGCTGTTAACACTGCCTCGTTTCATTGAGGCAGAAACAGAGGCACAGAAAGATGAGATAACTTACCCATGCTCATGCAGTTAGTAAGGAGGAAAGGCAGGGCTGGAACCTAAGCAGCCTGATTCCAGTGCAGCACCCTGAGTTACTGGACCGTCCTGCCTTCCAAGTGGACAAGTGAGGGGAACCTCTTTTGTTTGGGGGAGCAGCATATGCAAAGGCAAGGTGGGCTCTGAGAAAGGAAGGAAGTTGGGCAAGACCAGTGCATCTCTGAATTGTAGCAGGTAGGCATTTTTCTTGAGTGGCCTTTGTTTGCAGTCAGCTTGCTGACTTGGAAAAAAGTGACGCTGGATGAGAATTGTTCCCTTTTAGTTTCACTTGACTAGTTTTATATCCCAGTAATCAGGAACGACAGAGATGTTTTTGTCTTTTTTTTTTTTTTTCCAGAGGGAAAAATAAAGACCTGGGTTCTGTCTTCTCCCTGTTCCTAGTTTAGTTCCTTAAATATTCATGATGGGTTTGGTAATTTGCAGATGGACAATTCACCATTCTGTCTGTATTGATCAGTCTGTTTAAACTTTCATGAGCTCAGGGCTGCTGTTAGTGCCCCCAGAGAAGAAGGCAGGGAGAGGAGGCTGGGGGTGGGCAGCACTGGAGCATGATATAGGAATAAAAGGGAGGCACGTCTTTGCTTCTGCCTGTTTAATTTTCTTCCTCCCTCCCCCTCCCACCGCCTGCCTTGGTGAGAATCCTCTACTCTTTGCCCTTGGGTCTCCTTTGTCCTTCCAACATAGAGCCTTTCTTGCCATTAAGGAAATTGTCAAGGAGAAAATATAATCCCCTGATGAAAAGCTACTTTAAAACAGGTCTGCTCTAAGTACAGCTTGGTTTAATGTTGGATTTTTAATCATCTTGCAGTGGCAGCCACCACATTATCTGTTTTGAGCCCCTTCAGCCATGTGAGTGCTCTGGCCTTTTGTCCTTCTTGAGGCTGGTGCTAGAGTAAACCTGGATAACACTATTGGGTCTTAGGCCCTTCTCTCATGGGGCACGGCCACGTGGCCATGTGTTGGAAGCCATGGCATAAGCATGGCACATCTGCTCATAGCTCATCGCTGTGTGAGGTTGAAGGAGGGGAAGCATGTTTATATTAGAGAAGTAACACAGCAGAGAGCACAAATTCTAGAGGTGGACTGCCTGGATTGACATCCCAGTTCCAGCATTTATTAGCTTGTCATCTTGAAAAAATTGCTTTTGGTTTCTTGCTTGAGTTTCATCATCTGTAAAATGGGAATGATGACTGTACCTATCTGCTTTGGGTTGCTGTGAGGATTAAATGAGTTAATGCATACAAAATGTCATAACAGTGCCTGGAAATGAGTAAGCACTGTGATTCCTATGGCGATTGCACTGATGACAATAACACAAATGAGTAGATTATGGAGAAGAATGAATTTCTAAGATAGAATGTTGAGAAGTCAAAGTCAGTCAGGGAGGTACCTCATGGGGAATATTCACTCCTTTTCTGATTAGGGTTCTTTCTATGTAAGATTTTGAGAAGCAATGATCTGGGGCAAAGGGTGACATAAAATACATCCTGACCTGTCTTGTTCTCAAAAACTTAAGGAGCTCAAGAGTTTGAGAGCTGTTGTATTGTTTCCTTTTCTCTAAGTTGCTCACATTGCCTGAGATGGTTTTCCCTTAGTGAAATTAATAAAAACAACAAGAACAACAGCAGCAACAGTAATAATAGTTACCACTATTATTAGTGATAGTAATAATAACAATAATAATAATAGTAATAATAGCAGTAATAATAATGATGATGGCAACTAACATTTCTTGGGCACTAGTTCTGTTCCAGGTATCATGCTCAACACTTTATAGCAATCACATCTTGTTATCTACACAAAGATCTCTTTTTAAAAATTGAAGTAAAAAAAAAATAGAAATTGAAGTATAGTTGATTTACAATGTTATGTTAGTTTCACATGTACAGCAAAGTGATTCAGTTATACACACACACACACACACACACACACATAATCTTTTTCAGATTCTTTTCCCTTATTGGTTAGTACAAAAATATTGAGGATAGTTCCCTGTGCTATAGTGTAGGTCCTTGTTTGTTACCTATTTTATATATAGTGAGAATGAGGTCACTCAGTTGTATCCAGCTCTTTGCGACCCCATGGACTGTAGCCCACCAGGCTCCTCCGTCCATGGGGTTTTCCAGGCAAGAATACTGGAGTGTGTTGCCATTCCCTTCTCTAGGGGATCTTCCCGACCCAGAGATCAAACCTGGGTCTCCCGCATTACAGGCCGACTCTTTACTGTCTGAGCCGCCAGGGAAGTAGTGTGTATATATTAATCCCAAACCCCTAATGTATCCCTCCCCCACTTTTCCTTTTGGTAACCGTAAGTTTGTTTTCTGTGTTTGTAGGTCTATTTCTATTTTGTATCTAAGTACGTTTGTATCTTTTTTTTTTTTAGATTCCACTTATAAGCAATAATATGCGTGGAATCTTTTGTCCTTTTCTGTTTGGCTTAGTTCACTTAGTAAGACAGTCTCTAGGTCCATCTTTATTGCTGCAAATGGCATTATTCTTGCCTTTTTTCTTTTTTTTACTGAATAATATTCCATCGTTTATATGAACCACGTCTTCTTTATTAATTTCTCTGTTGATGGACATTTAGGTTGCTTCCCTGTCTTGAGTTCTATGTCATCTCTGGTTTTAATGGCTTATGTTCCTTCTGGGGGGCTTCCCAGGGGCTCGGTAGTAAAGAATGCACCTGCCAGTGCAGGAGATACGAGTTCCATCCCTGGGTCGGGAAGATCCTCTGAAGGAGGAAATGGAAACCTTCTCCAGTATTCTTGCCTGGGAAATCCCATGGACAGAGGAACCTGGCAGGCTACAGTCCATAGGGTCACAAAAGAGTCAAACACAACTTAGTGACTAAACATTTCTTTTGGAGCCACAAATCTTAATCACCTCAACAAGGCAAGATGATTGCAAGTTTAGTGTATAGTAACATATTCCATTGGGAAGAAGATGATAAGCTGGAAGTGTCATTTAGTCTTCAGATATTTATTGAGCACTACTGAGTTCTATACTCTTTGCTAAGAACTGGAATATATATGGGAGAGGGGGCTACAACAAGTTCTGTGCCTCTAAGGATGAAATAGTTCAGTTGTATGGGGAAAAAATAGCCATGAAGTCAACAAAGTACCATTTTTTCCCCCCTAAATTGTACCAGCTGTGTGAGTAATATATCCTTCGAGAGAGAGAGAGCGAGCGAGCAGAAGGAGTCACACATGTGGGGTTGAGCAATGATGTCACCCTCCTGACATTCATAGAACCTGTGTGGTTTATAAAGCATGTTCCTAGCCACTTGATTGTCCTATGAAGTGGGTAGGGGAGGGATTGTTCCTTCCATTTTATAGTTGAAAAGAAAAACTGGGATCCAGAGAGTGAAGTGACTTTTCCTAAGTCACCCAGGAAGTGGGTGATGAGCCTGAAGTCAGGTCATATCTCTGCATTCCCTCCATCTCCAACACCCCATACTTTCATCTTTTGTTTAGATCAGCGCTGGAATGTAACCTCCTCCTAAATGTCCTTCCCCTGTGATTGTTCTCCTTCTTGAGCTGGAGTGACATTTTAATGCTAACCTGACAACTCTTCTATAGCCTCAAACTACTTATAGCCTCAAACTACTCTAAGGATAGAACTCAGAATTCTTAACATGCCCTCCAGGCCTTGCATGATTTGCGTTAAGCCTGCTCTTCTGGTTTATCTCATGATCCTTCTCTCAGTTCTGCCTCCCACCTACGTTTTCCTTCTGACCTGTCTTCAGACATGCAGTGCTTCCTCTTTCACACATACTCTCTCTTCTTCCTGTGCACTCTTCCTGCCTTCAGCCAACGTATTTCACTCCCATACATCCTTAGATCCATAATGTCCAATATAGCGGTCACTAGCCACATGTCTTTTCATACTGTTCATGGGGTTCTCAAGGCAGGAATACTGAAGTGGTTTGCCATTCCCTCCTCCAGTGGACCACGTTTTGTCAGAACTCTTCAACATGACCCATCCATCTTGGGTGGCCCCACATGGCATGGATTAGTTTCACTGAGTTAGACAAGGCTGTGGTCCATGTGATCAGATTGGCTGGTTTTCTGTGATAGTGGTTTCAGTGTATCTGCCCTCTGATGCCCTCTCTCAGCGCCTACTGTCTTATTGGGGTTTCTCTTACCTTGGACGTGGGGTCTCCCCTCACGGCCTCTTGCTGCTCCAGTACCATTACTTTGCCAACAAAGGTCCATCTAGTCAAGGCTATGGTTTTTTCAGTGGTCATGTATGGATGTGAGAGTTGGACTATAAAGAAAGCTGAGCGCTGAAGAATTGATGCTTTTGTTTTGTTTTTTTCTTCCCATTTATTTTTATAAGTTGGAGGCTAATTACTTTACAGTGTTGTAGTGGTTTTTGCCATACATTGACATGAATCAGCCATGGATTTACATGTGTTCCCCATCCCGATCCCCCCTCCCACCTCCCTCCCCACCCCATCCCTCTGGGTCTTCCCAGTGCACCAGCCCCAAGCACTTGTCTCATACATCCAACCTGGGCTGGTGATCTGTTTCACCCTTGATAATATACATGTTTTGATGCTGTTCTCTCAAAACATCCCACCCTCGCCTTCTCCCACAGAGTCTAAAAGTCTGTTCTGTATATCTGTGTCTCTTTTTCTGTTTTGCATATAGGGTTATCGTTACCATCTTTCTAAATTCCATATATATGCATTAGTATATTGTATTGGTCTTTATCTTTCTGGCTTACTTCACTCTGTATAATGGGCTCCAGTTTCATCCATCTCATTAGAACTGATTCAAATGAATTCTTTTTAATGGCTGAGTAATATTCCATGGTGTATATGTACCACAGCTTCCTTATCCATTTGTTTTCTGATGGGCATCTAGGTTGCTTCCATGTCCTGGCTATTATAAACAGTGCACGTGTCTCTTTCAGATCTGGCTTCCTCGGTGTGTATGCCCAGAAGTGGGATTGCTGGGTCATTTGGCAGTTCTATTTCCGATTTTTAAGAAATCTCCACACTGTTCTCCATAGCGGCTGTACTAGTTTGCATTCCCACCAACAGTGTAAGAGGATTCCCTTTTCTCCACACCCTCTCCAGCATTTATTGCTTGTAGACTTTTGGATAGCAGCCATCCTGACTGGCGTGTAATGGTACCTCATTGTGGTTTTGATTTGCATTTCTCTGATAATGAGTGATGTTGAGCATCTTTTCGTGTGTTTGTTAGCCATCTGTATGTCTTCTTTGGATAAATGTCTGTTTAGTTCTTTGGCCCACTTTTTGATTGGGTCATTTATTTCTATGGAATTGAGCTGCAGGAGTTGCTTGTATATTTCTGAGATTAATCCTTTGTCTGTTGCTTTGTTTGCTATCATTTTCTCCCATTCTGATGGCTGTCTTTTCACCTTGCTTATAGTTTCCTTTGTTGTGCAAAAGCTTTTAAGTTTCATTAGGTCCCATTTGTTTATTTGTGCTTTTATTTCCAGTATTCTGGGAGGCGGGTCATAGAGGATCCTGCTGTGATTTATGTCACAGAGTGTTTTGCTTATGTTCTCCTCTAGGAATTTTATAGTTTCTGGTCTTAAATTTAGATCTTTGATCCATTTTGAGTTTATTTTTGTGTATGGTGTTAGAAAGTGTTCTAGTTTCATTCTTTTACAAGTGGTTGACCAGTTTTTCCAGCACCACTTGTTAAAGAGATTGTCTTTTTTCCATTGTATATCCTTGTCTCCTTTGTCAAAGATAAGGTGTCCATAGGTGCGTGGACTTATCTCTGGGCTTTCTATTTTGTTCCATTGATCTATATTTCTGTCTTTGTGCCAGTACCATACTGTTTTGATGACTGTGGCTTTGTAGTAGAGCTTGAAGTCAGGCAGGTTGATTCCTCCAGTTCCATTCTTCTTTCTCAAGATTGCTTTGGCTATTTGAGGTTTTTTGTATTTCCATACAAATTGTGAAATTATTTGTTCTAGTTCTGTGAAGAATACCATTGGTAGCTTGATAGGGTTTGCATTGAATCTATAGAATTGATGCTTTTGAACTGTGGTGTTGGAGAAGACTCTTGAGAGCCCCTTGGACTGCAGGGAGATCCAACCAGTCCATCCTGAAGGAGATCAGTCCTGTGTGTTCATTGGAAGGACTGATGTTGAAGCTGAAACTCCAGTACTTTGGCCACCTCATGCAAAGAGCTGACTCATTTGAAAAGACCCTGATGCTGGGAAAGATTGAGGGCAAGAGAAGGGGACAACAGAGGATGAGATGGTTGGATGGCATCACCAACTCAATGGACATGAGTTTGGGTAGACTCTGGGAGTTGGTGATGGACAGGGAGGCCTGGTGTGCAGCAGTCCCTGGGGTCACAAAGAGTTGGACACGACTGAGCAACTGAACTGAGCCACATGTCACCATTTACCTTTAGTTAAAATTTAGTGTAGGTCAAAATTCACTTCCTGGAAACACTTTTTCTTGCACAGGTTTCTACAAGGTCAGCTCCTCAGGTCCTTCGAGTGTTTCCTCAAATCTCACCTTTTTGGCAACTATCTCTGCCTTCCTCTGAGTTCCTGATTCCCATGACATCACTTTCTAGTATACTGTACATACACTTATATAATTTTTTCACTTTATGGCTGTTGTCTATCCCTTCAGTGTAACCTCCAAAGGGGTAAGGAATTAAAAAAAATTTTTTTTCTTTCCCTTGCTTCCCAAATACCCAGAAGAGTGCATAGCATGACCTTAGAAGGGGCTTGATAGTATTGAATATTTGCTGACTGACTGAATGAATGAGTAATTGAATTGTGTAGGCAATGGGGACTGATGGGCCTGAGGGAACTAGGGATTTCATAACCTCATGCATACCCCCAAAGCTGACAAAGGCATTCAAATCAAGATTTAAAAGAATACAGTACCAGCCACATGGAACTCTGCTGCAAGCTGAATTCCGTGAGGCCCCAGGCCTTGACCCTTGATTCAGACAGAGCTAAAGATAAAACCAGGTATGCCTCTGACCCTCCAGTTCTCAGTTTGGAAGATTTCTGAGGAACGCTGTCTCCCCACCCAATATGGCAGAGCCTGCTGATTTAAAACACATGCAGGATTGAACTGGTTCCCACAGTCAGAACAAAGCGATGCACAATCCCTTCCCCAAATATTTGTTTGCTGCCCCATAGCTACGAGTTGACAGTTGCAAGACATGGACCAGGTTACCGAATGAAGTTGCAGAAATCTCCTTCTCTGGAAATTCTTTAGCAGAGCAATGTGCTTTCTCTCTAGCTGAGGAAATTCCCTTGATGCCAAGTTGTTGGGTTGAGTTTACTAGCCTGCTTTCTTCTTCCATTAATGAGAGTATAAAAAAGAATCCTCAGGTCAGCAGGTCAGAGTCCCAGGGGCCTTCTGGGTAGTGTGACTCTGACAGCCATCTCTCTGAGATGGTTTCGCTGGGGGGTGGGGTGGAAGAGCTGTGGCGGGGGGTCTCAATCATGATAAGCATGATCATAAGGCATTCCCATATAAGGCTGGGCAAATGACAGTGGCTGCCTAACCAAACCAGGTTTAAATGCATGTCACAGTTATTTCTCCAGTTCTGTGTGATAGGTTTCCCTTTTAGAAATGGAGACACTGAACCTTTGTTGCCGAAAAGCCATAATTAGAATGTAGAACTCTGTAGGTCTTCAGAGGGGATTCATAAAATAGATTGAAGAGAATATTTTCTTTGCTTCTACTGGAAGGTCACCTTCACCACAATTCTTAGGAGGATTCGAGTTTAATCTTTCAATCGTTCATCCTGTGGTTTTTATATGTGATTACATGACACAAGGAGCATGCTATACTTCGTACGTAAGATTCCATAAACACAATTAATGAAGCATCAAGTGAGTTTTTCCATCCTTCACGTTTCCTACAAAGGTTGATGGGTTCCAAAGCACTTTCAAACTAACTGATACTTTGATCCTAACCTATCTCTCTGTCAGGAACACGAGGCTCAAAAAGGTGATGATATTGGTGCAAGATTACCTGAACTGGGAGTTGGGACCAGAAGCTGACGCTTTTGATACCATAGTGTATGCTCCTTTCTCCTGCAGAGCTTTTTTGTATTGAGTTTTATTGCATTTTCTACCTGTTCTCTCCCACTTCCTCTCTTGACTAGAGACTGTTTGTAGGCCTGTGTGGGATTGGCTTGCCTGAGTCAGGCTTGTGCTCTCTGGGCACAGAGACCAACAGGACTACATGGCAGGTAGAAGTTAGGGCTGGTTTATGCATTGACAGATTGAGGCTCCATGAGTTCAAAGATTGAATGCAGTTAGTGTACTCATATAATGGCAGCTGCTTCTTGCGCACTGATGTTGGGCTAATCACACCTTATTTTGCTGAATTCTCCTAACATCATTAGGAGATATAGTCTAAGTAGTAGCTTTGAATAACCAAGGGAGCTGGTTTTGTGGCTTCCTAAAGTCACAAGTGGAGAAGGCAGTGGCACCCCACTCCAGTACTCTTGCCTGGAAAATCCCATGGATGGAGGAGCCTGGTGGGCTGCAGTCCATGGGGTCGCTAAGAGTCTGACACAACTAAGCAACTTCACTTCCACTTTTCACTTTCATGCATTGGAGAAGGAAATGGCAACCCACTCCAGTGTTCTTGCCTGGAGAATCCCAGGGACGGGGGAGCCTGGTGGGCTGCCGTCTACGGGGTTGCACAGACTCGGACACGACTGAAGTGACTTAGCAGCAGCAGCATCAGAGTCACAAGACTAGTCAGTGTTGGAGCCAGGTTTCAAGCACCCAACACCATTGATATTAGCCAGTACCTAGAGATTTCCAAGCCAACTTGGAAGGACATTCCAGGCAGAGTTGGCCATGCTTATAAATGCTGCAGAGACATGATCCAGCAAGACAAGGTGACTAGAAGGACTGAAATTGTGTAACCTGCCTTGGATCATGTAGCCAGAGTGACAGAGCTAGGATTTGAAACCAGGTCTTTGTGGCTCTTTGTCATGAATTTATATGCTCCTCATGCTCTTCATTGGTAGGACTGATGTTGAAGCTGAAACTCTAATCCTTTGGCCACCTGATGCAAAGAGCTCACTCATTTGAAAAGACCCTGATGCTGGGAAAGATTGAGGGCAGGAGGAGAAGGGGACGACATGAGATGGTTGGAGGAGAAGGGGTTTGGGTGGACTCTGGGAGTTGGTGATGGACAGGGAGGCCTGGCGTGCTGCGGTTCATGGGGTCGCAAAGAGTCGGACACGACTGAGTGACTGAACTGAACATGCTTTTCTAATTCTTGATGGATCAATAAAGTAGTAAAGATTTACAGGGCGTTCACCTGGTACTGTGGGGCAAAGATGTTGCCTGGAGTCACTGGCAATGTTCTGAGGACACATGCCAAGTCTCTTGGGCAGGCAGGCAGTGTGGTGGAGTAGAACATAGGAGCATGTGGCAGGAAGAACATAGCCATTGACTGGCTCTGAAACAGGATTAAGTTCAAGTTCTCAATCTCTGGGATGTGCTTGCTCTTCCCTTCTCTCCCTAGTCTTCTAGTTACTCTTTTTATGAAATGAAAATACTAAATGTTTCCTCAATAGGCTTTGTAAGCATTAAATAAGGTGATGCTTGTAAAGTACCTGACACACAGTAAGTGCTCAATGCATGATGGCATTTTATTATTTGTTGTTAGTATTTGAAAAAAAATTAATGCTTTTCCTTGTTGAAAATATGTAATAGTTGTGTGTAGCTCTTATTTGAGGAACACATTCAAATTAAGAAATGGAGTCCTAAATGACAAGTCTGGCATTCCATAACAGGGGAAAAGAAGAATTGTACATTTTATCTCTTTAAATTTATTTTTTAATTTTTTTTAACTTTTTTAATGATGATGGACACATTTGAATTGATTTTTGTGGGCTTTAAAAGGTTATTATCTGTTTTAAGTTTCCAGGAAATATTAATGAATATAATCACTTGTGCTTTTTCACAAAAGGAAACTGTGGAAACAAAAATAAAAAAATAGAATTAATAAATCTGTTCTACAACTTAAAAAAATTACGTGACAAAGTGAAAAATCTCTCATCTCCTCCAGCTGTTGTTTCTTCTCTCAGAGACAACCATTAGTAACAGTTGTATGTACTTTTTATTTTTTTTACCTTATTAATGTACCATGGATATATTTCCATTTTTTATGTCTTATAGCTGTTTTTTAAAAAATATTTAACAGCTTGAGGTATAATTTACATACCATAAAATCATCAATTTAAATGTGTAATTCAATGATTTTATTAAATTTACACCTTTGTATAACCATCACCATAATTAAATTTTAGAACGTTTCTTTCTAAGTGAAAGTCACTCAGTTGTGTGTGTCTCTTTGCTACCCCATGGACTCTACAGGGCCAGAATACTGGAGTGGGTAGCTGAACCTTTTCCAGGGGTTCTTCCCAACCCAGAGACCAAACCCAGGTTGCCCACATTGCAGGCACATTCTTTACCAGCTGAGCCACAAGGGAAGCCCAAGAATACTGGCGTGGGTAGCCTATTCCTTCTACAGCAGATCTTCCCGACCCAGGAATCGAACCAGGGTCTAAGTTGCACATATCATTGTATGGATATACCACACTTGGTTTCACCATTTGGTTAAACCATGATGAATATTTGGTTTGTTCCCAGTTTTAGGGTATTTTGAATATTTCTGCTGTGAATAGTCACATACAAGTCTTTATGTTGACATATGTTTTTATTTTTCCTGCTTGGATACCAAGGAGTGAAATTGCTGGATTGTGTGATAAATTTTATTGCACTTCATGAAATAGCTGCATTGTTTATCTTCTTGTTATTGAGTTATGTGTTCTTTATATATTTCATATATGTCTATTATCAGATTTATGAATTGCAAATATTTTCTATTAATATTTAGCTTATCTTTTCACTATCTTGTTTCTTTCAAAGAGCAAAATTTTAAAATTTTAATGAATTCAAATTTATTATTTTTTTCCTTTATGAGTCTTGCTTTTTAATAAATTTTTGTCTAGCCCATGTCATAAAGATTTTCTCTGCAAGTATTATAGCCTTAATTCTTAACATTTGGGGATATGATACATTTTAGAGTTAATGTTGATGTATGGTATAAGATAAAAGTCTAAAAGTATGGGATTTTTTTGCATATGTTTTGTGGGAATGTTTTAGGTACAGTTTTATTTTCAAGAAAGATTACTTCTCAGTTTCTTATGTGACTTTGGTTAAGTTTTATTCCCCTCAAATAGTTTTTTTTGATGATTTTGTCTGGTTTTATGCTTTTATTTTGTTAAGCGGATTTGCCAACTTCTTCATACTACCAAACCCAGAATATGCTTCTCTACTTCTTTTTTTTAATGGTGTAGAAAATTCTGTTTTATAGGTGTATCATAGTTTATCTAATAAAATAGTTTTTACTAATTTTTATATTTGTAAACAGTTAACCTTGGTTTATATAATATTTTACTTATGCTAATAATTCATTAAGATAGTTTCCTAGAAGTAGAGGATTTCTGGGTCAAAAGTTATATATGTTTTTAATTTTAATAAATACTATACTATATTCTTAAAAATCTGTACTAAATTATCACATTGTTAGAGTCATGTAAAGAAGGCCCATTTCTTTCCTGTCTTGACACTATTAGTACTATATATTCTTAATTTTTACATTTTTGCCAATAAGAAAGACAAAGAGTGGAGTATTTTTATTTGCATTTATTTAACATTAGTGGAGTTTGGAACCGTTTTATATACTCTATATATACTCTTTGTTTCTTTTATGAAGTGACTTCTCATGTCGTTTGCTTAATTTCCAATTAGATTGGTTGTCTTTTTTAAAATTAATGTATAGAATATTCTGATATTTTAGTGATACTGAGTATTTATCTGTGTTTTGTTGTAAGTACTTTATTCATTTCTTTCTAGTCATAACTGTTTTAAGTCTCTGAGAAGCCTGTATTGTAATTCATATTTTTTGTTTATTTGTTTTTAAAACAGAAAGTTGTACAAGGGGTCAATTTACACCAAATTCGAGGGCTTGGGTTTGATGCCACATGTTCTCTGGTTGTTTTGGATAAGCAGTTTCGTCCTTTACCAGTCAATCATGAAGGTAGGACCATTTCTGTCTCTTTTTCTGGTGGTGGGAGACTGGCCGGGGCCCAGGTAAAACATGAGATCAAGTGTTTGTTATCACCATGAGTGAGATTTACAGGTGGAGCATGGAGACCAGAAATCCTGTCCCCAGAGGTTAAGAGCTTGGACAGCAGTTAGTAGGAGAGGGGTGACTTTAGGATTAGGTGGATTAGGAAGAGAATCTGCTCCCTAGGGCACAAGAGCAACAGTAGAAAGTTTGGTGTCGGATGGACATGGAATCATTAGCTCAGAGTGAGTAGCCTTGAAACAGGTAAGTGGTCTGGTGCTTTCCAAGGAAGGTAGCCTGGAGTTGCTTATGCATATGAATTTCCTCCACCACATTCATTTGACTGGGTGAGTCAAGTTAATTTAAAGGAAATAGAATAAGACAGGTAGAACTGTATATCACACAGAAGCTGGAAACAAATGGTCTCTATTTTCAATAGTCAGACCAAAGATGTTCCCGTTGAATGATGTTGTTCTAGCAGACACTCATGAGTACTATAATGAGCTGTTTCAAATGTTTAAGTGCCACTTGCATCTACCATCAGAAAATTTTCATGGATGAGTATGTGCCCTTTTGGGATACTTTAGCCAGTAGTGCTAGCACTAAAGTTGTAACCCCAAAAGTCAGATAGGTGATGTAAGTGAGTAAAGTGGGCCAAATTTGAGAAAGATAACAGCACATGTGCAGAGATAAATTTCAACTGATATTTATCTTTTTAATGGGTGACAGACATTTGGGAGTGGTGGAGACTACAGTACATTGGAAATTGCACCCTACATCTAAAGGAGTGTGGCTCTCTGCATGTTCAGTTGGCTGTTACCAGCATAGGTATCACAGCATGCTTTGGGCTGTGTTAAAAAATCCTTAGTAGTGGACACTGCTGTAGCAGCACCTTTCTTAAATGGTGGCTGTAGACACTGGGGCACTCTGAGACACTCTGAAATTAGAGTCAGATAGTTTCAGATCTTAACCCTGCTACTGCTGAGCACCTTGAGTGAATGCTGATATACCTTGAGTGAATCATTTAACCTCTGCATGACTTGGTTTCATCTCTGAAAGACTTGGAGTAATGAAACAGCACTTTGCTCTGATAATTAAGTGAGAGACTGATACCTGACTGTTTAGAAAAGTTTCTTCCATCCGATTATGAATTCCTTAACTTAGGAGAATGTGTTCCACTCATTCCTATGGACCTGATGCATGGAACGGTGATATTTATAAGTGACATGCCCTGAAGAAGTATGCAGATGGACGAGTGATTAGAACACAAGTAGTAATGGTGCCCATCTTTTACACACACACATTTTTTCTAATTATGTCACATTTACTAGCACCCCTTGTGTGCCAATCCCTGTCTTATTAAGTGCTAAGGCTTCAAAGATGAATACAAGTGGTCCTTGTTCTCCGTGGCCAACCACTGGCTCAGCTGACATTGTTCTGGTCCAGGAGCAGCTCCTGTCTGGACCACTTCAGAGAGCAGAGACCCAAAGAATGGATTGAACCAGTGCACTCAGCTCAGCAGCAGCAGGCCCTCTCCAGCCATGGAGCAGGCTGCTGGGGAGGCTGCTGGGGCTGCTTTTGTAGGCTGGCTTTAAGGAGCAGTCAGGTGATGTTCTGTCAGGGATATTGTATGAGGAATTCTCATTTTGTATGGGGCTTTAGATGCTAAGAGCCCTAAGTTCCAAGGACTCTATACCTCTAATCTGCTAAAATACATGGTTTTAAACTCTGGTTGCGTGTTAGAATCAACTGGAGATCTGTTTAAGATTATCAGTTCATGAGCCTCACCCAGGGTTGTTTTTATTCAGTTGGCTTGGGTGAAGCTAGGCTATCAGTGTTTTTATAAAGTCTTCTCAATAATTCTAGTATTTGGAGAATCACTGGGTACAGATGAATGAACAGCTATAATATTAGGAACAAGAACATTTGAAATGGAGGAAGAGTTCTTTGTTAAATCTGCTTATACAAGCACCCTCAGATACCATCTTTTCTTTTCAGTGTAGGTAGAATTGCTTCCTATTAACAATTATAAGGGTATGTAGGTAGCTACCCTAATTATAAGTGTTGAAAATATTAGGTAATTAGGTTGCAATCTATTAAAGAAAAGAGTATCCAGGTTGCAACCCTAATTATAAGTGTTGAAAAAAATTGTATTCTGCCTAAGAGGTTAAAATGTACCCATTCATCAAATGCACACAGCTGCAGGTGCCCCTTACCAGTTTCTTGCCTTTCAGTAGGTTCTATTAAGGTTAGATTTTATGTGCAGTGGATTAGCCTGTGTTGGAAAGTGAAATTCAGATTTTAAGGATGAATTAAAGGGTCTTTAATGACTTTTCCTTACCTGGCAATGACCCATTCTTGATTGGTCAGTTGGAGTAATTGTGGAGTGGGATCAAAAAATTAGCTATTACCATTAAACCCAAGGGTTTCTGAGGTGGTGCAAGTGGTAAAGAATCCACCTGCTAGTGCAGGAGACACAAGAAATGCACAGTCCCTGGGTTGGGAAAATCCCCTGGCGTAGGAAATGGCGACCCAATCCAGTATTCTTGCCTGGAAAATTCCATGGACAGAGGAGCCTGGCGAGCTACAGTCCTTGGGGCCACCAAGAGTTGGACATGACTGAGCACACACAGACATTAAAACCAAACCCACAAGGCTGGCAAAATGTACCGTCTTTAGATGGTAACCAAAAAAAGAGGGAAATTCCCAGGAAAACTAAGTACAGTAGTTTAAGGACATTGCCCTGTGTGTTAAAAGCACCTCACTGTTTGGTTTCTCTTCCTTGGAGGGTCAGAGCAGCTCTGGGTTGGCCCATGAGGCCCTTGCTCTGTGCTTCCTACCTCTGCCACCCACCTGGCTCGGTCGTAACTCTGGGTGAAGCGTTCCAGCCACAGGAGCCTGGGAGGGAGAGGAATGGAGGGTGGTAGTTTAGGGTCAGGGAGGAAGTTACTGCCTAGGCTCTACTCTGCAACAGAAACCTAATGTTTAGATGGTTTTCTGATCTAGTCATTTCCTTCAGGTATCCCTCGAACACCTCCTGTGAGGCATTTGCGGTACTAATTGAATGAGTACAGGGATGAATAATCTGCCCAAGGGCAAATTTACTTTGTAACCCTAATTCTTCTCTATTAGATTGTTTCCAGTTGTATTAAATATGATGCCGTCTTGGGTCTGTGCTCACGTGTTGTCTCTGTTGTGTGACCCCTCTTCCCTCACTCTTTCTTCACCTGCCTACCCAATGACCAGACATTTTCAGAATTAACCAAAAGCTTTCCTGCCTATCGGAAGCTCCCTGTGCAGCCTCAGGTTTCGCTAACTGGGGCCTTCTCTCTGCCCCTCCTCTTGTGTGTACCATGCCCAGGTCTTCTGTCCTGGCAGTCATCACTACATACAGACTGTTTTGTCCACTTACCCACCTGCTCCATATGAGCCAGGTCTATGGCACATTCTTCTTGGTATCTCAGCACCCAGCACTGTGTCTGGCATATAGAAAATGGTTACTGAAAGATGAAGTGAACTTTCAGTGGAGTCATTTGTTTATATTTTTCTACAAGCACTGGAAAGATGAACTTCCATGTTGTCGTCTATAATGAACATTATTAATTAATAATCATAATAAATAGAATAAAGTAACTGATTCTTCACAGTCTTCATTATGTCATTCTGAGAGCCTCTTCATGTAGAGCAGTAGTAGCTGATCAGTCTGTCTTTATAGTTAATAGTTTAGCAACAGGTGGATGCAGTTGCAAATACATTCTGTATAGTATTGAAGATGGAATACTGATACCATCCTTTCCAGCACCCACACGTGTGTGTGTGTGTGTGTGTGTGTGTATGCATGAAATGTGTTCATACACCCACATTCTGATTCTGTGATGGTTCTTGAATAGGACCTGGACATCAATATTTTTTAAAGCTATCCCAGGAGATTCTAATGTGCAACTAGGGTTGAGAACCAGAGCTATAAGTGGTTTTGTTATATAGTGAATCCACTCAGCCCTTTATACAAAATCTTAGATGTGCTTATGGAAGGTTCCATGTACTTTCTTTTATTTTCAATGTGTTAATGTTGTTTGAGGAGTTTTTTGCGACCTGAAATCTCTCTGGTCAGGCAAATCAGTGCCTGAGGTCTTGACTTATTTCAAAGATGACCTAATTTAGATACTTTCTCAGGTTGACTTTTTTGGTCACGTTTTAAAAATTCTATTTCAAATATACGGATAAGTAAGGAAAATAAGATAATAGCCTCCTATGTATGTATGAGGATAAACAGATGAAGTTTTATCATATTTGCCACAATTCTTTTTTTCTTTTTTTTTTTTTTAAGAAAAAAACCACTTTAGTCCATGCCCTCCTCCTCTCCTCTGTCCAGCAGGTGATGGTTCTGCTGTAGTTGGTGTTCACAAACACTTTTCTTCTGTGCCTTTATCACATGTGTGTATACCAACAGCAACAAACCATATATATTGTGTTTAAAAATACCCCAACTGGTGTAGCTCAAGTTTAAACTTGTTTTACTAATTTATTTATCCATTCTCTGCACAGATCTTCTTTCAAAACACTTTTGTGCTTTTTCCAGCTATGAGAGAGCAGGCAGGTATTGAAGCCTGCAGGCAGTTTGTCATTGAAAATGACCTAGATCTCAGAGTTGTTTTTAGGATTAAATGAGATGATGTGTATGAAATGTTTAGCACAGGGCTGCCAACACACACACACACACACACACACACACACACACACACACACAGAGCTTTATAAACATTTGTTATTAGCAAAATTATATGATAGCTGCAGTTACTTTGCCAATAAATAAAATAAGGTGGGAAGTGCCTGGCTCAGTTCCGCTGGAGTCCTTTTTCTCTTTCCCTTTAATAATCTGCCAGGTATATTCACTGCTGTTCTCTGCATTTTGCCGTTGGATGAAGCAGAGGACCATGGAAAGGGTAGTGACTTGCCCATCGCTGTAGGATGAGTTAACGAAGGCTTGGGGAGGGACAGAGGAGCAATTAGTTCCTCTGTGGGCTACAAGGTGTCAGAGGTTGGATGTGAGGGGCGCTGCCCATGCTCCTTTCCCAGCTGGTTTCAAATTCTGCTTCCTCTGAAACATTCCTCTTGAGGGTCTGCTATGTGACAAGTATGTGCTATATCTTTACGCACGTTATCTTTTGTTCAGTGAATGAAAAATCTCAGTTAATCTGTCTAGGCCTGGTTATCCCCGTTTTATAGAGGAGAACACTTAGGCTGAGAAAAATTCCACAACTTTTTCAGTATCTCTGTCTGTACTGAAAGAGCGTTCCATGATAGGTCTGCTTGGTTCCCCAAATGGAAAAAAATACTCCACAAACCAACCAAGTGAGTAAAAAGCACTTAAATTAACTAATTTTAATTAAAGTGACTGGAGGCAGTGAGACTATAAGCAGATAATAGCCATTATGTAGATGTATATGATAATCATATCTGAAATATATGTCCTGATTTCCAGGAGGCATATCTTAAAATTATTGTTTAGGCTTATTTCATTTGTTCTTTGCTTGAGTATACATCCAGAAAAGTTTTTCTTAGATATAAGGGATAGGAGAGGGGAAAAGTTGAGAGAATGAATGGTAATACTATATAATTAATCAGTGAATCTTGACTAGGTTCTTTTGTAGACATTTAATCATGGAACTATATTCAAAGAGTACATCTCTTGAAGGGAGATCTGAGGTTTGGGTGGGATGTACCAGTCAGTGTTGGTGGTGTTCCCAGTTGATATGTGAAATTATAGAAGCCGTTGTGAAGATTTCTGCCCTTGGGAATCCATAAACACCCCCTTTCCTTGTTTTTGCTAGGGGATTCCCATCGAAACATCATCATGTGGCTGGATCACCGGGCGGCCAGTCAGGTCCACCGGATCAACGAGACCAAGCACAGTGTCCTGCAGTACGTCGGGGGCGTGATGTCTGTGGAGATGCAGGCCCCGAAGCTTCTGTGGCTAAAAGAGGTGAGTGCACAAGTTTGGGGAGAGATGCTCATAATAGCAGAGGATTCCTTCCAGTGAATCTATCCGTACCAGGCACCCTGCTCAAGTCTGCTATGTTGGATTTTTCCAGCAACTCTAAGAAGGTTGATCTCGTTTTATTGATTCAGTTGCAGTTAAGTCATTCTGCTTAACTCATGCAAGGCACTGTGATAAGTATTTGACAGAGATTATCTCTTTGAATCCTAACAGCAACCCTATAAAGTAGTTTTTTTTTTTCTTCTTTGTGTGTGTTTTGTAAAAACTAAAGCTAATAGAGATTCATCAGCTCACCCTAAGCGACTCAGAACCTTAGCAGCACCCCTATAGTTTTCTTTTTCTTTTTTATGTGTTTTGTAAAAGCTAAAACTAATAGAGATTTGTCAGCTCACCCTAAGTGACTCAGGAAGCATGCAACGGAGTCAGAATCTGAACCTAAAACTGACTCTGAAATTGATTTTTTGTGACATCCACTGCTCTGCTGCAGTTCACAGAGGTTAATTACCATTCCAGTTAGAAAGTGGCAGAGCTGGGATTCAAGTCCTGATCTTCTAACTGGAACATTCTCTGCATACTTCTAGCCCCCAATGATTAATGTTTGACCTTGGTGGCATTTTATGGAATGCCTTTCGCATCTCACCTAAACTTGAGTTTCCATGTCCTTGTGTGATAAGATGATCTCTGAACAAAGCACTTGCAGGTGGTTCCCATTTCCAGATGTTAGGATCATTTATGAAGTGCGGAGAATGGTGATGTCAACTTAATGGTTCCTAGTAGATATGGATGCATGAGAAAGTTCAGGTCCTCTGGGAACTGTAAGGACTTGAAAACCCCTAGGTGGTCTGGTCAGAAGACAATTCATTGAAGGGTAAGACCTGCTGTGATTCACTTACTGGCTCTGGTGGGCTGGTTCTTCAATTATTCAAATGTGGGGTTGGGGTTGGGGGAGTTTCAGGGTGCTGACAAGGTGTCCTTGGATTGCCACCATGGGACAGAGAGAGATGAGCAAAAAGGATATTGATAATTAAGGCAGGCTTGGGTTGTTACTTGTTTAGTATATTGAGCTATTTTGTAAGTTTTAATTTGCAGAAAGATGTCTGTATTTGCTAGGAGTTTGAAAATACAGTGTTTTAGGAGTTTGGGGTTTCAGGATCCTAATTCTGACTCTACTAGCATCACACTGTATAACTTTGAGCAAAGCATTTCTCATCCCAGGGTTCACTTTTTCTGTCTAGAAACTGAGTGAGTTGAATTGGGTCACTTTGAAAACTGGATACCAAAATATCCTGAAATACAAATCAGATTGCTGAACTGCCCTGCACTGCCCCCACACTCTATTCTGTGTTTGACAGGCTTTAATTGATTTCATTCTAGCAACCTCTGCCTGCTTGATGGCATGAGAAACTGAGGCTGAGAGAGAGGGTTATATGACTTTCCCAAACAGATGATAGAGCCAGAATGTAAACCGGTGTCTCCTGGTCTCTAAATTCCAGCTCACTCCATTTGTCATGCAGTGCTGAAACCCTCTTTAAAGCTTGCCTGTCCAGGAAGTACAAGTAACAGGGATGGTGGTGGTCTTTAAGCCAGCCTAAACATGGTGCAAAAGAATAAATGGGTTGGCTATGTCACCCTTCTTGGCCATAGGTAAAGAAGAGCTATTCTGAATTAGGTGAGGAGAATGGGACAGGTGGTCATTGGTGCAATATCAGCACCTTCCCGAGCACCGGCTTTGTAGCCAGCTTAGTGCTTTGTACCCCAGGAGATCTTAATATACATCCAATTATAAGCTTGTCTGGATATTTGCCTGTGTGCTTGAGATCAAAGTAAACTAAATAAAGCCCACAGAAAATAATTAATATCTAGATTTCCTGACTGTGATTATGACCTAAGACTGACATTCCATCCGTCTATTCATTTAGTCGATTCCATTTCAGAATTTTCTGAGCATGGCTCTACACCATGCCTCACTGTGTATTCAACTACCTGAACGTTGAGCTTCAAACCTGTGTTTCAGGTTTTTTAAATTGATTTTTATTTTTTTGGTAAGCATACCCAGGAATCCTTGCTGAGAATTCCTTTGGTTTTACTGTGTTTGCAAATTCAAAATCAAAACAACTTCTAACATCAGTTTTCACATCTTCTCCTTAAAGCGTGCCAATGGCTTTATAGCTTCTCAGACTTTAATGTGTAAATGAATCACCTGGAGATCTCACTGAACTGTGGATTCTGACTTAGCAACCCTGAGATGGGACCTGAGAATTTGGGTTTCTAACAAGCTCCCAGGTGGTGCTGATGTTGCTGCCTGCAGATTCACAAAACGACTTTCGGTTCTAAAGGCTTTTCTACCCTTATATCCTTAAAAGCATTCATGTATGGAGAAGTGGGAAGCAGTTCCTTCTTTTTAGTGGGCTTATGGGGAACTGAGACATAGGGACATGGACATAGCGTTTCCCAGGTGGCGCTAGTGGTAAAGAACCCGCCTGCCAATGCAAGAGATGTAAGAGACACAGGTTTGATCCCTGGGTCTGGAAGATCCCCTGGAGGAGGGAATAGTAACCCACTCCACTGTTCTTTCCTGGAGAAATCCCATGGACAGAGGAGCCTGGCGGACTACAGTTCATGGGATCGCGAAGAGTTGTACACAACTGAAGCGACTTAGCATACACGCATACACATAGCTTCACGAGCTGTTCAACAGCACATTCAACATCAGAACATGAGACCATGCCAAGTTCACGGGGTTGCTAGGTGTTTACTCTTCATTCATTCCTTAATTTGTCAAATCTTACTTGTGGTCCTGCCATCAACTGGCAGTATGGTAGGCACTGGGGGCATGGGTACAAGGAGGACTCAGCCTTACCCTCGAGGGGCACAGGGTCCAGTGGGAACAGTGGTGGGGAAGCATAAGGAGGATAGAAACATGGACCCAGAGCCAGCAGAAGATGCACTGAGCAATGTGATAAAGGAATATAAAAAGTGCTTTTGGGGAAAATAATCTGCTTCCTGGACAAGTTACTTGATATGAGCCTCAAGATATGACTGGAGGTTTTGCCTAGTAGAGAAGAAAGGAAGGATATTCTAGAGAGACCGTTTTTTGTTATTGTAAGGTACATAGGCCCCAGGACAGGAGCCTGAGGTGCTTCCCTGAGAGTAAGAGAAAATGAGACCAGGTAAATAGCCTGGGCTTGATTTGTTAAGGGCCTGTTTGGTGAGAGAGATTAGGGATGGTTGTGAGCCAGAGGAGGAAATATCCTAGATATGTTGGGCAGGGTGAAGAGATTAGATTAGGAGTAAGAAAATGTGTATGTTGTAGGGAGTAAGAACCAGTTTTCCTTTTTTTTTTTTTAATTATTTATTTGTTGCTCATGCCACATAGCTCGTGGGATCTTAGTTCTTTACAGAGATCAAACCCAGGCCCCAGCAGTGAACGTGCCAAGTCCTAACCACTGGACCACCAGGGAATTCCCCAAGAATCAGTTTTCTTATTTTTCTGATTATAGCACTTTGTCGGCCTTGCTTTGCTTTTAGGATAAGCTCCAAAATTTGTAATCTGGCTCAGAAGATGGTGTAGGATATCATTTTCACCTCCCCCCGCTGCTTACTCTGTGTCCCTCACTTTGTTCACTCCGGTCCATCCATAGGGACCCACTGAATGCCTCCGTCACTGCAGGTCTTTGCCATCTCAGAGTCTTGACTAGGGGTTGGCCAACTATGGCCATGTGCCAAATCTGGCCTGCTGCTTGCTTTTGGATGTCTTGGGAGCTGAGAATGGCTTTTACCTTTTCAAATGTTGAAAAAGAATTTAAAGAAGAGTCATGTTTTGTGACTGGTGAAAATGAGATGAAATTAAGACTTTGGTGGCTGTGAGTTTTACTGGCAGCCAGCCACATTATTTGTTTATGTACTTTCTGAGGTACTTTTGCACTTCAGTAGTAGATCTGAGTATTTGAGATGGAGATTGCATTGCCTGCAAAGCTGAAAATGTTTACTCTCTGGATCGTTACAGAAAATGTTTGCTGATCCCTGGTCTTAAGTGACGCTGTGCCTTCTGATTGAATATTCTTCCCTCTACTCACCATTGATTCTAACTCATCATGTAAATCTCAGTTTTACTGTCACATATTTAAAGAAGCCTTTTCTGACCCTCAAGTAAATCAGAGGTCTTTTGTCATTTTACTCTTTTTAAAAACATTAATTGATTTATTTTTGGCTGAGCTGGGTCTTGGTTGCTTCGTGCAGGCTTTCTCTAGTTGCAATATTCGGGTTTCTCATTGCCTCTTCTATTGTTGTCGAGCATGGGCTTTATAGCACATGGGCTTCAGTAGCTGTGGTGCATGGGCTTAGCTGCCTCGAGGCATGTGGGATCTTCCCAGACTGAGGTTCAAACCCATGTCTCCTGCATTGGCAGGCTGATTCTTAACCACTGGACCACCAGGGAAGCCCTGTCATTTTACTCTTAATTTTATTTCATTATATCTTTCATAAATTGTAATGACATGTCCATTTCTATAATGATTTGTATAAAGCTCACCCCCTCCAACCATTGTAATGCACAGGAAGATGGAGGTGATGTTCATTTTGTTCCTTGCTGTGTCCCTATCCTTAATCAAATGACTGGCACATAATGGGCACTCAGTAAATATTTTTTGAATGACTTGAGTGGGACAATAAGGAGCTCTTACAGTTCTCCAGGTGAGAAGTGATGAGACCTCAATTAGGCATTGTGGGATGGAGAGGACACAGGTTCCCAGAATTGTTAGGGATTAATGTCAGCAGGACATTGAGGCTGATTGGCCATGAGGGGTGAGCTAGGTGGAGGAGTCAGAGCTGACCACTCATTTCAGCATTGCTGTCATTCATGCGCTCCTTGTGCTTAGCCTGGAATCGAATGTCAGAGGCAGTTGGATAGAACTTGGAGTTCAGACTTCCCAGAAGACAAAAGTGATGTACTAGGACCACCGTGGCTCATGGACAAAGCCACTTGGGTCCTAGTTCTGCAATATGGAATTTTAATCGTGTCTTTTTCATTTAAGGTTTATGTGTTTTAGGTTGACGTATGTCTCCTTAATAAGAATTGTCAGATAAAAGGAAAAATGCCATTTGAATTTTTCATAACCCCCAGCAGTCTGGCTTCTCCATTTGGTCTCAATGACTCTGACTCTCATCTTAATGAAGCCCAAATGTAAATTAAGTTCTCTCAGGCTGAAACAGCTGGAGTCTCCTATCTTTATAAACATGAAACATTGTAGGGTAACGAGGTGCAGGCTGAGGAAGGTCAAGCAAGTTAACGGGCTGATGCCGATCCTGACAGCTCAGTGTTAATGGAAGTTAATTAACTGGCTTGTAGAGGATGCATGGAGATATTCCAACCCCTCTTTTAACTCATTTCCTCTTTTTGCCATTGTCAGCAGAGCAGAAAGCTAATCATTTTATAGTTTGCAGTTTTCATTGTTCATTCCAAAAGTCTGGAAGCAGCTGGCTGGAATGTCAGAGAATTTCGTTGATGGGTTTAGAACATGTATTTGTCCCTTTCATTTCCCCAGTCCATACCGTTCTGCCTCCGTTCTCTTGGTAACCTATTGGGGAAATGAGTAAGTGATGCTCTGATTGGTTCTAATGTGCTTTTTCCTGTGTATGTAGGTTCTTGGGAGCAACCAGGGATCTTGGATGACCAGAGAAGTGGTTTGATAACTTCCTGCTAGCTGTGCAAGGTGTCAGTTGAATGCTTTGCAGTAGAAACTATTAAAAAGAAAACTCTGTTATACTTCAGGAAAGCCTGATCATTGTCTCCTCTGTACAGTGAGAGGCTTGCAGAATAAGTGCCTTGACCAGCCTTAGTCTTCTATTCCTCTTGATTATATAGTAAGATCTATTTTCTTTTCTTCAGGTTTCTTGTCTTGAAACTTTATGAAGGATAAACAGTGTCAGTGTCTTTCTTAAAAATGGAGCATTTATTTTTTGATGGCAATATAGTGGAAACTGTATTCTTTCTCTATTAGTTACTCTGGCTTTAAATGCATGCGTAAGTCTTGATATTATTTACCTACGTTCATCAGGTCTTTGCAGTGGAGCTAATACAAGGAAGGAACTTTGGGAGGTAGAATGCATTTCTGTGACAACAAGTACCGGGTTTGAAGGCAAATGACACTTGCATTTAAATCTTTATCCACCGTTTACCAGTTTTGAATGACCTTTGACTAAATCAGTGTCTGTGATTTTCAGCATGTGTAGCTGTCAAATGACTAATAACAATAATATCAGTCTTGTGGAATTAATTGTAATTTAGTCAGATATTTGTAAAATATCTTATACAGTAGATATTCAAATAGAAGTGTAATTCTCACTTCCACTGTGTTTTAAAATGTTTGTCTCTACCGATGGATATGTCAGTAACATTCTATAGCCAATTGAGAGAATGTTAAACATTAGAATATCTTATTTCAAGTCACTGAGTGTAATGAGTTGCATGTTTTCCCTGTTTGAATAATAGCTAAAGAAAGCATCTGAAAATGACCACAAAATTGTCAGACAAATCAACAGTCATAGAAAATAGTAGAAGAGTATAAAACAGGTTTTCAGAGTCATTCATTTATCTGAATCCTCTGTATCCAATGTATGATACCTGTACCAGGAGGCAGCCAGCTTTGAACTGCAAAGCAGAGTGACTCACTGAATATCTTGTGCATGTTTCCCCTAAAATTCACCAGTGCTTACAGCCCCAGAGTTATTTTATTCCACAGTGATTATTTAATTTTTATACTATCTTGTGGTTAGATTTATAATTTTTTATAAATGAGGAACATGCATGCGTGCTCAGTTACTTCAGTTGTGTCGGACTCTTTGTGACCCTATGGACTGTAGCCTGCCAGGCTCCTCTGACCATGGGATTCTCCAGGCAAGAATACTAGAGCGGGTTGCCATGCCCTCCTCTAGGGGAACTTCTTGACCCAGGGATCGAACTCGCATCTCTTGAGTCTCCTAGCCCTACAGGCAGATTCTTTACTGCTGAGCCACTGGGGAAGCCCATAAATGAGGAAACTGAGGCCCCCCCCAAAAAAGTTAAAAGCCTCATATCATGTAAGTATATGTATATCAAAATCCATACAAACAGCTCCATCCTCTATTCCCTTCCTATGGGGGCCGGCCTTCACAAAAAAAGTGATCTCTGCCTTCGCAAAATTATAGCTTTTTTGAACTAAGCAATAAGAACAGAATAAGTAAATAGATATGGTGTTGGAGAAGACTCTTGAGAGTCCCTTGGACTGCAAGGAGATCAAACCAGTCAATCCTAAGGAAATCAATCCTTAATATTCTTTGGAAGGACTGATGCTGAAGCTCCAATACTTTGGCCACCTAATGTGAAGAGCCGACTCATTAGAAAAGACCCTGATGCTGGGAAAGATTGACGGCAGGAGGAGAAGGGGATGACAGGACGAGATGGTTGGATGGCATCACTGACTCAATGAGCGTGAGTTTGAGCAAGCTCCAGGAAATGGTGAAGGACAGGGAAGCCTGGCATGTTGCAGTCCAAGGAGTCGCAAAGATTCGTACACAACTGAGCAGCTAAACAACAGTAACAGCAGAGAAAATAGATGAAATCAGTAGCCAAAATGTGTGTAGTGCTTATTATATATCTAGCACTTGTCTAAGCATTTCATCCCAGTTAAACTTATCTGATCCTCACAACCACCCTAGGAAGTAAGTCTCATCTTTTACAGATGACAAAACAGCCTCAGAAATATTAAACAATTTGCCTAAAGTTATTCAGCTAATAAATGGCAAGGTTGGGATTTGAACCTTGGCATTTCAGACCCATTGAATGGGCTTATCACCATGTCACTCTACTGCTTCTTCAAATATTTGCCTTCCAGGGTTTGGATAAACTCGTTCAGGGAAGAAAGTTGGATGTGACAACTTCAGGAGAATCTGAGGCTCAGAACAATGGGTGCCGGGATCATTTTTTTTCATTTACAAAGTATTGGTTCAGTGTTTCCTGTGTGATGGGTATTGAGGATTCCAAGATGAGCAAGATAGATGAGCGCCCTGAGTAGGCTACTGGGAACTTAGATTCTAGTATAGAGAGACAGAAAATAGACACAGAGACAAATATATATATATATGCACAGTGATTTTGTTTCCTGGAAAATCCTATGAGGGAGAAACTCAGGTGAACAGATTTGGCGTGGCTGGTGTGTTCTCTTAGGAGGTCTTGGTTGATGAGAATGATGAGATTTTCAGGAAGCAGGAGCAGTGAGGATTCAGTGAGGGGAGAACAGCACCTGTGAGATCTGCTGAAGTCAGCAGGGCCAGGGGCAGGGTATGAGCAAGTCAGATGGGCAGAAGGTGGGTTAGAGTAGTGACCAAGGGCCAGACCCTACACAGCCTTGGGGTCATTGGCAGGAATTTGGATTTTATTCTAAGAGCAGTGGGAAATGGTTGATGGATTTTAAACATGGGTGTGACATGATCTATGTTACGACTTTGGAAAAAAAATACTTCTGGCGCATGTACTGGGTAGATAATAAATATTTGTATAGCAACAACCAAGTTTACACTGCAATGTTAAAGGGAAAAATTATGAGGCTCTACAGTCTTACAAATGCATTTGTTTTAAGAAATTTACAGTATAGGAAAAAATGGCTGTATATATTATTATAAAACACAATAATGAGATACTATCCATGGTTGGAGTAGTTTGCTACTGTTACAGCACAGTGCTCAGGCTTTTATTACTTCTTAGTACTTTTCCATTAAAAAATAATCTTATCATTCCAGGTATCTTTTCTGGTTGACAACACTTCATTATTTAGCACAGGATTTTTTTCCTCCTCCCCATGCCCCCCCCCCCCCACCCCCCGCCTGGCATTATTTCCTTAAACCATCTGCATTATATGAAGGGGTTTACATGCAGTATTTCATCTAAGCCCCTCTGTGACAGGTATTATTATTCCCTTATACAGATGAGGAAAACAAGCCTCCGGGGCTTGAGTAGTTTCTTTAAAGCTACACAACAAGTAAATGGTAGAGCCAGGATTCTCACCAGGTCCAGCCCACCTCCAGCCCTGGGCTCTCTCCATTGGCCTGCACTGCTCTGTGACTCATTTCTGCCCACGTGCAGGGTTACAGGCTAGCAGCTCACAAACTGAATCTGGTCCCCAGATGGGTTTTGTTGGACCCACCCTGTACTTGAAAAAAAAAATTCCTTTTTGAATTAGTGTCCAACATTAAAAAAAAAAAAAGAAATTTCACATAAAAATCCAGATTTTTGTTTCTCTCGAAAAAATAATAAAAGGATTTGGCAGTCCTGGGTTCAGATTTCCATGTGGGAGGAACTGGCCAGAGCTGCCCTGCGGCTGCCCCTCAAGAAAAGGCCAGTGTCCTGCATTTTACAGCGTTCCCCACCCAGCCTGCTTCACTATTTCCTCTTCCCTCAACTGCCCCTCTGGGTGCTTGGAGCTGAGACCCAGGCTGCGAGAATTTGTTCAAGGACTCCATCATTATTTTTCCTTTAACAGAATGCTTCGAGAAATGGAAAGTCTTGCCAGATGGTGCATTTCTTTATCAGTGGATCTAAGGATACCATACCCATGTTCTCTTACACCTCTGGATCTTTGCTGAGGTCTTCCTTCTGCCTGGCAAGCTTAAAATGATTTCTTTTCACTTAGGGAAATTTATACCAATTTTTCAAGCTCCAAGAAGCCTTCCTTGACTTTGACCATGGAGTGTTGATTAGGGTCTGACCCTCTGCCCCGCCTATGGCATCTTTTTCTTACCCCCCACCCTGGAATTTATTAAACTATTATTGCACCTCATTTATCTCCACGTCTGTGATGTCTGGAGCATTGCTTTGCTTTGTATCTAACACTGATAACTCAGTAAATATTTTAATGGATGGATGGGTGAACTTACTAAATCATTTGTCATGCCATTTTTGGTTGCTGGGTGTGTCTGTTCAGATAGTTCTGTTCCAAAGTAAAGATCCACTGCATGTCGAGCAAATGTTACTTTTCTCTTCCCTATTGTGGAAAAGGAAGTTTGGACTATTACTGCTCCTTTCCACCTCAGAGCCACCCCTTGGCTGCAGCCTGTCACCTCAAGTCACTGCATATTTTGTGTGAAGTGAAGCCTCCAGATAGAGGCAGTAACTCCTCTGGGCTTTGCTCCTTGTCTTTGTCCTCTGAGGGCACTAACCCCCTTTGTGTTGCTTCTTTCATCCCCAAGAAAATCCAAGACACATCATCTGAATCAAACAAGCTCTTTTTAGAGTGTTTATACTAGGGCCATATTACGTTTGGACCAGATTTTTCCCAGCCTTTGAGCACGGCCGACCGTATTGTCAGCTGGTGTTAGGGCATCTGTTGTGGATTTTCTCTCCAGGGTGGTCTTCCCATAAACTGGGCTCGTAACTGAAATATATGGAGTGTTGAGGCTGATGGCCTGTCTTCATTTACCTGGACAGTGAATCTTTTCCTTGTCCCTGCATTTGCATATTTGATTTATGCCAGCTATGTGCTGTATTCTTTTAGTTTTATAGTCCAACAAAGTGATTTTAAAAAGCAGACCAAAGTTTTTTAAAAAAGAAGGACTTGGCCTGGTACCTAATAACATGTAATAAATGTCAGCTATTGTTATGATACTGTATTTTGTATTTTACTTTACAGCTTCTATGGTTTGAACCTATGTTTTCTGTATTTGATTGATGACATGGCCCTGTGAGTTAAACATTGAATGTTTGCTGCATTTTATAGATAAACACAATAAGCCTCAAATAGATGCAGTGCCTTGTCCACAGGTATCAGGATTGAGTCTTCATGAAGGTGCTTCTGGCCCTAAATCCTGTCTTGTTATTTTGTTTGTTTGTCATCTGTTGCATCATGTTCCTTTCTCATCTAGGTGGTTGGTTTCTGAGCTCCATGAAAGTAGGTACCAAATCTCTTTCCATACCTGTTTCCTCCCCTTACCCAAACATGGTGCTTGGCATTGAAAACATACTCAATAAATATTTTCCAAATGGTTCCTTGTTTTCTGGTCTAAGGCAAACTCATGGCTGTAATAAATAGCAAAGCCTCCGTCCCCAGCTTCCTTGCTGCCAGCCGTCCTGACAACTGTGTAGGGATGTCCACTGGCCTTATGCCTACATGGTATGATTTTTGATGTAAGACAAAGATTGGACAAAATTCTTTTCTCACCAGATTAAAATGGAGGTCACATCTATTGGAGGAAAGAACTGTCTTTAGAAAATACGCTAAAAAAGAAAGTGCATTTAATGCTTGTTGTGATATATAGGAACTCATTAGCATGGTCAGCTTCATTGAGGTGAACTGTTCCATTGGAAATCTGGAGACCCAGGATAGGTGGATGTTAATTAGGGAAAGGGAGGAGGCAGACCAAAAGTCAGGAAAGATATGTCAGAGCATTCTTCTGAAGTAGTAAGTCTCATTTCTCTGAACATATAGGTTGGTTTTATTTTCTTTTGTTGTTGTTCTGTTGTTGTATTCAAAATGAGAATGACTGTTCTCCTATTGTAGGACTATAGTTATTTAATCAGTGAAACAAACACTCATCTAGTAACTACTGTGAGAAAGGCACTGTGCCTAGTGATGGGGAGGCAGAGTAGAAGCCAAGAGCATCCTTTATCTCAAGGGGCTCTCAAGTCTAGGATCAAGTGTAACAGGCTGTGAAAGCCATTTTTCCCCAGTGCTTTATTGTCAAAATTGTCAAACATACAGAGACGTAGAAAAAATTTTATAATGAACACATAGAACCCTCACCTGGATTCTATCGTTAATATTGTACTGTACTTGGCTTATCATGTGTATATCCATCTATCTGTCCTTCTGTCCATCAAGTCAGTCCATCTTAAGTTTTTGGAATAGGTTGAGTTACTCTTGGGCTTCCCAGATGGTGCTGGTGGTAAAGAACCCGTCTGCCAATGCAGGAGACACAAGAGGCACTGGTTCCATACCTGGGTCAAGATGATCCCCTAGAGGAGGGCATGGCAACCCACTCCAGTATTCTCCCTGGAGAATCCCGTGAACAGAGGAACCTGGTGGGCTACAGTCCATAGGGCTGCAAAGAGTCGGACACGACTAAAGCAACTTAGCATGCACGCACAAGACATTATTACACTTGTGAAAGCATTTTGAAATATTAAAACCCTTTATTTTTTGAGATGCTTATCAATATTTTCAAGACATTGACCCTGTTTGATTGCTATCCATGAACATTATTGACACCTGCACTAGAATTTATTAAATATTCTACCATGTGCTCGTAAGTCTGCTATTTCAGTTAATTTATCTGAAAATCCTGTGAAATAGATGTTATCACTTACTTTGAAGATAAAGAAGCTGAGGATGGAGAGAGTTAGATGGATTACCACCTCCTGGCTCTATGACTTCTGGCAGGGCTGGAATGAAAAAACCTGGGTTTTCTAACTCTAGGAAATGGATTTAAGAAGTAAAGGTTATCTGGTCAACTCCAGCTTCCGCCCGCCACCCCCCCACCCCCACCATGAGATACCTAGGTAAAGAGAGCTAGTTCTCTTAGTTTAAGTTGCAAATCCCAGATGGCATTTTGTCTAACTCAAATTTTTAAGATAAATATGAACTCTAGAATAAAAAGTTCTCCTAATTTAGACATACGATTGAAGAATCATGCTTGAAACTGGGTGAAATCTGAGGTTTCCTCTACTGCACAGGCTCCAACCCATTCCTCTTTTTTTCTCTGTGGTCCAGCACATGAAGTTACCTCCCAAAGGTCTGGCCTCTTCCTTCTCTTTGCGTTCATCTGAAATGTTTGCAGTTGGGAAAAATGAATAAATGACTCAACTACTTCCTTAACTGTTCTGAATCTGGGGGTCCTGGCAGTACTTCTGTAGCTAAGACCTCACTGGAGGCCAGTCTCTATGCCTGAAGCTGTGGCCACTTTGCTGGTTGAATGAGAAAGGGATTCTAGGATCCGCATGAAAGCCCATGTCTCTGAATCTTTCCTGTATGGAGAGGCTGGGGACTAGGTGAAACTTGGGCACGACCTCAGTAATAAAAGAAAGTCTGATCTCAGCGCTACAGCTTCATCAGTACTCCTACCCACACCCTCTCAAAAAGCTGCTTTAGTCTGGCTTCCAGGCTCTGTCATCGCAACAGTCAGTGTCTTCTGGCTCAAAAACACAGGACTAGGGAGTGTTCAGAGGGAAATAGAAGCTGCCCCGGTAGTGGCTGCCCTGTTTGGTCTCTGTCTCATTTTGTCTTTGCTTAAGGATCTGAAGAGTGGTACAGATCGACTTTTTTCTCCCAGTAATCTTGCGTGTGTAGAGTATTGGAGCTTGCCCAAGAAAAGCAAAGCGAGCTACCAGGACACGAGCTCTTTTTACCAATCAATTATTCATAGTATTATTAATAATAAGGATTTCATCTTCTCTATTGGTATTATTCACCACTGATTAGCGAAAGTGACCAGTCACGGCTAGCAGCAGTCAAGGTCTGGCATTTGGGAACAGCTGTTCTCCATGACCCCTGGAGTTCTCTCTCAGTGCTGGCGTTCTGTGAGCCTAAGATAGATAGGGAGAGAATCGGGACCAGAGTGAAGCCTCCTGCAGTTGTCTTGGCATGAGACCCTGTGGTCTGGCTTTGGCCAGGGGTCAGAGACCAGCCCATGGACCTGAGAAAGGGAGTGAATCATTGTGCAAGTATTTATTGAGCACCTCCCATGTCCTGGGAGGCCGCAACCGGGGCAGCAAAGAAGAAACACTAGGTTTGGAGTTCAAGTGGCTGGGGTTTCACTTACTCTCTGCATGATCTTGGGAAATTCATTTCTCTTACGGGCCTTAGTTTCCTGTCCATAAAAGGTATTGATAACAGTATTTTGTATCAGAAGGTATTTGGTAAGTTGTAGAGTATTGGTGGTAGTGATGTATTTTCTGATGATGATTAGAACAGAAAAAGTTGATTTTTGGGGGGAAAAAAAAGGAGTTAATGAAGTCTATTTTCCATATGCTTATCTCTAAATGCAGTTAAGAAAGCTAAGCATGAAAGTAAAAATCCACATTTTTCTTGAGGTAAGCACTGGTTTTTTTTTTTTTTCTTTAAACTATGCTTAATCTTGATGGACAGCTTGGGGAATGGGTGGTGTCATTTGTGTTTGAGCAATTGGGGACAGGCTGAGTGTGAGTGTTAGAGCAGGGCATCTAAATCAAGGCTAACTCAATCCTCTACCCTTCCCACAACAGCTTACAGGCCCAGGGAGAGAGAAAATCCATCCTCAGATGCCCCAAGCAACTGCTCCCAGAGCAGTTTCACTTGCACCATTATGCGTAGCTTTAGGGTACTGTCTTCAGCAAGCAACATTCTTAGGACTATGGCTATAAGAGTGGGCCCCTGTTTCAGAGAAGTCTGAAAATGCTAGCATAGTGCCCATCGCTTCCTTCTAGAGTTGACCAGAGACATTCATTCATTCAGCGAATATTTACTGAACATTTATTTTATTCCAGGTACTTGGTTACATGCAGTAAACCAGAGTCCCCATCCTTAAGCAACTCATATTCTAGTAGAGGAACAGGAATAAAGGCACCGCGCTGTAAGCAGGATGGAGATACACCCCTGTTAGGGGAGAGGAGTCAGGAGGAGATGACGTGTCGGCTGGGAGCTGGTGGAAGCGGGCACTCGGCAGGGTGGATGACTGGTGCAGGGAGGCGTCTGTCCGTCCAAGGAAAGCAGGCCTCCTTGGGGCTGCAGTGGGAGCGTGGCGAGAGCCTCGAACGTGAGAAAGCAGTTCTGTGAGTCAGTCTAAAAGCATCTTTTGAGGCCCTTTTGCGAATTCGCTACTATTCATCATGGGAATTTCCTTTGTAAACATTATGGAATGGAGCCCTAGCCCCAGCCAGAGAAAACTTTCTGTCCCACCTGTTCTGACCATCCCACCGCAGGGCCTGGACCAGCGGCGACAGGCTTGGCGTGCTCCTGTGGCTGCGGTGTCCTCCCTGGGCCCAAGGAGAACCCTGCTCATTTCAGTCCTCTCAGGACCAGACTAGACAGTGTCCCAGAGCACAGGGCAGGGAATGAGCCCCTGTTGTCTGGGAGGGTGGGATGGAACGCCGGGCGGGGGCTGCCCCATCTCCTTGGTGGGCGTGTGACTCAGAGGCGGTGACATCAGCCATGACTTCATTCCCTGAGAGGAGAGGCGGCTGCAGACCATGCGCGGGCCTCCGGCTTCTGCCCTTCCTTCCCCACCTCTGTCTCGTCCTGGGGACGTTGTCGTGGTCCTGCTCTTGTTTTCCACACATCTTTCACTTTGCTGCTTTTCTGTCCTTCTCATTTTATTCTCTTCTCATGTTTAAGCTCTTCCTTCCCTTCACCTTAACTTCCCCTTCTCTCTCTCTCTGTCTTTTGCTTTTGTCTTTTTCTTCTTCCTTCCTCTCTTCTAGGTTTCTTTGTTTCACTTTGCTTTTCACTCATCTTCTTTGCTCTTTTGGCTTCCTCTTCCTTTTTCTTCCTTTTCCTCTGCTCTTTCTCTTCCTTCTGTGTCAGAAATGTAGGTGGAAGCTGGTCCTCCTCCCTCTCCCCGACTCCAGACTTCCCTCCATGTTGTTGCTATCCTCCCCTTCCTAAAACTGGATCCACAAGTCACCCCCTGCTCAGGACTCCAGGTGGCTCCCATTGTCTTCTGACTTGAGCATCTAATATGAATTTCCCTTTTCCTCCATTTTGGCACACATCTCTCAGGCTGACCTTCCCAGCATTCCTCTCCCATGACCATGGATAGTGTTGCTGCTTCTTCCTGCACTTTGCTCAAGCTATCCCCGCAGCCAGACTGTTCTCCATCCTGCCTTCCTTAGTCTTTGCTTTCTCTCCACACTGAGGTCAGACTCTCCCTCGCAAGTAATACCACCCCTCCACTGGCTGCCCACAGCAGTGCCTTGCTTTCATGACCATGCAGCATCCTCAGTTTATAAATCAGATGTTTTCAAACTTGAATTATTGTTTACTACTTATCCATCCCTGCTGAGTGTTTCCTATGCAGACTCTTTGCTCCGCCTAGCTAGTCAGCAACCTGAGAATTAGGACCAGTATATTCCTACATTTCATCTATGGTTACCTTCTTGTGCAGCACACACCCAGCCACAAACCGGGACTGATGGGCAAACTGTTGCATGGTCAATAAGTATGTCATTTAAGAAATCATTATTTCATGTTATCTCAGGGACACAGATGAGTAAATTATGATCTCTTCTTATAAGGGCCTAAGATTCTAGTAAGAGAGACAGATTGGTCCCATATAATTTGAGAAAAGTAAGGATTGTGAGGGAAACTAACATTTACTTGTGATTGTGCCAGGATGAACATTGTGATATGTATAACCTCATTGAATTGAATCCTACTAACAGTGTGAGTTAAACATTGCTGTAAGTGAACAAAGGGAGACCCAGAGATATTAGGTGACTACTGTTCAGAAGTAATGTAATTACCAAGTAGGAGAACCTAGCTTTAAAAATTTTTTTTATTATTTTAAAAATTTATTTTATTAAAGTATAATTGATTTAAAATGTGTTAATTTTAAATTAACAAAGAGATTCAGTTATATATATGTATGTCTATATATACATATGTATACACATATAAATATTCTTTTAAATGTTCTTTTTCAATATGGTTTATCACAGGATATCAAATACAGTTCCTTGTGCTATACCATTGGACCTTGTTTTTTTTCCATTCTATGTGTAATATTTTGCCTCTGCCAACCCCAAACTCAATTTATCTCTCTCCCACCTTCTTTCCCCCTTGGCAACCAAAAATCTGTTCTGTATGTCTAAGTTTGTTTCTGTTCTGTAGATAAGTTCATTTGTGTTGTATTTTTGATCCTACATATGTGGTACCATCTATTTGTCTTCCTTTGTCCAACTTCACTTAGTATAATGATCTCTAGTTATATCCATGTTGCCGCAAATGGCATTATTTTTTTTATTACTGAGGAGTATTTCATTGTATATATGTACCACATCTTTTTTATTCATCTGTCAATGGACATTCATGTTGTTTCCATGTGTTGGCTATTGTAAGCAGTGCTACAGTGAACATTGGGGTGCATGCATCTTTTGAATTATAGTTTTGTCACTGTATGCCCAGGAGTGGGGTTGCTGGATCATATGGTTACTCTGGTTCTAGCTTTTTGAGGAGCCTCCAAACTCTTTTCCATAGTGTTTGTACCAATTTACATTCCTACCAACAGTGTAGGAGGGTTCCCTTGGGAGAAACAAGGTTTAAACTAAAGTGTGTCAGTCTCCAAAGCCCACTGTCCTTCCTGAAAATGGAAATGTGGTGGAACAGACATTCTAACTAATATAGAAATCACTTAAGAAGTGGTTACCCTGTTCCAGATGTTCTGGACGCTTGACCTACACTTGCTCATTGTTCTGTCAATAGCTGGGTGGTAAAGGTGGTACTGTTGCCCTCTGTAATCACCATAGACAGAGAAATGGAAGTGAAGCGTAGTTAAATAGCTTTCCCAAGGCCACATGGCTAGGATGTATTAGATCTGGGAATTTTACTCTTGCAGTCTGTCTATGAAGAAGAAGCAATGGAGAGTGCAAAGACACCTTGGTGCGGAGTAAAACACTGTGTTATTAGAGCTACCATTGCGTCAGTCAGTTTGAGGAATCAGGGACAGAGTGGGGAGGGGTGGTGCTGAAAGGCAAATGTGTTGAGAGATGAGGCTAAAGGGAAGCCTGGGGCCAGGCCACAAAATCCTTATAGTGTTCAGTGCCCTCTGTAAGCACTCTTCACAGAAGGTGCAGAAATGTTCCTTAGAAAGTATGTTTTCTGTGATGTTGGACTGTTATGCATCATCATGAGGAAGAGTTTAAGAAGTTCTGATCTTCTACTACTTGAGTAGTGAAGGGATTTCTCAGTTGTGGACCTTGTCCACACACATATATATCATATGATTTATGTGTGTGTATATGATGTACATATATATATATGTATGCATATAATATGCACCATGTCTTCTTTATCCATCCTTCTGTGAGTGGAAATTTAGGTTGTTTACGTCCATACACACACCCCCGCCCCCAGGAAGGGCCAAATGCAACTGTGAAGTACACCCATCCTTTATGTGTTGGTGTAAGTAACATTTGGGTTGAAGGAAACTGGAGAAAATAGAGGAAGGCCCTCCTTGTGAGCCAGCCTGGATCCGCCACCAGCTTGTCCTCAGATGTCCCAGAGCACGCGACATCTGATGGAGCACTTTTCCCGCTTCAGCCCCCTCTCCAGTATGCTTGGCAGACGTTCAGGGTAGTGCTGCACTGACCCAGGAGTCCCAGCCAGGAAGTGAATGAATCCATTTTCCAATTAAAATGAAACTTCTCCAAAGGACCTGCTCACCCTGAGAAGAGAAATTTATCTTCCTGGCAGTCTGGCTTGGCTAGGATATGTCTGTGCCCCTAAGACAGACAGTGAAAAGCCATTAACTTGAATGAGAAAAGAGAAACTGGGACAGTCCTTATTCACAACCTCATTCATTTATCCATTCATTTGTTATTTCCATTTCCATAAACTTCTATTTAGGTTGCACATCTATGCTCATTCATTTATTTGTTCATTCATTCAGCTAATGTTATTCATCATCTATACATCAGATAGAATGCAAGGTCCTAGCAGCGGAGAGACTGAACAAAAACACAGTCCACGACTCTTAAAGAGTTTTCAGTGTAGCTAGGGAGACAGACACGTGAACAGACAATGGGAAGTGTCGTGGTGGGGCTAGTCACTGAGTGTTATGGAGGAGCATAGCACAGCATCGCCCCACTCCGTGTGGGGGAATCACAGAGGATGTCATGGAGTGCGTGAGTCCTAAATGATGATCACATGTTGGCCAGGTGAGAGAGGGAGGGCATCCAGATAAGCAATACTGTGGATAAAGACGTAATAATAATGGTGAGGAAAAGGACAGTTTAGTGCAGTATCTCAGAGATGGAGAATATCAGAGAGGAAGCTGCCAAGTCATGATTTACTTGTAATAAATTTACATGTAAATAAATTTAATCTTTTTTTTTTTAAGAAGACAGTGTCTTTTTTGTTTGTTTTTATATGGACCATTTCTAAAGTCTTCATTGAGTTTGTTACTATATTGCTTCTGTTTTATATTTTGGTTTTTTGACTACAAGTCATGTGTGATTTTAGCTAGCCATCAGGGATCAAACCTGCATCCCCCACACTGAAAGGTGAGTCTTAACCACTGGATCTCCAGGGAAGTCCCTAGACTTTAATAACTCCCAAGGTGCTAGAAAACTTTGAAAGCTCCCTGGGTGGAACTGTGTCTGCTGTTTGCTGTCATTTCCCTAACACTGAGCACAGAACCTGACCTGTAGAGGATACCAAATGAAGAATGAATGAGTGATTTACATAGTCAAATATACATTTTATGTAGGCCATTATATTCTAATTGGCTGTGTAGAGGGTGGGGATTGAAGGGGGTTGAGAGTTGGACTGTGAAGAAAACTGAGCGCCGAAGAACTGATGCTTTTGAACTGTGATGTTGGAGAAGACTCTTGAGAGTCCCTTGGACTGCAAGGAGATCCAACCAGTCCATCCTAAAGGAGATCAGTCCTGGGTGTTCATTGGAAGGACTGGTGCTGAAGCTGAAACTCTAGTACTTTGGCCACCTCATGTGAAGAGTTGACTCATTGGAAAAGACCCTGATGCTGGGAGAGATTGAGGGCAGGAGGAGAAGCGGACGACAGAGGTTGAGATGGTTGGATGGCATCACCGACTCAATGGACATGAGTTTGAGTAAATTCCGGGAGTTGGTGATGGACAGGGAGGCCTGGCGAGCTGCAATTCATGAGGTTTCAGAGAGTTGGATATGACTGAGAAACTGAACTGACTGACTGAGAGTTTGAAAGAGGCCATATCAGCTAGGGAGATAACAGACCACCTCAGCACTTAATAGAGTAAAAAAGCAACAACTTATTTACCTTGTAATTACATAGGTTACTGATTTGGGGTGGGCTAAGGGAAATGGATTTTCTGGTCTCTACTGAATGTGTTCAAGAGTCCCTGGAGGGCTGCTGACTTTCCTGATCTGGGCTCTGCTCACCTCTCTTGAAAGCATGGAGCCTTAGCCGAGATGGTTTGTTTTTGCTCCAAGGGTCCTCTCATCCTCCAGGTTTCTGAGTTTCCTCATGCTGCCGCTCTACACTCCAAGGAGAAAAAAAGCAAGGTCTTTGAGACCTCTATTCAGGACTATCACAGTGGTGCTTCTGCTTCACTGCACTGGTTAAACCAGGTGCTATGCCCAGCCCCAATTCATGTGGTGGAGAAACAGGTTCACCTTCTTTATTTTTTCCGATGAAGTATAGGTGATTTACCATGTTATGTTCTGCTGTATAGCGAAGTGATTCATTTATACACATATGTAATTTTTTGTGTTTTTTCCATTATGGTGTATCACAGGATATTGAATATAGTTCTCTGTGCTATACAGTAGGACCTTGTTGTTTACCTGTTTTATATATAATGGTTTGCATCTGCTTACTGCAACCTGCCAATCCATCCCTTCCCCAGCCCCCTCCCCCTTGGCAAACACAAGGCAGTCATTTATGTCCATGAGTCTGTCTCTGTTTTGTAGGTAAGTTCATTTGTCTCATATTATAGATTCCACATATAGGTGATATCATGTTTGTCTTTTTCCTTCTGACTTAGTATGAGCATCTGTAGTTGTATCCACGTTGCTGTAAATGGCATTAATTTGCTCTTTTTTGTGACTGAGTATAGTATACTCCATTGTATATATGTACCACATCTTTTTTATCCATTCATCTGTTGATGAGTATTTAGGTTGTTTCCATGTCTTGGCTATTGTGAATAATGCTGCTGTGAACATCGGGGAGAATGCATCTTTTTGAATCGTAGTTTTCTCTGGGTATATCCAGGAGTGGGATTGCTGGATTGTATGGTAACTCTAGTTTTACTGTTTTGAGGAAGCTCCATACTGTTTTCCATAGTGTCTGCACCAACTTACATTTCTATATTGATTCTTTTTCTTTGGAGAGCTCTGACTACTACAGGGGGATGACGAGGTGGGAACTGCTTCATGGATTAATTGTGAATTTAAACTAGAAGGATGATTGGATATAAGCAGTGAGAGAGGAGAAGATGACTTATTGGGTAACTAGTACACTGAGGAGGAGGGAAACATTTGGGGAAAATAATGGATTCTGTTATGGACCTGTCAAGTTAGAGGTGCAGTGGGGCAGTTTGAGATCATGCATGTTATTTGACTTGTAGTTGGCTAGAACCTTGGAAACAATTAAACTTGTTCAGGGAGCACATGAACAATGAGAAGAACATTTAGATGAAACAAGAACATCAGCGTTTAAAGGGAAACTAAAGAAAAGTTGCTCAGGAAGGAGATAGAAAAGCAATGATGAGAAGGGCATTGAAGGAGTCCAGGAGAAAGAAGTGGTAAGCAAGACCCCACTCAACCTCTATTTGTCCAAATCTTCCACTTTATGTCATGTCTGTTCCAAGACCTTACCCAGTCCAATGTCCTCTCTTCTGTTAGGATCCTCCCCTCCAGAGACAGTATTGTCTACTTGCAACTGTGTATCTAGGTCACCATAGTATCTTTCTCTTTTCTCCCTTCTTCACTTTATTGTGCTGTAGGGGAGGCAGACCCCTGACTAGCAAGAGGCCAGGTATTAGGGATCTGTTGATACGTTTTAGTCTGTCTTTCCACTGAAGTGTTGTGTGACCTTGGGACAGTTGTGATCCCTTTCTGGATTTTACTTTGTCAACCTGCAAGGTGAGGTTTATAATTTCTTGCCTTTCCCTTATTCATTGCCTTAAAGGATTAGGCAGATCTGATGAGATCATGCATGTCAAAGTGTTTTAAAACTCATGAAGCTCGCAGCAGTAATTAGAGTAAGATCCATTGACTTATTAGGCACTCCATGTTATTTCACTTAACCCTCGCAACGTCCTTTGAGGTCAGTGCTAGTCATGTGGCATCGGAGGAAACTGAGGCTTAGAGAAATTAATTTGCTTAAAGCTACACAGTTGGGAAGTGGCAAGGGCAGTAATCAAACTCAAGTCTGCCTGACTCCAAGGTTCTTAGAGCCCACATACCAAAGCCTTGTTTTCCTAATGCTTGTGGTGGTATCACATCCTGGGCAAAGTCAGCCTTGCAGAATATGATCAGTTTTCATGCAAATGATAACATTTTTACTGTGAGGGAATCATTTCCAGTGTGGATTATAAATTCACCTTTCTGTATAATAGCAGGGCTTCAGGGAAGGTGTGGGGAAAGGATGCATATATATATATATCTAGTTCTTGAAGATTAATTGAAATCTTCCAATGGAATTATTTCATTTTATGAATAAAGTCTGTGAAGGTACAGTAAAACAAATCCTTCTCTAAAGGGAGTACTCTACCTTGTCAGTTTATTTTATTTTTGAGGAAGATTCACTTTTATTTTATTTTTTAATTAATTTTTATTGGAATATAGTTGCTTTACAGTGTCATGCTAGTTTCTGTTGAACAGCACAATGAATCTGCTGTATGTATACACATATCCACTCTTTTTTGTATTTCCTCCCCGTCTAGGTCATCACACAGCACAGAGTGGAATTCTCTGAGCTGTATAGTAGGTTCTCACTACTTATTTTATACACAGTATCAGTAGAGTTTATATGTGTCATTCCCAATTTCCCAGTTTATCCCACTTCTCTTAAACCCTTGGTGTCTGTACATTTGTTTTTTGGGTGTCATTCTCAGCAGAAGCATAAATATTTTTTTCTACTTGATCTTTAGGCTTCAGCTCAAATCTCTCTGCCATAAAGTCTTTTTTAGCCACCTCGGCCCCAAAGCCCTTTCCCTTCTCTGAACAATGTCTATGATTAGTCATTAAGGGGTAGATATATGGCCACACACAAAAAAATGAGTTATGAGGCTGACTCACCAAACCTTGGTATCAGGCTCATTACATGATCATCATACATCATCTTATTCATTACTGACCGTTTCCTTTGCACACATCTTTCTCCAGCTTCATTGTAATTTTACTTTAAAAGTGTTTGGTCTTAAATTTCTTTATACCTCCTGAAACTTTTTGCATTTTTTTTTCTCCAGGAGTTAGCTGGCTTTTGCCCTCCAGGAGTTTGTCCTTTTGAGATGGACTTAGGTGTATGAGTATATAATAAGGACTCAGCAATGAGTGGAGAGATTCATTGAAAAGGTGACATTTGAGCTTCATTTGAATCAGGTAGACATTTGATCATGAGAGAAGATGGGAAAGTTGATCCCATAGTAGAGGCTTCAGCCTCGACAGATACAGGGGAGTATGAAAGAGTACAGTGCGTTTGGGGAAGGGAAAGAAATGAGGTGAGATCAGGATGGGGAGTGGTGAAGAAAGAGGTGATGGGCAGTGAGCCCAGAAGGAGTCATACAAGTAATGGCCAAGTTGGAGCTAGGTTAAGTGTCCCGAGAGCTGTGCCAAGGAGATAAAATGTGATTCCAGGCCATGGGGAACTGTCGAACCATTTTAAACAAAGAAATGTCATGGTATGTTTTAAGTTTTTTAGAAAGATACCTCTGGTAGCACAAACCTCTCAGCATCTCTGTCTGTCTGACTTGAAATATCTCCAGTGTTTGCTCTTTTTTCTCTGTAGATGGGAGTTTGAAGCACGGTTGTTTCATTCATTCTGGAAAGTTTCTAGTTGGGGATTATGACCCAGTCCATGTTTTTGGCATTTTATTTTATTTTTTTTAAGAATGACATTAAGGATTAAAATTTTTTCTTGAAACATCTCTCCTCTCTGGGCTATTAGCCTGTGCCCTACTTCTCAGTCCTAAATGTAGAGTGAGGATAAGTTTTTTCTTTTCAGAATGTCCTTGTGTGGAAAACGTGAGTATTGGAGATGATCCAGTAGGATCCTTTACTGGGAGGGGAAGTAGGAAGCTCTGTTCCTCCCTTTCATTCAGTGTACACAGCAGGAAGCCCAGATAAAATGCTTTTGCAAGTCATAACAAAATACCTGATGATCCCTTTTTAACTGGTCACCCCTACTTTCCCATGCTGTTCCTGGACCCTGGCATCTCCCGACATACATTGCAGCATCTGCTTCATTTTATCCCAAAGTTCCCTTGGCATCTAGAAGATCTAGAAGCCAGCGGAGACCTCACTGCCTCCTTGGACATGGCAGTGAGAAGGAAAGGGTGAAAGCTGGTAGGCTGGTTGCTGCCTGGCCTTGAACCTTGGATTTGCTACTCCACCTCCAGCCTCTGCTGAGACCCAAAGCTGTGTGTGCTTTGAGTGGTAATCTCCTCCCAAGAAAGGCTGTGGTTTTAATGAAGTAATAGATGATTAAAAAAAAAAAAAGAGTTGTTCTCTTTGGTGGCTTCCAAGCCTAAGGGATTGCTTAGCTCAAAGGATTGTTATTGGAATGCAGAAGCCTTGTTTGCCAAGTCACACACCCCAATAACCCCTGATTTCCTTCTTTTTTTTTTTTTTCTTGAAAATGCTACTTTTTGTATGTTGCTTGGTAACTGTAGGAGAGACTTAACTCCTTCAGCACAGAGACCTCCTAGTTTGAACTGGATTCAGTGCCCACATTATGAGATGTGTCTACACATCTTGTGATGGGGACCTGCTCTGTGTTCACTCCAGCCCATGTACCATTTGTGTGTTATGAGGGTTTTGAAGGATATAGAAGTTAAGTGAGTTGCCCAGGATTGAAAGTGAAATCTCTGAAATTTAATGTTCTTGTTGTTGTTCAGTTACTGGGTCATGTCTGACTCTCTGTGACCCAGTGAACTACAGCACACCAGGCTTCCCTGTTCTTCGCTATCTCCTGGAGTTTGTTCAAACTCATGTCCCTTGAGTCAGTGATGCCATCCAACTATCTCATTCTCTGTTGCTCCCTTCTCCTCCTGCCATCAGTCTTTCCCAGCATCTGGATCTTAGTTGGCTCTTCTCATCAGTTGGCTGAATTATTGAAGCTTCAGTGTTAGTCCTTCCAATAAATATTCAGGGTTGATTTCCTTTAGGATTGACTGGTTTGATCTTGCTGTCCAAGGGACTTCCTAGAGTCTTCTCAAGCATCAGCTTTCTTAGGTCCAACTCTTACATCCCTACATGACTACTGGAAAAACCATAGCTTTGACTATATACCAACCTTTGTCAGCAATAGCTTCTATCATAATGCTTTCAAAAGGTCAAAACCCACAGCTCTGATGAAACAGGGAGCTTCAGGGTGGTGACTGTGGCCTGGTGGAAAAAAGGAACCCTCACTTTAGAGCAGGTTTGGGCAAAGTCTTGAGCAATTTTGGGCAAAGTCTCTGACTGTGAGCAAAGTATTATCACATGAACATCAGTTTCTATATCCTTGACATGTGGACTATTGTGTATCACCTACAACCTCTGAACCATCCTGAGAATCCAATGAGACAACGCACTGTCTTGAGACGGGGGCACTGTTGTAAGCTGTTGGAGAATCTAAGAGCACAGTCACTGGTCTGATGCAGGCCCAGTGGTTCCAAAGGTAGAATTAATTCAGTAAGATTGAGACCCTGGGGTGGGACTCTACTGACTGGGGAGGGGCAGAGATGGAGAGATTTTCTCATAGAACTGGATTAAAAATCCATCCACAGGGGGTAATAGGCCCTTGGCCAGTCTGCCATGTGATGACTAAACACTTGTGAATCATGTAGCCCAACCTAAGAACATCATGGGAGCCTGGTAAGCAGTGTCAACATCTCCCAGTAAGGGATCGGGCTTTCGGAGCATCCCTTTCATCCAAGCATATGCTTGCCCCCTCTCCTTTTCTGGCTAAGTTGCAGACTTTGCTTTTGTGGAGAAGACAGGGAGTATATATATATACTGCTGTCTTCTCTCCCGAGACCACAGGCATTCTTAAGGATACTCCACACTCCTAATGTGATACCATTTCTGGTGTCTCATTCTATGGAGAGTTTGAGCTGGGATCTCTGACTTTGCCTGGTGATGCTGGCATTGTCTCAAGAAAAGGTGACCCACCAGGTTGCCTTGCCCCTCCTGCCCCTGAAGTTTCTCTTTCTGGCCAGAGGCCTGAAGTTCTCCCTGAGACGTACTGCCTAGGTTCCATTGTCCACAGCGGCCTGTCTGCCTGGCCACAGGCTGAAAGCTCTGATTCTGCAGGTCTGTAATGACTGTATACTAGATCTAACAGAAGCAGTTGTTTTCCCAGTGGAGGAAGATTGCCTGGCTTTGACTGGTAGCATTGATAGTTGCTGCAGCCGTTTCATGGTTTTTTTCTGATTGGTCTTGAATTTCTGGAGTCTTTAGGAGGAGGCTGCCATTTCTCCTTGAGAACTGATCACTGACACCACAGGGCATGTAGTCTGGAGGACTACCCAGAAGACAGACTAGTCATTTGACTCATCATGTCAAAGGCTACCATTTCCTGGCTGTGATCTGTTAGTATACAAAGGTACTGCTAGTTCAGAACTACATTTGGTCTATTTAGTTAACTTTAAGTGTTACTTTTTTAACCATTAAGATGTATGGGTGTTCAAAGCAAAGTTTAGCCCTTTCTGCTTGTAAAGTGAAAATGTGTTAGTCACTCAGTAGTGTCCAACTCTATGTGACCCCATGGACTGTAGCCTGCCAGGCTCTTCTGTCCATGGAATTCTTCAGGCAAGAATACTGGAACGGGTAGCCATTCCCTTCCCCAGGGGATCTTCCTCATCCAGGGATTGAACCCAGGTCTCTTGCATTGCAGCCAGATTCTTCCATCTGAGCCACCAGGGAAGCCCTTTCTACATGTAAGCGCTCACCCAAATGCTTAGGAATTTAAAACAACCAGCAGTAACAGAAAATGGGCTTAATACAGCCTTTTACATCTGAGCCCTTTTGATGTTAGTGTTGTTTTAATGGAACCCTGTTCTGGGTTAATACTCATTTTCTCTGCTGTGAGTGTCTGTGTTCTGAAAGTTGAGATGGGGAAGGAGAAAATAGGAAGAACTCATAGAAGTTGAGGGCAAATGTAGATGAAAGCCAGTGGTGTGTCTGTAAATTAGATAGAGCAGCGCTTGGGACTTTTGTATGCCACGTGGTGCTTCCCTGGTGGTTCAGCAGTAAGGAATCTGCCTGCCAATGCAGAAGATGCGGGTTTGATCCCTGCTTCAGGAAGATCCCCTGGAGCAGGAAATGGCAACCCACTCCAGGGTCCTTATCTGGAAAATCCCATGGACAGAAAAGCCTGGTGGGCTGCAGTCTATGGGGTGGCAAAGAGTTGGACACAACTTAGCAACTAAACCACAAGCAATGGAGATAATACACATGAAAACCCTTTGTAAAGTCTGAAGTGCCCCCTCATCTGAGAAAGTTTGAAAGGTGAAAATGAGCAGTTGGTCTGGTTGGTCAACCCATGTCTATTGAATGTCTGCTCTACATCACCCGCTCGCTGATACTGGAATATGTCTCTTTTGGAGTTTCTGCCTTGTTGCCTCTGGGTTCCCAAAGATACCCTTAAGCTTTTGGTGCATTCATTTTTGTTGTAGCCTCTTGGAGAGGGGATAAGTGAAACCAGGACACGGAGAGTTGCCTGGATAGTAGGAAACCTTTCTTGCTGCCACTTGTCTGCATTGCTCTTCTCTTTATGAAGTCCTACTTCTCCAGGTCCTTGGCAAAAAATGGCCACTTCACAGTTTCCAGCTTTATCTCACCTGTTCCACTCAAAGGCAGAAGTTAAATGACTCTAATTGGATCCCAATTCTAAATTTCTGGGAGAAAGAATCAAATTGGCCCAGCTAGGTCACATGTCTGTCCCTTGTCCAGTTAAGTGTGTTGTCTTCTACCCCTGGGGGAGCCTCCAGACTGGGACTGGAGTCATGTGGTTTGCATCTCACAACTAAGGGTCCAGTCCTGTGTGGGGGAGGAGAGAAGACAATCGTGGGATATTACAGTACATGAAGCTGAGAAGGTCCTTGGCCTCATGGAGCTTACAGTCTAGCAGGAGAGAAGAACATTATACAGATATTTGTGAGATGATGATAGTTCCTGGTGGCTGAGATGGTAAAAACATCTACCTACAATGTGGGAAACCTGGATTTGGTCCCTGGGTCAGGAAGACCCCCTGGAGAAGGAAATGACAACCCACTCCAGTACTCTTGCCTGGAAAATCACATGGATGGAGGAGCCTGGTAGGCTACAGTCCATGGGGTTGCAAAGAGTCCGACACGATCGAGTTACTTCACTTTCATTTTCACTTGTGAGGTGATAGGGGTTGTATGACAGCCAGACCCCCACTGAGGAGGAGATTCTGGATGACCTCCCTAGGGAAGGGTGGGTCTGGTTAACCAAAAGGGGCAGGGCAGCGTGAACCCTGGGAAGAAACAAGGTGGTAAGTGAGGAAGGAGGGTTCCAGACACAGGTGGCAGAGAAAAGAAAAAGCCTGGTGGTAAGGGGGAAAAAAAAAATCTGGCCAAATTGGCAATGTGGAAGAAATTGGAAGCAACAAATATTTTAAAAAGGTATAAGGATAGGTTGATACAGTACCATTCTCTCTGGCTTAGATTGGAAGTTCTTTGTGGACAAGGGGCTATCATTCCTGTTGTTTTTGGAACCTGTCAGCGTGGGGAGACGTTTTTATGGCAGGACACATCTCATTTCATCAGGTAGTTTTCTAGTGTGATTTTTCTCCCCAGTTCACAGCTGTTCAGCTTTGAAGTCTTTTTGTATGTCTTGAAAGGTATCCCCTTGCCCTTCACTGGAAAGATGGATTGCATACCCTTGCAAAGTGTACTTCTTCCCACTCCAGATTGGCAAAGAGGAATAAAAGGGAAATTATAGTCATTTTTGAAAGGATCAATAATTGCCAATTTTTCTTTCCTGTGTACTGCTTTTATACTCCCTTCCCCACCACCACTTCCCAGACCCTGCACAGATGTTTTCTTGGGCATTGTTGGCTATGCTTTTGTTTTGAAAATTTTGAAACATTATTGAGAGAGGAGAGGAGGAGAAAAAAAGCCCGTAATTGATTCTAATATATATTTAATTTGGCAGAACTTGAGAGAGACTTGCTGGGATAAGGCGGGACATTTCTTTGATCTCCCAGACTTCTTATCGTGGAAGGCAACAGGTGTCACAGCACGGTATGTTAATTACAAGTTGAATTTTATTTGTGTTCATCCATTCTTGGGTGTCTGTATATATATTGCTTTCTTAACTCGCTTTGACTGGTTGTACTGTTTGTACATCTGCATGTGATTTTGCATACTTGAAACATCTTGAATCCATCTTCCACCTCCACTGCACATGCCCAAACACCATTGTTTTTATGAGGCCTGGAATGTGTGTATCCAAGGTGAAGACCATTCATTAAAATTGGACACATTTAAAGGAGATGTGAATAGTCCTTTGTGAAATGTGACTGTTTTTCCAAAGCCACTTTTTTACATGATGAAGAAAAGAAACATTTTAGGCCCCTAAAATTAAGGCAAGAGATACGTTTTTTAACAGAAGCTGATTTTAGCTTTAACTAGATTGGTGTGTTAATGAAGCTATTTTGCTTTTTGTATCAATGTACCTGAATCATCCCAGAGTATAAAGGTATGTATGTTGAAATCAATAGTATTTCTCAGTAAATTTTGAGTGTTATACATAAGTCATGTGCTATCTGGCACACACCTGACAATTAAAAAAAATACTCAAGTGTGATTGCAGCTGCTGCAGTAAACAGAGTGGATGTGTGCACAGATGTGCATATATTTGGACAGATAGGGCATGACCTCTCAAAGCATGCAAACCTGTTGTCATCTTGACCTCAAATTTCAGGGGCTGCACAAGGGCAGGGGTCTTCTTATCTTGGAAATGACTCATAATTGCATATAAGGAAGAAGATCATTTCCCAAAGGACAGATAAACCTGCTTCAGTGTATATATTTAGGTGTATCTTAAATTCATCTCTTTTAAATATTCTCCATTTTCCTTTCTATTCACACTAATGAGAAGCTGGGATGGGGAGTTCCTTCTTCCCTGTGCTCTTTCTGTTTGTCTCATTTTGTATGATTTGGGCTTTCCTAGTGGAGAGTTGATGAGAGTATAGTATACATTCAGTGGCAGGGCCTTCCGGAAAGTAGAAGATACATTTCACAAGATACATTTCATTTTGTTGATTATTCTCCCCTCCTCTTAGTGAAATGCTAGAGTAGAGGGGATTCACATGCATATAAAAATGGCCTTGGCAGACCTCAGGTACCCACCTTTCTCTGGGGTGAGGGCTCTGGAGGAGTGGTCTGAACTTGACCCCAGAACTTGCAATTAGTCACCATCATCTGTTACCATCAATGAGGAGCTGGACTTTGGGTGAATGTCTCATCTGGACCTTCCTCTTTTGTTGTGATATTGATTGTCTACAGTTATTTCAGGAAGGGCCTTTCTCTAGTTTTTTTTCCCTCTATTTTTGTGCAGTAGTGAAGGAAGTGTTTTGATTAATTTAGCCAAATGAACCTAGAAGTCAAAGCAGTGCTAATAGTGTGGGTATTAGTAACAATCCGTTTGCCTACAAGCCTTGAGGACTTAAAAGCAGAACTAAAGATGGCAGAGGACCTCAATTTTCCTTTTCTTTCCTTGGGTGTTAATCAGTCCAGTGTAATGATGTCTTCCTGGGTTTTGTTTTGTTTTTTATTTAAACCTTTTTTTTGTATTGGAGTATAGCTGATTAACAATATTGTGATAGTTTCAGGTGTATAACAGAGTGACTCAGCCATACATATACATGTATCCATTCTCCCCCAAACTCCCTGCCCTCCAGGCTACCACGTGACATTGAGCAGAATTCCCCGTGCTGCACACTAGGTCCTCGTTGGTTATTTTAACTGTCAATTCCAAGCTCCCTAACTATCCCTTGTTTTTTTTCTGATGGTGCTAGATTGTCCACACCCCCATTTCCAAGTGTCTGATGCCATGTTAAGACACCAGGAAGCTTGCTTTTGAAACTAGATCTGGCTCAGATAGATTCAAATGCTGTGGCAGGCATATCTGCTGTGGAGTTACAGTGTAACTTATCCTCAGTTCTGCCACACAAGAGTTTGGTGACCTTGGGCATGGCCTTCCCTTCTCTGTGTCTCTCTTTCCTTATCTATAAAATGTACCTTGCAAGCCTATTGGCAAAGTCCTGTTAAAACAGTTTTTTCCAAACTAGCCTGCTTATAGGAATCAGCTGGATCATTCAAAGCCCAAATACCCAGGACTTCCAGTTTTAAGCCTACTGAATCAGAATCTACATGGGATACCTGGGAATATGTGTGATTAACAAAGGCCCCAGGTAATTATATGGTCAGGCAAGTTGGGACAACAGTGCCTAAAGAGTACATGGAAGTAATATGTGATGGTAAGTTGGTCCATTCCTGCGAAGGATTGGAAGTGTTTTAAAGAATCAAATTAATTTGGTGAATTTAAAAGTGGACAACTTCTGGTTGGCTTATCAGACCATGCTTGGGGGCTTCCATTGCCCACCCATGACAATCTGAAACCCTGAGGATGCAGAAAGATTAGTGCTCAGAAATGACTTACTGACTAGTCCAGTCATCCGTGCCATTTTTTCCTTGACTGAGACACTCATGACTCATTGTACTTAGTATGAATTTGCAGACCCCTTGCCCACCCTTTGCCCGTACTCGCCAGCACCTTCAGAGGCCCCTCTTCCAGCTTCCCTTTCCTGAAAAGCTGAGCCACAGACCTTGGACCCTGGGAATCACATTCCTCTTGTTAAGATGGTTGCCCTCTGCCTAGCACACGTCTCTTACATCTGTCTTTACTATTATTTCTTCAAACTCTTCTTTCTTTCTTTCTTCTCTGTTTCAACTTGTATGATCAGGGTGAAATAGGAAACCTCTGAGCTTTCTCAATTATAAACATAATTGGGGGAATGACAGTACTTACTCCATGGAGTTATTGTATGGACTGACTGAATGAGGTGACAGAAAAACTTCTGACACAGCGCTGAGAAAGTTTTTGAAAGAATTAGCAATTTTATTTAGTTTTCTTTATCGATTTTGGCAGGGAATCTTTGCATTAAGTTTCTGGCATAGCAGAAAGAGGGAAACCCTTGTAGTCAGGGGACCTGGGTTCAGTGTCTCTGCCATGTACTGTCTGTGAGAAACTGGAGGAAATTACTACTGATCCCCCCAACTCAAATTCAGATCCTCATCTGGACATCCGATTAGGGTTAGAGGTACTGTGGCTAAAATGTGTAGCACGTAGGATTTAAAGAATTCATAGTTCTTGTAATGAAAATTCCCCATTGTCTGTCCATCTTCTAGAATAAGGAAGATGAGGATCTGTGTTTGAATGTACCAATGCCAAACAAACTTTGGGCAGTGGAAAATGAACTTGGCATCCTCTGCGCCAATGAGAGGGTCAGATTTGGTGTTTATCTGGCTCTTATTGTGATTGTTTTGGGAGCTTTTTGGTAAATGGGTGCCAAAAAGGCTAGAGGGTGGTTTTTTTTTCCTTTATTTTTTCTTTATTATTCTAATGGAGTCATAGCTAAAAAGTGATCAGATTTCACCTTGTCTTAAGCCTTCAGACTTGTTTTTGGCAGTGACTGTGTAAGAAGTCTTCCTCTTCCTCTTATCTGTTTTTCTCTCTTCTCTTGCTTGCCCTGCACCGTTTATTTATTGATTTTATCCTCCAAACTATGACAGCTACTCTTGTTTATCTGGGTCACTGAGAAAAGCATCACTCTGGCCTTTGGTTAATTTGTAAGTCAGCTCCATTCTTTTCATCGTTGTTGTTCTAGTTGCTAAGGTGTGTCTCTTTTGCGACCCCATGGTCTGTAGCCTACCAGGCTCCTCTGTCCACGGGATTTCCAGGTCAGAATACTGGATGGGTTGCCATTTGCTTCTCCAGGGGATCGTCCCAACCCAAGCATCAAACCTGCGTCTCCTGTGCCTCCTGCATTGGCAGGTGGCTTCTTCACTACTGAGCCACCAGGGAAACCCATTCTTTTCATTATATTGATGAAAATAGTTATTGCTATTTTTGTTAACAGTAATTTATATAATCATCATCATCATCATTTATTGAGTGCATTCTCTCTATCTGAGCTAATATTTTAACAAGTGTGAACCCCATTAGTCCTCCTAACCATCAGGTAAAACAGGTAATGTTATCACCATTTTACCATTCAAGAACTGAAGCTCCATGTTTTAGTAATTTGCCACATCATAGCCTTTAGTGGCTAATAGTCCAGAATTTTGGTAACGTGAGAAATGGGAAGTCAGAAATTTGTATAGTAAAATTTTGTGTAATCAGACAAAACCATATATGCATATAAATCTCCCTGAAGAGATATGAAGTGACTAGTAATAGAAGATAAAAACAGTGATAAAGATGTTAAAAATGGAATGAAATCACAATGGAGTGAAATATTAATAGAATAACATAAAGTTAAGAACATCATAGAAACTATGTGGTTCTTCTTAATTACCAACAGATTTGTTTCCAAACTTCTTAGTCACCAAAGAAAAAGTGAGAACATAATCAAGATGAACTGCGTGAACAGATGAGAACCCAGTTGCTGTCCAGGAGTAGAACTACTTCTAACACTGGGGTCTGAGAGAAGTTCCTCCTAGATTATCAAGGATTAGCAATACTCTGTCAACTATCTAAAAGTATGTCCTTTTAAATTCAATTATAATTTCAAGTAGGCTTTATGTTAAATTAATTCTAGATTTACAGAAAAGTTGTGAAGATAGTGTTAGAGTTCCCATATACTTGACACCCAGTTTCCCTTATTATTAACATAGTATGTTAGTGTGAAACATTTATAAACAATTGATGAACCAGTGTTGCTCTATTATTATTAACTAAATTCTGTACTTAGTCATATTTCCTTAGCTTTTACCTAATGGGCTTTTTTTTTTTTAAATTCCAAGATCCTATTTCAGATACCACATACATGTAATCATATCTCCTTAGTCTCTTCATGGCTTTGACAGTTTCTCCACTTTCTCTTGTTTTTGATGATCTTGATGGTTTTGAAGAGTGGTTATATATATATATTATAGCATGTCCCTCTAATGTAATTTGTTTGATGTTTATCTCATGATGAGACATGAGTAGTATGTTTTTGGAAGACTACAGTGCCATTTTCTGTTGAGTACTATTATTATCATATCATGTCATGTCATATCATATATCATATCACATCATATCATATCAAGGGTACATACTGTTAGTATGGTATCCATGTTGATGTTGACCTTGATCTTGTGGCTGAGGTATCGTTTGTCAGGTTTCTCCAATGTAAAGTTACTCCTTTCCTCTTCCTATCTTGTACTTTTTGGGAAGAAATCACCATTCACTGGCCACAACAAGGAGTAGAAAGGAGTTATGCTTTATTTTCTTAAGGATAGAGTTATCTACATAAATTATTTTGAATTTTCATAGGAGATTTGTCCTCAATTCATTTGTTTTTATTGCTTAGGACTAAAAAAAATGATGACCAGGTTCCTTACGCACAAGAGACTGTTTGGTTAGTTTGCTTTAGAAGTTATGTGTTAAAATTTCTGAGACTTTCCTGTGGCATGTGGGAAACCAGGACTAAGCTTCTAGAATCTCAGGTTCACTTTTCCTCACATTTCGTAAGGACTAATATATGCTATATAATATATAATAATAATAATTAATAATATATAATAAATAATACATGTTATATATTCTCTCCCCCCATGACAATGTAAAATTCCGTGATGGTTGTCGGTAAATATTTTCTACTTTAAGAGATGAATTTATGTTCTCTAGAACTGTAATCTTTTTAAAATGGCATTTATTGTCCAGATTTTCATGGTTTTCTATGTTTGGGGTTGATGGATAGTAATATATTGTTATTTTCCTTATGGTTATTTGCTCATTTGTTAGGAGAAGATTCTGGCAGGTTATTGATCCAAATTTATAGTCATCTTCCAAGTATAATCTCTGAGATTTCAAAAATTTAGTAAAATTATTTATATTGTTATTACTGTGTTTTGTTTATTATAAATCTGCCTTGCAGATTAATTATAAATTAATTTTACTCATTATTGTATTTTTCATATCATTAGATATCTGAAAACATGTTTTTGATACCTGTTTAATATTCTGTCCTATATCTGTATGATATGTCTGTGTCAATTTTTAACCTTAAAATGATTGCTTATTTTAATGTGTATTTATATTACTAAATGCAGTTACTTTTTCTTATATTTATTAACTACTTGTTCTATTAAGTTATGCCAATTAACATCAATAACTATTAGTATTATAGGTATCAATTACCTATTTATGTCAACTACTAATATTTATATTGGATTTCAGTGTTTTCTTAAATATTGGTGAGCATTCATTTTTTGTTTAAGTTTTTTTTTTGAGCATTCTTTTTTGTTTGTTTGTTTGTTTGTTTTAGTGTTTCCCCCAAGGTATTATTTTTGAAAAAAAATTTAAAGCTACAGAAAAGTTGAGAAAATGATATATGGAACACTGTATCTTCACAATAAACTACATTCTTCAGTTAATGTTTTTGTTACATTGTGCTCAAAAGTGCTCTGACATGCAAATATGTGTTTATTTTGCTAAGCCACTTATAAATGAATTCCAAATACCGTATTTTCCCTCATAAATTCTGCAATGTGGTCCCCAAGAGTGCTGTCCTTCTCCTATCTAACCACAGTGCTGTTAATCACACTTAGGACAGTTAGCATTAATCCTCACTATTTTGGGCTTTCCAGGTGGTGCTAGTGGCAAAGAACCTGCCTGCCAGTGCTTCCCTAATAGCTCAGATGGTAATGAATCTGCCTGCAATGAAGGGGACCAGGGTTCGATCCCTGGGTTGGGAAGATCCCCTGGAGTAGGAAATGGCAACCCACTCCAGTAGTCTTGCCTGGAGAATTCCTTACAGAGGAGCCTAGCAGGCTCCAGTCCATGGGGTCGTGAGAGTCGGACACAACTGAGTGACTTACACTAACACACTCACTGTGTAAATTCCCAACAGGTTCCCTTTGGCTGGGGCTTTCCTGGTGACTCAGACAGTAAAGAATCTGCCTATAATGTGGGAAACCCTGGTTCAATCTCCCAGTCGGGAAGATACCCTGGAGAAGGGAATGGCAACCTACTCCCATTTCTTGTCTGGAGAATTCCATGGACAGAGGAGCCTGGTGGGCTACAGTCCTTAGGGTCGTAAAGAGTCAGACACGACTGAGTGACTTACACGCACATACCTGTTGGTTAAGTGTTCAAAGTGCCACTCACCTTTCCTTGCCATTGGGGTTCTGACTGATAGAGACTACATAAAGAGCATATTAGCTCTTTATGAACAGTGAAATGAACAATGAAAACCTACCTCGTTATTTTAGAAAATACTCATTAACTTCTAATGTGTAGAGCTTCTAGTATACTGGATGGAATAAAGCAACTCAGAAATGAGGCTAAACCAGCAACCACGTATGCAGGTGTAGGTGTACTTATATGGAGGAAGGCTGGCCTGGTGTGCCAACCAAATATCAAGTCAAGTAACTGAGTCAGCAACATGAATGCGGACGCCGCTCAGGTGTGCTTTCCTGAAGCCAAGGCATGCTGGTTGCACCTGGTCATAGAGAGCAACAGTGTGGGCTCCATGTTATTCTAAGAATGACTTATCAGCTTATCTTTAACACAGTGACTCCTTAAAACATGGCTTAATATATTCCAGTATCACAGCTGTCAGATGGATTTCCCTTACCCCCTTGGAGAAAATTAAGTCAGGGACTCTGGGGTGCAAAGTCGGCTCTGCTTCCTCTGGTGCTGCTCTTAGTGGAGAGAGCCAGTGGGTAGCCGTCTCACGCTCCCTGCAGGCCAAGACGGCAGCCTGAGGAGGGACGGAGAGACTTCTATGATAATATCTGCCTCTGGTGACGTGCCTGCTGCCCCATCCCTTCCTTCGTACTTGATGTCCTGATCACTTCTCTCATTGCATATCTAAGATAAGATTTGATTAAAAAAACAGCTTTATTGAGAAAGAATTCATATACTATACAAGGCACTCATTTATATAGGCCAGTGCTTTTGATGGATTATTTTAAGTTATAATAGCTAAATATTTGCAGCATACAATTTACCATTTAAGCCATTTTAAGTATACAGTTCCATAGCGTTAATCACATTCATGGTGTTGAACAGCTGTTACCACTATCTCCAAGACTTATTACTCAAATACAAATTCTAACCATTAAGTAACAACTCCCAGTTCATTCCTTCCCTCTGTCCTTGTTAATGTCCAACCTGCTTTCTATCTTTATGAATTTGCCTATTATAGATATCTCATATAAGTAGGATTTTATATGTCTGGCTTATCAATACTGCTTTCAATATTCATCCATGTTGTAATGTGTAAGAATTTCCTTCCTGTCTATGGCTGAATGATATTCCGTTATATACATGCACTGCACTTTGCTTTTCCATTCATCTGTTGGTGGACCCTTGATGGATAATTGGGTCATTTCTTCCTTTTGGCTATAATGAATAATGCTACCAGAAATATTGGCATATATTTTTGAGCCTCCTCTTCCAGTTCTTGTTGGTACATAACTAGGAGTTTAATTGCTGGGTCACATGGCAATCCCTTGTTTAGCTTTCTGAGGAACCACTGAACTTTTCCATACCAATTGCATCATTCAGTATTCCCACCAGCAATGTATAAGGATTCTGATTTCTCTACATCTTCACCAACGCTTGTTTTCCTGTTTTTTTTTTTTTTTTTTAATTATAGCTACTTTCATAAGTGCAAAATGGATTCTCATTGTTGTTAATGACTTGATTTTTTTTGTTAGCAATCTATTAAATTTAAGGAAAACTGATTGAATTTAGGTCATTCTAGAGGTAACATTTTTTTGGCCATAACTTGGTTGAAACTTGACAAGGATTCTAGAGGTAGTATCATAAAATTAAAGAATTCTGAGAAAAATATCATTTATTTCTGATATGATTGATGCAAAAACTCTTTGATTTCCATTGTTTTATGGTTATGTTCTCAGAACAACAGTATAAAACAGTTCTAGGTTCTATGAAAAATGATTCAGTCATCCTCTTGCATCAGCTTATTTTTCAGTATCTTTAATAGTGCTGAGAAATGGCCTGTAAATATTAGATTTCCTTTATCCTTATTTTTTGGGAAAAAAGAGTTCTCTCACTCTTACAGAAGAAACATGATCCTTATCTCTTCACTGATGAGTAATAGAAATAATAGAAAGTTTAAAATCACAGTGGTTTGAACACATAAGTGTTCATTCTCTTCTGTAAATATATCCAGATGTACAGTCTTGGGCTACTTTGAAAGTCCCATGAAGTCATCAAGGACACTAACTGTTTTGGCATTTTTACTTCACTATCTTCGGGCCTGACTTCTGTCCTCAAAGGCTTCTCATGGCTTTGAGACCTCAAAATGGCTGCTGGAGTCTCGGTTTTTCAGCCCACATTCCATGTAGCAGGAAGAAAGAAGGTGGGAGTTTCATAAAAAGGATGTACACACCTGAGTTAGCCTTTTTAAATAGCGTTCTTTGAAGATCTGCATAAAACTTTTGCTTGCGTATCATTGGTTTATGCTCGCACGCAGCTAGAGTGGAGCCAGATAAAGTTGAATGCCTTGTGACTTGAGTAAAATTTTTTCTCTTACTACTAAAGAAAAAAGGGGGAATTAATACTGAGAAAGTAAAAAGATAAGCACAAATTGTTGTTTCTCAGTAAATATTGATATCCTAGATACTGATTTATAAGCCTTCTGTGATAGTGACAGAGAGAAGGGTGAGCATGGTAGAGGTCATAGAGGAGGTGATGTAAATTTGAAACAACCTTAGTTTACAATTCCCTTCATCTATCCATTCATTCACTCACTCTTTCACTTATTCTTTGTGTATGTATTAATAGACCACCTAAGAGGCCTCCTCTATCTTGTCTAACAGTAGGTAGGTATACATTTATTTAAACTGTACAAATGCATGTAAGGGCTAGAGCCAAATACTCCTTAGCTCAAAGATTTGCTCTGCCATTTACTACCTGGGTGAACTTGGGTAAGTTATGTAACCCTTCTCAATCCCAGGTTCCTTTTTTGGTTAAAGAGGGACAAAAATGTCATGGCTTTGTTTTAGGGAGAAAATGGAGCACTGTGGTGAAACCTGTACAGAATAGTGCACACAAGTTTCTACTTTCGTTTATCTTTCTCTTTAGTCTCTATTTTTTAGTTTTATTCTTAACTTTTAAGGTGAAGCTAAATTTAGTTAAACAGCTTCCAGGTGGGGTGTGGACAATGGGTCATTTAGAAACAGTAATCTGTTGGGCAACCTGGCTCCCCCCATTTGCAGCTTTTGTATAGCCTTTCTATGGATTTGATCACGGTGCCGTGAGTCAGGGAGTGTGAGAGTGTCACCAAAGCTCAAGGAGCTGTTGTGGGTGTGAAAAAATGAGCAGATGCCAGGAAACCACAGGCTATCGGTGTTCAGAGGCTGCAAGTCTGGGGAGGGGCAGGAGAGAATTGAATAAATCCAGGCTGTTGGAGCAGGAGGGGAGTGCAGTGTTCCTATCATTGTTTCTCACCCACACCTACCAAAAGCATCAGAATCGAGGTACAGACCCCCGGAGGCTGGGAGTCCTGCTGCTGCCTGCAGTATTGCTTAAATATGGGGTCAGTGACCACCTTCGTTATCTGCTATGTTGAGTGAAATCCTGGGGAAGGATTTCTTCTTTCACTTGTCATCAGTAAAGCAAATCTCCATGGAAAAGATGAAGAATCCCTACCTTTGTCCTTTGGGACAAAGGAGGTAAAAATGTGTGACCTTGGGTGGTTATGATGTTCACCCTTCATTTAGAGCAACTAATTTGAATTTACTTAGTTTCCATAATTTAAAAAAATAATAACAGCCAATTTGTATTGAGTACTTGGCTATGTATCTAGATATCAAGGCACTGATAACAGGTCTTTTTAAAATATATATATATATATGTATATATAAAATATGTATGGGGTGTGGGGGCTTCCCAGGTGGTGCTAGTGGTACAAAATCCACCTGCCAGTGCAGAAGACATAAGAGCCATGGGTTTGATCCCTGGGTCTGAAAAATCCTGTGGAGAAGGGCGTGGCAACCCACTCCAGTATTCTTGCCTGGAGAATCCCATGGACAGAGGAACCCCGCAGGCTATAGTCCATAGGTTTGCCAAGAGTCAGACACGACTGAAGTGACATACATATGTTGAAGTACAGTTGATTTACAATGTTGTGTTGGTTTCAGGTGTATAGCACAGTGATTCAGACATATATATATATATATATTCCCTTAGGTTATTACAGAATTTTGAGTATAGTTCTTTGTACTGTACAGTAGGTTCTTGTTGGTTATTTTCTGTATAGTAGTGTGTATATATATATGTTAATCCTATATTTTATGGAATTAATAAATCCCATAAAAAATCCTCTAATTTGTCACTCTCCCTCCCTTTTCTCCTTTGGTAACCCTAAGTTTCTTTTCTATGTCTGTGGGTCTATTTTTGTTTTGTCAATAATTTCATTTGTATCTTTTTTCAGTGAAATTCCACATATAAGTGATATCATATGATATTTGTCTTTTTCTGTCTGGCTTATTTTGCTTAGTATGATAATCTCTGGGTCTATGTTGCTGTAAATGGCAGTATTTCATTCTTGTTTTGGCTGAGTAATATTCCAACACACACACACACACACACACCCCTAGATGTGAGTGCTTACACCTGAGAGATAATGGCCAGTATCACTGTAATTTTCCAATTGAGTAGCTCTGTAGCGTTTTCTTTACTTAACAGTTTTCCCTGAGACCTTGTATCACTTTTCGAATTTAATCTTGTTTGCTCCTTAGTACAATAAAGTGGAACAATCTTGGGATGGGATACCTCATTTTAAAACAAACAGTATGATGGTATGTGCTGTGCTGTGCTTAGTCGCTCAGTCATGTCCAACTCTTTGGGACCCATGGACTGTAGCCTGCCAGGCTTCTTGGTCCATGGGGATTCTCCAAGCAAGAATACTGGAATGGGTTGCCATGCCCTCCTCCAGGGGATGTTCCCAACCCAGGGATTGAACCCAGGTCTCCCACATTGCAGGCAGATTCTTTACCAGCTGAGCCACAAGGGAAGCCCAAGAATACTGGAGTGGGTAGTCCATCCCTTCTCCAGGGGGTCTTCCCAACCCAGGAATCAAACCAGGGTCTCCTGCATTGCAGGCAGATTCTTAACCAGCTGAGCTACCAGGGAAGCCCTGTGGTGGCATATTCTTTGCTAAAAAAATGCTTGGAACTATAAAAATGCTAAAGAATAGAGATCTCATTTTCTAGGTAGTATGACAGAATTTCAGAAGGGTCTCACTCTGAGGGTGAAACTAGTCCATTGTAGTTTGCTGTCCAGGATGGCTATCACTAGAACTCTTATGAATTTCATTATTGGGTCTTCTGAGTGTACTGCACCTGTGTGATTCTGGGTAGCCTCTAAATTTCTGTCAATCTGATGAAGATGTGCATATTCAGTCTTGAAGTCCATGATACTCTAAGGGCTCTGAGGCCTTGGCGGTGGCCAGGACGCACATCATTAGGTACATAAGGTGTCATGGTTTGAAACTGGGAAGATGTGTCTGGTCCAGTCAGATAACCTTGGGTCCCCCAGAACTCAGTTTGTTTGCAGAATTTGATGGTTGGCTTACGTGATCCATGTACCTTCTCCCTGGACTGACACTCTCGAGTCTGAGAGGTAATGGTATTGATCTAAGTCTTGCTTTGACTTCTTGCTTCACCGTTTTTAGAAAAATAAAAGTTGAACATTAAATTCAACCCTTTGGGATGTCACTTAGTGTCAAACTCTTTCCTTCTCTTCTTTTTTCACCTTTTCTAGTTAATTATTTTTTAATTTATTTTCTTTTTTCATTGTTTTCTTCACTTTTCTTCCATCCCTCTGTCTAAATTATTGTCAGGGACCTTTGAAGAGAATTCTCAAATGTTATTAAGAAATTGTAGTCAGGGAGCCCTTTGTTCCCAAGTCATTTAGAAGATTGCCTTTCCTTTTGTTAAATACAAAACATTGTCAACCTGTATTGTGAAAATGTGCCAGAAACTGTGTTCCCCCAAAAAGCATCAGCTCTTATTATTGCCCAGATAGTATTCTTTTCAAAAGCTGAGCTTTGTCCCCAGGCTTTCTAAGCAATCTTCTGCTCATTCATCTTCCTGGCTTCGTTAAATTTTGAACCTCTCTGGGTCTATACAGAGTGGCAGCGTGTCTTTTAAAAATTAATGGGTTCCAAATGCCATTCAAACCTATTTCCGCCCTCAACCTCCTGCTCCCTTCTCCAGCCCTGCCTGTTAGGAGTCTTATATTCTGTATAAATATTGAGCTGGAGATAGTTTCTAAAGAGGTGTTTGGACTTTTAATTAACACTGACAGCCTGCCTGCTTGGGATTTTGCTCTGCTGTCTCCATGGAAAAGTCAGGCAGGTCAGTTTGGAGAGGGGAGGGAGGCCCACAGTGGATATGTTCCTGGCGGCTGGCCCTAGAGACACTGAACTCTGAGCCAACCATGAAGTCATTTCGAATTTAAGGAGTCTTGCTAATCCAAGGCAATGTGTCTTAATTTGACAAAGTAAAGACTGCCCGATAAGCAACCCTAACTACAAGTTCTGTGAAACTGGGGGTGTTTGTAAGTTTAGATTGTGCTAGAGAAATGTGGTGATGTGGAAGAATGGGCTCCTTTTCCTCTGTTTACTCCCTTTTCCAACCCCTCCCCCTCTCCCCTCGTCCCTCTCCCCTCCCTTTCTCTTTCTCTCTCTCTGTCTTACTTACTTTGGCCCAATTCAGCCCGGCAGTCTGGCCTCTGCGGTGCCTTGATGTGAAATTTGAGAAACATATGTAGTTTTCTATTTCAGGAAAATGATCTCAGGGATTGAATGTGTCTTTTTTTTTGTTGTTGTTGGCTGTTAAGCTCTGATCTTGCCCAGTGTGGTTTCTTGATGATGGGAAAGAGGCTTCGAAATGCTTTTTATCAGAATTTCATGTCATAAACCTGAAGGCTTGGTTTCTTTCGTTGGGCCCCCACCCCCTCCTGGGCCCACGACACAATGTCATCTATTCTGTCAGAAGTGGGAAGAAGTGCACATTGTTCATATTACAATCAGTTCATTGCTGCAGGCACGCACATACATGAAAATGGCCGCTGTGTCTGCCCTTCACAAAAGCTATTTTAAATGTAGTTCAGTGGAGGACCGGGGGTCTGCATACTGCTGCCCATAAAGGAAAAGAGATCCATGGGGGAGAAGTCAGCCTTTGTTTTGCCTTCGAAGGGCCAGTATTCTTCTTTGTTCTTGAGGTGAGAGCCAACAATGGACCCAGTGCCCTGTAAACCAAACTCCATTGATCCTCCATGGGGGGGATGTGCAGACTAGCATCACTGAGGCCTGAGGAGCGCGGAGCTGAGGGGGCGGGGGAGGGGGTCAGGCGAGTAAGGCTGCTGGCAAAGGCGCTAACTGAGAGTTGGCATGGTGGAAGGTGGTCCCACTTGTTTTCACTTGGGTACAATCTGCCTTATGTCCGAGGGTCTCCAGTGGAATGAGACATGGCCCCAGCCTCCAGGGAAAATGGCTCCCTGACCTGAACTTCTGGAACTAGAAGTGAGCTTCTGGAAGACAACAGCTTGTCCATGTTCATCTTTGTATCCAGAGAGTACATGCTGAATTAATAGGAGAGTGATATGCTCTAGTGGAGGCTCTACAGAGTATGCTGGGAGTACGTAGAAGGGACCAGTCTACCCAGCCCCAAACTTGGGGTGGGGTAAGGGTCAAAAAGGAGGAGAAAGCTCAGGAAAGGCCCACCTAGAGGAAGGGAGCTGGCATTCCTGGGAAGTATGCAAGTTATCCTATTTGATTCTTCCAGTGTATCATTTTTACAGATGAGGAAACAGACTTAAGAAACTCAAGAGGTCAAGGAACATGTTCAAGATCACACTGTCACTGAGGAGCAGAGGCTGGGTCTCAACCTAGGTTTGCATGGCTTCAAATTGGAGTCCTTTGCTGTGGCCAGCCTTTCTAGCAGGGGAGAAAGGATGGAAACCTTAGTGCTTCTCATACTGCATTTGTCTTCACCTCTTGGGTGGTCTGTAGTGAGCTGGCCATCTCCCTCTGGCCCTCAGATCTGGCCTTTGTCAGAGGGTTTGGAAAATTTTGGTGGTGCTCGTGGTAAAGAACTGCCTGCCAATGCAGGAGATACAAAAGATGTGGGTTTGATCCCTGGGTTGGGAAGATCCCCTGGAGGAGGGCATGGCAACCCACTCCAGATTTCTTGCCTGGAGAATCCCATTGAACAGAGGAGACTGGCAAGCTACGTTCCATAGGGTCTCACAGAGTCGGACCTGACTGAAGCAGCTTAGTAGGCACACACAAGAGACATTTAAGTGGTAGTGGAGATGGGCTTCACCTCCACCGTGAAATGAACACAATGGAGCTTAAACTTCAGGGACCCTCACTCACATGGGCCCCAAGAGTTCAGGTGGTTGTTGGGAGCTGTAGAATGTTCCTGGTGGGGAGGGGTTACAATCAGAAAGCATTTCTATGTAGGCATTTCTGATCTAAGGAAAAGGGAACCTAAATCCTCGAGGCTCCAGTTATTTAATTTTTTTCTTATTGTAAATATTCATTATTGCACCTGATTTTATATTCATAGTTTTGCATTCCTTTCTTTAAGAGCGCCCCCTCCCCCATGTAAAAGCTTTAGACCCTTCAAGATTGGGTCTGCCCAGGGAAGTGATATGAGAGCATCCTTTGTGGAGGGAGGAATGGAACTCCAGGTCGCCATTGAATTTGGGCTCTGGGGTACTGCACCAGCCCCGGGACTCATTGTGTGACCTGGAGCAAGCTTCTTACGTTTTCTGCACTTCATCCTCTTTGTGCCCTGCGGGCTTGCTGTGGGGATTGTAAGAATTCACGTGTGTGGAGCTTGTAGGGCAGCATGCTTAGATGTCAGTAGATGTCAGCAGCCCCCGGTGCTGTGGTTGCTGTTACTGGTATGTGAGACCCACACAGATGGAGCTGAATACCCGAGTTTGCCATTGGAACACTGACCTTCTGAGGGGAAGAGTGCCAGGATAACTTCAGACTTAACATTAAAAAGCCCACAGACTATCCCTCAATGCACTGATTTCCTTATCATCTTTGACCATCATCCAGACGGCTTCAAATAAATTTCATTATGTGAAAAAAGTGGTGATATTTTCACAGAATCAAGACATGAGCTGTCTTCATCTCCTGGCGCTCTTCATCACACGCCAGCATTCCAGCCCCGTTAGATGTCTCATTGACATCTAGGCCCTTGCATGTCTTCTCACCTCTGGGTCCTGTGGAATATCACCTGCCTGCTCTTCTCCCTGCTAAGCTGTCCGCTCACCCTTCAGGACCCACCTTAAACATCCTGTTGTTTGTGAAGCCCTTCAGATTCCCTGGGGCAGCTAGCCACTCCCTCTCCATTGTTACGCTAGTGTTCTAGCACTTCTCTCACCAAACTGTAATTATTTCTCCACAAGTGTTTTTTTTCTCCCCCCCCAGTAACTTAGGAACCCTTTGTATAAAGAAACCACAGTTTATCCACCTTTTCAGTATGCACAGTACATGTTAGCTGCGGAGAAATGTGAGGGGGTTGCTGGTAAAGAGCTCTTCGTTCTGTATCATTAGGGTGTCATTTTTACAGATGAGGTAACCAAGGCGGAGGTCAGGGAACATGTTCAAGGTCACACAGGCATTCAGGAGTGGAGGCTGGCTCTGAACCAAGGCTTGCAGGCCCTTGCTGTGGCCCATCTTTCTAGCAGGGGAGAAAGAATGGAAAATCGGGTGCCTCTCATGCTGCCCTGTCTCCACGTCTTGTTTGGTCTGTGGTGAACTGGCCGCTTCTCTCTGGCCCTCAGACCTGGCCTTTGTAGAAGTGGTTTGCTGAGAACATGACACATGTTCAGTACAGAGAAATTTGGGGGAGATTTACTGAAAAGAATTTTTCTTCATATTTCATTGTATTTTAAAAGCCACAACAGTTTGTTTCAGAAGAGCTGTATGGTGTGATTATACCGAATCATGTTTTTCCGCTAGTTTTTATTCCACTTGAAGAAATGTTCTTAATGTCTGATTGATCTCCAATTTGAAATGGCTTTGTAGAGTTTTCTCTTTATTTCCCTGCTTTCAGCCCTCTGATTTAAGGACGTGCCTTGTAAACAACTACGTAAATAGTGTCTTCTTTGCTCTAGACTGTAACTTAGTACAGAACATTGCATGTTTAGTCTACAGCTCTGTCCTCAAGATCTAACACTGACATTGACACAGGGTAATAGTTCTAATAGTTCTAGAAAAACTGTTACCTCTCCCTAGTAGAAGAAAGTTATAATAGTAATATTAGGAGTAGTTTATACTGATAACAGGGCTTCCCCAGTGACTCAGCAGGTTAAGTATCTGCCTGAAATGCAAGAGACACAGGAGCTGTGGGTTCAGTCCCTGGGTCAGGAAAATCCCCTGGAGAAGGAAATGGTGACCTGCTCCAGTATTCTTGCCTGGAAAATTCTATGGGCAGAGGAGCCTGGCATGCTACAGTCCACAGGGTCACAAAGAGTCAGACACGACTAAGCAACTAACAAAATAAAACAAATACTAGTAATAGTACTCAGCATGTGTAGGCACTGTTGTGAGCACTTTAGATTTACAAACCCCATCAGTCCTTCCAATATGCATGTGTTATATATATACTATAATTAGCATGAATATTTTACAGATAAGAAAACCCGAGGTTCAAAGAGGCCAAGGACCTTGTGTGAAATCATAGAGTTGGTGAGCAGCGGAGCTGGGATTTGAACCCAGGCAGTCTGAAAACAGCAACAAGCAGTCTGGCCCCAGAATGCAGATTTTTTACCACAATGGTATACTGTCTCTGCTTAGTACTAACTAGCTCAGCACTTGTTTGTTACTTGATTATTAAGGGAATCTCTTAGATACCTGTTTTTCTGAAGTGTTCATTTGTTAGGTGATTATTTACTCTAAACCAGTGGTTCTCAAAGCATGATCCCCAGACCAGCAGTGTGAACATCATCTGGACATACATTGGAAGTGCAGATTCTCTGGTTTCACCCTGCCTACTGACTTAGAAACTCAGGGAGCAGGACCCATTCATCTGTTTTGATCCTACAGAAGCTTCTGATGAGAACCATGGTCCAAGACTAAATCATTTTCTCTGGAATTTTCTTTCCCTTTCTCTTTTCATTTCTCCTTTCCTTTCCTGGGTAGAAAATAAGAACATTAACATAAATCACAGCAGGATCCTCTATGACCCACATCCCAGAATTTTAGAAACAAAAGCAAAAATAAACAAATGGGACCTAATGAAACTTAAAAGCTTTTGTACAACAAAGGAAACTATAAGCAAGGTGAAAAGACAGCCCTCAGATTGGGAGAAAATAATAGCAAATGAAGCAACAGACAAAGGATTAATTTCAAAAATATACAAGCAACTCCTCCAGCTCAACTCCAGAAAAATAAATGACCCAATCAAAAAATGGGCCAAAGAACTCAACAGACATTTCTCCAAGGAAGACATACGGATGGCAAAAAAACACATGAAAAGATGCTCAACATCACTCATTATCAGAGAAATGCAAATCAAAACCACAATGAGGTACCATTACACGCCAGTCAGGATGGCTGCTATCCAAAAGTCTACAAGCAATAAATGCTGGAGAGGGTGTGGAGAAAAGGGAACCCTCTTACACTGTTGGTGGGAATGCAAACTAGTACAGCCGCTATGGAAAACAGTGTGGAGATTTCTTAAAAAACTGGAAATAGAACTGCCATATGACCCAGCAATACCACTTCTAGGCATACACACCAAGGAAACCAGATCTGAAAGAGACACGTGCACCCCAATGTTCATCGCAGCACTGTTTATAATTGCCAGGACATGGAAGCAACCTAGATGCCCATCAGCAGATGAATGGATGAGGAAGCTGTGGTACATATACACCATGGAATACTACTCAGCCGTTAAAAAGAATTCATTTGAATCAGTTCTAATGAGATGGGTGAAACTGGAGCCCATTATACAGAGCGAAGTAAGCCAGAAAGATAAAGACCATTACAGTATACTAACACATATATATGGAATTTAGAAAGATGGTAACGATAACCATATATGCAAAAAAAGAAAAAGAGACTCAGATGTATAGAACAGACTTGTGGACTCTATGGGAGAACGCGGGGGTGGGATGTTTCAAGAGAACAGCATCGAAACATGTATATCTAGGGTGAAACAGATCACCAGCCCAGGTTGGATGCATGAGACAAGTGCTCAGGCCTGGTGCACTGGGAAGACCCAGAGGGATGGGGTGGAGAGGGAGGTGGGAGGGGGGACCGGGATGGGGAATACATGTAAATCCATGGCTAATTCAATGTATGACAAAAACCACTGCAATGCTGTAAAGTAATTAGCCTCCAACTAATAAAAATAAATGGAAAAATAAAAAATTAAAAAAAAAAAAAAGAACATTAAAATTTTTTTCCTAGTTTATTGAGATATAATTGACATATGACATTACATAATTTTAAGGTGTACATTGTGTTGATTTAATATAATTACATATTGCAAAATGATTACAAGGGTTTCCCAGGTGGCTCAGTGATAAAGAATACATCTGCCAATGCAGGAGACATGGGTTCAATTCCTGGGTCAGAAAGATCCCCTGAAGAAGGGAATGACAACCCAACACTTCAGTATTCTTGCCTGGGAAATCCCATGGACGGAGGAGCCTGGTGGGCTACAGTTCATGGGGTCCCAAAGAGTTGGACACAATTGAGCACTCATGCACACAGGTGTGCCTTGTGTTGATTTGATACAACTACATATTGCAAAGTGATTACCATGGTAGTATTTAAGATCTACTCTCTTAACAGCTTTCTAGTATATAATAAAGTATAATCAACTATAATCACTGTGTTGTATATTAAACCCCCAAAAGTTATTCATCTTACAGCCAGAAGTTATATAAAGATATAACTTTATATAAAGATATATAAAGATATAAAGTTTATATCCTTTCACCAACATCACCCCATTTTTCCTACCTCTAGCCTCTGGCAACCACCATTCTCCTCTGTTTCTATGAACTTAGCTTTTCCAGGTCCCACACAGAAGTGATATACAGTATTTGTCTTTTTCTGTCTCACTTAGCACCGTTCCCTCTGGGTTCACCCATGTTGTTGTTAAGTGATGGGATTTCCAGGATTTCCTGATTTTTCCTGGCTGAATACTATTCCATTGTATATATATACACACATATATGTATACATATTTATATACCACATCTTTATCCTTCAATCCATTGGCACTTAGGTCATTTCTACATTGTAAATAATGCAGCAGTGAACATTGGAGAGAAGACAGCTGTTTTAGATCCTGTTTTTATTTCCTTTGGATCTAAACCCAGAAGTGAAATTGCTGGGTCATATTTTGGTTCTATTTTTAATTTTTTCAGGAAACCTCCATGGTGTTTTCCATAGTGGCTGCACCAATTTACATTCCCATCAGCAGTACACAGGGTTCCCTTTTCTCCATTTGCTTGTGAGCATTTGTTATCTTTCTCATGATACTTTGGCTTTTTTTTCATGGTACATTTGGCTTTTCTTAAAACATACTTTTTGAGTGTCTCACCACTATATAGCCCTGAGTTTTGTGACATTTATGTGGGAGACTCACTACTAGACTCTGAATATTTTTTGCTGAGGTTCCTGAGAGGCTTTGAGATTTGGGGTGTGTCTATAGCTTGACGCTTTTCTTTTTTCAGTACTGACAGATTTCAGAATCTGGGAGCTGAAAGAATATAAGACATCCTCCATCCAGCCCTGCTCTCTCAGGTTTCCCTGACTGGAGGGTAAAGAAGTTGCCAGAGATGCAGGGATAATAGAAAAGGGGAGGTCACAAAACCAGTGGATGGGGGAACCAGAGTTTCTTGCTGTCACACTTCTCAGAAGGAGCCTCAACCCTATGGACTCTTGATTCATACACAGTAGCAAAAAAGAGCGCTGGACTTCAAATTGAACTTGGAATCCTGGTTCAGCCTCTTTGCATTTGTGATTATAGGAAAGTAACCTTGCTGAGCAGCAGTTTCTTCATCTGTAAAATGGGGATAATATTACCTACTTCATAATGATTATATGAGGATTTTAAATGCTCATGTTATGAACATTTAACCTGTATTATTGGTTGTTGTTAATAAATTTAGTTGTCTGAGTTAAAATCTGCAACTTGGGAAACAAAATACTGTATTGAAAGAAGTGGTAAGAGCTAGAACTAGTCACTAGCATCTTTACCAGAGCATTTCCTAAGAAAATATTCGTAGGTTTTACAGGGTGGCAAGGACTCCACACAGTGGCTGGTATTCCCAGGAACGGAGTTCTGGGATGTTCAGATCCAGAGAAAACCATGCCCTAGATGAGATGGTTTATGTCTTAAATCTCCTCATTTTCAAAAAGCGCTTTAACAATGTCAAGATTTAGTCTTAAGGGTGTGGGGCGGGGGGTTGGTGTGTATGTGTGTGTGTGTGTGTGTGTGTGTGTGTTAAAGAGGCCATTGGTGCAAGTCAAGACCTAAGGACTGTAAAAATATTGATGCAACTGTCAGAGGTACGTGGTATTTGACCTTCTATTAATAAAGACAAATTACCACATTTCTGTGATATTTGAGTCTGCAAGAACTTCCCTTAATTCTGCGAATATCCATTCCACAGCTACTGGGGCCACAAGGACAGCGACACAGGGTTGTGTTTCTGATTTATGAGGTGGAACAGGAGTCTGATTTACCAAACTGAAAGTCAGAGAAGTTTCAGATAGCAATAGAGTGAAACTTCCTGAGTGATAACAACCAAAGCAGCAACTCAAGTATTTGGCATGACAGCAAGTTTGGCCAGAAGTCATCTGCAGAAGAAAATACAAGCTAGGGTGAATAACTAGTAGGTGGTGGTGGTTGTTGAGTCACTAAATAGTGTGTGACTCTTTGTGATCCCATGGACTGTAGCCCTCCAGGCTCCTCTGTCCATGGGATTTCCCAGGCGTGGGTTGCCTTTTCCTTCTCCAGGGGATCTTCCCGACCCAGGCATTGAACTTGCGTCTCCTGCATTGGCAGGCAAATTCGTTATTACCACTGCGCCACCTGGGAAGCCTATTAGTAGGTGAGCACACATAAATAGAGGGTGAGGCAAATACGGAGCTCATTAAACTGGAAGCAGAAGTACCTTGAGGGAGGTGTTTCATGGGCCTTTGCAAGATGTAGGGAGTGAAGTGTTCATGGTGGCTGTTTGCTAATATCATTCCACCTTCAGGGATTGTTCTTTTTCAGCCAGATTTTAACAGTGGGTCATGCCAGGATGGCAGGGTAGTGTACTCTGTATTACTTAAAGACATTTCAGCTTACACAGGGAAGCAGTTTTACTTTTCACCCTCACCTTTGAAGAGAGCATTCCAGAATCAGCTCATCTAAGCCTCCAACTTCAGAGAGCTCATTCTTGTTTGACAATAGTCACACCTACTTTTGCCAATTCTTTGACCTTTAGAACAACATGCACTCAGGTCTGATCTGTCAACTAAAGAAATCCATGCAGATCAAGGACGTGATATTTTCAAGAGCACATCTAAGGGACAGAGACCCTTCTAATTTTGATCATCCAGGACTTGTTTTGGGAGAATCCAGCTGCTGCTTCTAGTCTTAATGAGATGTGACTTTAGACGGGTCGATTCTGTGGGGCCTCAACTTACATTATGGTCCTATACCCTTTTATTACAAGCTACACGTGGTGTTTTTAGCCACTCATGTCAGCATTTTTCTCCAGCTGCAGTCAATTTTATCTCATTCTTGTTGATCATGATCACTTGACTGTGAAAGTATATTAAAAAAAGGGGGGTGGTTTCAAAGGGCCATTTGCCACAGGAAAATAGAATATGGTGACCTTTTCACTTATGTCCATTTGGGGGCTTTTGGGCCCAAAGGTCTGTTCACATGTGGCTTCTGGGACCATTCTTTGGTATGTTTCAAGTAGTCTAGAGATCTTGAAATTTTGCAGAATGAGAAAGGAAAATCAAAGAGGAGTCTGAATCGATTCAACAAGAACCTGGTTGGCTAATTAGGACAATAAAATTCCTGGTGTAACTTGTTTATGTCTGCAAAATAGTGATAATATTACTTTATGTTTGTGTAGTTTCTACCTTCTTAAATTCAAGTAGAGTCCCTTTTTGTATGCCCTATGTTTCCAAAATATATCTGAGGTATTGTTATGTGTTTCAAAATGCAGGCACATCATCATGAAGGAGAAATGAATGTAGTGTTGGGAATAATGTATTATTGAAAGTACCTAAATTGGAAAAGACCCTGATGCTGGGAGGGATTGGGGGCGGGAGGAGAAGGGGACGACAGAGGACAAGATGGCTGGATGGCATCACCACTCGATGGACATGAGTTTGAGTGAACTCCAGGAGTTGGTGATGGACAGGCCTGGCGTGCTGTGATTCATGAGGTCACAAAGAGTTGGACATGACTGAGCAACTGAATGTAACTGAAAATCAGGACTGAAGAAGCCTGTCAAGCTTCCAGTAGCTGTGAGGCACTTTTTAAAAAATCTCAGTTTCTTTATATTATGGGGATAATAATAGTAACTTTTTCATAGGATTGTTGAGACCATTGATTGTGTTAATATAATTAAAACTTTTACATGGTAATGCTGGCACTTTGGGTGGCGCTAGTGGTAAAGAACCTGCCTGCCAATGCAGAAGACATAAGAGACTCAGGTTTGATCCCTGGGTCAGGAAGATCCCCTGGAGAAGGAAATGGCAACCCACTCCAGTATTCTTGCCTGGAAAATCCTGTGGACAGAGGAGCCTGGCGGACTACTATCCATAGGGTCACACAGAGTTGGACATAACTGAAGCAACTTAGCAAGCAAGCAGTGCTGGCACATGATAAATTATCAGTGAGTACTGTTGTTTGTGTTGGTTTTAGAATCAGTCAAATGTGAATTTAAATGCCCACTCTGTCATTCAACAAGGCATATAGTCCTGGACAATACTGGTAACGATCAACATAGCTGCCATTTATTGAATATAACTTATACTGCCAAGCATAATATTAGGTACCTTACATTATTACTCTCTCAAAACTTACTTTGACTTTTCAAGGTATGTATGATTATACTCATTTTATAGATGAGTAAAGTCAGGTTTTAGAGATATTAAGAAACTTACCCAAAGTAACAGAGCTAGGTTAGTAGCAAAGCTGAGTTCTTATTCTTTGTTCACTTCTTAGTTAGGTTTCCCCAAGCCATGGTTTTATTATTTCTAATAGGAATAGCAATAATCCTTCATCAGGATTAGATATTGTACATAAAGTGCTTAGTAACTACGGGGCACTGTTGACGCGATGCACTGTGATGGTATCATCACCTTTGATTACAGCTCTCATGCAATAGAATTTTTCTTTTTTCTGTTCTTTGTATTAGGTATATATCTGTAGGGATTAAAACAAAGTTCTTAAGGGTAGATTCTTGCATTTCTGAGAACTTCAGAGTCTCATGTACAATTTGGAGCTATATTTGGTGTCTGGGTATCGGTGTATATGTGTTCTTGCATCCAGTCTCGAAGTAGATGGATGGGTACTAAATCTGGGTGCTATGTAAAGAAACTCACAAATGTTCAGTATCGTGGACTTGAACATGAAAACATCTTGGCCTCGACATTTTGCTTTTCTGTTTTTCTGTAAGTTGTTAAGAAAACTGGCTCAGCTGAAGCCAAGCATTTGGGAACCGAATAAGTTTGGATGGGTTGGGTCGAGTCAGCATTATGCATACATATTTTGCATTCAGAAGCAACAGTAATCCTTCAGACTGGTGTGTAAAAATGTAATGTATTCCATGATGTTTTAGCTTATGTTGCCTGTCTTAGTAAGTCAAAACACTTTGTAAAATTGGACTGCAAACTACTGCCCTATATCTCTCTTTCCTTCTGGCATTAGAACCTTTACATGAAGGATTCACACCGACTTCCTTCTTTTATTCAATTACCCATTCATTACTTAACACCCTACAATATGGTTTCACCCTAACCACCCACCTTGGAGGACACTGGTAATTCCTTTACTGTGATTTATGTCATAAACACCCATGCCAGACATAGCTTCTCACCTGAATATCAGGACCCCTCTCCAGAGACACACTTTTAAGAAATTGTCCTCTTATCACTTACTTCAAAGTTTGTAATTTTGAAGATAAGTTAGTAGGAGCAAAATATATTCTTGTACTTAATTTTGAAATTTTTCTTCCTTATAAAATATGGAGATCCTGAGGTTGACATTCTGCTTTTAATTAATCTTTATAAGATAGGAAGCATTCTTAAGTAGAAGTACCCCTTAAAAGGCTTTTGACATAAATGGAATCAAACCTTATATGTAGTCCTTTATTATTGTTTTATGTTATGAATGTTAGGACCAAATAGCACCATAAAGATTAGAATTACATTCTCCTTGTTAATAATGTCTTGCTTTATATGATTTAACTGTATATGGCAGTGTTCTTTGTCAACTCAAGGTTCTAATGTCGTCTCTCTTGACATATGATTTAACTATCAGTCTGTCAATGTAAATTATATTTCTTAATTGTTTATTTGGTGCATAATAGCAGTTTTGCAAATCATCATTAATACCATTTTCCTTTTGTGATAATACCTGTACATTTATATTTAAACTAACTGGTACATCTTCAACATAGAAAGCCCATAAAGAGATTTTTTAAAACTCCAATTTTGTTCTAAATTGCTTACCATATTTAGAAGTGATATTATGATAGTAACATTAAATCCCAAAGCTATCTTGTGTTACTGACATGTTTACACTGTATAGAGGTGGTGGAGATCCTCACTGTGATCATTATCGTTGGTCACACATAGGTTAAGTGATGCTAGAACAGGGATTGAAACAAGCAAGCTGAAGATTGAGGCCAAAGATGAAACTCACAATGACTTGGAATAAATACTGTCGTCATGTTAAACTTCGGTATATTCCTGATTTTTTCCTCACTTTAGAGATGTGGAAAATGTTGTGGGACTGAGATGTTAAATAACCTGCCCAAGGTCACATGCTTGTAATTACTTGCCAGAATTTAAACAATAAAACTCAGACTCTTAACCACTACAGTCCTGCAAGATGCTCAGTAAATATTTGTCAAATAAAAAAATCAGTTTGCTCAATTCTAGAAATGAAGATAAATGATCATGTCATACATTATGATTCACTGTGAAAAATGTAACTGCCGAGTGTATAGTATAGTAAGAAATGTGAGGAACAATGAATTACAGTGGGATTGGAGGCAGAATGGGGAGAACAGTGTCTCAGGGAGGAGGCACCAAGAGGGGGTTCCAGGCCTTTCCTTTGAGCCACCAGGGCAGCCCGTGTTTTCCTTGCCATGGGACGAAATTGCTCTTTGGTGTGCTTATGTGTTTACTCATCCTCACCTCCCACTGGACCGTAAGCTCTCTAAAGATGGGTCATAAATCTTATATCTCCATCATTTTCTATAGGAACTGGTACCTAACAGGTATTTAATAAATACAGAATGGTGAATGAATGAACTGCAGGGGGTGAATACAGTCCTCAGGGAGAGATAGGACATTACAGCCAAAGAATTGAACATGAATGAAGGTGTGGAAACTCATTGCATGTTCAGAGAGAAGTGGGTGGTATGGAGTGGACAGGGCATGGAAATATGAACTGGTGTCTTGTGAAGGGATAGGCCAGTCATCTGTGCTTATGTATGCCATGATTAAGGGTGATATTCCTCAGTTTCTTGAGTGCATGCCTTTCTTCAGTACATCCTCATCTTTTCAAGAACAAAGACAGAAGACCAAAAACTGAAATAAATCATGGGAATGCAGAAGATCTCTTTTCATATCCCACTTCTGCTACTCATCATCTGTAACATTGGCCATGACACCTAGCTTTGTTGTCCTGCTTATTATAGAGTATGTATTCAGTGAAGATTTGTTGAATGGACTAATTAGTATAATTACATCTTTTTGAAAGTAGGCTTTGAGGAATTTGAGATAGAACTACATAAAAGACCTAGTACCATGCCTGGTATTTACTCACTGAGTGGGAGACAGAGCTTAGGAATTTCTAGGTGAGAGGGACTGGACGTTTAGACATGGTGGCAGCTGTAGCTGTCTGGTTCACAATGGCCAGTCTGCCTGGAACAGAGCTAAGCTAGTACTAGGGTGGGCTAGGGGCACTCAAATCCTCAGCAAGATGGACTATTTATTGAAAGGAAAAGAGGTTTGTCGGGGCTCATCAGGTCAAGGAAAAGGCTCCAGTCTCAGTGGAACCCTGGAGGACAAATCAAGTAACAGCTGAGATCTGAGCCACGGATCCAAGAAGCCTGAGAGTGGGGAGCCTGGTCTGCTGAGGGCTTGGACTCCAACCTAGGACATGGGTAGCACAGTCAAGTCCAGACTACCTTGTGTGGCTGGGCCTAAGCCTACTGTTTGCCCCCTGCTGTGGTCTGGATAGGGCTCATCTTAAGGATTGTAGGGTCATGGAAGAAAGGAATTTAATGCATTTTGTTTGTCAGAAAACTAAAATAGGGTGTGCATTATCAGTGAACTGGATGCTTTGGGATGTTTGGGAAGTTTATAAATGTTCTTAGATTTATAAAGCAAAATATGGTTTTTCTGTCCTTTCTCTCTATAAATTGAAGCAGAGAGTAACATTTTTCTCTATACTAATAATACTAGGCCATATTGTGTATATGGCCAATGTATAGATTTCAAGAACTCTCAGTTTCTTTACTTGTCATACATCTATCAAAGTCCTGCTGTGTGTCCTGCCTTTAAGGGACTCTGAGATGAAACCAAGCCCCAGTCACATTGCAGTGCAGTTAGCACCATAATGGAGGTCCTGTAGGTTCTAGATTCTGCAGTCGTAAAGAGGTGAGTGATAGCTCTATCCAGGGAATCAGGACAGTCCTCATGAGATAGGAAAAGAATGAGCAAAAATTTACTGGGTGGGGTCATGAGGGCCACCTGGCAAACAGACAGCATGTGCAAAGCAATCGGTATGAAAGACTCTGATGTTTCTGCAAAGGTGGGGCTTGTTGACATAACCAGAACGTAGGGCGCATGTTAGGAGCATTCAGAAAGAAGACCAAGACGTCCCCATGTATTTTACTCAGGCCTTGGGCTTTGTGACACAGACTATGGAGCCAAACTTCATGGCTCTAAACCCTGGCCGTGCTGCTGTGTGCCCCTGTGATCCTGGGCAGGCACCTTGATTTTTCTGTCCCTCCTTTTTTCACCTGATGAAATAATAGAACATGCATCACAGGGTGGTTGTGAGAATTTGAATAATAACAAGGGATTTTGAGTAATGTCTGGCATATTGATAATTATGATTATTGTATAAGATATAGAATCATATAATTAACAGTGATTTTTGTTCTTAAGGGCTTCCCAAGTGGTGCTAGTGGTAAAGAACCTGCCTGCCAGTACAAGAGACATAAGAGATGCACGTTTGACCCCTGGATTGGGAAGATCCCCTGGAGGAGGGCTTCGGAACCCACTCTAGCATTCTTGCCTGGAGAATTCCATGGACAGAGAAGCCTGGTGGGCTACAGTCCATAGGGTCACAAACAGTTGAACATGACTGAAGTGACTTAGCATGCACTGTTCTTAAATCGTAACTTGTAGTCAGAGTGGAACAACCTGATAAGAGTGATGCTAAAGAAAGATCACTGTCAGCCCTGTGGAATGGAGTGTGAATTGGAACCCAGGACCTGGGCTGGTGGTGGGCAAGTATAGCAATATCCTCAAGGGATGTCGGAAGTCTGTACTAACATAGGGGAAGTGGAGGTGGATCTGGCAGATGCTGGAAAGGTAGACTTGCTCGAGTCTGGTGAGCCATTAAATAAGAAGGGTGAGAACCCTCTTTTCTCAGGATTCAGGAATTGTGCTAGATAGATGCTGATGTTAAGGGCCAGCGTGTTCATCAAGGTACCACTATGGTTTGTATGAAAACTCTGCCTCCTGCATTGCCAGCTGAGCTCACATCCATATTGTGCATGCTGGGCAGCGTTCTCTTCATGATGTTTTCAGCCGACTTAAATGTAACCCTCGATGATGACCATATTTACATAATGTGTGGCTGGTGAAATCATGGAAGATTGGAATTTCCCATTTTAATTCCATTTTAAAGATGCTTGTTAAGCAAAAGGATATAATTCATTTTTCAAACTGCTGAAATGTTATTTTGGCCTCTTGAATCAAAGGCATTCCGCAAGTGTTTTCTTTATTACATGCCTTAAACTTTAATTAGAATTTAATTATAAGATCCTGACGGCATGAGTAAGAGGAGCAGATGGGACAGTAAAAGCAGCTTAGTGAAGGAGGATTAAAGATTAAAAGTTGCTCGTTAATGGCATAAGGAATGAACAGAGAGCTAAATTACTATGCTTTTCTGCTAGTCTAATGCTTTTCCAGTTCTGCAACTCAGTTTTATCCCTAGTTTGAAGCTCAAGAATCTCATAAATTTAAGTTTTTTATTTTATTTTTCAATCATTAGAGTAGGTTTGTGCATCTAAAATAAGCTCGATAGACACTTGTTATTTGAATCTTCATTCTCACTCAACCCAGAAGGGTCCTTTACTGCTGGTAGATATTTTTGAACACAAAGATAGAAACCAGTACCAGAATACAGGCTTTTCTCCCTCTCTTGCTTTATAGGTTAAAAAAAAAAAGAGATGTTTCAGTGGATATGTGTACACTTGTGCTTCTAGAACTTGGCTGGACTCATGTCATTTTTATAACATGCACCCAGGGCTTCCCTCGTGGCTCAGATGGTAAAGAATCTGCCTGCAATGCAGGAGACCCAAGATTTATTCCTAGGTCAGGAAGATCCCCTGGAGAAGGGAATGCCTACTCCAGTATTCTTGCCTGGAGAATTCTCTGGACAGAGAAGCCTGGTGAGCTACAGCCCATGGGGTCACAAAGAGTTGGACACAACTGAGTGACTAACGCTGGGAGATGCAGCAGTTCTGATACAGGGAAGGAACACTGGGTCTAGGGTAAGAGCAGTTTATAACATGCTCTTGGACAAATCACTTCACCTCTCTGATTCACTTCCCTCACCTGTAGAAAGTACTATTTTTTTTAGCTTTTTTTTCCTTTTGTCTTTTTGTCACTTAGTGTGCTCCCATGAGAACACCTCTACATGGGCAGTAATTCTGAATGTTCTGTTTGTTTTAATTTTTTGACTGCATCATGTAGCATTCAGGATCTCAGTTCCCCAAAGAGAGATCAAACCCTGTGTCCTCTGCATTGAAAGTGCAGAGTCTTAACCACTGGACTGCCAGGGAAGTCCCTGTAAAAAATTAATATCTAACTCCCACATCAGTGTTCTTGGGAGGTTTAAGCTAAATGCAATAACTCTGCAGTGCTTACTGAGCCTACTTGGGCAGTGCCTGTCCTCAAGAAGCTAGCTCAAAGACTGAAAGGGAAAATGAACCGATAAATAAATTGAGATGATGTAAAATGTCATAGTAGAGGTATCCATACAGTGGCAGAGGGATCACTAATCACTAACAGACATTTAGAGCCAGGAGGTAATGTATATATAAGGGTGTTAGCAATCTAAAGTGCTTTACAAATATAAGCCATTTACCAGTATAAGATGATGAAGTTAGGGATCCAAACCTTCTGATTATTCTCAAATTAGGTAGAATATTATTTACAAATAGGTGAAACACAAAAGCGGTAGCCCAGATGGGAAAGAGTCTGTCTACAATGCAGGAGACCCAGATTCCATCCCTGGGTGCGGAAGATCCCCTGGAGAAGGTAATGGCAACCCACTCCAGTATTCTTGCCTGGGAAATCCCATGGACAGGGAAGCCCGGCAATCTTCAGTCCATGGGGTTGCGAAGAGTCAAATACAACTGAGCAACAAACACACAAAACAAGAGGTAAAAACATGCAAAACGATGCTTAATTCTTCTGGCACCTTGTACAGAAATTTGTACATAGCTCACATAGTTGGGGCTCAAATAATATTTGTTAAATTGATTTGAAAGAGGCTCACATTTTCTCATGAGTCAACTTGAGCATAAGGAGATTTTGCTCAAGATGGATGAGGAGGGTGTGTCTGTGAAGCCCGGCGAGGTTGTTTGGGGGATGTTGTCCCTTCATTCAGGAAGTCAGCTCATGTGCCCCTCCTGCCCACAGCCTGCCCCATGGCTGGCCTTTGCAGCCATCCTCCTCACCCCTTGGGTTGTTTGCTGAAGGAGAGGTAGAGATTGGAGTGGGGGCACCTTGGAACTGCCCTTCACATCACGCAATGAGGATGACCCATTCTGCTCTTGGAGCCATATCTAGCGTCACCTCCTGCTCAGCTAGATGATTCTACTTCTCAATACTTTTGCTCCTAGTTTTTCTTTCTTTTTGAACTCTTAAGTTTAGAATCTCTCTCCTCCTCTGCCCTCCACCACTAATTACAAGCTTAATGCAGAGTAGGCAGCAGTTGAAAATAAAAAGAAGTAAAAATATAATAAAAAAAAATTTCATCTCCTACCATCTAGGGACAACTTTTTTTTTCTTCAAATATCTTGATCTATGCTTTGTTCTAATTGTTTGCAAATTCTGTATTTTCAAATTCAACTACTCAAGAAAATTTTTTTGTAACTCCCAAATTAATATTGGTGGTGCTTCTGTGGTCATTGTCAGATAAGCATGGAGCAGCAAAAATTTTCTGAGTTATGTGTGTTTTCCCAGCAGAGGTTGTGCTAGGTGACACTCTGCCTTCTTGTTTCTGTTGTCACTCTATTTGTGTTCTTTTGTGGTCTATTAGTACCCTATTTTTCTTATTTTTGTGCTTTTTATTGGTGATTTTACTGTATAAATGACCCCCAGACTTGGTATTATCTGTGTTTCTAAATATAGGAAGGCTGGAAAAAAAAATATAGGAAGGCTTTGCTGTGACTTATAGAGAAACTATGTTAGATAAACTTTGTTCAGACATGAGTTAAGTGCTATTGGCTATTGCATTCACTGTTAATGAATCAACAGCATATATTAAACGGTGTGCTTTTAAACAGAAGCACGAAAAACAAAGTTATTTATTCATCAGTTGGTAAAAACAGAACCAGAGGCTTGCAGGAACCTAACCCTGTATTTCCCCTAGGAACGATGGAGCCATGTTGTGGAGACTTCGTAGAACCTAAACCTTTGTGAATAATGAGAACTGACAGTGTGTCTTTCTACTCTTCTTTTTGTTTTCTCTTCTGTCTCACAATGCCTCAATCTCTGTTGTGTGCGGTATGTGTATATTTGCTCAGATTGTATGTGCATATGTTTAGCAACTGTAGTATCACACGGCACACTGTTCTCTGACATATCTTACCGCATCAGTGGTCTGACATACCTTAAGTCATCAGTGGTGTTGGCCTTTGGCCCAGATCTGTTTGTTGTCCTTTCCTGCTCTACTCTGCATTCCAGATGGTTGACCCCTGCCTCTGACAGTTTGACACCAGTGGGAGATGGGAGGGTAGGAGAAAGGGAAGCCGGGATATATTGTCCTCCACTCTCTGCCTTGGACAGCATTGCTGGCAGCGGCCACATCCCCTTTGTGGCTCTCCCACCCACAGGCCGGGCTCCATCTCCTGCTGAGTGACCCCGGCAACCACACCTCCTCCTTCTCTCCTTTCAGCCCACGAGTGGGAGCAGCTTCCTGCTGTCACTAATCTTCCCTGTCCCCTGGGTAAAGCATCAGATTCAAACACCAAAACAAGACCAAAAAAAAAAAAAAAGGAGAGAGAGAGAGACTAGTAGCAAGGGTCCAACCCTGTACGAGAGAGACTGGGAAAGGGGGGGAGAGAGCCCTCACCCTGAGGGCCACATGTGCTGAGTGTGTGACGCTGGACCCTGCGTGCACAGGGTGAGCAGCTGAGACGCCATCGGTGGTTGGAGAGTAGTCTGCCTCGTGACCTGAGCATGTCTGTCTGGAATACGATGCCCCTTAACCTGACTAGATCATCTACTGAGGGAAGGAAAAAAATCCATTTTGATAATTATTCTGACAGAGTTCTAACAGGGCCTCATTCCCTAGAATATGTATATGTGTGTGTATTAGTCACTCAGTCATGTTCAACTCTTTGCGACCCCATGGACTCCTCTGTCCATGGAATTCTCCAGTCAAGAATACTGGAGTGGGTCGCCATTTCCTTCTCAAAGAATATATATATAGATGTGTATGTATTTTTCTAGAATATGTATATGTGTGTGTGTGTGTGTGTGTATGTGTATGTTTCTGGCCTCTTTTTATTCCCTTTTTCACATTAGGACCCTGTCTCCCTAGAGTGTGAGGTCCCCTGTGGGTCTTATATTCTGTTTTCAACCTTTCATGTTGGCACAGTCCTTATTAAAAATGTATTTTTTTCTGAGAATTGGCCACACTGCTGAAATGTGGATTTACGGAAAGGCCTTCAGACCTGAAAGACATTTTTGAAGAACCACAGTACCAAGTGACATTAAATATTTATCAGCTACCATGTGTAAGTTGTTCATCTGTTTGCTTTACCTCTTGGACCAAAAGGTTTCTTGTCTCATTTTTGCTAAAGTAGATATCACAGAAAAGTTGCCCTTTTACCTTCCATTCCTGCCTGTGCTGTATTCCTGCCTCAGGAATATGGTACATTACTCTGCCTGTAGCAATACTTGGAAAGAGTGCTACAGGCTTTGAGTATTTCATTGGGAAGAAATGTAGAATAATGATGGAAAAAGCCTTAGACTCTGAGGCAAGAATGGCTCTGCCACTTTCTAGCTGTGTAGTTTGAGTGGTCATGTTTACCGTTTAAGGTGGATGTGTCTGAAATAGGACAGAATGGGAACAGTACTGAGCACAATTCCTGGCCCACAGTGGGGCAGCCATAAAAGGCAGCTTTCTCACCTCATTTTCTTAGTCCTCTATCTGGGACTTTCCAAACACATTTCTAAGCAACCTAGAATAAAATATGCTATTAATAATAACCAAAAGCACACAGTTTTAATCTTATTAAGTAAACCGAAATGTTGCTCAGACACCCTTCACTATTTATGGAATACCTTTGTAAAACAACACTTTGGTTTGTTATTAAAAATACCTACAACTTCTTAAAGACTGGTTACAGCCTTTGTTATTCACACCTGAAAACATGCAGAAGTTTGGTTAATTTTGGCATATGCATGTACTTGCATATATATATGTATATATATATATACATACATATATATATGTATGTATATATTTATTCTTTTTTCTCTTTCTCTTTCACTATGTTTGTATATATATGCAGGCACACATATAACTCTTTAAGAAACATTCTTCTAGTGTTTTATTTTCTTAAAGTCTGTACTTCACAGAATTTTTTTCCCCCAGAACTGTTTATCCACACTCCAGACACGACCGTTGGAAAGGTGGCAGAAAAAACAAACGACTGGTGTGTTTTGGGGCAGTCTGCATTCCTTTTAACTCTCTGAGCCCAGGCTTATGCTTGGGCTTTCAACCTATTTGTCCTGGGGCTCAACCCCTTTGATTCCTGCTTGAAAATTAGCTTGTTGTTCAAGCTCATGAGAGCCGCCCCAGAGCTCTCTTGGGTTCGTGAACTAGAGATCTATGAACTGTTTGACTTTATTTGTAACTTTAACCACAGCAGCCTTAACCAGGCTTTTGTTTTCTTATTTAACTTTTATCCTTGTAACCTTAACCTAATTTTGTTTTCAAATCTCCATCCTCTCCCATCCCACAATTCCTAATCCCTCTTTTGTCCTCAGATTTTCCTCCAAAGTCAAGAGTATGACATTTAAGTCCATCCTTTAGGAAGCGTCTAAAATCTTAACACACATACTGAATTAGGACTTTTATTTCTGGGTTGCTTAGGAAGATTGAATACAGGTTTTAGAATGTAAAATTCAAAAAAGCACAGACAGAAGTTGTGGTGTGGCTTGGGAGTAGGGGTGTGGGTTTTAGAAAGTACTGCGATACTTCTCTTGGACTTGGGGGGACTTTTATTTCCTCTGTGAGGGTCCAGGAGCCAGGGCTGTGGATGGTTTAGACAGAGAAGGATTGAAGGGATAACTACATCCAGACCCTGAGCCTTGAATGCTAATGATAGTTCAGACTCTCAAGAAAGGGAGCGAGAGGCTGAAACAGGCTGGGGGAATCCCCACACAGCTTGCTGTGGCTCCAGTTCAGCTTAATCGTTCAGTCGTGTCCAACTCTGTGACCCCGCGGACTGCAGCACGCCAGGCTTCCCTGTCCTTCACCGTCTCCCAGAGCTTGTTCAAGCTCATGTCCATCGAGTTGATGATGCCATGCAACCATCTCATTCTTTGTCATCCCCTTTCTCCTCCTGCCCTCAATCTTTCCCAGCATCAGGGTCTTTTCCAGTGAGTCGGTTCTTCACATCAGGTGGCTGAAGTGTCAGAGCTTCAGCATCAGTCCTTCCAATGAATATTCAGGATTGACTTCCATTAGAATTGACTGGTTTGATCTCCTTGCAGTCCAAGGGACTCTCAAGAGTCTTCTCTTAACACCACAGTTCAAAAGCATCAATTCTTAGGCACTCAAATTTCTTTATCGTCCAGCTCACACATCCACGCATGACTACTGGAAAAACCATAGCTTTGACTAGATGGACCGTTGTCGGGAAAGGGATGTCTCTGCTTTTTAATATGCTGTCTAGGTTGATCACAGCTTTTCTTCCAAGGAGCATGCGTCTTTTAATTTCATGGTTGCAGTCACCATCTGCAGTGGTTTTGGAGCCCAAGAAAGTAAAGTCTCTCCGTGTTACCAGTTTTTCCCCATCTATTTGCCATGAAGTGATGGGACCAGATGTCATGATCTTAAGTTTTTTAATTGTTGAGTTTTAAGCCAGCTTTTCACCGTCCTCATTTACTTTCATTAAGAGGCTCTTTAGTTCCTCTTTGCTTTCTGCCGTAAAGGTAGTGTCACCTGCATATCTGAGGCTATTGATATTTCTCCTGGCAATCTTGATTCCAGCTTTTGCTTTATTCAGCCTGGCATTTTGCATGATGTACTCTACATAGAAGTTAACTAAGCAGGGTGACAGTATACAGCCTTGACATACTCCTTTCCCAATTTGGAACCAATCTATTGTTCCATGTCTGGTTCTAACTGTTGCTTCTTGACCTACATATAGATTTCTCAGAAGGCAGGTAAGGTGGTCTGGTATTCCCACCTCTTTAAGAATTTTCCAGTTTGTTGTGATCCACACAGTCAAAGGCTTTGGCCTAGTCATTGAAGCAGAAGTAGGTGTTTTTCTGGAATTCTCTTGCTTTTTCTGTAATCCAGTGCATGTTGGCAATTTGATCTCTGGTTCCTCTGCCTTTTCTAAATCCAGCTTGAACATTTGGAAGTTCTCAGTTTGCATACCGTTGAAGCCTTGCTTGGAGAATTTTGAGCATTCTTTGCTAGTGTATGAGATGAGTGCAGTTGTGCCTCAGTTTGAACCTTCTTTGAAATTGCCTTTCTTTGGGAGTGGAATGAAAACTGACCTTTTCCAGTCCTGTGGCCACTGCTGAGTTTTCCAAATTTGCTGGTATATTGAGTGCAACACTTTCACAGCATCATTTTTTGGGATTTGAAATAGCTCAGCTGGAATTCCATCACCTCCACTAGTTTCCTGTAGCTCCAACTTGTGTGTATTAATCTCTCAGCAGATCCCTGGCCGCATGGGACATTCTTCATTACCTCCACCAACCCTCAAAAGAGGGTTCAAAAGGCCTCAAAAGAGGCCTTGCAAAAGAGATGGTAGCAGTTTTATAGAAGGGGGAAGCTGAAGTTCTTTGAGGTGAAGGAAATTTAGGGTCTAACCAGGATTAGAGTGGGTCTGGATTAACCAGTTTGTGTATTGCCTTTCTCTTCCCCAGTACTTTTCCTTTCTTGATTTCCATGGCCCTTCTTTGGAGCTTAGTTTCTTTTGATATTCTTCCAAAGGGAGAGACTGAGATCTTTGCACTATCTAAAATGCATCAGGAACTGTTTTTTTTTTTTTTTTTAATGTTTTCTTTTTAATTTTAAAAATTGAAGTATAGTTGATTTACTGTGTTAATTTCTGCTGTATAGCAAAGAGGTTCAGTCCTGCTATACAGATAAATATATATGTACGTTCTTTTCCATACTTTTTTCCATCATGGTTTATCACAGGATATTGAATATACTTCCCAGTGCTGTACAGTTGGACCTTGTTGTTTATCCATCTTCTGTATAGTAGTTTGCATCTGCTAATCCCAAAGTCCCAATCCTTCTCTCCCCATATGCAACCATAAGTCTGTTCTTTATGTCAGTGAGTTTGTTTCTGTTTTGTAGATAATGTTCATTTGTGTTGTATTTTATATTTCACATTTAAGTGATACCATATGGTTTTTGTCTTTCTCTTTCTGAATTACTTTTCTTAGTATGATCTTAGGTCCATCCATGTTGCTACAGATGACATTATTTCATTCTTTTTTTTATAGCTCAGTATATATTCTTTTTCAGGTTCTTTTCATTATAGGTTGTTACAAGATGTTGGATATTGTTCCCTGTGCTTATAGGTCCTTGTTTTTTTTTTAATCTATTTTGCATATAGTAATATATGTCTAGGGAGAGATAAATTAGGATTTGGGATTTAATAGATGCGTCAGGCACTGTTTTTATTCATTCACACAGGGTACATTTTAATCAAAATCCTGTGAGAGGATAGTGGTTTCCCTATTTTAAACAGGAAATTTCTGAAGCTTTGAGGGTTCAGTCATTTGTCCCAAGATCACGTGGGACAAGGAGCCGACTCTTTGGAGTTCAGGTGTGGCTGCAGAAACTTTGCCATGCCCACTATACCAGATCCCCATGTTAGGCTTCACCAATATTCGGGTGAAGCCACTCAGAAGTGGTAGATATGTGGCCATCAGTGCAGAAACTTTGCCATGCCCACTATACCAGATCCCCATGTTAGGCTTCACCAATATTCGGGTGAAGCCACTCAGAAGTGGTAGATATGTGGCCATCAGTGCAAACGTGGTGTGTCATGCTCTATTGTAATATCATTTTATTTCTAGGGATTTATGGCAGAGGTAGGCTTGCTTTCTTAGTCTCAGTTGGAAATGAAGGAAGGATAGTAATGATGAGTATTGTTCAGATGTGAATATCTATGTCTATATACCAGGCACAGTTACTTGGGTTTTTATTTATCATTTATTCTTTCAGGTCAGCCATATAACAACTTCAGAGTTTTCTCTCATTTACAGATTTGGAAATACTGAGGGAGGTGGAATCACTCCCCTGCTGCACCTCACACTACTGGAAAGTGGAAAAATGGGGTTTGAACCTACATCAAAACTATTTCTTACGCCAATAGTATTCTCCCTCTACTCAGCATATGGACACACATCCCTGAGAACACATGTGGGGACCTCATGTGATACATAAGATAACTTACAGTAGTACAGGCCAGGGCTTATAAAACAGTGATTCACATAGTGAAGAAGTGGCATGCCCCTTTCACCTGTCTTATAGATCACTAGGTTGCAGAAAGGAGAAAGTATTAGGGGCACTAATGCATTTTATAGCTTTCTAATACTTGATCCTTTTTTTTTTTTTTAAAGAGAGAACAGAGCTCAGGCTCTGAGGCTTAGACAGCAGAGTCTGAAAGGATGCAGTGACGTTTGTTATACTTATCTGTATTTAAATTTTTTCTCCTCTTTAAAAAGTATTATGACATGTTTTTACACATAGTATAATATAATGCATATATAAGGAATAAAGAATATTGTAGTGGACATCCATATACCTGTTACCTACTGAAAAATGACCCACCACTTTCAGGTACTATTGGAACCTTGTGTGTATCTCTGCCCATCACATTTTTCTCCTCTCTCTCCCACTGACATCTTCCATGTTCACTGTACAATGGCCAAAATCAGGTAATTGACATTCATACAGTGCTATTATATGATGTATAGAACATACTCTACTCTTTCCTATTGTTCTAGTGATGTCTCTCTTTCTGGCCCAGAACACAATCTGGAATTAGAATGCATTTAATTGAGACATATTCTTTGTCTGCTTTAATCTGGAACTTTTCTTCAGTCTTGTTCTTTCTGACCATGACCTTTTAAAGCATCCAGCCAGTTATTTTGTGTTGTGTCCCTCAACTTATTTGATGTTTCCTCAGGATTCCATTTACATTATGCATTTTTGGCAGGAAAGCCAGAGAATGATGTGCTCTTTACAGTGCATGGTATCAGGAGGCATGTGATGTCGATTTGTCCCATCACTGGTGAGGTCAACTTGTGATGTCTCTTGGTTAAGATTGTGTCTCCCAGGTTTTCCCAGTATAAACATACTATTTCCTACTTTGGAATTAATATTACCTTGTGGGGAGATCCTTTGAGACTGTATCTTTGCCCAGTAATTTTAGCATTCGTTATTAATTCTTGCTTGAGACAATTATTCCTTTGTGTTTGCCAGGTAGTGTTTTTCTATGTTTGTAATTTCTTCTATATTTACTAACTGGAACTCTCCTGTTAGTGACTTTCCCCTTGTCTCTTACTTATTTATTCTTTTAAATATTTATTATTATCAATATGTGCTTCTGGATTCTTACTTTATTCTGTTCGTTATAATTCATTATTATCATTATTTTGTTGCCTGAGCAGTCTTTGACTTAACCATTGGGAACCCCATTGGGGGTTCTATGTCCTTCTGTGCCCCATTTTTTTTTTTTTTTGAGGACATGTTTACTTCAGGCACCATAGGATGTCACTTAATACTTTCCTTGTCCAGCCTTGGAATCAGCTGATTCTAGGTCACTGCATAGTTTTGGCAGAAGAGTGACATGATCCGATTTACATTTTAAGGAGCTGTTTCTAGCTGCTCTGTGGAGCAAGGATTGTAGGGAGATAAGAGTAGAAACAGGCAAGCGGCAGTTGCAATAATCCAAGTGAGAAATGACCATGCTTTGGATCACAGTCATAAAGATGATGGAAAGTGTTAAGAGTAGGGATCTTTTATGACGTTGATGCTGAAAAGACTTGCTGGTGTCGGGGAGAAGAGTTTCAGGCAAAGAGTAATCAAGAATGAATCAGTGGCCCTTCAATTCCCTTGACCTTGATGATAATTCACATGCTTACACCTTTCTGACACTTCTGTCTATGTCTCATTCGCAGGTTCCTCTTCTGGAGTCTCTTTATGTGAGTTTTCAGAGGCTCCTGACCTTGGTTCATTTCTCTTTCTTTTCTGCCAGGAACTGTACAACAAAAGATGCAAACTCACATTTCTGTGGGAGACCAGAAGATAGCATAAGGAAACACAGGCTGAGATAACTGTGCGCATCCACACCTTTTGAGTGGGGACAGCTACGGTGAACTGTTTTGTGTGAACCTGGTCTCCAGGGGGCTTCCTGAAATGATCTCGAGAGGGGATGCTGGCCCCGTATTGCAAAGTCTTTTGGTTTTTCAAGATAAATTAGAAATCCAGTTTTTAAAAGAGTTGCAATCATAAGATTTCTGTATGTTGGCTGAAGCTTTTTTTAGAACTCTGTGGAGGCCAAACAAAATAAGTCTGTGCTCCAGATGTGGTCCATGGGCCACTGGTTTGCAACTCCTGCTGAAATATTCTTTCTGGGGTAACTCAGCATACATGGCTTGGTTTTCTTGTTAGTTTATGAGCCCGTGACTTCCAAATCTGTATTTCCAGAACTCTTCTTCAAAATAGAAGTGGCCGCAGGACATAGGTAGCTTTCCACTGTTGTCTCCACCAGAAGGTCCCAGATTCACATTCCTCACCAACCCGCCTCTTTTCTGCTTGCTTTGTCCAAGTGATTCACTATCTTTTCTGAGGGATCCAGGCTGAAACCTGGCTTCATTCTTGATGCCTGCCTTTCTGACAAATGTCATATTCAGAAGTCCATCTCTGTGACTTGTTTGTGTTACTTTCTAAATGTTTTTTGTGTGCCTTCTTCTTTCCCTTTCTTCTACAACATTAATTTGGTCATTCAGGTAGGTTTGGAAGGAATATATCCAGGTCTCCATTATCACACCCATTTTATAGATGATGAAAACTGAGACTTGGAGAAAACTTGTCATTTGTCTAAATCACATAGTAGCAAGTGGCAGAGTGGCACTTTGAACCCAGGTGACGTTAATTGCAGAATGTGTATTCTTTATCAGTATGAAATAATGCACTGTTCATCTGTATTATAGGAGATAAAAGTAAAAGTGTATGATCTTGAGCATCATTGCACAATGTATATATATGTATGTCAAATCATGTTGTATACTTTAATATGTACACAATTATATTTGTTAATTATTCCTCAATAAGAATGGGAAAAAAAGAAAGAAAATGTTTTAAAAATAGAAAATAAATGACAAATGGATAAGAAGTGGAAGTAATCAACTAGAATTACCTAGATTTGCTTATAGCAGACCTCTTCTATTAAGTTGCTACCTATATATAACTTTTTCCCTTTGGTTACAATATCATCTTTATATAAAATGGTGCTTGATAAGTACTCAAGGAGTGTTTGAAAACATCTTTCCCTTGCAGATTTTAGCTCTTGTTTTAGATACATTTGCATTATCCATGAAATCAATTGTCATCCCCTTCTCCTGCCTTCAGTGTTTCCCAGCATCAGGGTCTTTTCCATTGAGTCAGTTCTTCACATCAGGTGGCCAAAGTATTGGAGCTTCAGAGGATGAGATGGTTGGATGGCATCACCAACTTGATAGACATAAGTTTGAACAAGCTCTGGGAGTTGGTGATGGACAGGGAAGCCTGGCGTTGCAGTCCATGGGGTAGGAAATGACTGAGTGACTGAACTGGACTGAAATTGGCTGAATCACAGAGAAGTTCATTACAAATTGTGAAATTTCAGTGTTCACATTCAAGACACTTTAATGTTATTTACAAATATGACATATAAGGGAGTCCAGGTGTCTGAAAGTAAACAAAAATTTGCCCCCTGTAACAGGGAACCTGTTGCCTACTGTCTCAGGAGTCTCAATATTGGATGGGTTCTCTTTAGGTCATCTGGGTCTTCTGATAGCTTCACCCAGCTGTCCCCAGCAGACAGGCCTGGCCTGGGCTAGCTCTGGAAGGAGATTCCCCCTGCCTCCCCCCTCCATGGTGTTTTCTAGAGAGTTTTGTTTTGTTTTTAGTTGAGAGCTGCTGGCAACAGCATTATGCCTATGAGGCAATTCCCAGTTGGTGGTCAGTTCTTTGCTTACTTTAGAAGGTAGCTTTTATTTTGGACAAATTTTAGTCACCCACAAAGAGAGCAAGATTATTCCTTGGTACTCTGAAGCTCTGGATTCAAACACAACCAAAAGCTTTTGCAAGAAATCCTCAGGGATTTTTTCCATTAAAAAAAAAAAAAAAAACTGTATTGAATAAGAGGGTGAACTTTGGATTCAGACTTTCCTAGGTTTGAGCCCCAACTCCTTTCTTTGAGCCTATTTTTAGTCTATAAAGTGGGAATAATAATACTGCATAGGATCCTTTTGTCCACTGAATTAGATAATGCTGGTGAAACCCTTAGTTAAGTACTTGGAATATAGTAAGCACTTAATAAATGTCACTTATACTGTTATTACTGTATCAATTGAATAGTTCTTAGATCAGATCAGGTAACAGTTCCTCAATCAACTCCTGTTATGTATTCATTCCCCCAGCATATCTCTCATGTCTAAGGGACTGCTTAGTTATTGTCAAGCTGTGCTTGATCAGCATTCCTTCCTGCCCAGTTTTTGAATGAATGAATGAATTAAACAGACACTCTGAGTATCCTCTAGATGCCAAGAATTGCACTGAATACTGCCCATTTAGAGTGATATACTGTGAACTTTCACTCGTTTTAGTCCCTGTTTCAAATCCGAATTGCATTACTGTAGTTCCTCAAATGTGCCATCTCTCTCCTACCTACACACCACAGCATAGACTGTTCATGTGGCCTGGAACACTCTCACTTACCAAGGGGCATATTTCTGCCTTTGACTCAAATCTTATCTGAAGCCAATTTGACTCAACCAGTTCAGTGCTTTTTCTGTTGTCTGAGTGTTGTGCTTTGAGTATGTGATTATTTCATAATATTCTCATGAGTGTGTGTATTATAATCATTTGTCTGTGTCTCTGCTCACTGGCCTAGGAACACTTTGAGACAGGGACCACGTCTCTTTGTTTTTGCCTTCTTAACAGAGTGCTTATAGAAATGTGATTCTATCTATTGGTGAGTTGGATGGATGAGTGAACGAGTAGGTGGGAGAAAGAAGAAAAATGATATGTAAATTAAAACAGACAAATAAATAAATGAAAGAAACAGGGACCTGACCCTATGACCTTAAGATAGTGTCATGCTGATAGAGGAAACAGGAATGTAAACACTCTGAGTGTGGTGATAAATGCTTAGAGATCCTTAGAGTGTAAATGGCAAGTGATGGTCAACAGGTTTTGCCTGTAGATGTGTCTTGTTTCAGCCACTCTGTGTTTGTTTATTTATTTAAAAAAATTCAGGTACCCCAATATAAAAATCCTTCAGCTTCCCATATTTGGCAACGCTGGGCCATTCTCTGCATGAAACAGTATCCTAGAGCTGGAGAAACTGAGGGGCAGGGGCTGCCTTTATGTGTGGGTGACTGTTCCACAGTCCTCTCAGCTTTACTCATTTATCTTAACCATCCTGACCCCGACTGACCAGTCAGTCCTAAAGGAAATCAAATATTCATTGGAAGGACTGTTGCTGAAGCTGAAGCTCCAATACTTTGGCCATCTGATGCAAATAGCCAGCTCACTGGAAAAGACCCTGATTCTGGGAAAGACTGAAGGCAAAGGAGAAGGGGATGGCAGAGGATGAGATGGCTGGATGGCATCACTGGCTCAGTGCACATGAATTTGAGGAAACACTGGGAGACACTAGAGGACAGAGGAGCCTGGTGGGCTGCAGTCCATGGAGCTGCAAAGAATTGGACCTGCTTAGCAGCTGATCCACAACAAACCTGACCTTGAATACACTTGAGTTTGCAGCCTCTACTGTAGAAAGCAGTTGAAGATTTCTCCAATTGGGAAGTGGGAAAAGGGGACAGTTCAGCGTGGATAGAAGGAAGGAGGGAGCTGCAGTAAGAGGAAATGCCTGGAGATGTGAAAACTACGTGGGATATTGGAAAACGGGCATAACTCCTGTCCACCTACAGCGCACACAGCTTGTAGGGGCTAGTGAAGCCAGTGGGGGCCCAATCAGGGTGTCTTTTTATATTTTTCCTGAAGAGTTTAGATTTCAATGTAGAGTGAATGGGGAGTAGTCAGGGGATGGTTTAAGCAGAGGAATGACATGACTGTCCCTTATAAGCTGGATAAATTCCAAAGGAAGAAGAGCATATGCAGGTGGACCTATTAGGAGGCTGTTGCCCAGTTCAGTGGTTCTTAACCTGGGTGATTTTGCTTCTCAGGGGACACTTGGCAAAGTCTGTAGACATGAGGAGGGGGTGTGCTGTTGGCATCTTAGTAATAGAGGCTAGAGGTACTGCTAAACAGCCTCTACTAACGAGACAGCCCCCCACAACAGAGAACTATCCAGCCCCAAATGGCAGTAGTGACAAGATTGAGAAGCCCTGCTCTGTCCAACTGAGACATCATAAGCATGAGCTCCTTAGCGACAGAGTGAAAGGGACACAGTCGGTGTGTTTGGGATGTAAAATCAGTGGGCCTAAGTAACTGATTATTTGATTGTGTTCATTTGAGGAGAGAAAAGGAGGATGAGCAAATAGGGGGAAAGAGCTGAGCAAGGTTTATTTAGCAAATAAAGAAGCCAGCCTTAAAGCTGACCAGAGGTGCTACATTAACAACACCATCATTTATGCCTATTGATTAAACAGCACAAACAAGCACTCTCTCATCTTTTTTCATCTTTAAGAAAAAGCTGATAATTTTATTGAGATCTAGCAAACTTAGTTTATTGGGAAAAAATATAAAAAGGTTTCCATTTATACTTCGGGGCATTTTTTTGGCAAGAGAGTTTTACTTTTGGGTTTCGAGGTAAAGTCATAAGGCCAAGATCAGTTTAAGGGTTGTCCCAGGTCACTTCCTGATGTTTTTCTTTCTCCAGAAATTTCTTGATCGTTTTAGCATGTATCCCTTACAAACATCCATTGGAAAGACGGAAATTGTGAAGATAACTCTATCAAAATGTGTTTGAATTTTTCTTCTAACATGACTATATTGACCCTTGTTCTTACTAGTTAAGGGGAAATGGAACTTGGTGTTGACAGCACTTAACCTTCCTATACTGAAATTAATTTGATCTATTCTGTTGGTGCAGAAAGTTCAGCTTTTGAAGGACCAGGAAGAGAACAGAGGGTAGGGGTGAAAAACAGAAGTTGATTAATAGCAACCTGGCATCCTACTCAATCTGGGGAAAAAAGCCTTTTTCAGTCCTAGATCCTCACCACAAATACTGCTTCATCCAGATTCTAGTTACCTGGCAACATCTTACGTCCATTCAGGGTATACAGATCAGGCAGGATTCTGAGGAATGAGATGGAGAGTATACTTAACCTCCATCTCCACACCTTCATAGCTCTTCTTTGTCTTCCCTTTCTGGAACCTGCTGCTATGAGAGGAGTGAGAAAGTGGGAAAAAGTTCCACTGGTATTCTTCCAGTCCCCTCTGGGCTACCTCCATTCTGTTTTGTCAGAGCATCAGCTAGAGGTCCTGCAAGAAGCTGGTGGCACACTCCACTGAGGTAATTTGAGAAGAGTGGGTAACTGTGGGGTAACCACAAGGATAGTGTGCAAGAGCCCCAGGCTACCAAATGTGGAGCTTGTGTCAAGGGCAAGGGGCGGGTGTGTCCCCAGGTCCTGCGGAGATTGTGTATGGAGAGGCTCAGCAGTGTGACCTTTGGTAGAGAGCCGCGTCCAGGCCACACTTCCCTCTTGCCTGCTGACACCTCTCAGTGCCCCCTCCCCCACCCCCACTTTTGCCAAACCCAGGCCAGAAGGCAGAGAGCCTTTTGGTGTGACCACACCAGATGCATCCTGATCAGAAAGCAGCAGGGAGAAGGTTAGAGAGTGAATCTGGAGAGGCAGATGGAAGATGCTGGGGCATGGCCGTGTTCCTTCTGACTGCTGCTGCTTGTGGTCAGATATTTGTGGAGGAGTCAGGTGGTGGAGGGGGGTGCTGTACTTTGGAGTCAGAGTCTGGTACAAAATCACATCTGCTCCACCTACTCACTGGGCGATTCCCAGTTCTTCCAACTTCACCAAGCCCATGTTTTCTCATCACATGATGGGAGCAAGGCTAATGCTACACCACAAAGTTTTGGAGAGGCTCAAAAGAGAATATTTCAGTGCTGTTGACAGGGCCTTGGGAAAGGCTGGAAGAAGCTACAGTAAAATGATCAGTATACCTCAGTGAAGCTGTTTTTCTATATAAAACAGATATAACTGTGTTGTGAAATAATCCTTTTTTTTTTCACTATACTTTTTCTTTATTCCAGTTTCCCTGCCACCAGAACAAACATTTACAAAGGCTTTTAATAAATATGTTGGTGTGTTAGTCATCCAGTTGTGTCCAACTCTTTGCGATCCCAAGGACTATAGCCTGCCAAGCTCCTCTGTTCATGGGATTCTCCAGGCAAGAACATTAAAGTGGGTAGCCATTCCCTTCTCCAGGGGATGTTCCCAACCCAGGGACTGAACCCAGGTCTCCCACTTTGCAGGCAGATTCTTTACCATCTCAGCCATCAGGGAAGCCCAGATATGTTGGTACCAGCCTCCAAATTATTATTGTTGGCTAATACTCTGCTCTCTGCCTTACTGAGGTGTGGAAATCAGCAGCCACAGCAGCGCTGGCTTGACTGTGGACAGAACATCTCATGTCATTTCTTGTGATGTGGCTATAGCCTCAGTTCTCTCAGTTCTCATCCCGTGGAAGCCTTTGGGACACCACCAGTGCTTCTCCTCGAGTGCCTGTAGCCCAAGGCTATTCCCAGCATTTAGCACATTGTGTTGCAATTCCTTCCTCTGCTGGCCTAGGACCTTCTTTAGGTCCATGCTGTTATGTTTTATTCATCTTCTTATCACCAGCCTTGTCTCCTATTTGTAAATGCTGCCTTCATTCCTGTTGTCCAGGTTCCCCTACACCTCTGCAGGGAGTTCTCAGGCTCACATACTGTAGCTTCTACAATGGAGAACAACAAGTTCCAAAATCCTGGGGAAGAATTTTGATTATTTTCATATGTGTCAGGTCCACCCTCTTTATTGATTAAACTATACCCATGGGCGTAAGATGTTATAATGGTCTCAGCTTTAGGCAAGTGTCCATTCCAGGGGAATCTGTCATGACCAGTGGGGTGGGGTCTATATAATCATGTCAACTCTTACTTAAATCCATGGATTGCAGTGGAAGAGGATGAATCAATTAGGAATGCATTCAGCTTCATAACACTAAGAAGCTCTCATTTAAATCCGTGAGTTGCAGTGAGGAAGAAGCATGGATCAGGAATATATCTGCAAGAGTGCAAACATTGGTTTTTGGAGGATGAAAAAAATCTCAGGCATTAAAATGGTTTGTAGCCTTCTAAAACTCAGCTGTACCTGACATTGTAAACAGATATGCAGGTGTTAAAACTTGATAGGGGCAGGGATGTAAAGGAATGTCTGAAAATTCTCTTTAGTGGGGTTGATGGTGAAAAACTGGTTGAGAAACACTGAGTTCTAATGACAACAATAATACCTAACAGTTCTGCAGTACTTAGCAAGTGCTAGGAAATTTTTTGGATGTTATATTAAATTAACTTGTTTAACAATATACCCATCAATATACCATTTTACAGTGGCTTAAACAAGTAGGCTTGATTTCCTACTCTACTTGATTTTTCTACTCCTAAATGAAAAGTCCAAAGGTGGTTTGACCATGTCAAAACCAGCATATCTTTAGTTCTGTAGACTTTTCCTTCATGCTAATTATCTCATGGTTACAGGATAATTACTGTAGCTCTAGACGTTACATCTACCTTTAATGGTAGAAGAATGGGGAAGAAATGAAGAAAGCAGTGTCTCCTTTTTTTCTTCTTTTTTTTTAAATGAGCAGAGTAAAAGTTTTTCCAGGAGCTCTCCTACTTGACTTCTGCTTAGGTATCACTAGGTAGAATTAGGTTGCATCGTCACTTGTAGCTATAAGAGAGGCAGGGAAAGGGGAGAACAAGATTACCGTGGCTCACTTAGACCTACACAATTTAATATGATAGCCAGCTATGACTATTTAAAACTTTTCTTATTAAGATATGATTCACATACCTTAATGTTTATCATATTAAGTGTACTTTTTGGTGATTTTTAATATATTCACAAGATCATGCACAAGTATCACTATCTAATTCCAGAACATTTTCATCATCCCCCGAAGAAATCCAATATCATCCGTATTCACTCATTTCTCCTACCCCCAGGCCCTGGCAGTCTACTTTCTGTCCCTACGGATTTGTCTGTTCTGGACATTTCATAAAAATGGAATTATACAGTATGTGGCATTTTGTATCTGGGTTCCTTCAGTTAGCATAAGTTGCTCAAGTTTCAGTCAAGTTATAACATCTGTCAGTGCTTCTATAAAATCCACTCATTTTTATGACTTTGTAATAGTCAACTCATGAGCCGACTCATTAGAAAAGACCCTGATGCTGGGAAAGATTGAAGGCAGGAAGAGAAGGGGACGACAGAGGACGAGACGGTTGGATGGCGTCACTCAATGGACATGAGTTTGAGCAAGCTCTGGGAGATGCTGAAGGACAGGGAAGCCTAGCGTGCTGCAGTCCATGGTGTCGCAGAGTAGGACACGACTGAGCAACTGAACAGAACAATAGTCAGCTGCATGGATATACCACATCTGTTTATCCATTCACTTGTTGATGGACATTTACGTCATTTCCACTTTTTAGTTGTCATAAGTACTACTATAAACATCCATATACAAGTTTTTGTGTGAACGTGTTTTCAGTTCTGTTGGGCATATTCCTAGGAGTGAAATTACTAGATTATATGATAACTCTGTGCTTAACCCTTTGAAGAAATACCAGACTTCCTCCAAAGCAATTGCCGCATTTTATAGATCTTGATGGAAATGAGAAAGAGTTTCAGAGACATTCTCACCAGCTTTTGTTTTCCATTCCTTGATTCTAGCCATCCTAGCAGATGTAACGTAGTATCTCATTGTGGGTTTGATTTGCATTTACAGAACAGCTACTCATGTTGAATATCTTTTCATGTGCTTACTAGCTATGTGTGTATCTTCTTTGGAAAAATGTCTATTTTGATCTCTTGCTCCTGTTTTCAAATGAATTGTCTTTTTAATTGTTGAGTTATGATGACTGTTTTAATTTAGATCAGTTAAAATGAGATAAAATTTAAAACTTAGTTTCTCAGTCTCACTGGCCACATTTCAGGTACTCAGTCACTATATGTGGAAAGTGGCTGCACTATTGGGTGGTGCATGTATAGACCATCTCCATCACTACAGAGTATTTTGGACAGCACTGGCTTAGACCATCAACACTGATCACTTGGAGGTGGGCACATGGCCACTCGAAACAAAACTCAGAGTTTTCTTAAGCTAAGAGAAATGGAATATAACTACAGAACATTCTTCATAAAGAGTAAGATATCCTGATCCCTAAAGATATGTATCTGCATATTCAATATATATCTCCTGAAGATGCATAGAATTTTCCCAAGGGAAAAGCTGGAGCAGGGAAGTGAGTGGGAGGCCAAAATTCTAGATCAGGGATTGGCAGTCTTTTTCTGTAAAAAGTTAGATGCTAAATATTCTTGGCTTTGCTTTCTGTATGGTATCTGTCATAACTGTTCAGCTCTGTCATTTTAGTGAAAAAGCAGTCAGAGACAGTATATAAGTGAATGGGCCATACTGTGTTCTAATCAGACTTGATTTATAAAAAACAGGTTGTGGGCTGGAGTTGGCCCATGGACCATGTTTTGTGAGTAACATTATGTAGAAAAGTATGGGGATTTGCAGGGGCCTACCACGCCGCAGTGGGGGGAGTGGTGAGATGTTTGGTATGGCCAGAAAATAGGCTTTAAGGATAATGGTATATCAAGAAGGCTAGGAAGAGAGACAACCATATCATAGGGATGGATCCTCAATGCATGTCAAGCTTGTTTTGTTCTGGTATTTTTGTTTGTGTTTTTGAAATATTGTAAGTGACAAGAAGTTATCAGAGCTTTTTAAGTTGGAAATTATGCAATTATGTTGGCTTTTTAGACAACCTTCTGGCAACATTGTGAAAAGTAGATTGGAGCAAGGGAGACTAGAGGAAGAGAAGACCAATTAAGAAGCTATTGAAGAGCCTGAACAGAAGCAGTACTATAAACCAGGTCATTCTGTTAATGAACGTACACGTGTCTCCCTAATCTCGTCAGTCAGTCTGTTTACAGTACACTGAGATAGTGACACAGGTTAAGCCTCTGTGTCTTGGGTACACGTAAATATCTGCTAATCATCATGTTAATTGCCATCAGTGTAGATATTAACAACCAAGCTGATAACTTGTCCCCACTAACCTCTTTACTGTGAACTGGGCAAGAAGTGATGTTGGTTTAAATGAAATGTGAAGAGTGGGACTTGGATGTATTCTTTTCATGTCCTAGGAGAGTCACCTTGAATGCCAGAGAATTGGTGCTGAATATTACTCTGAGACTGGAGAAGGAAATGGCAACCCACTCCAGTATTCTTGCCTGGGAAATCTCATGGACAGAGAAGCCTGGCAGGCTTCAGTCCTTGGTGTCACCAAAGAGTTGGAGAAGACTTAGCAACTCAACCACCACAACCGTTACTCTGAGAACATTGGTGACCTTTGGAAGCTGTGAGGCTGGAGTTGAGTGGAGAGACATGGTGACCTTGGAAGAGTTATTTCTAAATGGGGATGTGAGCTCATCCTCCATGGCTCAATTCTGAGAGGGCCCCTGAAGGGGACAAGGAAAACTTGATGAACTCCTCATTTATGAAGTTAAGTCCAGAGTTAACCACAATATGGAGACTTGAAAATAGCAAATACAAATTATGTGTCCGTGGATTTTTTTTTTTAACATAGTAATCCTACCCTGTGAGTACATTACAGTTTTTGCAGACTGAGTAATAAGAATTCTACAATAAGTGCTGCTAAGCTGTTGCTAGGCTGGTTTTCCCACTTGTAAGCATATTAGAGGTCTTCCCAGGTGGCACAGTGGTAAAGAATCCAGCTGCCAATGCAGGAGACACAGAGACACAGGTTTGATCCCTGAGTTGGGAAGGTCTCCTGGAGTAGGAAATGGCACATGGTTCAGTATTCTTGCCTGGAAATTCCAGGGACAGAGTCTGGTGGGCTGCAGCCCGTGAGGGTCACAGAATCAGACATGACTTAGCGACTGAGCACATATGCATACTTGTCAATAAAGTATTGTGGCTTGTTCACTAGTTAAATCCTCACTGATACCTAAATTATGAAATATAAATTAAAATATAAGAAGCAGCTTTGGGCTCTTCACAAAGCTGAATTATACTTCACCTCAGGAATGAAAATGAATCAATATCTCACACACACAGTTTTTTGTGTGGATTTTTTTTTTTTTTCTCTCTCTCCGGATGTCCTGATTTCAAATACTATGAGCATCAGAAAATACCTCCTGAGCCTAATTTGAAGTAGTCAGACCTATGTCCAGTGTGAATTATGAGTATTTCCAAGGGTAGGATGGATAGAGGTGATAACATGAAAAAAGACTGGCCCTGTGACCAGGCCTGCTTTGTGAAGGCATCTTTCCCAAGGTGGGCGTGGGTGGGTGTGCTCTCGTGCAGGCCCCTGTGGAAGCCCAGGTCCTCTCCAGTCGCTCTCCACAGGCAGAGGCCGTGGCTCTTTCGGAATGGCAGTTTTTGACGTTCTGAGTCCAACACTCTTGAACAGAAGGACAGACTTAATCCAGGCATATGGCGTTCACTGAGTTTGTCGACTTATTTTTCAGGCTTGTAGGGTTCAGGACTTCCCCAAATATATTTTGCCAAGTGTTTGCATACTGGTGTCTACTAAGGGCCGTGCCCTCTGTATGTTTCTGATTCATTTACCCTGGAATGATCAAAACACTGTGTTTTGGAGATATGTGACATCCAGAAAAGTTCTTTTGAATTTTTAGATGTCCTTTTTGCTTTTTAATGAGACTAACAGAAATGGGTGATCCCAGTGATCACAAAGAGGCCCAAATTTGCCCCCAACTTCCTGGACACCAAGAAGCTTTGGACATGAGTATTTTCTGTGGTGTTTTTTGCTACAGCACTATTCTAGGACATGTTTCTTATTTACTTTATATATACCTGCTCAGCAAAACTGTTTTTGAGTGAGTTTTCCAGCAGTCATTAACTTTTATTTTCTTTAATGAAGCGTTCTCAAGTCATTTCGTAGAACAGGGAATTCTCTTTATCACATAGAATAAAATCTAGCATAAAAAACTAGTTAGGTGACCTAGTTCCTTCAACAAAACCAACAAAAAGATGACAGGAGAAGGAAGAATAGAGAGAGGGATGAGGAACTATTTAGAAAAGAGACATAAGAACCATATGGCTCACTTGTAATGTATGCCTTTATTTGAACCCTCATTCAAACAACTGTTAAAGAAGAAAGTAAAGCATTACGAGAAGTAGGAATACAACATGGATAATGGTGATATTAAGGAATTGTTTTAAATTATGATATTACTGCAATTACATTCTAAAAGATATCTTGCACTTTATAACTGCATGCTGTGCAGAAAAATAATACAAAGTCTAGAATTCTCTTAGAAGGAATCAGAGTGGGGTACAGATGAAACAAGATGGGCATGATTTGAAATTACATGTAGCTGTTTTAAGTACCTGAGAGTTCACTAACTATTCTTTCTAATTTTGAATATGTTTGTAATTTAACATACTAAAGAGTTTTTTGGTTTTTTTTTTTTTTTTAAATTTAACAGTTTGAGATCTCTGAAAGTCTTGGGTTTCTAAAGGAATTTCTTTTGGTTGCATTTGCTTCTATTCCACACCTCCCTAAATCCCACTGGAGGGATGGTTTTTCCTTTGAAGTGAAGTGAAGTCCCTTAGTCGTGTCCGATTCTTTGGGACCCCATGAACTGTAGCCTATCGTGCTCCTCCATCCATGGGATTTTCCAGAGTACTGGAGTGGGTTGCCATTTCCTTCTCCAGAGGATCTTCCCGACCCAGGGATCGAACCTGGGTCTCCTGCATTGTAAGCAGATGCTTTATCGTCTGAACCACCAGGGAAGCCTGTTTGTTTCTCCCTCCTTCCCTCCCTATATTCTATCCACTTGTCTTTCTGTTCCCACCCTCCTCATCTGTCTTTCTGTTTTCCTGTCTTCATTTCTTCCTTTTCTGACCTTCACTGGGGCTGACAAGAGAAGACATATGTCTTATATCAAGTTGCAGATATACTTGGGACATATTATCAGGGTCACACAGGGGCTGGGCACTTTCTGGAGACTCAGATGAGTGTGGCATACTGCCAGGGCCTGCTTGACCACTAAGTAGTCCTACTGGCTGAGGACAAAACTTGACTAGACCACCCTCCCACAACAGTCAGTTCCTGCAAATGGTTTGTAGAAATATTTGCCATGATGAGAAGGATGTGGGTTGCACTTAACTTTTTATCGTGAGTCTAGATTTTCAAAGGGGATGTTGAGATCCCACTCTTACGTTGTCACTGTTTGTGATTTGGAAGGAGTTCTTAACTCTAAAGTTTTGCTGTGAGTTGGTCTGATTTGATCGTTGTCTGAGTAGACAGATTAGACTACTGACTCCCAAACTAGCCTCAGAAAGTAAAGCATGGAATCACCTGTAGAGATTTAAAAAAAAAAAAAACAAAAAACTTTTAGTAGAGATACTTGGGAAGTTCACTGGGAATTCTGATTGAGATCTGAATGGAAACAGGAGCTGAAAATCCATAGTTTTGTTAGTCTCTCATGATTCTCATGATCATTAGATTGGGGAATCTTCCCTGGTGGTTCAGATGGTAAAGAATCTGCCTGCAATGCAGGAGACCCAGGTTCATTTCCTGAGTCAGAAGATGGGGTCTCAAAGAGTTGGACATGACTGTGTGACTACTTGTGGTGGTTTAGTCGCTCAGTCATGTCCAACTCTTGCAACTCCACAGACTGTAGCCCACCAAGCTCTTCTGTCCATAGGATTTTTCAGGTAAGAATACTGGAATGGGTTGCCTTCTCTAGGGGATCTTCCCAACATAGGGATCAAACCCAAGTCTCTTGCACTGCTGGCAGATTTTTTACCGACTGAGCTACCAGGGAAGCCCAAGTGACTACTTACTACTTCTCTTTTCTACTAGACTTAGTCGTTCTTTGATAGATTGGAGGGTTTCTAGTTGCTCAAGGAGCAGATTTAGATTGTGTTTCCATACAGTTCTGCTTTATTACAATGGATATGGCAAGTTTTCCACTGGTATCAGTTACTGTTTATAATCGTTTTTATGTAAGATGACATGTTCATGAACAAGGTGTTGCATCTGGTAGTTACTGCATAAACATCTGATGGCTCAGTGGGTAAAGAATCTGCCTGCCAATGCAAGAGACACAGGAGATGTGGGCTCAGTCCCTGGGTCCGGAAGATCCCCTGCAGGAGGAAATGGCAGCCCGCTCCAGTATTCTTGCCTGAGAAATGCCATGGACAGGAGAGCCTGGTGGGATACAGTCCAAAGAGTCACAAAAAGTAAGACATGACTGAGCCCAGACATACATACAAGATAAACAAATGGCAATACAGAAAAGAAAGTCAGGAAAAAGATAACATACTTATCAAGTGCCTACTCTGGTAGTCAACTTGACTCATCATTTGTATTTTCTCCTTTAATTTAATGCCAGAGCCTGGAGAGCAGTTATTACTGCCCATCTTTATACTTGCTGGCACAGAAGCTCAGAGAAGTTCAGTATTATACCCAAGGTCATACAGTGAGCCAGTGACAGAAGGAGTATTGAAGCCAGACTTACCTGTCTTTTCTACCACACAGCCTTTCCACACCCTGCTGCCCATGTCCCAGTCCTTCCGTAGCCTTAGAGCATTGAGTGCCACAAGGGGAAATCTGTGTAGGTGTCAGGAAACACGACCAGTGGGGCAGGCTGCCAGAGCATCCTTTGCTGGGCTGTACCGGCATGTTTGCTTTTCTTGGTCCACAACTGGATAAAGGGTCCCACTGAAAGCTTTGTTGCTGCTCAGAATACCAGTGTGTCATGGCGGGAACATGGTTGGGCAAAGGAACATGAGAGTTGAGGGACAGAAGCCTCTTCTGGATGGTTTGCCCATGTCCGAATTTGTATGCATAGGGAACCTTGTCGTAGGCCTGAGATGTGTGGGGTTTTGTGGGCACCATCCAGCACCTTGGCCTTCTCTGATAGTGGGGAAGGTCAGAATGTCAGCTGGAACGAAAAACCTCCCCCAGTGGATTCCAGGCACTTGAGTATGTCACTCAGCTGGTGTATTGCACCCTGGCCTTGCTTTCTGTGGTCTGTTTTCCAAGGCACTCTCCTCAGAGAGGATCCTTGTAAAGATGCAGATCTGATTATGCTTCTCCCTAGTAAAATCCCTTCAGTGACTCCCCATCCCTTGAGCCCCCCTACACTACACTACAATGAAGACCCTTCCTGGGCTGGCTGTGTCCCTCCTGCATTTTCTACCCCTCCCTGAATCAGGAGCATCCAGAGCCCTCGCACTTCATAGCTGTGCAGCCCATCCTGGAAACAGAGTGGAAAAAAAAAAAACCCAAGAAAATTTATAAAATTTAGTTCTGACCTCCTTGGTGCCTGGCAGGACTTGATTTTTCCATGTGTTTGTTGCCTGTCTTTCCCACTGTGCTGTAAGCCCCCTGAGAGCATGGCCTTTAACTTGTCTCCTGTTGTATCATCAGTGTGAAACAATGCCTAGTGCATAGCAGGTGCTCACTTAAATGATTCAGGGAATAGATGAATGGTTGTCACTAGGCAGTGCTATGCAAGGTCAAAAGAAAGGATGCTGGCCAGAGTGGTCAAGGAGGGCTTCACAGTGTACCTGTTGTGAAGGAGTTAGGCTTTGAGGAATCAGAGGATCTGGTTGTGGTTTTAGTCTTAAGAGGATCAGAATTTTTGTAGGGCTCTTGGTGTATTGGAAGGAAGATGTGTTTTAGAACCAAAGAGATCTAGGTTCAAATTTGGACTCTTTCAGTTACCAATTTTGTGACTTAAAGATCTCTGAGTTTCAGTTTCTTCACCCGTAAAATGAGATTGATATTACTGTCTTTATTCTCGTGAGGAATTAAAGCAACATCATACATAAAGCACATGGCATAATGCAGAGCACGTATTAGGCTCTCCATCACTGGTAAGTAAAACCTTATACAGACAGTGTGACTGAATGCCTGGGAAACGGATTATTTAGAGGAGGTGGTTAAATTTGATGAAAATGGCACAATTGTTAAACTGGCACGGAAGAATCAGAGTCACAGTAGATTTCACAGTACTGTAGCTGTTTTCATGTGCTTTGAAGATTTCTCTCACGTGTCTGTACTTTTTTAACTTTGGAAAATTGAGGTAGGGGGATGTGCCTCCATCTTGCCCGCCTGGTATATAGATTCCCTCTGCCCTAACACTGGGGACCTGTTGCAAGGTAAGGCTTTTCTGGCAGGAGATCATGATGAGAAGAAGAGGAGGATGGAAATAAGCTTTTTTTAATAGGTAGAAAATTTAGAACTGCTCTTCCCATGACAAACTACATGCACCTGACTTTCCTTCTGCTGTGTGTGTGTGTGCGCGTGTGTGTGTTTCCCTGTAGACCTCGGCCTGAGAGTTTTCACTGTGGTCACGATCCTGAACTCTACCTAATTCTTCCCCTTTCTTTTAGGACATCTCTCCCTTTCTCCACCCACCTCTGCTTCTCTTGGGCTCCTCGAAAATGCCAAGTTCTTTTCTGCCTTGGATTCTGTGAATCTGCCAATCCCTTTGACTGAAATTCTCCTCTGCCTGTTTCATTTTTCAGAAAATCAGCAGGCTCCTTTTCCTATAGTGGTACTGGAGCAAAATAACAGTCTTGGTTTTTCACTATTTATTTTACATGATGCCAGGGAGTGATCTTGGCATCATGTAAAATAAATAACAGAAAAGTGGGGTTTTTTTGTTTTTGTTTTCCAGTACTCTTGCCTGGGAAGTCATGGACAGAGGAGCCAGGTGGGCTACAGTCCATGAGGTCACAAAAGAGTTGGACACGATTAGGGACTAAACCACCACCACCCCTCTCCCCTGGGCTCCCTGTAGAGCTGCTGCCTCTTCATGGAGAGGTGTTAACAGTAACCACTGCACCCTTTCCCTCATCCTGCTGGAGCCTTCAGGCAGTTCCTCTGCTTTAGCCTGTTGCAGGTGGTTTTGTCCCTCTCCCTGTGAATCCAGCGGGCTTCCCTTGTGGCTCAGCTGATAAAGAATCTGCCTGCAATGCCAGAGACATGGGTTCAATCCCTGGGTTGGGAAGATCCCCTGGAGAAGGAAAAGGCTACCCACTCCAGTATTCTGGCCTGGAGAATTCCATGGCCTATATAGTCCATGGGGTAGCAAAGAGTCAAACACAACTGAGTGACTTTCAATTTCACTTTCTTTCTATGAATCCAGTAGATAGTCCGGCTGGGGACCCAGTTCCTCCCCTTCCCCAGTGGAAAATGCGTCCTGGCAGAGAGGTTACCAGAGCTGAGAGGCGAAGAGGGGCCAGGAGTACTTGTCATTAGGGTATCCGGGACAGAAGGAGGGAGTAATTGGATGGTAGAGTCAAGGAGGGGAAAGTTGACATGGAAATGACTTAGTTGTTCACTGACAGATGAATGGATAAAGATGTGGTGCGTATACATGATGGAAGATTACTCAGCCATAAAAAAGAATGACATAATGTCATTTGTAGCAATATGGATAGACCTAGAGATGATCATACTAAGTGAAGTCAGACAGAGACAAATATACGATATCACTTATATGTGGAATCTGAAAAATAGATCAGACGGGCTTCTTTACAAAGCAGCAGCAGACTCACAGATGTAGAAAACACATTTGTGGTTGCCGAAGGGGAAAGAGGGTAAGGGACAGGTAAATTAGGAGCTTGGGGTTAGCAGACAGACTCTACTATATATAAAATAGATAAACAAAAACGTCCTACTGTACAGTACAGAGAACTATATTCAATATCCTGTGATAAACCTTAATAGAAAAGAATATGAAAAAATATTTTATATGTATGTATGACTGAATTACTATACTGTATACCAGAAACTAACACAACATTGTAAATCATCTAAAGTCAATTAAAATCAACTGAAATCAATTTTTATAAAACTCCTAGAGGAGAACATAGGCAAAACACTCTCCGACATAAATCACAGCAGGATCCTCTATGACCCACATCCCAGAATTTTAGAAATAAAAGCAAAAATAAACAAATGGGACCTAATGAAACTTAAAAGCTTTTGCACAACAAAGGAAACTATAAGCAAGGTGAAAAGACAGCCCTCAGATTGGGAGAAAATAATAGCAAACGAAGCAACAGACAAAGGATTAATCTCAAAAATATACAAGCAACTCCTCCAGCTCAACTCCAGAAAAATAAATGACCCAATCAAAAAATGGGCCAAAGAATAAACAGACATTTCTCCAAGGAAGACATACAGATGGCTAACAAACACATGAAAAGATGCTCAACATCACTCATTATCAGAGAAATGCAAATCAAAACCACAATGAGGTACCATTATACGCCAGTCAGGATGGCTGCTATCCAAAAGTCTACAAGCAATAAATGCTGGAGAGGGTGTGGAGAAAAGGGAACCCTCTTACACTGTTGGTGGGAATGCAAATTAGTACAGCCACTATGGAAAACAGTGTGGAGATTTCTTAAAAAGCTGGAAATAGAACTGCCATATGACCCAGCAATCCCACTTCTGGGCATACACACCAAGGAAACCAGATCTGAAAGAGACACGTGCACCCCAATGTTCATCGCAGCACTGTTTATAATAGCCAGAACGTGGAAGCAACCCAGATGCCCATCAGCAGACGAATGGATGAGGAAGCTGTGGTACATATACACCATGGAATATTACTCAGCCATTAAAAAGAATTCATTTGAATCAGTTCTAATGAGATGGATGAAACTGGAGCCCATTATACAGAGTGAAGTAAGCCAGAAAGATAAAGACCATTACAGTATACTAACACATATATATGGACTTTAGAAAGATGGTAATGATAACTCTATATGCAAAACAGAAAAAGAGACTCAGATGTATAGAACAGACTTGTGGACTCTGGGAGAAGGCGAGGGTGGGATGTTTCAAGAGAACAGCATTGAAACATGTATATTATCTAGGGTGAAACAGATAATCAGCCCAGGTTGGGTACATGAGACAAGTGCTCGGGCCTGGTGCACTGGGAAGACCCAGAGGGATCGGGTGGAGAGGGAGGTGGGAGGGGGGACCGGGATGGGGAATACATGTAAATACATGGCTAATTCATTTCACTGTATGACAAAAACTACTGTAATGATGTAAAGTAATTAGCCTCCAACTAATAAAAATAAATGGAAAATAAATAAATAAATAAATTAATTAATCACAATGTATAAAGCACCAAGAACATTTCTGCAACTCTTTGTATAAATGTCTGAAAAAAAAAAAAAGTCAGTTGCTGCTTGATGTCTGAAATAGCAGTATTATACAAAAAACAAAACAAAACAGTAATTTAGGACTAAAAATAACCAACACAGTATGGTTTAACACCAAAATGTGGTGGCCTATTCATAGTTCTCACCTTAGAAGTTATTCCCTCAGGGAGACCATCTCAAGTGGGCTGCTTCTACAGTCCATGTTTAAGTCCCCATTGCACTTACTACTCTCTGGAAATGCATTGTTTATTATTTTGTATTGTTTAGTTGTCTAAACGATATTTAATTGCCAGAGTCCCCCAAATGTCATCTAAGCTCCATGAAGGCAGGGGTCTGTCTGCTTGCTCCCCAGTGCCTAGAACTGTATCTGGAAATAGACAGTTTAAATCCGTACGTGTTAAATGAGTGGACAGGAATGACTGCGGCAATCCAAGTTGCTTTTGGTGAGATTAATGATGAAGAAAGGAGTGCAGTTGCCTTCAGTTCTCTAAGGCAGGTCAGGCAATGCTGATACAGGCTTGATTATTATCATCACGATTATTATTTTGTTTCAAACCCTTTTGAGGATGCTAGGCATGTTGTGGACTGAGGGAAGTAAAAGTCTTGCAACAGATGGTACCACCTGCAAAAGAGTTAAATCTGATTTTTCTACCCCAGCCTCCACTCCTTATCACAGTTATGAATAAACACACACCCAGTTGTTTTTAACGCTCTCTTTGGAGGGATGGCACATTTATATTCTGAGTCAGGCAAGAAGAGTCTCTAGCCACAGGACAGCTGGGAACTCAGGTCCGTGGAGGGCGCCCAGGATGGAGGTGAGGAGAAGGCGCCTCCTTGTCTGGTGACAGCAGCTGGGGCCTCCTCTGCCTCCCTCCCCACAAAAATCCCATTGGAACCAGCTCATGCTGGGATCCTGCCTGCCAGACAGAAACAGATGGCCTCAGGCCGCCGCCGATCCGGTGGCATGGGCTGCATAGCTGCTGCTTTACTCACGGCCAGGGAGACAGAGATGGGGATGGTGGAGGTGAGGGCCGGTCACCTTGCGTTCCCTCCACAGCTGAAGTGACTCACTCTGCCTCAGCTGAAATTTCACGTCAGGTTCTGTGGCTTGCAGGCATTCCGTCTGCTCATGCCAGTGAGAAGCAGACTTGGCCGGGTATATGTGTAAATGTGTATGCCTTCAATCAAAGCATTTGAAAAAGATACTTTATTTTTCCCCTTCCTCCTTCACCTGCCACAGAAGGGGTTGCTGGGATTTGCTTAGCAGTTAGTTGTTCATGAACTACAGCCTCCCCTCTGGGCAGCCCTAAGGAGTGGCTTCTCCCACCTGCCTGAGGCGGTGTGGGTGGCTCGAAAAGGTGGAGCAGGGATGGGGAGATGGGTAGTTTCCACTCTGGGGCCACGATTGTCATCTGCTAGAGGTGGGACCCTTGGCAGGTCATGTAACCTCCATAGCCTCCTGCTGTCTCATTAAGGTGGGACTGGATTGGGGACATCATATAGCTTAGCTCTCAATCTATTCTTATCAACTGGAAATTGCTGTTTGGATCAGAGCAAGGGATGACAGATAAGTCAATCTCAGCTAAGCCAGAAAGAAATATCCACTCTTTTTTGTTGTTGTTTTTGGCTGCACCCTGCAGTATGCCAGATCTTAGTTCCCCAAGTAGGGATCAAACCCGCGTCTCCTGCAGTAGAAGTGCGGTCTTAACTGACTGCCAGGGAAGTCCCAAGAAACAGCCACTCTTGATATTCTCCAAGTGTATGGACGTAGGTAGTAGTTCACATGCTGTATATTACCTGACTTGATGGTAATATCTGCCCCTGTTTAAGCTCCAGGAGTTGGTGGACAGGGAAGCCTGGTGTGCTGCAGTTTATGGGGTCGCAAAGAGTTGGACGTGACTGAGCTACTGAACTGAACTGAACTGATGTGTCCTTCAGAGATCATGTAACAGTTTCCCATCGTAATCACTGCCTGAGAATAACCTTTATTGATAAAGGTGAGGAACACACACACAATCTGACTTTTACTGAGAGTTTGAGATTCCATCATTTACCCCTCCTCCTTATGGAGAGAGAATCTTTTAAATGACTTGCCCAAAAGCCTTCAGCTAATAAGCGATGAACCTTGAATTCAAACTCAGATCTATCTTCAGAACCTAAGTGCTCCATCCCCACCTTGCACCCCTTGTCAGCTGGAGATTAACATTATATGTTTGTGGGTATGGAATTGGTTGCTAAGGACACAGAGATCAGAAAGTTGCCCAAGAGATTTATTAACTGTTATCTGCCTGTCTCTTTTAAGCTTACAACGTACTTTCGAAATACTGTGGATACATACAGGATACTAAAGACATATACAGATTTATTTTTAAAAACTGGGTTATTTCATTTAAACTTTCAAAACTGTTACTCCTCTTTCTCAGGGAAGATAAGGCTCGTAGAGTAAGGTAGCTTGCCTTTGGTGGCTGGTACTCAAGCCAAGGCCTGACTGCCTCTGGAGTCTCTGATGGTACCTGTTGATGCTGATGTATCCTGAGTGGACCCCTTGGCAACATTAGAGGTGCTTTTGAATATGAAAGGTGGGGTGAATATCCCCCTGACTTAGGTCTCTTCTGTTCTCTAGAACTCGAGAAAATCCTGCCCTTACTTACCAGGGTGAGCAGGGAAGTTTCCCAGCTGCTCTTCCTGGCCACCAAACCCTGGCTGGGGCCAGGGGACTCCTCTGGGAGAGGAGCGTTCGGCTAGCATGCAGATGAGTGGTCGATCATCAACTGACTGACCTCATGCATCAGGAAACTTTCTTCACCTTCATGAAAACTGAACACATGAGACCATCAGATGTGTGACTACACTGAATGCAAAAGAGTAAAGAGACCTTTAGAAAAGTGAATCTCCTGCTAGACCTGCTAATTTAAATAATTCTGGCCTTTTTAAAGCTATCTTAGAAACTTTAAGGTTAAAGAATAATACATACAGACCCCTAAGTATATGTGCATGTGAAAATAGGGCCTTTGAGAGGGTAAATGGAATAATACTTTTATGTTTCAGCAGTCTCTCCTTTTGTTGTTGTTGTTGGGCACCTTTCAGTCTTTCCAATCAGCTGCATTTATTTGGTGCTATTGCTTTCTTTTTATGAAAAAGATTAATTCTGGGGATTTGATCAAAATAGACTTGAAAACACAAGCCTCAAATTGCAAATATCAGGCAATCTGGAATTTGGCCTTTTCGGGCTGAAGTCATTTTGCTAATTCGGAGAAGGCAATGGCACCTCACTCCAGTACTCTTACCTGGAAAATCCCATGGACGGAGGAGCCTGGTGGGCTGCAGTCCATGGGGTCGCGAAGAGTCAGACACGACTGAGCAACTTCACTTTCACTTTTCACTTTCATGCATTGGAGAAGGAAATGGCGACCCACTCCAGTGGAGTTGGGAGTGTTCTTGCCTGGAGAATCCCAGGGACAGCGGTGCTTGGTGGGCTGCCGTCTCTGGGGTCGCACAAGAGTCAGACACGACTGAAGCAACTTGGCAGCAGTAGCAGCAGCAGCATTTGCCAATAAATTTGCTGTCCTGACCCTGCCTGTACCCCACAACAAGAAGTCTCTCTCTTTTCCAGGTCCCCCCTCCCAGTGTGTTAGTAGCAGACCCGCACACACACCCATGCACACACACGTGTGCTTGCACATGGTTTTGACTTTGTGCTGATAGGTAAAAAAATGCCAGAATCAGCTAGGGTGGGCAGTAGGCCTGTCTGGTTTAAATTGAAGCTGCCTGGGAGATCTGGGGTAATAAGTGAGTGACAACAGGTGCAGATTTCGTTACGCCCTTCTGAGCTCAGCCCATGGTTCTTTCTTTGATTCTTTTCACCCAACACCCTTGCCTGAGTTGCATCCAATAAATTTTATAGCCGCATGATCTTGTTTCAGAGCGGAAGGGAGATTTTTCTCTCCACTTGGCTAAATGGTGCCTAAGTTAAAACCCCACTTCCTGCCCTCTCCTTAATTCTTAAGAAGTAGGGGTAAGGAGTAACCGCAGCGAGAAGCTGCTGCTGGGTCCAGTATCTGTAGTCTGGCATGTGAAGAGCTTAATTTTGGGGTCCTGTTTTGGAAAAGCCAAGAATTAACTTGCAGAGTATGCATGTAGGCTGTCGTTTCGGCCGTGTCCTACTCTTTGTGACCCTATGGACTGTAGCCTGCCAGGCTCCTCTGTCCATGGGGATTCTCCAGGCAAGAATAGTGAGGTGGGTTGTTACCATTTCCTTCTCCAGGGGAATCTTCCTGACCCGTGTCTCCTGCATTGGCAGGTGGTTTCTTTACCGCTGATCCACCTGGAAAGCCCAGAGAAACTTGCAGATAATTAACCATAATTGGGGAGAAAATAATTACTGAGCTTCATCTGCCCTGTGATAACTGGAGCCACAAGCTAGTCAGAGAATTCTTTGTTGTCAGTTCAGCTCAGTTGCTCAGTCTTGTCCGACTCTTTGCAACGCCGTAGACTGCAGCACTCCAGACCTCCCTGTCCATCACCCAACTCCCAGAGTTTACTCAAACTCATGTCCATTGAGTCGGTGATGCCATCAACCATCTCATCCTCTGTCATTCCCTTCTCTTGTCTTCAGTCTTTCCCAGCATCAGGGTCTTTTCCAGTGAGTCAATTCTTTGCATCAGGTGGCCAAAAGTTTGGAGTTTCAGTTCAACATTAGTCCTTCCAATGAATATTCAGGACTGATTTCCTTTAGGATGGACTAGTTGGATCTCCTTGCAGTCCAAGGGACTCTCAAGAGTCTTCTCAAACCCCACAGTTCAAAAGCATCAATTCTTCAGAGCTCAGCTTTCTTTATAGTCCAACTCTCACAACCATACATGGCTACTGGAAAAACCATAGCTTTGACTAGGTGGACCTTTGTTGGCAAAGTAATGTCTCTGTTTTTTAATATGCTGTCTAGGTTGGTCATAACTTTTCTTCCGAAGAGTAAGTGTCTTAATTTCATGGCTGCAGTCACCATCTGCAGTGATTTAGTGATTTAGGAGCCCAAGAAAATAAAGTCCATCAATGTTTCCATTGTTTCCCCATCTATTTGTCATGAAGTGATGGGACCCGATGCCCTGATCTTAACTTTCTGAATGTTAAGTTTTAAGTCAACTTTTTCACTCTCCTTTCACTCTCCTTTTGCTTTCATCAAGAAGTTCTTTAGTTCTTCACTTTCTGTCATAAGGGTGGTGTCTTTTGCATATCTGAAGTTGTTGATATTTCTCCCAGCAGTCTTGAATTCAGCTTGTGCTTCATCTAGCCCAGCATTTCTCATGATGTTCTCTGCATATAAGTTAAATAAGCAGGGTGACAATATACAGCCTTGACGTACTCCTTTCCAGATTTGGAACCAGTCTGTTGTTCCATGTCCACTTCTAACTGTTGCTTCCTGACCTGCATACAGATTTCTCAGGCAGCAGGTCAGGTGATCTGGTATTCCCATCTCTTTAAGAGGTTTTCACAGTTTGTTGTGATCCACACAGTCAAAGGCTTTGGCGTAGTCAATAAAGCGGAAGTAGATGTTTTTCTGGAACTCTCTTGCTTCTTCAGTGATCCAGCAGATGATGGCAATTTGATCTCTGATTCCTCTGCCTTTTATAAAACCAGCTTGAACATCTGGAAGTTCATCGGTTCACGTACTGTTAATGCCTGGCTTGGAGAATTTTGAGTATTACTTTACTAGCGTGTGAGATGAGTGCAATTGTGTGGTAGTTTGAACATTCTTTGGCATTGCCTTTCTTTGAGATTGGAATGAAAATTGACCTTTTCCCGCCCCGTGGCCACTGCTGAGTTTTCCAAATCTGCTGGCATATTGAGTGTAGCCCTTTCACAGCATCATCTTTTGGGGTTTGAAATAGCTCAACTGGAATTCCATCACCTCCACTAGCTTTGTTTATAGTGATGCTTCTTAAGGCCCACTTGACTTCACATTCCAGGATGTCTGGCTCTAGGTGAGTAATCACACCATCGTGATTATCTGGGTTGTGAAGATCTTTTTTGTATGATTTTTCTGTGTCTTCTTGCCACCTCTTTTTAATATCTTCTGCTTCTGTTAGGTCCCTACAATTTCTGTCCTTTATTGAAGGAAATGGCAACCCACTCCAGTATTCTTGCCTGGAGAACCCCACAGACGGAGCAGCCTGGTAGGCGACAGTCCACGGGGTCGCAAAGAGTCGGACACGACTGAGCGACTTCACTTGTATCTCTAGTTTTCTTGAAGAGATCTCTTGTCTTTCCCATTCTGTTGTTTTCCTCTATTTCTTTGCGTTTATCACTGAGGAAGGCTTTCTTATCTCTGCTTGCTATTCTTTGGAACTCTGCATTCAGATGGGAATATCTTTCCTTGTCTCCTCTGCCTTTCGCTTCTCTTCTTTTCACAGCTATTTGTAAGGCCTCGTGAGGCAACCATTTTGCCTTTTTGCACTTCTTTTTCTTGGGGATGGTCTTGATCCCTGCCTACCTTATAATGTCACGAACCTCTGTCCATAGTTCTTCGGGCACTCTGTCAGATCTAGTCCCTTAAATCTATTTCTCACTTCCACTGTATAATCATAAGGGATTTGATTAGGTCATACCTGAATGGTCTAGTGGTTTTCCCCACTTTCTTCAATATAAGTCTGAATTTGGCAATAAAGAATTCATGATCTGAGCCACAGTCAGCTCGTGGTCTTGTTTTTGTTGACTGTATAGAGCTCCTCCATCTTTGGCTACAAAGAATATAATCAGTTTGATTTCGGTATTGACCATCTGGTGACATCCATGTGTAGAGTCTTCTCTTGTGTTGTTGGAAGAGAATGTTTGCTATGACCAATGTGTTCCCTTAGCAAAACTCTATTACCCTTTGCCCTGCTTCATTCTGTACTCCAAAATCTTCATTCTTTGTTGTGTGGCTGTGCAGTTGTGTGTTGTTGAGTGTTTAGCACCATCCTTGGCATCCACAAACTAAATCCCAGTAGTACATCTCTCTAACCCCCTTTCAGGGAGACCAAAAGTGTCCCCAGACAACCAGCCGACCCCTGGGAGGCAATATCCCCCTGGTTAAGAACCAGTGATGTAAATCGAGTGACAGCTCAGCTCAGGAGCCTTGAGTAGCGCTCACATCCAGAAAGGACATCTCAGGACTGGCAAGGCGGCTGAGTCTCTCAAAGACGCTGATGTAATTTCCAGCCTTCCGTGTCTGGCGTGCAGAGAGGAGTCTTGCTCCACTCAGAATGTGTCTGCAGAGGCAGCCATGGTGATCTCCCTGTGTATGCCAGGCCTTCTTGGGAAATACTAGAGAGGGTCCCTCTGGAGGCAGAGCTCGCTGGGCTGTGCAGATCTGCTCTCTGGCCTGGCACCACCTGGCAAAATTTCATTGTCTTACCCAAAAATATGCTTTTGTAACCCCTGGCAAAACAGGGGCCGTTTTCTGTTTCCCGACTTCTCTTTTCTGTTTCCAGATGTGTCACTGGTGACACGTGGAGCCCATGGAGAACTCTTTTGGAATCCAAGGCTCTCCTTATTCTCTGCCAGCCCCCTTGTCATGACTTTTCCTGCCGAATAAGCCAATCTACGCTCTGTCTCCACGTGGTGGTCGGTGTCTGGGTATCACTGTCACCTTTATTTTTCTCAGGCCTGTAGCATCTTGCAAGGAGAAAACTTCATAGGTCTTTTCTACAAATGGAGTTAACACTTTCATGCTTGCATTGCCTTGATTGATGAGAAGGGACAGGCATTCACAGTCTATCATTTGTTGGCTGTGTCATTTGGGGCAGGATACTTAGCTTCCTTGGTCCTTCATTTGTTTGCAAATGAGAGTAACTTACCCCTGCAGAGTTATTATAAGAACAAAATAAGATAATCTGTGCAAAAGGCTTAGACTCTCCAGTGTGATATACTATCAGTGCACCTTTTACGTCCAAGAAGACTGCAGCAGCCTTATTCGTGGGGACTGGTTTGAAGTTCAGTTGAGGTAGACTCTGTCTTTTTCTCCCAGTTCCCGGGACCTAGAAAGTACTCAGTAAATACACGATGAATGACCGTATGAAGGAACGTTGGAAGGTCAGAGCCTGTGGCCCATTGCCCCCTTGGGGGTTGGAGACAAGGGTAGAGAGTTTCTCTATGGTTTATATGTCACTTACATTTGTGAAAGACATTCCAAACAGTCACATTTTTAGGAGTTCACAGAGTGTTTATTAGGGAGAGGCAGGTATAAGATGAGACAGGTGGGGAGGGGTCCAGGAAATTGGGGAGAGCACCTGCAACCTGAAGACATTCATGGTCATGACTTTCGAAGTCTCTGCATCAGCCAAAGCAAATGTGTCTGTGGGCCCATTTAAGTCTTCCTGAAACCATTTGTGACTCCTATTTAATTTACAGAGTGACAGGTGCTGGGCAGGTAGAGATGAGGTGCTCAGAGTCTAGTAGCAAAGATGGACAGGAAATGGACAGTGAAGGCATGAGAGTAGCCGAGATGGATTGAGCCCTCAGCCAAGTACTGTTTTTACAAATGACAACTTGGATTTAATCCTCACAGCAGTCCCGCGTGAGGTAGGGGGTATTATTGTCCCTCTAGAGGAGGACAGTTAAGATGCAGAGAGGTGGAGTAAGCTGTCCATGAATGTGAAGCCAGTCGCTGGCTGGGGACGCAGCGTGATGTGCTGTCGGCAGTATAGCACAGCACACCGTCTGGGTCTCACTCCTTCCACAGCCCTCCTCCTGTTTTCCCCCCACACTGGAGCCTAGGTGATCTCACAGAGTCGCTGAGATCAGGCCACTCACAGTCTCCCGGCTACTGGTGCAGCATCACGCCCACTTCGAGGAGGCCCTGTGCCATGGGGATGCCCCTTCTCCCCAGCTGTGCTCCTCAGGCTCCGTGCTCAGCTCCACTTACTCGGCTGCATAGGCCCCAGGCTTTACGGTCACCCTCCCCTCTGCCAGAGTCTTCCTCTGGGGGACCAGGATCATTCCTCGGGCCTCAGATCCCGGGTCCTCTCTGCAGAGACCCACCTAGCCTGCCCCGTCCAGAGGCAGCCTCCCAGGTTACTCTCTTCCTCATCAACCTGCTCGTTTCCTCTCTGGCACATGTGGGTTTTTTTTTTTCCCCCATTTATTTTTATTAATTGGAGGCTAATTACTTTACAACATTGCAATGGTTTTTGTCATACATTGAAATGAATTAGTCATGGATTTACATGTATTCCCCATCCCGGTCCCCCCTCCCACCTCCCTCTCCACCCGATCCCTCTGGGTCTTCCCAGTGCACCAGCCCCGAGCACTTGTCTCATGCACCCAACCTGGGCTGGTGATCTGTTTCACCCTAGATAATATACATGTTTCAATGCTGTTCTCTTGAAACATCCCACCCTCGCCTTCTCCCACAGAGTCCACAAGTCTGTTCTATACATCTGAGTCTCTTTTTCTGTTTTGCATATAGGGTTATCGTTACCATCTTTCTAAATTCCATATATATGTGTTAGTATACCGTAATGGTCTTTATCTTTCTGGCTTACTTCACTCTGTATAATGGGCTCCAGTTTCATCCATATCATTAGAATTGATTCAAATGAATTCTTTTTAATGGCTGAGTAATATTCCATGGTGTATATGTACCACAGCTTCCTCATGCATTTGTCTGTTGATGGGCATCTAGGTTGCTTCCATGTCCTGGCTATTATAAACAGTGCTGCGATGAACATTGGGGTGCACGTGTCTCTTTCAGATCTGGTTTCCTCAGTGTGCATGCCCAGAAGTGGGATTGCTGGGTCATATGGCAGTTCTATTTCCAGCTTTTTAAGAAATCTCCACACTGTTTTCCATAGTGGCTGTACTAATTTGCATTCCCACCAACAATGTAAGAGGGTTCCCTTTTCTCCACACCCTCTCCAGCATTTATTGCTTGTAGACTTTTGGATAGCAGCCATCCTGACTGGCGTGTAATGGTACCTCATTGTGGTTTTGATTTGCATTTCTCTGATAATGAGTGATGTTGAGCATCTTTTCATGTGTTTTTTAGCCATCTGTATGTCTTCCTTGGAGAAATGTCTATTTAGTTCTTTGGCCCATTTTTTGATTGGGTCATTTATTTTTCTGGAGTTGAGCTGGAGGAGTTGCTTGTATATTTTTGAGATTAATCCTTTGTCTGTTGCTTCGTTTGCTATTATTTTCTCCCAATCTGTGGGCTGTCTTTTCACCTTGCTTACAGTTTCCTTTGTTGTGCAAAAGCTTTTAAGTTTCATTAGGTCCCATTTGTTTATTTTTGCTTTTGTTTCTAAAATTCTGGGATGTGGGTCACAGAGGATCCTGCTGTGATTTATGTCAGAGAGTGTTTTGCCTATGTTCTCCTCTAGGAGTTTTATAGTTTCTGGTCTTACATTTAGATCTTTAATCCATTTTGAGTTTATTTTTATGTATGGTGTTAGAAAGTGTTCTAGTTTCATTCTTTAACAGGTGGTTGACCAGTTTTCCCAGCACCACTTGTTAAAGAGGTTGTCTTTTTTCCATTGTATATCCTTGCCTCCTTTGTCGAAGATAAGGTGACCATAGGTTTGTGGATTTATCTCTGGGCTTTCTATTCTGTTCCTTTGATCTATGTTTCTGTCTTTGTGCCAGTACCATACTGTCTTGATGACTGTGGCTTTGTAGTGTAGTCTGAAGTCAGGCAGGTTGATTCCTCCAGTTCCATTCTTCTTTCTCAAGGTTACTTTGGCTATTTGAGGTTTTTTGTATTTCCATACAAATTGTGAAATTATTTGTTCTAGTTCTGTGATGGCACATGTGTTTTCCTGGCTGATGCTCCTTGCTGGGATGTAAGCTCCAAGAATGTCAGGACCTGTCCTGTTTCCTGTCGCATGCCATTGATGACACGTGGCTGGCACAAAGAAGACACATGATGAAGACCTGTTTGTTGATCAAACACGGCAGGATGTGGGTGGAGTCTGTCTTCACAGGGCAGAATCAGAGGAATGGAAACCCAACTGATGTCATATGGGTAATCAAAGCAGAAGACAAACACAAAGCCCCTTATCCTCTTCGATTAACCCGACACAGGCAGACTTCTGTGAAGGGCAAGCTCCAGCCTGGGCCGTGGAATCTTATCGTGAGCTTTCTCAAAGAAGAGGGTGGTCATAGCAGATTCATGCGCTCTTCATTCACCCACTCACTCTACACTCATCCATCTGTATACCCAGTCCCTTGACAAATGTTTCCTTAGCATGTGCCATCTAACAGGCCTAGGAGTTGACCCTGGGTGCACAGAGATGATCCGGGGAGTCAGGATTTTTCAGGCGCCTTGCTTGAAACCTGTCATTGCCTCCCCTCTGGTTGTCACATTAGCTCCCCAGCACTTGGCACTTGGCATGTGCCATAGACCTTCATGCTGCCCCTGCATCGCCTCTAGCCTCACAGCCCCCAGTTCTCTGTACACCCTCCCCTCCTGCTGTAGTCGCAGTGACATCACCACTGCCCAGTCAGGCCACATTCTGGCAGGTCCAGCACTTTGCATGTTCTCTTCCTGAAGCTTCCATTATCCTTCAAGTTTCAGCTTCAATACTCCTTCCTCAGGAGTCTGTCCCCAAGCCCCTGGACCAGACCAGAGGCCTCTCAAGTACCCTTCGTTGCATTGATCACCACTGTTGTTACATAGTCATTTTTGTGACTTACTGTCTGATTCTGGCTGTTCTGCCCAGGCCTCCAGGAAGGGCAGCCAATTCATCTCACTCATCTCCGTGCACCCAGGGTCAGCTCCTAGGCCTGTTAGATGGCACATGCTAAGGAAACATTTGTCAAGGGACTGGGTATGTAGATGGATGAGTGTAGAGTGAGTGGGTGAATGAAGAGCGCATGGATCTGCTATGACCACCCTCTTCTTTGAGAAAGCTCACGATAAGATTCCACGGCCCAAGCTGGAGCTTGCCCTTTGCAGAAGTCTGCCTGTATCGGGTTAACGGGAGAGGATAAGGAGCTTTGTGTTTGTCTTGTCCCAGCACAGGAAAGGGAAGAGCTTCATCTCTGAATGTTACAACAAGAACTAAAATTAGCCCTTTGGGGGTGATCTTTATTTCCCATTGCCTAGGGCCAACTGTTCTTGGAGAAAGGTTAAGGGAAACCAGACAGGAGGTGGGTGTTTTCAAGTCCTGTCCCAGCTAGCCCAGGGTTCCCAGACCCTCGTTTCCCTGACCCCTGGTTAATTAGAGCTGAAGAGGCAACTCCAGACATGGATTTCGTCTTTGAAGAAGGATCCAGGGCCCAGGGTGCCACCCTGAAGGCTTTGTCCTCCTCCCCTGCCTCCATGCTCACGCTCTCACCAAGTCCTTGTAATTCCAGCTCCCCAGAAGCTTCTCTTCTTCCTCGGGAGGCTGAACAGCAGCATAGGGTCGGAGCTCTGTTGTTGCCTGAGGAGCCCTGTGGTTAATTTGCATTACACGGGGCGATGTCTGGATGACCACCAGGTTGAATGATGTTCGTCTAGATTGGTGGTAGACGGCAGTTCTGTACAGAGATGCAGTCCGCAGGGGAAAGCGTGAGGCAGAAATAACCTGCTCCCTTGCCGTCAGAATGATGATCCCCCCACCCACCCCATACTGGAGCTTTCTCTGCAGGCCAGGCACTAGCTATGCACCCAAGTTTGCGCCACCCTGGACTGGCCTGTTCTCAGTCACAATAAGACCCAGACCTGGCTCATGAGCTCATCTCCACGGCTTCTGTTACCTATTCCTGCCTAAGGAGAGCACACCAACTCATGCTTTTTTAGTTAATGACACTATTTGAGACCTAGGACTCCATTGGTTTCTAATCCCAACAATGCAGCTACCTGGCGTATACACATCTCACTGTTTACACATCCATAGGGTGTATAAAATGTCAGGCAACTGATACTTGCTGAAGATGATCTGAAAGAGAAATCACAGTTGCTAGTATTTGTGAGTAGTTTTGGTTGTGCAGCTTTGAGTCAGTTACTTAAATTCTGTTTCTTTTTACCAGCACTATTAGGAGGCAAAAATCAGATGTAGCAAAGGTGGCCCACCATCTTCTCCTTCCACCAGCCAGGCTGTCCTCCTGGTTCGGATACTGCCCTCCCCCTCAGGCCTCAGGGCACAGTGCCTGTTCACCACTTCCCTAGCAGTCCTGCCCTGACCCCCCAGAGCAGACTGGGCCTCTCATATTATAAGATTTCATGGTTCCCTGCACCTTTCCTACTTAAGGAGACTGTAAGTAGGTATGTAATTTTATGTTAACCACTCGGCTCTTCAGTCCCATTCCAGGTGCAGGATGTTGATCTTATTTCCTTCAGTGAATGGCACACAATTGTTCAAATTAACATTTCCTAAGGTCAGCATTAGACTCTGTGTCTCTAAATCCTCTGTTACTTGATTTCACTTTTCATTGTGGAAATTTTCAAAGGTACACAACAGTCAACAGAATAGAAATTTCATATACCCATTACATGTAGTGACCAAGAACATATTTGAACGTATTTCACCTTCATCCTGCTTCCTGAGCAGTGGGTCTGGTGACTGCCTTGGAGGAAGTGTTAGGGAAATACTTGGTGCAAGTTAACACTGTGTGACTGATGTGCCAGCTTGTGGCTCACCCTGGAGGTTACGTCCGTGTCCACACATGCATGTCAGTGATTGTGTTGATGGACCAAGATGAATGCAGACATTTCACTGGAGATGTTCTCGTTTGGAGTTTTTATGTAAATGCCACTGAAAACATGAATGTTTCAGACCGTTTGTCAAGCTAGAGGATTATTAAGCTCAGGGGAACAGACTGACTGGAGGGAATCTAAGCCAGTTTATGGACTGACAGGGGAATTGTGTGCTAATGTAAAACCGACCCTCCCCATGTTGTCTCTGCACCAATCAAGGAGAGATATGGGGGTTTCAGAAGAGCTTATTTAATTTATTGAGATTTTCCATAAGGTTTGACAGACAGATTTCAGGAGACGTATGTAGTGCCTGCGTGCGTGTGCGTGTGGGTGCGTGTGCGTGTGATGTATGTGAGTTTAAATGTGCCAAGTGAAGGTGAAGAATGAGGATTACTGGTAATACTAGGTGTGGTTAATGAGGGCCTGCCTGCCAGTAGGTCCTTTACAGTATATCTCTTCTTCACAATAAGGTTTCACGTTCAATGTCATTACCCCACCTTAGAAGTGACAGGATAGAGCGGTTCAGAGAGTTGCCCACACCTAATCACACAGCAAGTGGCAGAACTAAAATTTCAATCCAGACCTACCTATTGCCAAAACCTCTGCCCTTTCTATAACATTACACAGCATCTTGAAACATTGTTTTGTTTTCTTGAGAGGTAAGTTGGGAACTTATTCTCTTCTTTCTTTATTCACTGGAAACCCAGAATGCTTTGCAAATCCTGCAAAAGTGGCCAGCTCTAAGGTTTAGGCATATCATAGTTTGTTTTTTGGTTTTTTCGCACAAATAGTTGAGAGTGGTGTTTCTCTGCTTCTAGTTGGAAAAATTTTTCAGAGTCAGTTATCTACTGTGGTAATATTTTTAAACCCTTACTGAAAGTGCCACAGCCATTCCATCAGCTGGTCCTCCACTAGGCAATCCAATCCATATTGGCTCCTTTTGGATGCATTAAGTGGCTGAGAAACCAATGATTTTGTGTGTGTTTAGCAGCTATTTGTTAATTGTCTGAATTGTAACTTTCAACATCAGGAATTCTGTTAAAAAACATCATAATAAATTTGATCTGACTTCTTCCAGTTGAGGGGAAAATAATTAGGAAATAACTTTATTTTGACCTAAGGATAATAAATATCTCTAGCCTCACCTTTAGAGATTTACATACTGGGTCACTTCTATGACCCATGCCTACTTTCAAGTTTTCTTTCTTATTACTTCCCAACAGCAAGCTTTGTTCAGTTTAAACGAGGCCATTCCCTGTTCCCTGGCATGATTCAAATATTCATACTTCTGTGTGTTTAAAATGTTTATAGCATTTACCATCTTATGACTTTTTAATACCAACTTCATAGTCTACCTCTTCCTCAAATTCTTTCCAGCACTTGAGAGCCCAACTGCATGTTTCCTTTCTACTTTTTTTTTTTTTCTTGATTGCCCCACGGTTTGGATTTCTGTAATGCTACTTATTAGTCTCACTTACATCACAGTAATTCATGGGCTCATTTTCTCTCTTTCATTGGACTGAGGACCAAGACTCATGTTTTATCTCCATGCTCCTGACACCTCCCACAGAATTTGCACTTCATAGCCACTCAATATATTTTATTAAATTGCAATTTAAAAGGAAGCCTGTGTGCTTTTATTTAAATAAGCCCATAAATTCAGCACAACTGTCTTCATGAATTCAAAATTCTCAGAAACGTTACTCTTCAGGATTGTTCTTTTGTTAAGATCCAAGAGGTTGGCTTTACAGTAAATGAATCACAGAATCTCGGTACCAGAATAACAACAGTAATAAGGATAAAAACTAGAAGTTATCTATGTGATCCATTCCCTTCTCTTCAGACAGTTCCTCAGCCACCTGAAACTGATATGGCTGTCCTTTTGCAGAGATCCCTTTAAAGGAGAATGTCATCTCATATGAACTCATCATGTCTTCTAGTCTTGTAAGTTAGGCAGTGTTCTCTCAGTTAATCTGAATCCTCCCTTACTGAAATTTATGCTCATTGCTTTCATAGAAATGGAAACCAGCTGCTTTCAACTGCAAATATTTCCCTTTCCAAAGATGGTTATTCCATCATTCCACATCCTTCTCTTCCCTTGGTGTAATTCTCCCTTCCATCTGACATTCCTTTCCGTTCTCCATTTCCAAACTATTGAATGCTACACTCTTAATTTATTGGTGTTTTGCCTAAAAAAAAAACTTCAGGCTAGGTATGATTAGTAAGTGATCATTGATTTCAGATGTACCTGGAAATATGTCTCACACCGTTAAAATCAGTGGATGCAGCCAGGTTGGTGAGTAACTGAAATACTGAGACCGTGTGTGATATATGATGGTTTCTTTCTAAGCCTGCCATCAACCATTCCCATCTCAGATTCTCCAGTTGCTTAATTTACAAGACATGATTTGTTTGTCATAAACTGCTTTGCAAGGTTCAAAAGAAATAGAAATGATGCACATGGGAAACAGAGCAAATTTAGGCTGTGGATGTTTTTCTTCAGATCTGGTTTATAAATAAGCCTTTCTCAATTAGAAAAACACATGATCATTTTAAAAGAGATTAAAAAAAGAACATGGTACACTGTAAGTGCCCTTTTACCTTTTTGTATGGTTTCTCTATTAAGAAACCCCATGAGCTCCTTTGTGCTAGTTATTAAAAAGAATAGCAAGCAGGCGGTTTCCTTTCCTTATTTAGTTACCAAAGATATGGACTTGCAACTTGAGCAGAGGTCTCTGGGCCCCCTTTCATGGGTTGGTTGTTTTGTTTGTTTTCAGTTTGAATGCATTTAAAACCTCAACATGTGGACTGAGTTGCAGGGGTAGAACTCCGGTTCAACACTCCAAGCAGACTTGCAGTACAGGATAAAATGGGTATGTGTGCAGGCTAAAGAAGACATGGGTGATCATATTGAGTCAACAGACATGTACTTCATGTGTTCTGTGTATCAGCCTTACCAAAAAGTCCAAAAAGCAGACTGTGCATGTAGTTTGCAGTCGACTGGGAAACAGACAATTTAGCAGACAATCATAGTGCAGTACATGCTAGGATGGGGACCAGGGGAAGCACCATGGAGGGGTGAGTAACACACCCTCGGACACACTCCCAAAAGATCGATATTGGGAGGTAATTACGATTTACCATGGGTCCGCAGGGTAAGGGTGTCTCAGACCAAGGGAACTCCATGCCACACGCAGAAGTGAGTGGAAGCAGGACCTGTTCCGGGGACTGCGGCTTGTTTGAACTAGAGAATAGGCAACTTAGTACTCCTCACCCTAGGCTCCCTGGGACGTGTATCTCAGGCACATTTTTTCATTTTTCTCTGGTATTTTATCACGGTTTCTAGAATATATACATGGAGTTAATTTCTCAAGGCTTCTGTGCTCTTCTAGAGCTTTCATATACTCTCAGTAAAACCCTTGTTACCTTGCTTTTTGCATTTCCTTTTATATGACTATATTCCCTTCTTCTCTGTGAGCTGTTGAGGGAGGAGATCTAGTACTTGCCTCTCTATCTCTGTGACTGCGTGCTCAGTGGTGGCAAAATTGTGTCTGGGAATGAATGAATCACTCTAGAAATGCATGGAGTATTCTGACTGGTTTTGCCCCAACTTTGCACAGTTTGGGTCCAATACTGGTTTGCCAGATATGAAACAAAAATTTGGTTTTTAACTCAATTGTATATTGAATTGATCAAGAGTGAGCTGGGTTGCTTAGGTTATTATTTCATTTAGTTCACTTAATGCTCATCAACACAGAGCTGAAAACCCAGCTTATTTCTCTGTAGTATTCTTAGTGTTGTCTCGAAGCAAGTTTTCATTTGAGTATTTCTTTTGTTAGTATTTTCTTGATAAGCGGTAGCTATGAGACGATGATGGTGGTAGTGGTAATGAAAACATCGAGAACATAAATGACTCCTGTTCATTGTTTATATGCTGTGTACCGGGTGCTCTGCTACATGCATTATGTGAATTAATTTATGAGATAAATGCTACCGTTATTTTGCTTAAGGGATAAAGAAAATGAAGTGCAGGGGAGCATCATCATGTCTGATCTAGACTCTGTACATGCTCAGTAATCCCTTCCTCTTAGCAGCAGTGAAATCAAAAGACTAGAGGAGCCCCAAGGAGGTCAAGTGTTCTGTCTTCCATCTGATGTCAGGATCACGCTTGAACTGAATGCCTCGGTACATGTGCTCTGCCCGAAACATCTCTTCCACAGCCTCTGTCCCCTAACCTCCCCACCCCCCCATCCCCGCCCCAGTGAACTCCTGTTCACATTTCAGGGCTCACAGCTCAAACTCCTCTTCTGAGGAAAGTGTCCTTAAGAGCCCCAGGTAGGGTGTCTTCTTCCTTCGTCTGTTGTTCCTCTTCTATACCTTATATTTCACCTCTGAAATGCCCCCACCCCCACCCCAGTCAGTGTCATGGAAATGGTATGTTCCCTAGAAGCAGTGTGTTTTGTTAAGGACACAGCTCTGAAACTGGGTCCACTTTCTCTCCTCATGTTAGCTGGGTGATCTCAGGGTGTGCTGCTCCCCTGAGAGAATGTAAACCCCCTGAAGCGAGAGAGATGCTATTTATACCATAAATGGCTTAAATGGCTAAGTCACAAAATTGCCATTTTCCTGACATTAATAGCAAATCTGTTTGCATCTTCCTTTTGAAGAGCTGACATGTGGTTTATGCCAGTCAGTTTCTTGATCTTGACCCCTGAGGACATTGAGAACTGAAGTTGTTGTCATCATTGTTTTTAATAGGCTATTTTTTAGAGCAGTTGTTGGTCTACAGAAAAAATGATCAGAGGTACAAAGATTTCCATATACCCCTTCCCTAACACCTGCATATCGGCATTCCCCCATTAGAGTGGTACGTTTGTTGCAATTGTTGAACTTATCATAATTACCCTAAATCCATAACTAACATTAATATTCTCTTGATGTTTCACATTCTATGAGTTTGGACAAATACAGATATGTGTCTGCATTTATAGAATTATATAGATATATGTCTACACTTTGGCCACCTAATGTGAAGAGCCAGCTCTTTGGAAAAGACTCTGATGCTGGGAAAGATTGAGGACAGAAAGAGAAGGGGACAACAGAGGGTGAGATGGTTGAATGTCATCATTGACTCAATGGACATGAGTTTGAGCAACCTCTGGGAGACACTGAAGGACTGGGAAGCCTGGCCTGCTGCAGTCCATGGGGTCACAGTCAGACACAACTGACTGACTGAACCACAATGACATTATAGAATCATACAGAGTAGTTTCAGTGTCCTGAAAACCCTCTGCATTTTGCCAGTTCATCCTTTGAGAATCTAGGTTTAAGGTCATATTTTTGTTCACTGCTTTTTCTTTTCCATTTCCATTTCATTTTCCCATTTTGTTCCTTTCCTTTCCTTCCTTTTTTTTTTAGAAATGATAATATCTTGAAAGTTATGAAAACTTCAAGTCTGTACTTACAGTTCACCAACTCTTTTTTAAATTTTTAATTTTATTGGAGTATAATTGATTTACAATGTTGTATTAGTTTCAGATACAGCAAAGAGCTCCAGTTATGCACATGCATATCATCATTACTTTTTAGATTTTTTCTCTTATAGGTTATCACAGAATATTGAGTAGAGGTGCCTGTGCTTTACAGTAGGTCTTTGTTGGTTACCTGTCTTACATATAGTAATGTGTATATGTTTATCCCAGGCTCCTGATTTGTCTCCCCATTCCATGTTTCCCCTGTGGTAACTGTAAGTTTGTTTTCAATATTTACAAGTCTGTTTCTGTTTTGTAAGTTCATTTGTATCACTTTTAATACAGTTCCACATTTCAGTGATAGCATGTGCCATTTGTCTTTAGTGTGATATTTTCTAGGTCCATCCACGTTGCTGCAATGGCAGCATTTCTCGCTTTTTATGGTTGAGCAATCTTGTGTAAATGTTCCACATCTTCTTTATTCGCTCCTCTGTGGAGGGATATTTAGGTTACTACCACGTCTTGACTATTGTAAATAGTGCTGCAATGAACATTTGTGAGAGGGGTGCATGTATCTTTTTGGATTATAGATTGCTCCAGATGTATGTCCAGTAGTGCAATTGCTGGATCATATGATGACTCTTTTTTAATTTATTAAGGAGCTTCCATACTGTTCCTCTTAGTGGCTGTACCAATTTACATCCCCACCGACAGTTTGTAAGAGGGTTCCCTTTTCTTCACACCCTCTCCAGCATTTATTGTTTCTGGACACCATCTCTTTTAGTGTTTTCTTCTCTTTGTCTTGTTTGAAAATTCTTAACCTGGCCCTCTCTCCTTTCTTCTGGAGAGCTACTGCTTGATGTTAAAACTCTCAGCTCTACAAGTAAGTAAGCAGGCAGCTCCTCAGATGCTAGCACAGTTGACGTGATTACTAAGAAGGGTACTAGCATCACCATGGTGACTTGCACTTATCATTGTGGCCATCCTCGTGTTGGCATCCTCAGTACCTGGAGTACAGTGAGTCCTGACAAAAGGAGAACAAGGAAAGAAGTCTCCAAACACTTGTGCGTTTTGCACCATGGGAGAAGAGTGGCATCATTTCTAGAGACCAGACCAAAACTGATAGAGAAAGAAAACTGGAAGCATAGATCTGCTATTTTCAGGACTGGACAAAAATATCAAGTGTAGCACTTTGGAATGTTTATTGTAAAAGAAGACACTATGTCTTTCAAAAGACACTATGTCTTGTCAGTGTCTCATAAAAGATAAAGTAAAACATGTTTGTGGAGTGCTTAGAGTATGTTAGGTACTATGCTAAACTATAGCATAGTATAATTGGTGTTATTACTAAGGGGATTTGCAAAGGTAATCCCAGCTTATCAAGGAAAGATTGTTTTTATAGTTTGTTTATGCATTTATTTATATTGAAAAGTATTCTTGAGTTAAGATAAGGTTAGTTGGGTGTTCCAAAGGCCTAATAGCCAAAAGGCCAAATGAAATAAAGGAATCCATGGAGCCACTTGGCAGGAGCTGTTTGAATCTGCCTCTTTCTCATCCTCTTCCAGGAATCTTAAATTATCTCTTCACAGCAGAGCAGCCTTGAATGACCATATATTAATGTAACTCTCTTTTCCTTGCTTCCCTCCCTACCAAGGAGTTGCATTAGAATAGCTTTGCTCTTTTTCATGTATTTCTTGTCTGTAGCTTTGGATTTCAGACTTACTGATGGGTGCACTTTAGATAACTTTGGATCAGTCCAGTGCTCAGCTTAACAAATGGCACATTTGGGATGCCATTAGGACTGAGGAATGTTGAGAGATAAGGATTGTATAGACACCACTGTCTGTCTTTGTTAATACACAGTGTGTTGTCCTGTAATAGGATAGGCTAAAATGAGTTGACCTTGGAAGAGATACTTTAGTATTGGAACTTATAAAATGTTTGGGAAAGGTCTCCCTTCTGAGTCAGACTGGGATAGGTCTGTATCTTTTTACATTCTCTTCCAAGTTATGCTAGGATACAGATATGATTGGAAATAGGTCTTGGTATCAATAACTTCATATCCTCACTAGGGTAAACCTTACAGAGGAAGCCAGCAGCAGAGTCTGGGACCTTGAGACCAAGAGGTTTGAAAGAGCTAGAAGGAGATTTGTTTTTTTGTCTCTAAGTTGTGTCTGACTCTTTTGCAACCCCATGGACTGTAGCCCACTGGGCTCCTCTGTCCATGGGATTTCCCAGCCAAAAATAGTGAGCGGGTTGCCATTTCCTTCTCCAGGGGATCTTCCCAACCCAAACTTGCGTATCCTGCATTGGCAAGCGGATTCTTTACCACTGAGCCACCAGGGAAACCCACTAGAACGGGAACCAGTGATGAATCTTCAGATGACCAGAGCCTAAAGGCTGAGAGCATGTCTCATGCCCAAGAAATAAAAGTTTTTCTTATTTGGCCAATCCAATGAAATTCCCCAAATCATAACAGTTTCTCTTCTTTTTTAAAAAATTTATTTTTAATTAGAGGAAAATTGCTTTACAATGTTGTATTGGTTTCTGCCATATAGCAACTCAAATCAGTCATAATCATATATATATGCGACAGAGGATGAGATGGTTGGCTGGTATAATTGACTCAATGGACATGAGTTTGAGCAAATTCTGGGAGATAGTGAAGGACAGGGAAGCCTGGCATGCTGTAGTCCATGGGGTTGTAAAGAGTCTGACACGACTGAACAATAGCTAATATATATATACACATATTCATATCCCCATATCCCCTCTCTATTAAACCTTCCTCACCTCCCCCCATCCACCACTGTATGTCATCTCAGAGTGCCAGGCTGGGTCCCCTGTGTTACAGAGCAGCTTCCCACTAGCTATCTGTTTTACACATGATAGTGTATATATGTCAATGTAAGCTTGAAATGATTGAGTTAGAAACCCACCATCACCAGAATGGAGAAGGCTTCAGGGCAATGGCAGAGGCGAACCAGAGGCAGGAGGAGAGGGCAAAAATCTGAGGATGGTTCCATCAAAAGGCAGCCCCATTTTGATGGCCTTTAGCTCTAGGATCTGCCAGTGGAAACCCTTGTGCCCAAGTCCTGCCCCCTTAGTGGAAGAACCTGAGTCAGGATATAAATTCTTGTTCTACATGTCTTTTGATACCATAAGCTCTATTTACACGCTCTAATGCTTGTTCATTTTACTTACCCTTCATAGTATTTATTAGAAATTTGAGTGAGCCCCTCATGGATTTTTCCCTTTTGCTCGATTCTAAGCCCCATGAAGGAAGAGACAGTATCTCTTCTTGGTACACATTAAGAACTTACTGAATAATTGTTAGTGAATGCAGGGCAGAGGGAGTGAATGGTCCTTTTGTTCCTTTTCCTACTTGGGGAGGATGCTCAGCCCTTGCGGTTTGCATGGAGAGACCCTCTGAGATGTGCTTTGCACTCTCCTGTTTCCCACTTCCAGCGTCCTGCAAATATGATTCTTTCTGCCTGGAAGTTTCCTCCCTCCCCCCATTGACACTGATCTCTGCCTCTCCCTCTTCTGCTCCTGCCTCTTCCTCACTCATGCAGACCAGCCATCCATCTGACTGATTTTTTTTCTTGACCATCATTATGCTGTCAGTCTGGTTACTGGGAGCTCTAAAGGTCCTGGAACCCATTTTGTCTTTTTAGGAAAATTTTGCAGATTTGGACTCCTATTCATGATGAATTAACATTAACAGCTGAACTCTCAAAAGTAGTCTTAATTTCCCCATCTTGAGAGAGCATCTCATTGTTGTCCTGTGTCCCTGCCTATGGCATGCATCTCCTTAACAGGGTGACTTTTATCAAACTATCCTCCCAGGAAATCTAAGGCAGCAATCTATTTGCTCCCTGAGCTCTTTGTTTCTTGAGTGCTTCATTTCTTTTTAGTCATCATCTAATTGTCATCATTCTTATTCTTTAGGGGATAAATCCAAATCCCGGCACCCACGGGCTTTATCAGGATCTTGGAATGTTTTGGCCAAAACCCTAGGATCCTCAGGATCTTCAGTCTTGCTCTCTTGGAGACATGGGAAAGCTCCCTGCACTTGATCATGTATTCAGTTCTTTCACGCTTCCCATATTGTCATGGCCACCTTCAAACTATATTATAGGCAAGCCTAACTGAAAAGGCAATTTAATATTGCCCTGCCTTGCATCATGGCATGTATTATTTCAGTCTGACCTGTCAGCAAGTCTTGATGAAGTGCAGAGCCAATAGTAACAAGCCTGGAGTCTGACAGCTCTTTACTGGGTGCAGTGGTATTTCTTTAGAAATAAGGCTCTCTTGGTCCCTTTGTTGGTACAATTAGCAATCCCACTCAAGTCATATCTCCCCATGAGCTGTATCTTCCATGCTAGTAACTTGGTCTCTTGTATGGCTTGGAAAAACAGAGCCTTCATAGGCCTGGGATGTGCTGAATGCCGCAGCCAGGAACATCTTGGTAATTTATCCCTACCCTCAGCTCTAATTATTCTGTTATCCACTCACTTGTTCGATTGAGACTCTCCAGGCCCTGCCTTCCCCAAGCAGAGAACAAAAGGTTTCCCTTGAAAGTGGGGGCCTGGCAGCGTCAATACAGTGAACTGCTTATAAATAATGCAGCAGTGCCGACTTCATTTTTATAAAATCATGTTGGAGAAATATGTGATAATGATCAGGCCCCTGGAACTCAGCAGGCATGTGCTTTTGATGTGTGCCTTGCTCTAGGTAAAAGCAGGAAAGTCAAAAGTTCTCCTTGCTCTGATTCAGACTGTTCATGGTCTCAGGAGTCTGGCCGGAATCTCGGTGATACTTTCTCTTTGTTTCTCCCAGTCTGGGGGCTCCCATCAGCCTGGAAATACTCTGGTATGTCCCTAGTGAGCCCACAGTAATATTTTTTGAATTAATGTGTTTTTTTTAAATGGTGATGATAATTATAGAATTACCACTATTGATCATGAAAAATGGTCTTTACTTATATTGTGTCATTTTAATCCTCTTAAGACCTGAGTCATCTGGCTGGCCTATGCTTTCTGCACCCTCTGTCCTCCCAACTAACCTTCGGTTTTTTTCTTGTGTCAGGCTAGATTCCCCCAAAACAGATTTTCAGGGTATAAACCTGGCAGCCAGATCTCTGGGAGCTGAGCTGGGGAAAGGATCTTGAAGGCTGACCTGCACAAAGACTGGGCCTTGCTTCATCTCTGTTCTTGTCAGGATGCCCCCTGCTGTAATCTGGGCGTTTGGCCCCACTCTGTCTAAAGATGAGCCTGAATCTTCTTCAGGGTGTGGGAGAGATGGTGTCTACGTTGCTCATCATGAGGGCACCTAGCAGGGCAGGTGGTTCTCGTTTCTTCGTACACAGCTTTCAACCATCCTGTTGATTTTGTGTGTGTGCTTAGTCGTTCAGTCATGTCCAGCTCTTTGCTACCCCATGAACTGTAGCCCACCAGTCTCTTCTGTCCATGGAATTCTCCACCAAGAATACTATGGGTCACCATTTCCTTCTCCAAGGAACCTTCCCAACCCAAAGATTGAACCTACATCTCTTATATCTCCTTCATTGACAAGTGATTTCTGAAGAATCCCATTTGCACCAGCTGGGAAGCCCTTTGATTTTAGCTCCATTTTTATCCCCACCTTCAGAGGTACCTGGTGCCCCCATGTCCTGAACTTGTCTGAGTCTCTTTAGGGTAATTGTGCTTCTGGGTTTTTTCCACTGCTACTTAATCTTTATCTTTACAAGTCTACCGAGTGAGTTAATACTCATCCATCCATATTTTCTAGCTCTTAGCATTCTGCTACTGTCATCTTTTATTCTGTCTTCTTTGACATGGTAGAGTTTTGCCTTTTTGAAATTTTCTCCCACTGCCATTTTATTGGAATTTTTAAAGTGAGCATAAGTTGTGTCTAGTCAATCTGGTGTCTTTATCTGAAAGTCTCCTTGTTTTTCATTTATCAGAAAAGGAAAGTAGATGTATTTGAGATTTGACATGTTTTTGTGTCTAGGGAAATAGGTGATGGGAGCTGTGTGAGATAGGCACAGTGCATTTTCTTTCCTTTTTTTAAGGTTTTTAAGATAACATTTATTTCTTAAAAGTTAGCATGTACATAATGGGAAACAAAAAACACAAGAAGCAAAAAACAAAGTCATTCATAGTCACAAGCAGTTTACCTTTTGATGTGTTCTTCAAGGTTTCATTTGTTTATTTTCACAACTAAGCATCCATTTTTAGGTAATTAAGATCATGCAATTATGTATCATGCTTTTTCACACATTTCAAAGTCCATTACCATTTCAGAGTCCCAAAGCTATGAGTATTTCGATAACCAAGAATATGCTACACCAACTCAATCTGGAAGGAAGACACAATGCATTTTCAGAGCTGTCTGTGTTCTGTGGAGGGGGATGGTCTTGTCCAAGGAGCCCAGGGCTCTGCTACTGCCCTTGGACCCTCCAGAGATCTCGCTTCTGTCTCCTTTAGGACCTGCACAGAAGGCAATAGCTAAAGATTTGGGCCTTAGAATACAAATAATTCAAAAGTGATTAGGAACCCCAAAGTTTTCTTCTATAACTGACCTCCTAGAGTTCTCATTCATTCCCTAATAAGCATGCATTGAGCACTCAAAATTTGCCAGAGAGGCACTCTGCTTGGTGTTAGAGAATGGCATTTTGGATGAGACAGATATGGCCCCTGCTGTGGGAGGTCATGGCCAGGCCTGATATACTGAAATTCCCAGAACAGATAGAACATCAGGAAATGAAACAAAATAAAATAATAATGTTCTGTTATGATTAGGAGGTAGATCCTTCAGAACCTCCTGGCCTTACCCAATCATAAACACTCTTGTCCAAAATACTGTAAAATGCAGCAAGCCCACAGTTCCAGATTTCTCATCTGTCAGGTTGTTTAATTAACACGGGCCACTGAGACCGCTAAATTTCAGGCACGCCTGTATAAGAAACCACCACCAAGGGCAACCCTGGGTGGTGGTGTTGAGTCTTTAAGTCATGTCCAACTCTTTTTCCACCCCATGGACTGTAGCCCGCCAGGTTTTTCTGTCCATAGGATTTCCCAGGTAGGAGTACTGGAGTGGGTTTCCATTTCCTTCTCCAAGGGATCTTCCTGACCCGGGGATTGGACCTCCATTCCCCTGCATTGCAGGTAGATTCTTCATGGCTGAGCCACCAGTGAAGCCCAACCCTAGGTAACCACATCCAGTTGTACCACCTTGAATCCTTGATTTCACATGCACGTTTTACACTGCTTGTTTGTTAGTTCTGAGCTAAATAAAGAAAAATGAAATCTGACTTTGGTTGCATTCAAGTTGCCATTATACAAAAGTATCATTTCTTCTTTAGGTCACAAGTCTTCTTGACAAATTGACCCCTTTATCACTATGTAATGTATCTCTTCTTCCCTGGTAATGTTTCTTGTTCTGACAAGTCTTCTTTCTGATATTCATATAGTTACTTATAATACTTTTTTACTACTAACGTTTGTATATCTTTTTCTACCTTTTAACCCTTTAACCTATTTGTATGTTTATATTTAGAATGTTTCTTACAGACAGCATATAGTTGAATTTTATTTTTCATTTTCAAATGCCCAGTTGATGATTTCTGTCCTTACATTGAACTTTTTAGACCATTTACTTTTTTCAACATATTTTTAATCAGTCAATTAATTTACTAATTTGACTGTGCTGGGTTTTAGCTATGGCATGCTGGATCTTTAGTTGCAGCATGTGAACTCTTAATTGCAGCATATGGGATCTAGTTCCCTGACCAGGGATCAAACATAGGGAGTGCAGAGTCCTAGCCACTGGGCCATCAGGGAAGTCCCTAGGCCATTTACATTTAATGTTTGGATTTTAATCTACTATCTTGTTATTTGCCTTTTATTTCTTCGATGTATTCTATGTAAGTTTGCCTTTTTCTTGCCTTCTTCTAGATTGCTGAATTATTTTTTAGTGTTCTGTTTTATCCCCCAAGTTTGTTTGTTAATTTTATTTTTTCATCTGGCTCTTCAAGGATTTATAATATGCATTTTAAATAGTCATGGCTCTTTTTAAGGGAATAAAAGATCAAATTTATCTAGAATATTTTGCTTTTCATTTAATCTTTGTGTACCTGCAGGATTAGTTGGTCCTTAGGCTACAAATATTTTTACCTTTTTATTGGAATATAGTTGCTTTAGAGTGCTGTGTTAGTTTTCGCCGTACAACAAAGTGAATCATCTGCATATATAGATGTATCCCCTAATCCTTGAATTTCCTTCCCGTTTAAGTCACCACAGACCACTGAGTAGGGTTCCCTGTGCCATGCAGTCGGTTCTCATTAGTTATCCATTTTATACACAGTAGAATGCATGTTAATCCCAGTCTCCTAATCTGTCCCACACCCCTGCCCCTCTTGATATCCATACATTTGTTCTCTAATCTGTGTCTCTGTTTCTGCTTTGCAAATAAATACATTTATACCATTACCTTAAAATAATTTTATACCCTGTCACATATATCTTCACATCTCCTTATCGTTTATGCCACTATTGTTGTGTGTTTTCTTTGTACATATAAATCCCTCAATGCATTGATTGTTTTCCCTAAATTATCTTTTAAAGATAAAAAACTTAAAGTTAAAGAAATTTTAAAATATAAAGGTCCTTTGTATTTACCCATATATTTACTGATTGATGTTTTTCATTCCTTTGTGTAAACTCATATTTCCCTTTATTCTCATTTTCCTTCTACCTCAAGAACTTCCTTTAACATTTCTTACACAGTGCAGGTTTCTTGGAAATGAATTTTCTCAGCTTTTGTCTGGCTGGAAAAGCCTATGTTCCACATAATTGTTCGAAGCTATTTTTGCTGAATGTAGAATACTATATTGATTCTTCTCTCTTTAAATTTTTTCAGTGCTTTAAAGACATCATTCCATTTTCTTCTGGGTTGTGTTGTTTCTGGCAAAGAGTCTGAAGACATTTTTATCCTGTTCCTCTGTAATGTTTCTTTTTCTCTGACTACTTTTAAAGATTTTTCTTTTTTCACTTAAAAAACAATTTGATTGTAATCGGTCTTGATGTGATTTTGTGTTTATCTTGCCTTGGTTTCATTGAGCTTAAATCTGTGGATTGGTAGTTTTTATCAAGTCAAAAAAAAAATGTGGCCATTGTTTCTTCAAATATTTTTTATTAGATGCTGACATCAATTTTATGTTGTTGAGTGTCTGGATTTTGTTGGCGTCCTTTAAGGCATCCTTTAGCTTTTGTTGAGCTAGTTTTCATAGGAAGCTATTAATGTACTTTTGGCTTAGTTTTATCCTTTGTAGTCTTCTTTTTAAACTTTGGTAACGCAGGTAGTATAGTCACGTTGCTAAGGCATAGGCCTTTTGGGGTCTCCACTGAATGTCTCAAGTGATCAGTGATGGTGTTCCGTTCTTAATTTTAGTAATTCAGGTGATTCCCAGCTGTTTGTAAACTCAGAAATTGTTTTGATCACAGATTCCCATTCCCTCTTTACCAGATCTCAGGAGTGTCAGTGTGCATATCTGCATTGCAGTAATCAGCAAAGATTTTGCAGGACTCTTGTGCAAATTTCTGGGGCCCTCATTCTGCCACTTGACTTCTCTGGATTCTTATCTCAGTTCCCTTAGCTTCGTGAAGCCGCCATGTTTTCCTTGGCATCTCTGCTTTGTGGTCTGGCGTGTTCTCCCAGGCAGATGGCCAGAGCAGTCTTAGGACTCATCCTGTTGTTTCCTTCTCTCAGGGATCAGAGACCTATGCTGCCTCTTGTTGAAGTCTGAAAACAGTTATTTCATACATTTTCTTGGACTTCCCTAGTTGTTTAGGGCAAGGTGGTAAAATCTAGTCTCTACTCCCACATGGTTAGAAGCAGACATTTCTATTATTCCCACTTCAGTGGGTTTCTGTTTATGTGGCATTTAATTTTATCAGATACTTTCTATTACTAGATACAAGTTGATCATTTTCTTTCTCTTAATAAAATACTGTGGTAAAATACATCCACAGTTCTTCTGTTATTAAATATTTCTTGAATATTGTTCTTGATGTATTTTTTCCCCACATTTTTCTATTAAATTTCGTCATGTCTAATTCAGAATTTTATGTTCACATTCATAATGAGAGTGGACTCTGATTTTTGTTTATCTCTGCTTGCTCTTTGTAATGTAGTTGCCATAACTTTATAAATAACTTAGGGAACATTCCTTCTCTTCTAGATTCTGAAATATATATTTTGGGGTACTTGGTTCCTTGAACATTTGTTAGAATGTTCCAGTACAACCATCTGGGCTTGAGGATTTATTTGAGGTGTGGTTTTTAACTGCTGGATCAATTTTTTTAATGGTAATAAATTCACTAAGATTTCTGGTGGGTTTTTTTTTTTTTTTTGAGCCAGTTATGGTAAGTTCTGTTTAAGTAAATGTTCCATTTCACCTAAATTTTCAAGTTTGCTAACAAAATACTGTTCATATAATTCTTTTTTATTCTATTAGTATCTGCTTTATCAGTAGTTATCACTCCCATTTTCATTAGTGGTATTTGTTATTTTTGCCTTCTCTTCTTTTTTCTTCCTCAATTTTCCAGATGCTTTTTTGTTTAATTTGTCTTTTCATAGAACCATTGTTTGGCTCTGTTAATCCTTTGAATTTTATCTTGCTATTTTATGTCTTTCATCTGCTCTTATCTTTACTACTCCTTTTTGATCTTTCTTTCAGCTATTTACTGTTTTTCATAATTTCATAAGTTGGCTGTTTAGGTTATTAATTTTCAGACTTCTTTCTTTTCAAATAAAATATTTTAAAACTTTAAATTTACCCATGAAATACCACCTTACCCATCTGGTCTCTGCTTGTATTGAACAATAAAACATTCTTCTTTTCTCCCCCTATATGAATAAATAGAATTGAGTTTGTTGACTGTATGTGAGTCTTTTAATTCCTCAATAGTAGTAGTAATTATTATTAATGTTTTGATTTACCTGGTCCTTTAAATTATCTAAGAATAATAAAATCTTTAAATAAAGTGTGTCTCTCTTCAAGTACTTTTTTATCTAGGAGTGCTTATTTTATGTATTTCATATTATATTGTTTACTTCATAAAATTTAACAAAGGGTGGTACTCTTCTTTGATTGAGCATTTAGTTATCAGAATCTTCCTCTTAGTCTTGCTAATATTTTTGGTCTTGTATTCCACTCTGATATTTTTAACATATGCATTTGTTATTTTTTTGTTGACTTAAAAAAAAAAAAACCTCTTTAACACATTTTAAAAAATTTTGTACTATAAACAGGATATCCCTTAATTTTAATCCCACTGTGGCTATTAGTATCTTTCCACCAGTGGCAGAATTCAGGTCGTTCACACGTTACAATAATTGAAATAGCTGATTTTATTCTTTCTAATTTATTTTTCTTTTCTGTATATATTGCATTACTCCCTCTTATCTTTTAATTTTTCTTGGCTTAGTTTGGTTTAATTTGTTAATTTGAGCATTCTATTAAGCTGTTTCCGTTAGTGATTACCTTCTCATTTCTTACAGTCAACATTAAACTTATGTTTTGTGCATATACACATAAAATCCTTTTCCTGTGGATGCTTTTTTAAGTGTCTGACTTTGATGTTTTGCTAAATTGATGTTTCGTTTTCAGACTATCATTTGGTTTTCCTTCTAAGATGGCATACTTGTTATGTTTCAACAAAACTTAATATTGCAAATTCCTGTCCACATAATTATCATTTATTTAGGTTAAATATGTGTACACCTATATATACATGCATGTGTGTGTGTGTGTGTGTGTGTGTGTGTGTATGTGTGCATACACACACATGCATATGTATTTCCACACTATCCCCTTCTTGGATCACAACCTTGTCATGGTAAAGGGGCTTGCATAACTTAATGAAGCTATGAGCCATGCCATGCAGGGCCACCCAAGAATGACAGGTCATGAATTTGCAGATGTACAAGCTGGGTTTCGACGGGGAAGAGGAACTGGAGATCAAATTATGAGCATTCATTGGATCATGGAGAAAGCAAGGGTGTTCCAGAAAAACATCTGTTTCATTGACTACACTAAAGTCTATGACTGTGTGGGTCACAACAAACTGTGGAAAATTCTTAAAAAGATGGGAATACCCTACCACTTTACCTGTCTCCTGAGAAACTTGTATGCAGGTCAAGAAGCAACAGTTAGGACCAGATATGGAGTAACTGACGAGTTCAAAATCAGGAAAGTAGTACAACAAGGCTGCATATTGTCACCCTGCTTATTTTAACTTACATGCAGAGTACGTCATGTGAAATACTGGGCTGGATGAATCACAATCTGGAGTCCAGATTACCAGGAAAAATATTAACAACCTCAGATATGTAGATGATACCATTTTAATGGCATCATTTTTAAAGTAAAGAGAAAGTGAATAGCCTTTTAATGAGGGTGAAAGAAGAGAGTGAAAAAGCTGACTTGAAACTCATCATTAAAAAAACTGAGATCATAGCATCCAGTTCCATCACTTCATGGCAAACAGATGAGGAAAAAGTGGAAGCAGTGGCAGATTTTATTTTCTTAGATTGATGCTGAACCTGAAGCTCCATTACTTTGGCCACCTGATGCAAAGAGCAGACTCTTTAGAAAAGACCCTGCTGCTGGAAAAGATTGAAGACAAAAGGAGAAAAGGGAGGCAGAGGATGAGATGATTAGATAGCATCACTGACTCAATGGACATGAATTTGAGCAGACTCTGGGAGATAGTGGAATACAGAGGAGCCTGGCGCGCTACAGTGCATGGGATCACAAAGAACTGAATGCTTAGCAACTGAATAACAACAACAGCAGTATTTATACTACACACACACACACACACACACACACACACATATGCATATATACATAGAGAATATGAATTAATATCAGGGTTCACCATCACTGCTTCTTCTAGTCTTTGATTTCCACTCTGTTGATATAGCTCCTCAGAACCCATTGCTTTTTAGGTTATGTTCTTTCTCAAATGTTATCCTTAGAGAACATATATGGGAAGTTTACTTTTGAATTCTTGCACTCTGAAAATGTTTTCCTTTCCTCTAACAGCTGAGTAATACTTTGTCTAGATATAGGATTCTTGAATCATTTTTGTTAATAGTCTGTACATTGTTCTGCCATCTTCTACATTCCAGAGTTGTAGATGAGAATTCCTTAGCTAGGCTTAATTTCTTGCCTTTGTAACTAACTTACTCTTTCTGTCTGGAAATTTGTATAATTTTCTGTTTACACTTGAAATTCAAGTATTTCCTGGATTCACTTCCTGAACTTAATGAGACTTTTCATCTGCAGGCTTAAATCTTGCTTCAGCCAGTTTAAAAAGAAAAACAAAAACCTAGCACTGTATTTGTTTAATTAGAATATCTCCTTCAACTTTTCCTTTTTTCCCTTTTCTCTTTAACAAAAAAAAAATATCCCTTCTGGAATTCCTTTTATTTTTGTGTTAAGCTGCCAGATCTGTCCTCCAAAAGGCACCTTATTTATTCCCTCATTATTTCTTCCTTTGTGTCTTTGTTACAAGTAGTAAGATATTTTGCTCACTTTGTCTTCTAGATCATTAATTCAATTTTTAACAGTGCCAGTGTTTTTTTTTTTTTAGTTCTTCTAAGGAAATTTTTAATAAATTTTAAAATTCATAGCTTTAGTTCAGAGTCTTTCTTGCTGCCTTCTGATTTCTCATTGCTTTCCTTATTGGTGTTCTCTTCCAATTTTATTTTCATCATTTCTACATCACTGAGACCTTTCTCTTAGAGGCCTTCTGTATGGATCTTCTCTTGGGCGAACTAGTCCCCTAAGTTAGGTATTGTTTTCATTTTGCCTTCCCCTTCATTTATGTTCTTTCAACTGTCATGTAGGCTGTAGACTTTTATAGCCTCTTTGATGTTAAAAATCCTGAAAGCAGTGAAGGATACAGAAGTTTCTGCCATGGTATTCTGGCTGGCAAGGAACAGATAGTGAGGGACCCTTTTCCCTGAGCAGATGCAGCTCTCCCTTGGAAACGAATCACCCTGCTAGTGCAGCCCCTGTCATTTTCAGGTTGCTCTCTTTAATTATGATCCTGCAAATCACTCCTCCCACCCATGCCTACACACACACACACACACACACACACACACTCGCTGATAGGTCAGGTTGCCAGAAGGTGAATAGCTATCCTTAGAGTGCAGGTTGTCCACTAAAACACTTGAGGGAATGACAAAATGTGGTCTTAATAGAAGCCTCAGAGGGAGGCAGATCTCTTGTTCTACTTCTGGGAACTTGCCTTTACTTACTAACAAGATGAAGTCCTATATTTGCTCTCTCTCTCCTGGAGATTTCCAGAGAAGCTAAGTTGGAACTAAGGCCAACTAAGTGGCCTAAGTTTTACTCTCTTGTTGTTCAGTCTGTCAGTTGTGTCTGACTGTTCACAGCCACATGAACTGCAGCACACCAGGCTTTCCAGTCCTTCACCATCTCCTGGAGTTTGCTCAAACTCATGTCCATTTGAGTCTGATGCTATCTAAGCATCTCATCCTCTGTCATGCCTCTAAATATTGCCAATTCTGCTACTTTCACACATCCATTTTATCCAAGAGCTGATTTAGAGACCCAAATGAGATAGACCCTCATAGTGTTTGGATAAACCTAATGGAGGATGGAGTTATCAGAGGCATCTGGAGCTATAACACTTTCTGCCTCTTGGGGTCAGTTGTCTTTACCCCAAGCACACTCTCTGGCTACTTATTCTAACTGGCTGTGAGACAGACATCCCTCTCCTTCCTCTTATTGTACATAGGGTAGACAGTCTGTGTGGGATAACTTAGTTGTGCTATAAACTGTTGAGTTGTTTAACTATTGCTCCATTATGAATCACAGCCAGTGCTCAGTAGTTCAACAGAGTAATCCCTTATGTGACTCGTGGATACAACATTTAGACTTTGCTCTGCAGGGCGATTATTCTGTTCTCAGCTGTACTCACTCCCTCAGGTCTTGGCTGCCTGGGGATGTGTGATCCACACTGGACTTGGTGGTCGTTCCTCTCTACCCACATACCTCTTGCCCTCCTCCTGGGACCAGTGAGCTAACCTGCATGATCTTCTCACAGCAATGCCAGAAGTGCAATAGAGCAGGCAGAAACACACAATGCTGCTTTTAGCTTAGACTTGAAACTGAGATGCAGTTATTTCTGCCTCATTCTTTTGGCCAAATCCAGTTGTGTGACAATATCCAAAATCTTGAAATAGGAAAGGAGGCTGTGCCCATAGTGTGGGGGTTGAGAGGAGGAGGGTGAGCACTGCAGGTTACGTGGCAAAGGGTGTGGTTATTTAGAGATTAGAAGATTGGGGGCCATGAACTCAACCTATCTCAGCTCTTAAGAACTATAGTGAAATATTTCCAAGTTGTAATGCTACTTCAAAGGAGATAGCCATGAGGTGAGCTTGGAGGTAGTGAGGAAACTTGTGCAGAAGAGCTGGACCATGAGAAAGACATGGGGTTTTCCAAGTAGACAAGGATGAGTGAATGGAGCAACACTGAGTTAATGACAGATGGGACAGAGTAGACGCTCGTCCCGGTAGTCTGCAAGTGAATGGAACATTTGGGGAGTGAAGAGTTGTCCTATATGGATGGATTATAAGACACAATCCTTTCACACCATATTGTTTCATTACATTGCTCTTTCCAGTGAGTTACCATAGCTTCTAAAACATCAAAATTTCAGGCATTGTGCCAGGAAGAGTTATCCTATTGCATATTCTTCAGAACATGCGTCATAGGTAGCTGCTTTCTTTATACCTCAAAAAATTATTTTGCTTAAATCAGGTGAGGGGTTTCACATATACATATTGTTTCTGCTGGGACTAGTGTTCCTTCAATATATCCATGCCACTTAGCTTAGCTCAATGTGTCTTGTCATCTGTGGCGGTGGTGGTGTAGTTGTTAAGTCATGTCCGACTCTTACGACCCCATGGACTGTAGCCTGCCAGTCTCCTCTGACCATGGGATTCTCCAGGCAAGAATACTGCAGTGGGTTGCCATTTCCTTCCCCCAAGGGATCTTCCTGATCCTAGAATCTGCCATCTTTGCCACATGTGAAAAAAATAATGATGAGTAGTATTTGTTTGCTTTCAGAAGACATTCAGGTCTCATAGAAGGTGAGCTCTTCTGTGAAGCCCTCCCTGACACTTTCTCCCCCTTTCTCCTGCTGAAACTTTTCATTTTTCTCTTTACTTCCTTCAGAACATTTTTGTTAGGATGTGACTTTAGGTGTGATTATTTGATCACTGTCTCCTCAATTATATTGTTAGCGTGTAGGAGAGCATCAGGCCAACTGTTTTGCATATAACTGGTTCCCCAGCACCTAGCATAATGCCAGGGTCATAATGACTGAATACTAAATATTTATTAAGTGAGTGAGTGAATGAGTCAGTCAATTTAATGACTGAATCAAATAGACCAAAACTGCTGGCTCTGTGAGATAGATAGGTTTTGCTTTATCTATAAACCTGCAAGAACCCTCCAGGTTTATCACTTAACTATGGTAATGTGGACAGACTATATTTATTCTCCAGAGCTTCCATTTGATCAGTATTCATTGTGGCTTGACCTGTGGCTGGATATAAATACTGGTGATCTGGAGATTATTAAGGTGGGTTCTCCTCTGAAGGTATTGCTGGTTTAGTGGGAGAAATAGAGAAGGGAAGGGGCAAGGACAATGACTGTGCTAAGTATTAAGATATGGGTATGAGAATATTGAACTTGGAGAAGGACTTTAGATTCAGCTGGACCTGTGTTGGGGCTTCATGAAAAGGGAGTCTGAACTGAGTCAGGAAGGCTAATCAGCAGTCAGATACATAAGAGGGAAGAACATTTTGGGCAGAATGGAGCAGAGGTTCAAGGCACTGTATCTCTGAGCAATCAAGGCCCACTATGGAAAGCTTCATATAATTTATTAGTGTAGAATGAAGAAAACAAGGTTTGGAAGGACAGGAGAGGAAGCTGCAGGTCAACATGGTCATATCACAGAGCATCATTCAAGCCTAGCTGAGGACTGCACTTTTTCCTGAAGGGAGTGAGAAGCAACTGAAGGGTTTTAATCAGGAGTTGGTACCATCAGATTTTACTTTAGAAAGTTTTCTCTGGACATAGTGGCGAACAGATTGGAAGGCTTGGGGCTGTTGGGAAGAAGATACACAAAGAAGCAGTTAATTACTCAGTGTGATAAGGTCTCTAATAGCTTTGGTGCTTGCTCTGTGATGTTAAAGCAGGAACATCTAAACTAGAACTGAGGTCTCGGTCTAGACTAAAGGAAGTATTCGAATTATCAGGCTGAAGAATTTTGAAAGCTCATAGAAGAAGGACAGAGGCACAGAAGTATGCAAGAATGTGACTTTTTCAGAGCACTCTAAAGGATTGTTTATTGCTGGAATGTAGAATACTAAGAGGGAATTGATGAGACATGAAGCCGGAAAGGAAAAGTCCATCTAGCACTCAGTCTTCCTCCTGTTGAATGTTGCTCTAGACTGCAGTCATCACATCTATACTAGACACCATTTTGGTTTTTTATTTTTTTATTACAGAGAATTTTGAACATGTACAGAATAGAGACGTATAATGAACACCCATTTAACCACCCTCAGCCCCACAGCTACCAACCCATGGCCAATTCAGTTGCATCTGCAATGTCATTCACTTCCCGTCACTTGCTGTTTTACAGTAGATCCCAGATAATAAATCATTTTATACATCAGTGTGTTAATATGTATCAGTTAGCTAAGAAGCCTTTTTCAGAACATAACCAGAATTATCAATTTCATACCTAACACTAAATAATAATTCTCAGTTCAGTTCAGTTGCTCAGTCGTGTCTGACTCTTTGCGACCCCATGAGTGGCAGAACGTAAGGCCTGCTTGTCCAACACCAACCCCCAGAGCCTACCCAAACTCATGTCCATTCAGTCGGTGATGCCATCCAACCATCTCATCCTCTGTCCTCCCCTTCTCCTCTTGCCCTCAATCTTACCCAGCATCAGGGTCTTTTCAAATGAGTAAGCTCTTCATATCAGGTGGCCAAAGTATTGGAATTTCAACTTCAACGTCAGTCCTACCAATGAACACCCAGGACTGATCTCCTTTAGGATGGACTGGTTGGATCTCCTTGCAGTCTGAGGGACTCTTAAGAGTCTTCTCCAACACCACAGTTCAAAAGCATCAATTCTTCAGTGTTCAGCTTTCTTTATAGTTCAACACTCACATCCATACATGACTACTGGAAAAACCGTAATCTTGACTAGATGGACCTTTGCTGGCAAAGTAATGTCTCTGCTTTTTAATATGCTCTCTAGGTTGGTCATAACTTTCCTTCCAAGAAGTAAGCATCTTTTAATTTCATGGCTGCAATCACTATCTGCAGTGATTTTGGAACCCCAAAGAATAAAGTCTGACACTGTTTCCACTCTCTCCCCATCTATTTCCCATGAAGTGATGGGACCAGATGCCATGATCTTAGTTTTCTGAATGTTGAGCTTTAAGCCAACTTTCTCACTTTCCTCTTTTACTTTCATCAAGAGGCTCTTTAGTTCTTCTTCACTTTGTGCCATAAGGGTGGTGTCATCTGCATATCTGAGGTTACTGATATTTCTCCCGGCAGTCTTGATTCCAGCTTGTGCTTCCTCTAGCTTAGCATTTCTCATGATGTACTCTGCATATAAGTTAAATAAGCAGGGTGACAATATACAGCCTTGACATACTCCTTTTCCTATTTGGAACCAGTCTGTTGTTCCATGTCCAGTTCTAACTGTTGCTTCCTGACCTGATACAGGTTTCTCAAGAGGCAGGTCAGGTGGTCTGGTATTCCCATCTCTTTCAGAATTTTCCACAGTTTATTGTGATCCACATAGTCAAAGGCTTTGGCATAGTCAGTAAAGCAGAAATAGATGTTTTTCTGGAACTGTCTTGCTTTTTCAATGATCCAGTGGATGTTGGCAATTTGATCTCTGGTTCCTCTGCCTTTTCTAAAACCAGCTTGAATATCTATCTGGAAGTTCATGGTTCACATACTGTTAAAGCCTGGCTTGTAGAATTTTGAGCATTACTTTACTAACATGTGAGATGAGTGCAATTGTGCAGTAGTTTGAGCATTCTTTGGCATTGCCTTTCTTTGGGATTGGAATGAAAACTGACCTGTTCCAGTCCTGTGGCCACTGCTGAGTTTTCCAAATTTGCCGACATATTGAGTGCAGCACTTTCACAACATCATCTTTTAGGATTTGAAATAGCTCAACTGGAATTCCATCACTTCCACTAGCTTTGTCGTAGTGATGCTTCCTAAGGCCCACTTGACTTCACATTCCAGGATGTCTGGCTCTAGGTGAGTGATCACACCACCATAATTAACTGGGTCATGAAGATCATTTTTGTACAGTTCTTCTGTGTATTCTTGCCACCTCTTCTTAATATCTTCTGCTTCTGTCAGGTTCGTAGCATTTCTGTCCTTTATTGAGCCCATCTTTGCATGAAATGTTCCCTTGGTATCTCTAATTTTCCTGAAGAGATTTCTAGTCTTTCCCATTCTATTGTTTTCTTCTATTTCTTTGCATTGACCGCTGAGAACGGCTTTCTTATCTCTCCTTGCTATTCTTTGAAACTCTGCATTCAAATGGGAATATCTTTCCTTTTCTCCTTTGCTTTTCTCTTCTTTTCAGAGCTATTTGTAAGGTCTCCTCAGACAGCCATTTTGCTTTTTTGAATTTCTTTTTCCTGAGGACGGTCTTGATCCCTGCCTCCTGTACAGTGTCATGAACCTCTGTCCATAGTTCATCAGGCACTCTATCAGATCTGGTCCCCTAAATCTATTTGTCACTTCCACTGTATAATCATAAGGGATTTGATTTATGTCATACCTGAATGGTTTAGTGGTTTTCCCCACTTTCTTCAGTTTAAGTCTGAATTTGGCAATAAGGAGTTCATGATCTGAGACACAGTCGGCTCCCAGTCTTGTTTTTGCTGTCTGTAATAATGCTCAATATCATCAAATAGCTAGTCATTGTTTTAATTTCTGCTTATCTCCGGGCTTCCCTAGTAGCTCAGCTGGTAAAGAATCGCCTGCTATGCAGGAGACTCTGGTTCGATTCCTGGGTTGGGAAGACCCCCTGGAAAAGGGATAGGCTACCCACTCCAGTATTCTTGGACTTCCCTTGTGGCTCAGATGATAAAGAATCTGCCTGCAATGTGGAGTACCTTGGGTTCCCTTCCTGGGTTGGGAAGATCCCTTGGAGGAGAGCATGGCACCCACTCCAGTACTCTTGTCTGGAGAATCCCAGGTAGCTAGTCAGTATTGTAATTTCTTGTTATCTCATAAATGTCATATAAATATGAATAGAAATATACATGCAAATATTTATATATACTCTTTAGTCAGATCTAAATAAAGAGCTGAAACCCTTTTGAAAGTGAAAGAAGGTATTCTCAATCATTAGCAGATGTCACTGAGGACTTTTGATTGTATTCAGGGGTGAATAATTACTTCAGTTTGTTCTGTTTTTTCAGTATTGCAGATGTCTCAACAAGTGTTTGGCAAAATATGAAGGAAGCCTGGCTCATACTATTGGTTCTACCTCTCTCCTATTTTCTTAGGTCTCTCTGCTCCCTGGTGTGCAAATGGACATACTCTGCAGAGAAAGGCTGGGATGACAGTTTCTGGAAGATGGTTGGTTTGGAAGACTTGGTTACAGATAATTACAGCAAAATAGGTACAAAATAATATATATTTTTCTGATTATGTGTACATATACATGAACATATTGGTGTTTGCTTTTTGTTTGTTTTTGTCTAAATTAAAATATAGGAACACATCCCTATTTTTCAAAGAGAATCGAGTAAGCTATGATGGGTAGGCCATGACTAATAGGCCTTTGTACTGGGGCTTATAGTAACTAAGCTATGATAATCTGCCTTGAAATGTAGACTCTTAGACATGCCACTAGACTGGGGAAGATATTTTCATGGAGCAGCTGGAAATAGCATGATCAAAGGTATGTATGGATCATCCCAGTCAGACCTTGGAAAATGTATTGTGATTTAGGTTCAAGGAACCAGGTAAGGGCATGAACAGGAAAAAACAAACAATTGAAGTGGTCAAAATTGGAAGGATCAGGAATAAAGCATAAACTGGAATGCGAGCCAGTTGTTCCTGACTAAAGCCGTAGGGCCCCTGACTTCCAGTTTTATGTGGCACTAACTAGGTAGGAAAGGAGTGGATGACTAGCAGGAATTTACCTGGTAAAATAATTCAGATACTAGGTATATATAATGGTAGCTGATATGTTAAAGTTTCAAGATAAAGTTCATATTCATGTCACAGAAAGATGCTTATTTCGTATAGTTACTACCTACCTTTCGAGTAAGCTGTCATCAGGTAAGATACTCCACCTGATTAAAGAAAATACTTCTGTATTGTTTAGTGTGTCGGCTAGGAGATTGGAACAAGACAATTTTCAAGTACTGTGAATTAAACAGGATGGCAGAGTATTTCCCTCTTATGTATTAGAACCGAAATAAGTGATTATCAGGCAGCTCTGCTTTCTTATAACATGACCTCCAAGTTTGGGTCCAAATTGCTTCTTCAGTTCTCATCAGTTCCCAGCTAGTGATTGGGAAGAAAGAAAAGGACCAGAGGAATCCATCCGCATTCCTTTGGTGGAAGCATAACAGAGAAGTGGACCATTTCATTTCTGATCACATTCTGTACACCAGCGCTTCTTAACAAAGCCCCACTAGGCTGCAGGGGTGGCTGGGAAATGTGATAATTGGTCAGGCAGCCTTGGGGCCATCCATGTGACAGACCAGAAATTGAGAGCTGTGCTGTGAAATATGGGTGAACAATTAGTAGTGTCTGCTGCTGTTTCAACTGCCCTTGATAACTGAGTCACATAGTAGATTATTTCAGTCCAACTTTTCTCTGGTGGAGTGCTCATGACTACTGTCGACGCATTTCGAGAATACAAGGACAGAAATGTGAAAGATCCAAGTAGCATCTGTAGCTGCTATGCTGTAGACATCATAGCTCAGCTGAGCGTGGTCTGCTCAACTAGTCATAGCTAAATCTAGGGAGAGAACAGAGCCAGGGTAGCATGCAAAAGAACCCTTCTGGACTTTCTGTAGCTCAACTGAAACCACTGTAGGATTGGAGCTTGCGGAGACGGGCAGGAGCTTGGGACCAGAGGAAGAGAAGAAGAAAGCAAACCAGCGATCATTAGTCATTAGTGGCATTCTAAGTCCTTTGGTTGGTGGTTTGGTAGGCGATCAATTCATTTATCTCATTTGGCCCTCACAAACCTATTCGTCTAGGTGTTCCCAATTTTCAGATGGAAAAACTGAGATTCAGTTCTTCTATTTGCTCTTGTAGGGTCATTATTAGGACCGCGGTCTCTAACTCTATACTTTCCTAACAAAGCAGACGTCCTCCTTGGGCTGTTTGAGACTTGAGGGGACTGATGTGGCTGTATAACTGACCTCCAGCAGGGTTAGGCAGAGGTCCGATATTTAGCATCTAAAGCCAGTTTGAGCTTCATTGAAACAAACATCCATAGTCCATACTTAGAGAGATTAGAGTCTGAGTGTGATAGACTCTCGGCTGATGAGAGGATATAATTCACAGGGTATGAAAAGTGTTAATACTTTAAGGCATGTAGTACCTTAAAATTCTGGATATTCACACCACTTGGAGCCAGGCAGCCAGACAGAAAAATGATACTAAACCAAAAGCTTCTGGAGGGCAGGGACTGTATCTGCCTTACCCTTGAGTATCTTGGCATAGAAGATGTTGATAAATATCTACTGACAGAATGTGTACAATATAAGCATAGTTGATTGAATTGAAATGGACTGGGAAGTTCAGTTCAGTTTAGTTGTTCAGTCATGTCTGACTCTGTGACCCCCATGGACAGCAGTACATCAGGCTTCCCTGTCCATCACCAGCTCCTGGAGATTGCTCAAACTCATGTCCATCGAGTCAGTGATGCCATCCAACCAACCGTTTCATCTTCTCTTATCCCCTTATCCTTCTGCCTTCAATCTTTCCTAGCATCAGGGTCTTTTCCAATGAGTCAGTTCTTTGCATCAGGTGGTCAAAGTACTGGAGCTTCAGCTTCAGCATCGGTCCCTCCAATGAATATTCAGGACTGATTTCCTTTAGGATTTACTGGTTTGATCTCTTTGCAGTCCAAGGGACTCTCAAGAGTCTTCCCCAACACCACAGATCAAAAGCATTAATTCTTCGGCACTCAGCTTTCTTTCTGGTCCAACTCTCAAATCCATACATGACTACTGGAAAAAACCACAGCTTTGACTAGATGGACCTTTGTTGGCAAAGTAATGTCTCTGCTTTTTAATATGCTATCTAGGTTGGTCATAACTTTTCTTCCCAAGAGCAAGCGTCTTTTAATTTCATGGCTGCAGTCACCATCTGTAGTGATTTTGGAGCCCAAGAAAATAAAGTCTGTCACTGTTTCCATTGTTTCCTCATCTATTTGCCCTGAAGTGATGGGATCAGATGCCATGATCTTAGTTTTTTAAATGTTGAGTTTTAAGCCAACTTTTTCACTCTCTTCTTTTACTTTCATCAAAAGGCTCTTTAGTTCCTCTTTGCATTCTGCCATAAGGGTGGTATCATCTTCGTATCTGAGGTTATTGATATTTCTTCCTGCAGTCTTGATTCCAGCTTGTGCTTCATCCAGTCTGGCATTTCTCATGATGTACTCTGCATATAAGTTAAATAGGCAGGGTGACAATATACAGTCTTGACATATTCCTTTCCCAAGCTCAAACCATGTCCTTGTCTGGTTCTAATTGTTGGTTCTTGACCTGCATACACACTTCTTAGGAGGCAGGTAAGGTGGTCCGGTATTCCCATCTCTTGAAGAATTTTCCACAGTTTCTTGTAATCCCCACAGTCAGACGCTTTGGTGTGGTCGATAAAGCAGAAATAGGCATTTTTCTGGATCTCTGTTGCTTTGTCAATGATCCGGTGTATGTTGGCAATTTGATCTTTGGTTCCTTTGCCTTTCCTAAGTCCAACTTGAGTGTCTGGAAGTTCTTGATTCATGTACTGTTGAAGCCTCGCTTGAAGAATTTTGAGCATTACTTTGCTCGTGTGTAAGATGAGTACCTCCTAATCAACTCTAATCTCCAAATACATTGGAGGCTAGACCTTTAGCATATGAATCTTGGGTACACAATGTAGCCTTCAACCCCAGGGTACTAGTTCATTGGTCATTGGTGCTAAAGGAGGGGCCCCTAAGTTTTAAGTCTCCAGTCTGATGTTCTGGAGGTACCCCATAAGTTCCCTGCCTTGAAGGAGAATCATCAAGACTGGGTCCCAGGGGCAGGACTGTTGTCATCTAATTGAGGACTGCAGGAAAGTTGGATCTAAAACATGAAACTGGGAGCAAGGGTAGTTTTAGTTTTAGCATTAATTGTATGAACTTATACAAGTCTCATAATGCTTTTTTATCTCTATAGTCTTGTCTATGAAAGATATAGTTAATGGTAGAATTAAAAGTAATAGTGTATTGTTTCTGAGACATAGTACTATTGCATTACAACCATTATCTTTCAAAATTCTCCAAACAGCATAACAAAGTTATTTTTAGTTATCTTGTTCTACAGCTGAAGCAGTCAAGGTTCAGAAAAAGGAAGGGTGTCTAGCCTTTGGTTGCACAGTTTGCAAATGGTAGAGGCAGAATTCAAACCTATGTTTGGAGGATTCCAAATCCTGCCTTAACCATGACACTGTATTGACTTCCAAATAATATTGATTGGGGTCTATAGTAGGCAATAAATAAATGCTAAACCTCCTTCCCCTTCTGTATTTCAAGCACATTTCTATGTGGTTTTAAGTACCTTGTTGCAAGTAATTTTCACAACCAGTGGCAAAAGTGTACAGTTACTTTGTTTTTAGATGAGAATCAGAGAGAGAAGGAACTTTCTGTAACCACATGCAGAATCAATAAGTGATGTCCAGAATTAAAACTTGCTCTGTGGTATAGCCTAGAAGAGCTAATAGTTTACTGGAACACAAATTTCAACTTCAGTTGTTTCATTGTTTCAGTGATTTTTAAAATTTATTTGTCCACCCTTTCCCTGAGATTTAGTTGTTTGTCCCTGAATATTTCCACGGTGTGTTGAATGCAGCTTTATTATAATATACATTGATTACCTGTTAGATGTCTTCATTTTACTGTAGACTGTAAGGTTCTTGACCTGTGAATTTTCACTTGTTTACCTTTCTGTTATGGTCCTAGCACAAGACATGGCACATTTTAGCAGCTAAATTACTCTTTGATTAGTAAGTGGATAAGGATAAATGAATGACTGGGGTGGCTGGTACTGGGATATCCAGTTTTCACTTCTAAAAGCTCTAGTGCTCTTTACTAATTTTAGCAGGATTTTAGGTGATTTGGGTCCAACCTCAACTCTGATTTTCTGATTATTTTCATCTTTTTGTGCTCCTCTCCCAACCCCCCCAAGCACAAGATCCATGTTTTATAAGTATATTAGCTCTGCTAATAGAGCAATACCTACAGGAAATATTCATTAAAAGTCTATAATGTTAACCTCACAGAAAATTTCCAGAGTAACTTTATTAGATTTTGCCTGTTAAGTTAATGGATTTTTAATGGATGTCATAAGGAGACATATCATTAACCAGAATATTACCATATGTGAATTAAAACTTACCCATTCATCAAAATTAATTGTGTGATGTTTCCTTTGATTTTCATTTCTGGTGACTTGAGCTTGTAGTTTCAGTCTGAACCAGAAGTGGACGATGTTAAAGAGATAAATATGCACTCCCAGTTGTGACTTTCAGAGACTCCTCTGGAAGTTACCTCCAGACAGTCTGTCGCAATTCTTGGAACTATGAGAAATGTATCTTGGAAGCCTCCCTATGAAGTGTTAAGCATTTCTGGTGGACTCATTGCCCATCAGACGTGGGCAATACAGTGCAAAACCTTTTAACAGATTTGAACAGCACATCATGGATTTGACCATTAATATAATTGCCATAATTCGTTCCGTGTGGAGCTTTTAGCCAAGTCTGTACCAGCCTTCCTGGGCTCACGCAGTAAATAAATGCTTTCCCCGAAAACTGAACACCTCAGCAGCTGATAGTCTTATGGAGGGATATTTTTGAAATAAATTATTTATGAAATGTAAGTTAAGGATCAAATGCAATATTTATATGCTGCATTTCAAGGACAAGGGAAGAAATTTACAATGTTTTAAGTAACTACTTTCAAATTTCCAAAGATAAAATGTTAACTACTTAATGCTTTCCTTCAGGGAGATGTTTGGGTGGTTTGGTTTGGGAACATTATACAAAATAGGGGAAAAAAAAGTTTTGTGAATCAGAATATAGTAGACATTTTTTTGGAGAGTTAAAACTATACTAGTTGATTTCATGTTCAGAATTGATAGAGAGACCTCAAGCCCAGCATTTTGTAGGGAATTACATACCCGTAGTCCAATAAAATGATCTGTGTCAATAGATTTTGAACTTCCCTTCTGTGTGAACCATTGCCTTGTTACCTATCTGATCCTAAACATCTATCAAAAGCAAATAGGAAGGAAGAAATCAACAGGGAAGAAGGACCCTTAGGAAGAGAAGTAGCATCCTACCTGTTCTAGTTGATTATCCAGGCTCTCTTTCAGCAGGTCCCAGTTGCTTTTTATCTTCCTGGGAAAAAGTGTTTCATTGTGTTATTGGGGCAGGCCATTTTATGAATGTGTATAGCATGGCTGAATTATAGAGTGATAATTTGCATTACAGACAGAGCCTTGTAATGCCTAAAAGGGTACAGTATGTTAGCTTATAGATCACTTGTTTTGTGGGGTCAGGGAAGCCAGACAACAGAGAAACTTAAAATGCAAGTAGGAGGAGTTATCAACTGTTACATGAGAGACAGAAATGATGATGAAGCAGATGTAAAGAGGACCATTTCTTAAGAGGAGGGAAGCTGCCTTTTTTATCTTGTTTCCTCTCCCTTTATGAGACCGTGTTCTAGGCAGTGGACACTGGGCCCTTTATCTGCCACTTAGTACATACTGATGAAATATGTACTTGAATGAGTAAATATGTGTTTGAACAAAGGATTTGATAAATAAGCCCCTCTTTGGCTTCAATTGCTCCTACTAGTTGGGAACAATTAACCTAACAGTTAATGGACTCTGTACCTCCTTTTGAATTAAATGATAGTGTTAGATGATAGACAATGATTTTGTTTCATAAATCCAGTGTTTATAGTCCTTTTTTCACTCACCCGTTTGTCACTTACACAGGGACTCCTGTGGAAGACAGACCCCCGACCTGAATGAGAGCTCATTCCTACAGCAAGTCTGTCAGAGACTTTCCTGAGAGGAAATATTAGACTCCTTCAGAAAAAAGCCCCAAAGCAACGTGCATAACTTAGTTTCGAGAGACTGGGAATGTCACTCTTTCAAAGTTTATTCGTTTGTTTATTTGGGGCTATGGCGGGTCTTCACTGCTGCACGGGCTTTTTCTCTAGTTATGACAAGTGGGGGCTCCTCTCTAGTTTCAGTGCACAGGTTTCTCATTGTGGTGGCTTGTCTTGCTGCAGAGCCTGAGCTATAAAGCTGGGGGTTTCAGTAGTTGTGGCAGGCGGGCTCTAGAGCACAGGCTCAGTAGCTGTGGTACACAGGTTTGTTGCTCTTCAGTGTGTGGGATCTTCCTGGACCAGGGATTGAACCGATAGCTCTTGCATTGCAAGACAAATTCTTTACCCCTGAGCCACCAGGGAATCCCTGAGAATACCACTTTTCTCATAGAGTAACATAAATCCTGCAGTTAACTGAAGCTGCATTTTAGATATTTTTGTCCTTTAGGCTTAAAAGTATAGCTTAAGGATTTGACTAATGATGTGTACATGTTGGGGACAAAGATCTGCCAGTATTCACCAGCGTTCTGCCCCAGAGTCTAACCAGTTGAGAATATTTCACAGAGACACCTGAAGCAAAGTGTTGTTTTGATTTTGGTTAGACTAAATTAAAGACCACGGAGGGACTCTTACCCTCTTTTCTGGACCTGTCTAGGCCCTGGAAACAGCATGGCACTGGCAGGCCCAGGAGCTGGGACAAAGAGACAAGACATCTGGCTGGACTTGTTTCAGCACCTGATGTACTGTTTGATCTGCTAAATTCCAACTCAGACTCCAAGGGCCCACTGGCCTGGAGGTGGTTCAAGAAGAGAGACTCATGCCACACCTGCACTGACCCCTTTCAAGGCCGTGGTTCTACTTCCTCATTAAAATGACCCCATGGATGTTAGTTTTTTCCCCCAAGTCTCATGAATCAGTTAGGCAGTTCCTTTTCCTAGGATTAAATAGGAGTATAGAACTAGGAAGTGGGAGTGTTTCTGCTAATTCTACCACATCCTTAGGGAAAGAAGAGGAAATCCCATTGTGGAAACATACCCAAGGGGTTTTCACCAGGAGTATTCATCAGGAACAATGTTGGGAGCCTGAGTCTAGCAATGTCATCCATAGCTATGGATATTATAAAGACCTTTTATCTGTGTATACTCAGTGTTCTGAATTTGCCCAATAAAACTAGACATGTTTACAAGGATTTATCCATTTGTTCCTTAGAATGTGAGACTTGTTTGTCATTTCAAGCTTTGCTGAACTGCTTGTTGCACCATCTTGGTATCACAAGATGTCAGTGCTGTTTTTGGTAATTTACATTGGGAGGTCTGGAGAAGCCATTGGCCACAGGTAATTGCAATGTTTTCTAGGCTCTGTAGGGCCTGTTGTACTATCTCTTCCTTGTCCTGAGGGAGACCATCCCTGTGGGTGCTCTGGACTAGCCTTTGCCCTTGACCATGAGTCTTTGGTCTTATCCATTCTACTCTTATCATCTTTTTCATTCTTGTCCAAGTGCCAGAACAAGGTGTTTCCAGGACTTGAGGTGATAACATATCCTTTGAGTATCACAGTATCTTACTTTACCCTTTAAAATTAAACTTCTTCCTGATGGAGAATGACCTAGAGGTCTTCCTGTCAGTTAGTGACCTATCCAGTCATGCATCCATCCCTCTAGCCATACTGCTGAGTGTCTCCTATGTGCTAGGTGCTGGGCTAAGCACCAGGGATAAAAAAATTGGATTCATCATGGTCCATCCCTTGAAGATCGCACATCTATGGGGTGAGGAATGGAGATAGTTGAATTAACATTCTCAATGTTTTTTGTGTTTTTCAACAATTTTGAGAGGTACAAATTACTTGGGCAAGCAGAGCAGGAAGTCACCAATAACTAGAGGTTGTATCAAAGAAGTCTTCACATGAGATGGCATCTGAGATGTGTCTGAAAGAATATGAGTAGTATTTTACCAAGAAAAAAGGGAAAATAACTTGGGAAGTGGAAGAAACAGCATGAAGAAACAAGCAAAGGCATGAAGATACAGAAGAATGTCAGTGAATGATTGGGTGTTGCTGGAGCAGTGGACTTGGCGTGGGGTGGGGATGAGTGGCAGAGGATGGGATAGGAGAGGGGACTGGGTTTAACTTCTAATGACCTTTCTATCCTTTCTTGAATGTGGGGCCACTGGTAAGAGACTCAGTGTCAAAAAATTGGCTTCACTGCTTTCAAGAGATGGTTCCAATAATTATTCCTGCCAGTGCTATAAATAAAGTAGATAAAAGTGAAGGAGTTTTAGGAGTTTTGTAGCTGCTATGAAGCTGAGAAATATTGTGTGTGTGTATACGTGTGTGTGTATGTTTCCCAAGCCCATTTCTTTCCTTCAGTCACATATAGTACCCATTACCTACCTTCCCTTCCATAAAGTTTGTTGAGAAGCTTAAATGAGATATCAGATCAGAGGACAATGTGATTTACAAAGCCTGTAGACATGTCATCTGTTATCATTTGTAAGTGTGCCTTGGCAACTAGAGGACAACAGTCTTCACTCCCTGGACACTCCTTGTTTCCTTTCAGTGGGCCTGAAAGAAGTAACCACGTTCCCCACTCTTCAGCGCCCTCAGATTCCCAGAAGTACTGTTTCAGCTGCTGGTGCTTCCAGGAATAGCCCTGCAGAGCCAGAAGGGTAAGGGAACAGTGATGACCACATCAGGTTGTAAGATAATGACTGTCAGAGGTTTTGCTCTATATAAGGTTTCATGGAACTGCTCCTCTTTTCAGCATGGCATCTGGAAAATAATTGGGAGCCTCCCACAAGTGAGGTCAAACTCCAGCTTCTCTTTACCACGGCACAACCAGTTAATACCAGAGCCAAAAGAGATCTTGAAGATTTTGCTCTAATGCCCTCATTTTATAGATGAAATACCAACACTTGGGGAGTCGGGGTGAACTTCTTTCATCTTGCAGCATCTTAGTGACAGAGCTGACATCAGAAACCAGGTCTTCTAACCCCCCAGTCCCATTTCACTACTTTACGTCAACTTTCCTCCTTGACATTTTTCAACGGATTTTGGTCATTTAGCCAATCTGGATACTGTCACTTGAAAAGGGGGTAAGCTCTAGAAGAATGTCACTGAGGGAAAGACCTACATAGGTGAACCCAACCATTGTCCAGTGTTCAATCTTGAAGATGCAAAAACTGCTTTGCCCAAAACAGCTGGAGATGGTTGGATCTTGGACCGTATCAAACAAGCTTTCAAGTGACTAATACAAATAAAATAAGTAATATATTAGTCATTGCCAGTTTTAAAGTTTAAGGCCCCCCTGGTGGCTCACTGGTGAAGAATCTGCATGCCAATGCAGGAGACGGGTTCAATCCCTGGTTCAGGAAGATACCCGGAGAAGGAAATGGAAATCCCATGGACAGAGGAGCCTGGAAGGTTATAGTCCATGGAGTTAAACTGAACAACTACAAATTTTAATGTTTAAAAATGTGGTCACCAGACTCAGATGCCTGAGTTTAGTTCTGGCCTGATCATATGTGTTTTTGCATGAAGTGGTTGATTTTTCTGAGCCTTAATTGGTATATTATGAGGATTAAAGGAAATATTGCAGGTATAGTTCCTAACACATCCTGTGTCTTCAGAAAATATTAGTTATTGATATCTTAACAGCTGTCTGTTCTGAACACAAACTGTTCTCTAAGTGACAGATCATGTCTTCCAAGACCCATTCCTCTTAAACAATCCCGTATAATTATTACCAACTTATAAATTTGGGGAATATCTTTTTCTGAGCTTCACCTTTGGGTTCCCACAGCTTTTTTTCCCCAAGTTGGATATAATAGACTAAGCAGATGTCTGCTTCTAAATCATAATCACATTCTTAACTCTATAAGAGGGTGTGTGTGTGTGTGTGTGTGTATTCACATCTATATGCTCAGTTGGGTCCAACTCTTTGTGACTCCATGGATGGTAGCCCCCCAGGTTCCTCTGTCCATGGAATTTTCCAGGCAAGAACATTTGAGTGGGTTGCCATTTCCTACTCCAGGGGATCTTCCCAACCCAGGGATTGAACCCATGTCTCTTGCACCTCCTGCATTGATAGTCAGATTCTTTACCACTGTGCCAACTGCGAAGTCTCTTTAAGAGGTTACCTTGATTTGAATTATATGTTTTCCTTCAGTCCCATAACTGGCAACTTTTGGTTTTTTTGATGAGCAAAACAGCACATAGCCACAGGCAAATAAAAAAATACAGGGTGCATTGGTAATAATTAACTGGGAAACTCAGTGACTAGTGTTCCTACTATGCTTTACAACTTTAGAAGAGTTTTTTTTTTTAATCGTATACAATCACATTTATATTTCCCATTATATTTTTCCCCTCTGGAAAAAAAAGTTTACATTTGGGAGAACCAGAAATCACAAGCTTTCAAGTTAGAAGGACCAGGGATCAAATCCCAGAATTACCACTTGGCTGTGTAACCTTGGGTATGTCACTCAACCTCTCTGAGACTCAGTTTCTTCATCTATTAAACATGTATAGGAATACCTACCTTGCATTGTCCTTATGAGGGAGTGGATTTGTGTGTGTGTTGTGACATCTGTTAAGACCCTGGCAACCAGTAGCTAAGTTAACCAACACAAATTTCAATACTCCATAAAATATAGTAGAACTAACAGTGGGCTGCCCTAATGCCAAATCCTATCAATAACTAAAAAGGACTTCTGGTAATTTTATTCACGAGAAAGGAAACTAAGAAGGTTGGGCTAATGGGACACAAAAACATGGTAATACTAATAACAGCATATAAAAAGAGAGGAAAGACTTTTATTTTTCTTCTTTGCTTTTGTTCGTCAGCTTAACAGTACTAAGCATTGTGTTCCATGCAGAAGAATAATGGTGAACCAAAGCCAACTGGATTTCTGTCTTCCTAGAGGGTTCAGACTAGTGCAGAGAGCATTAACAACCCATCCCAAAACTGCCACTGAGGTAAATGCTACAAAGAATGGGGAAAGGGGCTTCAAGAATATAAGAGAGACTATGAACTTGTCAGAGAAGCTAGGAAATATTTGAGAAAGTGCTGTTTATATAACTTAATGTGCATTAACACTGTGAATAGGCATGGGAACAGTGTTTCAGGCAGAGGTGACAGCATTTGAATGACTCTGTGGCAGGAAGGAGCATGGTGAAATGAGTCTACTGTGACCTGAGCTGAGAAACTTGGAAATCTATAGCACGCAAGGTGCTGAAATCATTATTCCAGAGAACTAGCTTCATTCAAACCAAGTGTACCTGAGAGAAAATAAAACCTTAGACAGCATTTTGACCGTCTCAGTCAATTTTATGTCCAGCTGGGCATTCACAATGAAGAAAATAAGTTTTAGATGTGATCTTGGAGCCCCTGGGAATAAAACTGAATTGCTGCCTAGAGGTAGGAGATAGTCGTACTTTATCCCAATTTTCCAAAAGTTTAGTCCCTCAAAACTATTGATCTGTGTCCTTTATATTAATGATATAAGATACCTTGCTTTTGGTTGTTAAGTCTATAATTGTGAAAGAGAATGTCATTAGGAGGTAACCCGGGTTCACTGTGAAGAAGTCCTGCTACCCTGGCCTTAGGTGTTATCTGTTCTTGAAATTCTTTTCTCAGTAACACTCTCCCTGTCTGGAGGTTGGTACATAAACTAAGCTCCGGTAGCACCTGGTGCTTACATCTTGTCTGTCCGCTTTTGTATCTTCTTGTAGACTCTCTTTTAAGACTCCTTGTCTCCTCTCTGTGTCCTAGCATCACCACAAAATAAACGTTTAATAGGGGGATAGATGCATGGGGAAGATTAATTCCAACACAGAACTCTTAATTTCCTTACGTGGCCCAGCCATACAGCATGCTGTTCCTTTGGGTATCTCCATCTCAGTAAAAGGTACCACAACTTTCCAGTTGGTCAGGACCCAAACCTAGAAGTCATTCTTCATGCTTCTTTTTCACTCACACTTTACCTTCAATTCATCAAGTCCTTTCTGTTTGACTCCAAAAGGAACCCAGAAGTAGGCTATTCTTACCCTCTTCCATTGTTATGGAAAAATCGAGAAGTTTTACCCTCTTCCCAGTTCATAGTACTTTCATCTGTTGCTAGGTTAGTGTCCCAGCCTCTTCATTGGTTTCCTTGATAATGTTCTTCCCTCTGATAATCTGTTTTCTACACGGCAGCCAGAATATTATTTTAAAAATATAAATTAGATCATGTTACTCTCCTGCCTAAATTCTTCCCAGCCAATGGCTTTTCATTACAGTAGGGGAAAAAAAAAAAAATCTAAATCCGTTGCCATGCTCTACAAGGTCACATGTGATATCTCCCTCTCTGTGTTTTGTATTGCTTACCATGACCCCCATAGTCACCATTCAACCATAGTAAACTGCTTTCTATCCTCAAAGATTTCCAGTATATATTTCGTATTCATTATCTCTGACTTCTCTCTGGCTCGGTCTTTCTTAAAATATATGCAGGGCCATCTCTTTCTTTTCAGGTCTCAGCTCAAATGTCATTAAAGAAGAGTCTTCCTTTCCCACCCGCACTAGCACCTCTGCTCTACCCATATTCTGTTTCTTTGTTGTATTTTCTTCTCAGCACTTGTCACTGTATAAAATTACCTTGTTATTGAATTTATTTGTCTGTTTATTGACAGAATGCTGTTCATTAATTGTTATTGAATAAATAAATGAGTTATTATTTAGAATTTTGAGAACATGATAGATCAATAAAATGGCATAGAAGAAAAGTATCCTGCATTCAACACATTTTTGAGAATTTTAAAAATTTTCTGATAATGAAAAGAGATATTTGAAATAAATGTGTCCATAAATGGATTCCCAAATGTACAAGGAAGTGTCTCAAAGACTGTAATGGACCAAATCTCAACCTGTGTGTCCCTGCTGGTATGATACACAGCATTGCATTCTGACTTGCCCTTGTCAATATTTTCAATCAACAACTTAGATGAATACGCAAGAGACTTGCTGAATAAAAATACAAATGATAGAAAACAAAGAACCATAATTAATACATTGAACAACATAATCCAAAAATAGTTTAAACATCAGTGGACTAGAAGGTAGTCTAAACTTACCAAGGTGAATTTTTATCAAGGGTTTATAGTCATGTCTTTTCATTAAAAAATACAAGGAAAGAATGACAGAAGATATGAATAGACATTTTTTTTTTTCCAAAAAGACATACAGATGGCCAGTAGGTAAATGAATAGATGCTCAACATCTCTAATCATCAGCGAAATGCAGATCAAAACCACAATGAAATACTATCTTAACTCCTGGATGGCTATTATCAAAATGACAATAAATAACTAAGTGTTGGTGAGGATATGGAGAGAAGAGAACATTTATGATGGTTGGTAAGACTATGAGTTGGTACAGCCACTATGGAAAACATTATGAAGGTTTCTAAAAAAGTAAAAAATGAAACTACCAGTTGATGCAGTATTCCACTTCTGGCTATTCATCTGAAGAAAATGAAAACACTAACTTGAGAAGGTGTATGTATCTCCATGTTAATTGCAGCATTAGGTATAATATCCAAGATACTAAAGTAACCACCTCAGTGCTCACCAAAAGATGAATTGGTAAAGACGATGTGGAATGTATGTACAATGAAATATTATTCAGCCATAAAAAGAATGAAATCTTAACATTTGTGACAATATAGAAGGACCTTGAAGGCATTGTGCTAAGTGAAATAAGTCAGGGAAAGACAAATACCTTAGGATCTCATTTACATGTGGAATTTAAAAAAATAATAGAACCAAGTGTATCAAAACAGAAAACAGATTGGTGGTTGCCAGAGGCTAACAGTGATCAAAGTTAGCTAGATTTATTGTGATGATCATTTTGTAATATCTACAAATATTAAATCATTATGTTGTTCACCTAAAACTAATATAATGTTATATTATATAAATCATGCTATAATAAAAAAAATAGAAGGACGGAAAAATTATCTTTTCAGTGGTATAAATGTGAACTCAGTAGTAGCCTAAATTTCTTAGAGAGTTGTAATAAACCAAGTAGATATTTGTTGAGTATTTATTACATACCAGTCACTTCTAGATACTTTGCATCTATTAACTTATTTAATTCCCTTAACCAGTCTATGTAGGTACTGTTTTATACTTATTTTACTGATCAGTAAACTAAGGCACAGAGAAGTAAGTTGCTCAGTCACGCAGTAAGTAATGGAGCTAGAGATAGGTTTTCTCTAGAGCCGGCATATCTGACCACAAGTCTGCAGAGCCTCCTGGGGCTCGGCCGCATCTATACAGCTGCACTATTCAAACCAAGATAGCAAGATCCCCTCTGGTCAGATTATATCTGAAATCCTGTTTCCTATTCTAGGCCTATAAAGGCCACTGACAAAAAAAAAAAAATGAGTTTATCTACAGGAAAATGACCCAGATAAAAGCGATACTTTTGACCCAGTGAAAGGGAAACAGTTGAAGAGTCTAGGGTTGTGTGATCTAGTGAAATCACCTGCCCAAAGTCAAAATATTAATAAATCATGGAGCTAGATCCACATCAAGATCTGCCAGACACAAGAGCCCCTTCTTGTTGCCAACTCGAGGACATTGCTCAAGAAGATTACAGAAGATGCCTGCCATCTCAGAGGTTCCTTCTTCTCTTACTCTGAAATAACATAGATAAAAGAGGCATAAGGATGTGGTTCTTAGATGATTAGAACTGTCTCAGTCCCTCTGAAATCCCAGAAGGACTGGACAGTGTGACGCAAAGTGGCATGTATTTTAATCACATTAAAATGTACAGCTCTATTTTGCATTTCTTTTCCCTTTTTCTGAAAGGTATTAGCTTCTAGATCCTGATTAGACACCTGAGCTCATGCCACGATTGTCATCCATTTAGAGGACATTCCGTTCAGTGTTCTTGAAGGGCAGCCATTTTTGGTGGCTGCCGTTCTCCGCTGCACGTAGCACGTCAGCTGCTGCCTCTCCCGCTCAACTTCTACCGGTCACGCAGCAGATGGGTGATGACCTTGGCCTCTGAGGTGGCCCTTCCCTCTGACAGCCTAGCTCTTCTGCTCTGCCCCTTACCCCAGTTCTGTAGAGTTTTGACGGTGAGATACCCACGACCTTTTCAGTTTCCCAGCACGGTCTAACCTTTCTGAGAATCCACATTAGAAGGCCACTGTGGTCAGGTTGGCAGGTCACCGGTTGACTAATGGCCTTCTCCAAGGTTTGCTGGCAGATACCGCCTTGCCTTGAACCCTATTGATCCCAGAAGTTTGCCCACTGCTCAGGCAGACTCTGCGGGCAGGAGGAGGTGGTGAGTCACGGCCTTGCCACCCCTGTCACACATCTGTTCTCGTGGCGAGGAGAACGCAAATGATCGCTTTGTGGTATCGTAAAACCTAGAAAGACATTAAAAATTCCGTTAAATTTTCATACCCTTTTAGCTGCTGAAATGTACGATCTATTAGGAAGGGAAAAAACCTCCTGCAGTTTTTTTGTGTGTTTTTATTTTTTTTCCCCACTGCCCTTACTTCAGAGGCTACTTAAGGGACCAGGTAATGATTTTACAATGTTTTATTAATACATCATATTCTTCCCTCCCCACAATCTTTTCTACCAAGGACTATGGATTTGTCTTTAAATTGAAAGTGCAGAGCTGCCAGGGGATCTTCAAGATAGAGAGCTTTTGCAATATCATATGTTGCACTGTTGTGGCCGCTGTATGTAGACATCTGTCATCTCAGAGATGCTGGGTAGGGGACGGTTTTAAAAAGATTTATTTACTTACTTATTTTTGGCCATGCTGGGCCTTGGTTGCTGCATAGAACTTTCTCCAGTCGCAGTGAACAGGGGCTGCCCTCTAGCTGCAATGCATGGGTTTCTCCTGGCGGTGGCTTGGCTTATTGTGGGGCACAAGCTCTAGGCACGCAGACTTCAGTCGTCGTGGCTCACAGGCTCTAGAGCTAGACTCAGTAGTTGTGGTACACGGGCTTAGGTGCTCCAAGGCGTGTGGGATCTTCCCGGACCAGGGATCGAACCCATGTCTCCTGCACAGGCTGGAAGATTGCTAACCCCTAGACCACCAGGAAAGCCCGGGGACATTTATTTTTAAAAGGCACTTTGGGGTTATGTAAAGAAAATACGGTTTGATAGCCGTATGTATATATGGGTTTAAATTCTTGGCCTTGCCATTCCCTAGCTGTGTGACTAGTATCAAGAAAGTTGTTAAACCTGGATTCACCCACCTGGCATACTGAGAAGGTAATTCCTAAATAATACCTGGTCATTAGGATGACCTCACACAGAGACCTTGTATCACAGGCCTCACAGAAAAAAAATCTTGTCTGATCTGAGTATTTAACTTATTTTTAGTTTCTCTTAGTTTTTCTGAATAATTACTTTTAGTTTCTCCTGGGCATCGTCTTGAATCACTGGCAAGATATTCCTCACCCCTTTAGCTGCTTGAGAATTTAAAGCAAATCTGAGACTCATTTTTAGTGGGTTTTAAAGCCACTGGTGTATGTATTTAGGCCCATCCCAATTCATTTTGTTCCCATCTTTGGCTTTATTTAATCTTTAATTAATATTTATTTCATCTTTAATCCCCCCCCCTTGTTTATCTTTGCTTACTAGTTATAAGTTCTCTCAAATATTTTCTAAAACAAAATAATGTGTAGAAAAAAACTCGAACATGGTAGGTACTCAGTAGATTTTTGGTAAATGAATGGATGTATTGATAGAAGTGTTAGGAAATGCACAAAGACAGGCTTCAGAGGAGAGTTAAAACAAAGGAAAGAGGGTTAAGATCATGAGTCCCGCTTCTGAGATATCTAAATGAAGACAAGGAGTAGACAGTTGGGTCTGTGCTGAAACAAGAGATAAGGTTAGAAGTAGAGGTTTGGAAGCTATCAGTGTAGGTGATGTTTGAAGCTGTAGATATGCATGAGAAGCTCTAGCAGAAAGAATAACGAATTTGGCGCAAAGGAATTGCAGCACTTAAAGACTCGGTAGAGGAGGATGTGCCTGCAAAGGGGGGCTAAAGAGTAATGAACAAGAGCTAATCAGACCAGGAGAGCTGAAAGTGGGAGGGAACAGCCTCCACGGAGGTTGGGAGAGGAAATGAGATTAGGACTGAAAACTGTCTATTTGATAAAGTGACTTTATTATACTACTGGGGGCAGATGATAAGGGTTGAGGAATAAATGATGGTTAGTACAGCAGCTACAGCTAATAATGACTGAATGCCAGACACCATGCCAAGTGCTTAAAATGGGTTATTATATTGCAGCATGTAGTCATCTTATACCCCCCCACACCACTTTTTACAGGAGAGGTAAATTGAGTCTAAATAAATTTAATCACCCAGAGTTGCACAGCTAGCTAGTGTGAATTCAAGCCACAGGCCAGCTAGGTAATCGGGATTCAAGCCAAGACATTCAGATGCCAGACTCAGAATGATAGCTGAGAAAACAGAGCCAGCATGTTTAGGCAATTCTTAAGAAATTTGGTTGGGAGGGAAAGAGAGAAATGGGGGCAGTTGCTAATGGAGGAGTAACTGAGAGTGAATGGAGTTTTCGGTTTGGTCGGTTGGTTGATAATGGCAGAGGTTTGCTTGAGCAGATCTACTTGCTGATGGGAAGGTTCTAGCAGTGAGTGACTGGTTAGGGACATCAGAGGGAGAAGGGAGAATGAACACTAAGAGTTTCGGAGAAGGCAGGAAGCAGTGACTTCTAGACAAGAGCAGGGATATAACCCTACTATTGTTATAAAAAAAAAAAAAAAGAGTGAAGACCTGGGGATGTGTAAGCTCAGAATGGAAAGTTGAGGGAGCTTTCTTCAGGTGACTTATATTTTCTCCGTGAAGTTGGATGTGAGTTGGTCATCTGTGAGTGTGGTAGAGAACTGGAGGAGTCAGAAGTTTGAGAAGAGTAGACCAGGTTTCAGTAGGGAGTGCAGGAGCAAAGTAACTAGAGAGAACCTGGAGGATTAATGAATAGTCCTGAGAGCTCAGGTGAGGGGCAGTCATGAGTTTATTATTAATCTGCCCTGTTGTGTGATTTTCTTCAGCAGTGCTCCACGTTGTGATTATCAGCACACAGCGTGGGGATCATTCATTTGTTGTTTTGTTTTGCAAGCCCTTGACATCTCCTTTTCTTTGATTTCCCATGTATAATCAATTACCAAGTGCTGTCAGGTTCATCCTCTGAGTATCTCTAATTCATGTACTCTCCACCTTAAATGCCACCAAGTTTATATTCCCGTAATCTCCCTTCTGGGCTATTCAACAGGCTTTTGACACCTCTCACTGAAACTTGCCTTCTTCAATTCATTCTGCATGCTGCAGCCAGTATGAACTTCTATAATGAAAATTAAATCCTGTGACTTCACAGAATAAACCTTCTCGAGAACCAAATGCTCTTGGGGCACACAACAAAACCCCATCTTGGCCTCCCCTTCTAGCACCATTTCCCCTGCTGATGTCTGTCTTCTGGTTGACTGCCCTTTTTCAGTCCTCTACACATCACACCTTTGTCCTCACCATGGAGCCTCATCTGATGGTCTTACTATCTTGCCTTCAAGGTCAAGTCCATGTTCTAGGAAGAAGAGCAAGACCAAGAGCAAAAGTGTTCGTGTTCAGTGAGTCTGCTTCCATTTTAGAATGTTATCTCTGACAGTTCATCCACCACTTGTGCTTATGTCTCATTGGCCAGAATGGTTTTACACAATTACAACTAAGGGAAGCTGAAAAAAAGATAAATTTTTCGCTGGTTACGTTTCAGCTGCCAATAAAAACAAGAGTTGTATTAAGAAAGGGGAGGTTCTGTAACTAAGTAGGCAAGTCATAGTCTCTGCCATAGATGAAAAGGTGTTTTCCAGGTGAAGAGCTATCCAGGTGAAGGGTATTGCTGATAGAAGTGACAGCATAAATGAAGATTCAAACTGAGTGATGGGGTATGTTCAGGGAAGAAATTTCTGGAACATTGAGTTAGAGGCCAGGAAAGGGGAGAGATGAAACTGGAAAAGTAGGCAGGAATCAAACTATAATGAATGACCTTTCTATGCACAATGAGTTGCTTAAACTTTTTCCTATATCTTCATGTTCTCTAAATGAGATTTTATACCTCAAATGATGTCAAGCAAGATGGTCCACTGAGTATGGGAAGAAATTTAGAATTTCTATTTTTAATTTCATTATTTTTAAATTCCATTTTTATGTATGTTTCATAATGCACACATAATGCATAAATTCAATAGCACGTGTATGTAATTTATAAGTAATAAATATATATTGGGAACTGATGCTAAAGACTTTTAGTGGCATGCACAATCAAAATGTTAAAAACTATTGCATTAGGCATCAAGGAACTATTGAAGCATTTTAAACAAGGAAATAATGGGGTTCATTAAGTCATTTCTTTCCTTAACTATATAAAGTTCTTTAAATTAAAATATATATATATATATATTTTTTTTTTTTTTTCAGAATGTTAGTACTTAAACATGAAGAACATCTACTGGCTTTACAGGGAAAACAGCTGAAGCCCACAAAAGTGAAATAATTAGGGATAGTCTCTGAATTAGTTTGAGGCAGATCCCAGGCTCAAACCCACATTCTGTTTCCTTTGTGTGTTTTAACTACACAGTTCTTCTCTTCCTGATTCTCATCTTCTTTCTTCAAAAACTACTCTTCTCATCAGAACCATAAATCTGTGGGAGCCAGGAAGAGAGCAAAGGTGTGTATTTCCATTAAACACGAACACCAACAAAACAGAGTTTTTGTGAAAGTAAATTAGCCAGTTTAACCTTCGATTCTTTCAACGTAGAAGTTACAAGGCACATGTTCCTTCAGGGTCTGTTTCCATTATGCTGAAACCACATGAAGTTCAACTCATTGGAAAAGCTTTAGACATTGTATCGGCAAAGCTAAGGGGCTCGACATGAACTGAACAGCTTTATGACTTGGGAAGACAGACTTCCCAAGAGGTGCGCTGCTCCGCTTTACGCCGGCTCTGTGCATGTGAAGAAACACGTATTCCTGTGGGAATGTGTCTGTGTTGGGATATATTTCACAGAGAGTATCTTTGAAAACTGATAGAAAAAAAAAATTCTGATTTATAGAATCCTATTTCCTGATGCTGTGAATAATAGTTCAGTTCTATGTTAACTGCTTTTTGGCTAGAGTAATTGATTGATTTCCTCATGCCATCATCAGCTGAGCTCTGCAAGTAGGAGAACAGGGCTGATAACCAGATGGTGAACACAATCTGTGCTCTCTCGTGTATGCTAAACTATTCAGAAACTTCAGTTTATAGGGGTACAGACCAAGGGTTAGATGTCTCTAGACGAATGTGTTTGTCAAGTTGATGATTGTGTTTACCAGGATCTTTTTATCACCAGCTGAGTCCTCTTTTAATGGCTTAGGTCACCCTGGAATTATTTCAAAAACCAGACTGATGTTAGAACTCCTGTGGGCTTGCCAGACACAAATCTGAAGTGAAGTCTGTAGTTTTCATGGTAGCAAACTCCAACCTCAAGCTCAATTATATGAATCATGGGCAAATGTTTTCATACTTGAGCAAGTTCTCACCCTTAGAAAAATTACCGTTTATTTAAAAGAGAGAGGCTACATAAAAACATTTAATAAGTTTGGGGATAAGAATCTTGACTACATTTCCCAAGGGGGAAATTGTGTGTATGTACATATGTGTGTATATGTATTCTGTATAGAATCCTGTTTCATATAGGATTGTAGTAGTATGTATGTAGTTTTAGGACCAGAAAATAGTTTTTATTTATCTGACAACCCTGCATAGTCTGAGATTTAGTTTGTATATTGAAATAATTGCCTTTGCCAGAACGTTCTAACCCCTTTGGGCACAGCAAGAAAGAATCCTGCATATATACCATATAATTTTATGATTGTATCTGGATGAGCATATATATGACTAGAGTTTCTGATTTTTATTACTTAGAGTATAAGCTATTGCTATAATAAAATCTCAAATTATAGTGGCTCAAACCAAAAAAAAAAAAAAAAAATGGTATTCTTTCTCCTAGTTCAGGGCTGTACTGCACCTGAATGGATTCAAGGATACAGGCTTTTCCACTGGTGTTCTGTCATTCACGGCGCTTTGACCATATGTCTGAAGGAAAAGCCATTCCAGCCCTCAGGAAGGAACAAAGAGGAGGAGGAACATATGGTTCTCTTCTTCAAGGTCATGAACAAGTACTTATACCGATCACTCTTACTCTCATACCGTTGACCAGAACCTAGGCACAAGGCATTCTTTAGCTTATGGCCATGCGTCCACCCGGAATACCTTGCACCATAGAAGGGACAGAGGATGTATATTGGGGACCAGATATTAGTCTCTGCCATACAAATTAAGTCGAATGTGAGTTTCCTAACATCTTTTTCTCTATTTTTAGTAGAAATGACCGTCAAATCCTATGAGACTGTTTCTCAGTCTACCCTAAAGCATGAGGGAACATGGTAATATGAGAACTTAACTTGGTTAAAAGTCTACAATATTCTATGTTCTTTATATAAAATATCATTTAGTTATTATAACCACCATGAGTAAGTATTATTCTTCCCAGTTTACAGGTAAGAGAACTAAAACTGAAGTGAAATAATCTCACAGAGCCAAGAAGTAGTAAATTTGGCACCATTAAACTTTCTACTTATTACAGAAGTTGATTCTGGAAAAAACAACTGATTTTCCCTTTCTGGGCTTCCATTTCCTCTCCTGTAAACTGAGGAGATTGGACTATTATCAGCTTTTCTCAAACTGCAGGATTTCTTAAAACATTGATTTCCAGGCCGCCTGTGGCATTTCTGCTTCAAGGTGTGGAGTGGGGCTTTTCCAACAAGTTCCCAAGTGGTGGTCTGCAGCCACACTTTGAGACCCATTGAAGTAGATGATCTTTCAGATTCTTTCCAGTCATTTCCTACCAGAGGGCCTGCGACCTGGCTAACTTCCTTCATCTCCTGCAGAGCAGAAATATTACTATTAATACTTCATGCAATGACTTCCCAATGGCTTTGGCCAAATTTGGTGATGATTCAGGAAAAGTCTCAGTATGACTTGGAGAAAAATGCTGATGAAAATTACTCCTTCATGTATTTATTCATTTACTAATTTGTTCAACCAAAGTTTATTGAGTATTCCACGTGCCAGGCATTGTGCAAAATACTGGAGACAGAGTATGATGAAAACACATCTGGCCCCTGCCTGGGATGTGCACATAGACTATGGAGAAAACAGATTATTCATTTATTGTTGTTATTGAAAAGTATAAACAGGGCCATATAAAAATAAAATGGTCTTCTCCAGAATTTTTGATGATATTTTCAGACTTTACCTAAACAGATCTACTTTCTACTGTGGTCTTAAGTCATAAATTATCTGCTTGCTCTGGCTAGCTAGTTTGATTTTTTTTCTATAGCTAGCTAGTTTAATTTTTTTTCTTGACTTTTTGAGGTATTTCTGTTGTGCCAGCTCAGTAAGTGGCATTTTCATTCAATTTTTGCCAACTTAAATGTTGCCTTCCTGTCCTAGATGAAACCTTGGCTTTGTTCAAATTTGCTTTTTCATTTTTAGCAGATAGTGACAGTTTAAATCAACAGCAGAGCAGAAACCCTTGTCTAAAGCAATTTATGCACTGTTATTCCAACGTCAATGAAATTAGAAGTCCTGGGGGGATGAATTCAAATAGTCATCTGCACCCCCACCTGTACCTCCAGCAGTGCAGCTTCTTTTTTTTTTTAAAGAATAAAAGTTTAAAGATGCAGGGTTTGTGACAGGAGGATGTCTAGCATAAAAAGAGGAGGAAAGAGAGAACAAGATGGTGGAGGAGTAGGTGGACGTGAAGTACATCTCTCTCCACGGATGCATCAAGAATACACCTTCAGACACAGAAGTGCATGCAGAACACCAGCTGAGAGAAGACAGGAGTACCTGACCGGTGGAAAAGAATATACAGAACCACGCAGAACTCGGTATGATGAAGGAACTAGGGGGAAAAACAGGAGTGTTAGTAGGACTGGACCTGCCCTCATCAGGTGGGGGAACTGAAGCAGGGATGCTATCCCCACATCTGGGAAATTGTCTGAGTCAAAGGAGAAACATTTAAGGCTGAGAGTGAAACAGCTGATCTGTGGCAGCCTAAATGGGATGAGAATCAGACAGTCCTTGCCACAGCCATACATACCCTGGACAGGGATGCAGGTCCCCTGGAAGGTGCAGCGGCTGGTAGCTGGAGTTTAGGGACTGTGGAGCAATCCCAGGGTGAGGGCTGCTGTTGACTGTGGAGAGATGGATCAAGTGGATGTGAGGGAGGATATTGTGGTGGGAAATGCCTGTGGAGGAAAGCCTGGTAGGCATGGAAACAAGGAGATACTGCTGAGTCATGCGTAGGGGGTAGAGCCATCACCATAGCCTCTCTCTCCCCGCACACCAGCATCAGGAGCTTAAGAATAGAGAGGCTGGCCCATCACACACCTGATGCACTGAGCTACAGAGTCGGACCACACCCAGGGTGCCCCTTTAAGTGACTGACGCACCAATCTACATAGTAGGACCCCAACCGGGGTGGGGGGGGGGGCCCTCTATGTGCCTGATGAGCTGAACAACAGAGAAGGACCCCAGGCAAGGGAGCCCTCTAAGTGCCTGAATGGGCAGAGCTATGGAAAAAGAGGCCAAAGAGGCCTTCTGATCGCCAGCTATAAAAGCCTGAAAAAAAGACTCTGCTAGGGCCATAACTCCTGGGGTGGAGGCAGTCTGTGTCCCTGCACACTTTGCACCATCAGGGTCCACACAAGCCAAACAGCTGCACCACCTTCACATGCAACACTCACTGGGGCAAAGCTGCCACAGGCAAAAAAAGTCTTGGGTCTATGTGCACAGGGTCACTTCAGTCATGTCCAACTCTTCGTGACTCTGTAGACTGCGGCCTGCCAGGCTTCTCCGTCAGATAGTGGGATTCTCCAGGCAAGAATACTGGAGCGTACTGGCCAATACTGGTTGCCATACCCTTCTTCAGTTCAGTTCAGTCCAGTCCCTCAGTTGTGTCCGACTCTTTGTGACCCCATGAACCACAGAACACCAGGCCTCCCTGTCCATCACCAACTCCCAGAGTTTACCCAAACTCATGTCCATTAAGTTGGTGATGCCATCCAACCATCTCATCCTCTGTCATCCCCTTCTCCTCCTGCCTTCAATCTTTCCCAACATCAGGGTCTTTTCAAATGAGTCAACTCTTCACATTAGGTGGCCAAAGTATTGGAGTTTCGGCATCAGCATCAGTCCTTTCAATGAATATTCAGGACTGATTTCCTTTAGGATGGACTGGTTGGATCTCCTTGCATTCCAGGCAGCTTTCAAGAGTCTTCTTCAACACCACAGTTCAAAAGCATCAATTCTTCTGTGCTCATCTTTCTTTATAGTCCAACTCTCACATCCATACATGACTACTGGAAAAACCGTAGCCTTGACTAGACAGACCTTTGTTGACAAAGTAATGTCCCTGCTTTTTAACATGCTGTCTAGGTTGGTCATAACTTTCCTTCCAAGGGGTAAGTGTCTTTTAATTTCACGGCTGCAATCACCATCTGCAGTGATTTTGGAACTCAAAAAAATAAAGTCAGCCATGGTTTCCACTGTTTCCCCATCTATTTGCCATGAAGTGATGGGACTGGATGCCATGATCTTAGTTTTCTGAATGTTGAGCTTTAAGCCAACTTTTTCACTCTCCTCTTTCATTTTCATCAAGAGACTCTAGTTCTTCACTTTCTGCCATAAGGGTGGTGTCATCTGCATATCTGCTGCTGCTAAGTCTCTTCAGTCGTGTCTGACTCTATACGACCACATGGACTGCAGCCTACCAGGGTCTTCCATCCAAGGGATTTTTCCAGGCGGGAGTACCGGAGTGGGGCTGCATATCTATATGCAGCCGGGAGGTTATTGATATTTCTCCCAGCAGTCTTGATTTCAGCTTGTGCTTAATCCAGTCCAGCATTTCTCATGATATACTCTGCATATAAGTTAAATAAGCAGGGTGACAATATACAGCCTTGATGTACTCTTTTCCCGATTTGGAACCAGTCTGTTGTTCCATGTCCAGTTCTAACTGTTGCTTCCTTAATCTGCATACAGGTTTCTCAAGAGGCAGGTTAGGTGATCTGGTATTTCCACCTCTTTCAGAATTTTCCACAGTTTATTGTGATCCACACAGTCAAAGGCTTTGGCATAGTCAATAAAGCAGAAATAGATGTTTTCCTGGAACTCTCTTGCTTTTTCGATGATCCAGCAAATGTTGGCAATTTGATCTCTGGTTCCTCTGCCTTTTCTAAAGCCAGCTTGAGCATCTGTAAGTTCACGGTTCACATATTGCTGAAACCTGGCTTGGAGAATTTTGAGCATTACTTTACTAGCGTGTGATATGAGTGCAATTGTGCGGTAATTTGAACATTCTTTGGCATTGCCCTTCTTTGCACCATACCCTTCTTTGGCCATACCCTTCTAGAGCACTGTATTTCCTGCTGCCCTAGCCACCAACTCTTTTGAGGACCTGGTGCTATCAGAACCCCTGCAGCCCAAGGAGCTGCACCACCGCCATACCTGGCCCTCACAGGGGCAAACCCAAGTCCTCAGGAACAAACCACAGCTGAAGACCCACATGCAGAGATGGAAATAAAACCACAATTGAAACCCAGGGGCCATGTGGCTGAGGAAGAAGACCCAGAACCTTCCCACCAGCTGTGTAAGCTGCAGCTTAAATCCACAAGATCAACTAGGCAGACTCTGTGTCTATGGAATATATAAAAAGTCATTGAGAGCTCCCACAAAAAAAAGCGCACTAGTTCTGATAGCTGTGGACATTGGAGGCAAGAACACACAGGAATGGGACTGGATTAGAATCTGAGCTGCCCCACAGCAGATCCAGAGATCAGCACCTTGTTGGAGGGCATTCTAGGGAGGTGAGGTGGACTGTGACTCCCAGCGAGGGAAAGGACTCTGACAGCAGTGACTCAAGAAAAACATTTATTATTCTTGTGTTGACTTGTTCTATAGATTCTTTTGGATTTTTTTTTCTTTTTTCCTTTTTTTCCCCTCTCTGTTATAGTTGTTGATTTTATTGGCACTATGAAATCTAATTAAGCTTTTGAGCTTTTTTATTTTTCTTAGTCAGTTTTTTTATGTTGTTAGAAACCTCTGCCTCTATGTTGGGCTTTGCAGTTCTCTGGAGATTGCCTTTTTTTTTTTTTTCTTCTTTTCTCTTTTTTTTTTAATTAAAAAAAAATGTAAGCTATTGTTATTTTTTCTACATTTATTCCTTTGCTTGCTTTTCCTACAATTCTTTCCCCCATGCAGTTAATCTTTAATGTGTATAAATCTTTATCTACCTCTGTTTAACTTTGCATATCTATTCTTTCTTTCTTTTCCTGTCAACATATTTGCTAGTTTTATTTTCATTGCTTTATTCTGCACTTAGCACCTTGCTTTCATTTTCTTTTTCCAGATTATACTTTAGTTAGTTTTGTTCTTAACTGGTAGATATAATTTTTGGTTTCCTTTATTCACCAGGTCAATCTACTGTACTTTCTTTTTGTTGGAATGTTTTGATTTTGCTTATGGGTGTATATGTATATATGTATATTGAGTCACACTTTTTATTGTTGTTACAAACCTCTGAGTCTACATTGGGCTTTTGCAGTTCTGTGGAGTTTTTCTTTCTTTTTAAAATTTTTTCTTTCTTCTTCCTTTTTTTTCTCTTCTCTTTTTTATAATTTTAATTTTTAGTTTTTTTAAACCTATTATTATTTTTTCTACATTTATTCCTTTATTTTCCTGTCCTACTGTTCTTTTCCCCTTGCATTTAATCTTTAATGTATATAAATCTTCTTCATCTACCTCTGTTTAATTTTGCATATCTATTCTTTCTTTCCTTCCCTCTCAATATGTTTGTTAGTTTTGTTTTAATTGCTTTATTCCACACTTAGCACCTTGCTTTCATTTTGTTTTTTGGTTTGTGCTTAAGTTAGTTTTGTTCTTAACTGGTAAATATAATTTTTTATTTCCCTTGTTTACCGGGTCAGTCTACTGTACTTTATTTTAGTTGGACTGTTCTGACTTTGCTTATGGGTGTATATGTATATGTGTATATTCCATTGTTTTAATTATTATTTGCCTGATTTTGTAACTGCCATTTGTCTGAGGTTCATCTTCAGTTTTTCGTTTTTGGGTATTTGTTTTAATGTCACTTAACACATCACGCCTTCCCTGGTGGCTCAGACAGTAAAGCGTCTGCCTACAATGCGGGAGACCCAGGTTCAATTCCTGGGTCAGGAAGATCTCCTGGAGAAGGAAGTGGCAACCCACTCCAGTACTCTTGCCTGGAGAATCCTATGGACAGCGGAGCCTGGTGGGCTGCAGTCCGTGGGGTGGGACACAGCTAAGTGACTTCACTCAATAATGCCGTAACAAACCACTTGTGGAATCTTCATTCCTGACCAGAGATAAGCCCTGAGCCTTTGGAGCACTGACTCCAAGACCCTAGACTACCAGAGAACTAACCCTAGGGAGTATCAAATAGAGAGAACTCACACAAAGGAAACCACTTGAATACAAGACCTGGCATCACCCAACCACCAGTAGAACCCTGTTCAGGAGGCCTCATATAAACAAAAAACAAAACAAAAATACAAATCCAATCATCAGCAGACAGGATTACTACCTCACTCAGCTTTGCCCATCAGAGGAAAAACAAACAGACAAACAAACAAAAAACTCAGCACAATCTCACCCTATAAGAAGCTTATACAAACCATCAGACTAACCTTAGGAGGGCAGAAACCGAAGGGAAGAAAGAATGCAGCCTTGAAGCCTGGGAAAAGGAGACCTCAAACACAGTAAGTTAAAAAAAAAAATCATGAAAAGGCAGGGAAATACTACACAAATGAAGGAACAAATTATAAACACAGAAGTCCAAATAAATGAAGAGGAAATAGGCAAACTACATGAAAAAGAATTCAGAATGCTGATAATAAAGATGATCAAAAACCTTGAAAATAAAATGGAGAAAATGCAAGAGTCAATTAACAAAGAGCTAGAGGAATTAAAGAATAAACATACAGAGACAAACAGCACAATTACTGTAACTAAAAATACTCTGGAAGGAATCAATAGCAGAATATTTGAAGCAGAAGAATGAATCAGTGAGCTGGAAGATAAAACGATGGAAATAACTTCAAGAGCAGAATAAAGTAAAAAGAATGAAAAGGACTGAGGATAGTCTTAGAGACCTCTGGAACAATATCCAGTGCACCAGTGTTCTAATTATAGGGGTCCCAGAAGAAGAAGAGAAAAAGAAAGGGTATGAGAAAATTTTTGAAGAAATTATAGTTGAAAATTTCCCCAACATGGAAAAGGAAATAGTCAATGAAATCTTAGAGGCACAAAGAGCCCCATTCAGGATAAACCCAAGGAGAAACATGCCAAGACACATACTAATCAAAGTAACAAAGGTTAAACACAAAGAAAGAATATTAAAAGCAGCAAGGGAGAAGCAGCAAGTAACATACAAGGGAAACCCCATATGTTTAACAGCTGATCTTTCAGCAGAAACTCTGAAGGCTAGAAGAGAATGCCTGGATATATTTGAAGTACTGAAAGGGGATAGTATACAACCAAGATTACTGGACTCAGCAAGGATCTCATTCAAAATTGATGGAGAGATAAAAAAGCTTTTCAGACAAGCAAAAGTTAAGAGAATTCAGTACCACCAAACCAGCTTTACAGCAAATGTTAAAGGGACTTATATAATCTAGAAATACAAAAGAAGAGAAAGATCTACAATATCAAACCCCAAACAATTAAGAATAGCAATAGGAACATATGTATTAATAATTACTTTAAATGTAAATGGAGTAAATGCTTGAACCAAAAGACACAGACTGGCTGAATGGATACAAAAGCAAGACCCATATATATGCTATCTACAAGAAACCCACTTCAGACCTCAAGACACATATAGACTGAAAGTGAGAGATGGAAAAATATATTCTATGCAAATGGAAAGCAAAAGAAAGCTTGAGTAGCAATCCTCATATCAGACAAAATAGACCTTAAAATAAAGAAAATTACAAGAGATGGAGAAGGATACTACATAATAATCAAGGGATCAATCCAAGAGGAAGACATAACAACTGTAAACATCTATGTACCCAAAGAAAGAGCACCTCAATACATAAGACAAACACTAACAAATATAAAAGGGAAAATTAACAGTAGCACAATAATAGTAGGAGACTTTAACATCCCACTCACACCAATGGACAGATCATCAAAGCAGAAAATAAGGAAGCACAAGTCTTAAGTGATACACTAGATGAAATGGATCTCATTGATAACTTAAGGACATTCCATCCAAATGCAGAAGAATACACCTTCTTCTCAAGTGCACATGGAACATTCTCCAGGATAGACCACATCTTGGGTCACAAATTAAACCTCAGTAAATTTTAGAAAGTTAAAATCTTATCAAGCATCTTCTCCAACCACAATGCTATGAGACTAGATTACAATAAAAAAAAAACCGTAAGAAACACAAACACATGGAGATTAAGCATCACATTTCTAAATAAGCAACAGGTTACTGAAGAAATCTAAAGGGAACTGAGAAATTTCTGGAAGCAAATGACAATGAAAACATGACAACTCAAAACCTGTGGGATTCAGCAAAAGCAGTGCTAAGAGGGAAATTTATACCAATACAAGAATACAAGTATATTACTACCTCAAGAAACAAGAAAATATCAAATAGACAACCTAACTTTATACCTAAAACAACTGGAAAAATAACAAACCTCCCCCAAAAAAATTAGTAGAAGGAAGGAAATCATAAAGTTCAGAGCAGAAATAATTGAAAAAGAAATGAAAGAAACAGTAGTAAAGATTAATAGAACTAAAAGCTGATTCTTTGAGAAGGTAAACAAAATTGACAAACCTTTGGCCAGACTCATCAAGAAAAAATGAGAGAAGAATCAAAAGTCAACAAAATTAGAAATGAAAAAGGAGCGATTACAACAATGCAGAAATATAAAGGATTATAGGAGACTACTATGAACAACTATATGGCAATAAAATGGATAACCTGGAAGAAATGGACAGATTCTCCAAGGCTGAACCAAGAAGAAATAGAAATTATAAACAACCCAATTACAAGCACCAATATTGAAGCTGTGATCAAAAATCTCCCAAAAAACAAAAGCTCAGGACCAGATGGCTTCACAGGAGAATTCTATCAAATATTTAGAGAAGAGCTAACACCAATCCTTCTAAACCTCTTTCAAAAAGTTTCCAAGGAAGGAACACTTCAAAACTCATTCTACAAGGCTACCATCACCCTGATAACCAAAACCAGACAAAGACAACACAAAAAAGAAAACTACAGGGCAATATCACTGATACACATAGATGCAAAAATCCTCAACAAAATTTTAGCAAACAATACAGCAACACCTCAAAAAGCTCATACACCATGATCAAGTTGTGTTTATTCCACAGATGCAAGGGTTCTTCAATATATGTAAATCAATCAATGTGATACACATATTAATGATTTGAAAGATAAAAACCATATGATAATCTCAATAGATGGAGAAAATACCTTTGACAAAATTCAGCACCCATTTATGATTAAAACTTTTCAAAAAATGGGCATAGAAGGAATCTACCTCAACATAGTAAAGGCCATATATGATAAGCCTACAGCATACATTATTCTCAATGGTGAAAAGCTGAAAGCATTTCCCCTAAGATCAAGAATAAGACAAGGGTGTCCACTTTTACCACTATTACTCAACATTAGTTGAAGTTGGATTAAAATTCAACATTCAGAAAACTAAGATCATGGCATCCAATCCCATCAGTTCGTGGCAAATAGATGGGGAGACAGTGGAAACAGTGTCAGACTTTATTTTTCTGGGCTTCAAAATCATTGCAGATGGTGACTTCAGCCATGAAATTAAAAGACGCTTACTCCTTGGAAGGAAAGTTATGACCAACCTAGGCAGCATATTAAAAAGCAGAGATATTACTTTGTCAACAAAGGTCTGTCTAGTCAAGGCTATGGTTTTTCTAGTAGTTATGTACGTATGTGAGAGTTGGACTATAAAGAAAGCTGAGCACAAAAGAATTAATGCTTTTGAACTATGGTCTTGGAGATGGCTCTTGAGAGTCCGTTGAACTGCAAAGCAATCCAACCAGTCCATCCTAAAGGAAATTAGTCCTGGGTGTTCATTGGAAGGACTGATGTTGAAGCTGAAACTCCAATATTTTGGCCACCTGATGCGAAGAGCTGACTCATTTGAAAAGACTCTGATGCTGGGAAAGGTTGAAGGCAGGAGGAGAAGGGGACGACAGAGGATGAGATGGTTGGATGGCATCACCGACTCAATGGGCACGGGTTTGGGTGAACTCCGGGAGTTGGTGATGGACTGGGAGGCCTGGTGTGGTGCAGTTCATGGGGTCACAAAGAGTCGGACATGACTGAGCAATTGAACTGAACTGAAGGGAGCAAAGAACTGTACACAGAAAATTATGACACTAATGAAAGAAATCAAAGGTGACATAATCAGATGGAGAGATATTCCATGTTCCTGGGTAGAAACAATCAATATTGTGAAAATGACTATACTACCAAATGCAATCTGCAGATTCACTGTGATCCCTATCAAATTACCAATGGCATTTTTCAGAGAACTAGAACCAAAAATTTCACAATTCCTATGGAAACACAGAAGACCCTGAATAGCCAAAACAGTCTTGAGAAAGAAGAATGCAGCTGGAGGGATCAACCTTCCTTGCTTCAGATTATACTACAAATCTACAGTCATCAAGACAGTATGGTACTGGCACAAAGCAGAAATATAGACTAGTGGAACAAAATAGAAAGCCCAGAAATATACCCATGCACCTATGGGTATCTTAATTTTGAGAAAGGTGGCAAGAATATACAATGGGGCAAAGACGCCCTCTTCAATAAGTGGTGCTGCAAAAACTGGACAGCTCCATGTAAAAGAATGAAATTAGAACACTTCCTAACACCATACACAAAGATAAACTCAAAATGGATTGAAGATCTACATGTAAGACCAAAACTGTAAAACTCTTAGAGGAAAACATAGGCAGACACTTGATGACATAAATCAAAGCAAGATCCTCTATGACCCACCTCCTAGAGTAATGGAAATAAAAACAAAAGTAAAAAAGTGGAACCTGATTAAACTTAAAAGCTTTTGCACAGCAAAGAAAACTATAAGCAGAATGAAAAGACATACCCTCAGAATAGGAGGATATAATAGCAAATGAAACAACTGACAAAGGATTTCTTTCTAAAATATACAAGCAGCTCATACAACTCAATGCCCGAAAAACAAACACCCCAATCAAAAAGTAGGGAAAAAAACTTAAACAGACATTTCTCCAGATGGCTAACAAACACATGAAAAGATGCTCAACTGTCTACGGCCATACCACCCTGAACGCGCCCGATCTCGTCTGAAAAGATGCTCAACATCGCTCATTATTAGAGAAATGCAAATCAAAACCACAGTGAATCCATGGCTGATTCATGTCAATATATGGGAAGAACCACTACAATATTGTAAAGTAATTAGCCTCCAACTAATAAAAATAAATGGAAAAAAAAAAAAGAAAACCAAAATAAATAAATAATTAAGAAACAAAACAAGAAAACCACAGTGAGATTATCATCTCACACTGGTCATAATGGCCATCATCAAAAAGTCTACAAATGATAAATGCTGGAAAGGGTGTGGAGAAAAGGGAACGTTCTTGCACTGTTGGTGGGAATGTAAATTTATACAGCCGCTATGGAAGACATTATGGAGATTGCTTAGGAAACTAGGAATAAACCCACCATATGACCCTGATGCTGGAAAAGATTGAGGGCAGGAGGAGAAGGGGACGACAGAGGATGAGGTGGTTGGATGGCATCACCGACTCAATGAACGTGAGTTTGGGTGAACTCTGGGAGTTGGTGATGGACAGAGAGGCCTGGCCTGTTGCTGTTCATGGGATTGCAAGGAATCGGACATGACTGAGCGACTGAACTGAACTGAACTGACTGATGACCCAGCAATCCCACTCCTAAGCATATACCCTGAGGAGACCAAAATTGAGAAAGACACATGTATCCCATTGTTCACTGCAGCACTATTTGCAACAGCTGGAACATGAAAGCAACCTAGATGTCCATCCACAGATGAATGGATAAAGAAGTTGTGGTATGTATACAGAATGGAATATTACTGAGCCATAACATGGAGTGCATTTGAGTCAGTTCTAATGAGGTGGATGAATCTAGAACCTATTATACAGAGTGAAGTAAGCCAGAAAGAGAAAGGTAAATATCATATTCTTATGCATATATATGGAATCTAGAAAAATGGTACTGAAAAATTTTCTTACAGGGCAGCAGTGGAGAAACAAACATAGAGAATAGACATGTGAACGTGGGGAGAGGGGAGGAGAGGGTGAGATGTATGGAGAGAGTGACATGGAAACTTACATTACCATATGTAAAATAGGTAGCCAAGGGAAATTTGCTGTGTGGCTAAGGAAACTCAAACAGAGGCTCTTTACCAACCTAGGGAAGTGGGATGGGGAGGGAGATGGGAGGGAAATTCAAAAGGGAGGGAATATATGTATACCTATGGCTGATTCACGGAGAAGGCAGTGACACCCCACTCCAGGACTCTTGCCTGGAAAATCCCACGGACGGAGGAGCCTGGTAGGTTGCAGTTCATGGGGTCACTCAGAGTCCGACACGACTGAGCGACTTCACTTTCACTTTTCACTCTCATGCATTGGAGAAGGAAATGGCAGCCCCCTCCAGTGTTCTTGCCTGGAGAATCCCAGGGACGGCGGAGCCTGGTGGGCTGCCGTCTGTGGGGTCGCACAGAGTCGGACGCGACTGAAGCGACTTAGCAGCAGCAGCAGCATGGCTGATTCATGTTGAGGTTTGACAGAAAACAACAAAATTCTGTAAAACAATTTTCCTTCAATAAAAAATAATTAAAAAGCCAAAAAGGGGGAAAGGAAACAGTGTCCTGATAATGGTCATTGTTTGTTGAGTGTGGGTTATGTGCCAGGAACTGTTGCCAAGCACTTTATTTGAATTATCAAGTAAATTTTCTGACAAACCAATGAGGTACAGGTCCTAATACTATCTCCTTTTACAGATATGAAAATCAAGGCTCACAGAGTTTACATAACTAGCCTAAAGTCTTCATAGCCATTTGGTGAAGGAGCAGGAATTCAAAACCAGGCCTGTATTACTCCGAAAGCTCATGCTTTTTACCAGTAAATTACATCCCCAATCACTTCATGCATTTTTCATGGGGATGGTGCTGAATCATTCAGCTTACTGGTTTTCTGACTCATCTCACTGAACAGGGCCAGATCCAATATGTCTTCTGCACTCTGTCTGTTTCTCCCTGTCCTTTTTTCCTAGCATAGTGCACCTACTCTGTCACCTTCTTTCTTTCCATTGGCCGTAAAGCAGTAGCTTCTTATGGACTGTTCCCGTGATACAGTAGAAGTCTGGTAAGTATGCCAGGGAGTAGAAGTACATTTGTTCAGGACTATAATGTTTCTTGAAAGGGATATTCAATCACAGATTTGACTTTTTTATGAGCCTCATCTATATCCTTGTGATTGGAAAAATGCTTCAGTAAGGAATGCCTCCATGAAGTTTCACTATCACGTGCATTTATTTTTAAAGATTTGGCAATAAAAAGCACTCAAATTATTGATAATACATAATTAATATAAAGTAAATAATATGTGTTTTAAAATAAAATTCACTACCATAGTGATGAGAATATGTGTTTTTATTTTTTTCTAAGCCAAAGATAGATGGATTATCCATCACTAAGGAATATGTAAACACATTAATCTGGGGACTTAGTTTTTCTCTTCTTATCAGAAAAAAAAACCTGATTCTCTTCTTCAGAAGAAAGAGTGATTTTTTTTTTTAAGCTCATTGAGATGGTTCCAAAAGTTTTGGCTAGCAAACACCTTTTTAAAAAATCAATTTTTCAATAATTTAGAGTGAATCAGACCCTTATAGTTACATTTCCTTTAAGAGATATGCTTTCACAATAATTAAAGTTGAGGCAGCTTTGTAGCTCTTGAGATAATGTTCTCAGAAAATGTCCTTTGATTTGCTGTGAACCCCAAAGCTTTGAGAAAACTGAATAGGACTGGGATTACCTTCCCCCCTTCACTGCCAGCTAGTGGCACATGACCCAGAGGTACATGCCCACCTCATCTATGTACTCTTACCCTTTTCTTAACAAAATTCAGACTTGTAGCTGAATATAGGTATTTTTACATTTCCTGGCTTCCTTTGCAGCTGCATATGTTCATCTAAGCTTTGGCCAACGTGATGTAAGCAGAAATATTCTGTGGAATTCCTCAGAGACCTCCTTTAAGTGGGGAGAGGGGCATCAAAAAGGCACTCTTCCTTCATACCTGAGTCAAGTAGACTAGCTGGAGTTCTTGCAGCCCTTTTAGATAAGGAAAACAAGAGCCATACGTCAAGAATGGCAGAGTAGTGAGCATTTGTGGTGCTACAGTACCTGCTTTGAATTTGCTCTTTCGACTTCCTTTACAAGAGAAATTTGTTTTTGTTTTTTATGTCAACCTTTTATGGGTTTGTAACTACATTTGTTATAACTAACAAAAATAGTGACTCGGCAGGTTTGAGGAAACAGTAAGAACATGAACATAATAAGTTTAGCTGTATTTATTTATTGAGCCCCTTCTATGTGCCAGGAACTATTCTGAGAGCTTTATTTGTTATAGCTCACGTAACTCATTCAAAAGTCTTCTAAGAGACTATTATGCCCATTTTACACGTGATAAAACAGAGGCATAGAAGGGTTAAATCACTTACCCAGTTTCATACAATGAAGCCAGTAGTTGAAACCAATCTAGGTCTAGAACTTTCTCTAAACCTCTGTGGGGATGTGACTTGACAACATTTCAAAAGCAAGTAAAAGCTAGATATTTGCTAAGGTGTGTTTTATAGCTGTGTGCTCAGTCATGTCTGATTCTTTGCAACCCCGTGGACTGTAGCTCACTAGGCTCCTTGACCCATGGGATTTTCCAGGCAAGAATGCTGGAGTAAGTTGCCATTTCCTCCTCAAGGGGATCTTCCTGACTCAGGGATTGAACCCCAGTCTCCTTTGTCTTCTGCACTGCAGGCAGATTCTTTACGTGCTGAGCCATAGATCAGAAGAAAAGGCCAGATTCAGACTCCAGCTTTTCCCTATATAGCAGGTTTATCCCCTATACCTGACTGTCGCTGTGTTGTGTCCTCTGTAACTTTGCTGAACTCCCCCTCTGCCTCAAACTTCCCATGTGACAGTACCTGACCGTGTGTATTGGGCATCCACTCTGGGCCTGGCACGTTGCCAGGCACGTAAATGTATTCATGACAACCCTGACCAAAAGACTGCACAGGTTGGTCAGAGAGTTGAGACCTGAACCTTTGAGTAAAGCTGAGAAACAAGAGAACTACAGAATAACATTACCACACCCAGGGAACCCATGAGTGTTTCCAAAACTGAAGTGACAGCCCATAATTAAGTGCTGTGTGAGCAGGAAGAAATCAATATTGTGAAGCAAAAGGAATGGAAATCTTTGGGATCCAAAGCTCTCAGGGAGCAAGTCTCTTACTAAGGGTAAATTCTGGGTTAATGTTGGTGAAATCAGTCAGTGAGGGGGTTCTTGCAGAGTTGGTAAGATTGGCTTGGTAGTAGGTAAATTAGGCTGCCCTCCCCTTTCTGCCCTTTCTGTGTCACAGGTTTAGTTCCTTCAGTTCCACGCTTACCTGCTTTGGTACCTAATCCTCTTCTCGCTGCTGGCCATGCTTTCCCAGCCTCTCTCCCTAGATAAGTTCTGCTCATCCTTCTGCTCTCAGTGACCTACAAGGAGGCTCTTCTCAGTAGACCAGATCTCTCTGATATACCCTCTGAATGTGGTAGAACCCATCAAAATGGAAGATTTGGTTCTAAAGTCAGTGCCTATTGTGAGAATTTTGTCAGCCAGAATTACTCTTGAAAATCCCGTAGGCAGCAAGATCCACAGTGAAACTGACGAAACAGCAGAGGCAAAGATTCAGTAGTTTTTCTTCCTTTGAGATACTGGTCTATTTTAGGGTCTAAGTTTATGAAAGAATTATATCACATTCAGCTGAGCACCCCTGGGAGCTCAGGTAGGAGACCATGATATAAGTGGTGCCCTCTGAAGTTGTTCAGGGCCTGCAGAACTGTGCACAAAGGCTTGTTAAGAATTATATGTAACAATAGGAGACACACTATGAGAAAATCAGAGCTGAAGCCAAAACCCAGCAAAGAGCGGATTTATATCCTACTCTAGGTCTGGGTTCCCTGAGTGGGATGGTGAAATAAATCAATTGCATTATTTATATTGCTTAATTTCTCTCTGCATCTTCATTTGCTTCCTGAATCCTGTGTGCAGTTGAATTTGTGTCATTTTTATGCAAACCACAAATCTTGTGCACTTCCTTTTATAACACTCATTATGTTTGAATTTTTCATGGATTGTTTGTAATTATGAGCTTAATGTTCATGCTCGATTACACATTCCATGAGGGCAGGAGCATGTCCACCTGCTGTAGCTCAGAACCAACACAGTACCTGATTCAGTTTTGCCAGGCAGTTCCTTGCCAAACACTGATGTGGCTTTCTAGTCTCCGGCAGCTTTCTCAGTTACTTAGGGCTGAAATCTGGAGCTGCTGAGGCACTCAGTTAAGCCTGCAGGGAGATAAAACCTGTCTGGGCTGGTGCTGCTCTAATGCTGCAGAAACTCCTGAAACTGATAATTATCCAGAGACACTTGATATATGAAAGGCCTTAGGAGCTTTGGACCACCTTGGCTCATTAGCACCTCGTTAAGCCCCCCACCTCTAAATGCTCTTCTCACCATTCCCGCTGCCAGCCCCAGGCCCTGAGGCTTCTCCCCAGCCTGCCTTTGACTGAGGCCTTTTCACAAGTGAACTTCACTGCAGTGTGATCTTGAGCATATGTCACTGTTGGTTTCCGAAAAGGCAACCAGGTAACACCAGCATGATCTCCTCCCTCTTAGTTTTTTTCTTTTATCTTGCAAAAAAAGTAAAAGTAAAGGGAACTAATGAAAAGTCAAAAAGTAAATGAAAGCAGAAAACAATCTTACCACTCGAATACCCCAATACAGTTTTAATTAACTTTTGCCTTTTTTTCCTGGACAGTTTAACACAATTAAAACCCCTATTTATATACTAGTTTATGACTTGAAGTCTTTAAAGTAACACTATTATGTATTCATATTTCTATTTTTCATTATGCCCTTTATAAGCATAATTTTAATTATAAAGTAAAATTTTCTGAAAACATGAAAATAATTTTTTTATCTAATGTTGCTCTTATAAAGTAACAATAGACACTTACAGGTTGTCCTTATTGGATACAAAGAATCTGGCCGTGTCATTTTCTCAGATCTCATCCTCCCAACTCTGGAATTCTGTAAGAAAATGGCTGAACACTCTTAGGATATGTAAAAGCAAAATATCATATTTCAACTCTCAATTGTTTTAGGGCCAGTGGCTAAGTTAGTTCTACAACTCTACCCATCATTTTGATAATAACTATTGTTCATTTGTTTTGCATGAACTGTCTGGTCCCACACTAGTATATGCATCAAGAGAGATGTAATCTCTCTTCGTCGTGTGATTCCTCTATTTCCTCCAAATTTTTGCTATCTTTTGAATCTGCCTGCTTATTTGGGTGTCTGTCTTTTGTATGAGAGGCTGTTTCTTCAGATGCTCAGGTGATTCTTGGCTGTTTATATTTGAGAATGGGGTACTAAATAACTGATCAAAAATTCTGTTACAGGGCTTATCAGCACAGTTCTCCCTATAGGGCAAGCTGGATGGTTTGCTTACTATGAGGATCTTTGAATTTCTTCTCTTGCTTTTATTGGAGTCCCCAGGGGAAAAAAAAGAACTTCCAATATTTTAATATCCCATAGCAGGGATACAGGCCTGGCTTCTTGAGTTCAAGAAAGCAGCGTAGGAACGAGGTTGGATGTCTCTGTACTCATTATGACATCTTTTGCTGTTTCTTTCCTCTTTGCACTTTATCTTCCCTATTCTCACTTGTCTGGTATCCTGTATCCAGATCCAATTTTGCTCTTTCCAGGGAGTAAGTGTCGTCTTTGGCCAGGTTGGGGAAAGGGATGGTCATGCCAGTGTAATGTCAGTGTTGAGCTTACCTTTTTATTAAGTAGGCTTTCAAGCAGACCTCCTATTTTCAACCACAAGTGTCACTTCCAGAGATAATGTGTACCACTAGATTCCTAAGCCTTTGGGGGTTCTGCAGGGCAGATTGTGTTGCTTCTTAGCTTTCCTAACAACCAGTTTAGGATTCAGGTCACTTAGGGTTCATGGCTCTTCTTTCCAAGCTTCCAAAAGTTTATTGCTGCTGTCACCTTTTACATATTTTTGGCCTTATTTCTTTTAAAAGATGTGCCCTCGTACCTCACACTCACCAGGATGAGAGTGTTAGCAAGAATGTAGAGAGATTGAAAGTTCTGTGTATTGTTGATGGAAATGTAAAATGGTGTGTCCACTGTGGAAAACAGTATGGTGGTTCCTCAAAAAATTAAAAATAGACTTATCGTGTGATCCAACATCCATTTTGGGTATATACCCAAGAGAATTGAAGACAGGACTTGAAGAGGTATATGTGTACATCCCTATTTAAAGAAGCGCTATTGACAATAGCTGTGTCCAATGACAGATGAACAGATAAAATGTGGAATAGACATACAACGGAATATTATTCAGCCTGGAAAAGGAAGGAAATTCTGACACCTTCAAAGATGAACCTTGGAAACATTGAGTGAAATAAGACAATCACAAAAGGTCAAATACTATATGACTCCACTGGTATAAGGTACCTAGAGTAGTTAAATTCAGAGACAGAAATTAGAATGGTGGTTGCCAAGGGCCAAGAGCAGGGGGAGAATGGGGGTTTATTGTTTCATGCATACAGAGCTACAGTTTTGCCAGGTGAAAAGAGTTCTGGAGATAGTTGATACTGATAGTTACATATAAGTGTGAATGCACTTAATTGCACACAGAGCTAAAAATGGTTAAATGGTGAAGATTTTGAATTTTATGTTGTGTTTATTTTACTGCAGTTTGAAAAAGAGGGATACCCCTTTATTTCTACTTCACTCCCCACTTGAGAGGGAGAAACTAATACGCTCAATCTGTTATGTAAATAGAAGCCCATTATTTCCTATTTTATAGGAAGCCTTCTGGAACCTAAATGACTTGCCCTGGTCACAGAGCTAGTCACTGGTGGGTGAGAATTTGATCTCATTCTGGGAGGAAGGCTGGGGCTCTTAACTGTTGTGATACATTGATTGATTCATTCATTCAGCAACCAGCAAATATTCTTTTAGCATCTTCTTTGTTTCATCATTCTTGACGGTAACAGTGAGCCCAGATGTTAAGCTTATATTGCATTACAGTGAGAGGAAGGGATTCCATACAATAGCAAGAACATATACAGACAAGACAGTGGCAAATATTGATGCGTGTCATGATTGAAACAAAATGCTGACTTCAGTATGGTGGTGGGGAACACTTTTGAGTTGAGACCTTAAAGTGGAGATGGTTTCAGCAATGTGAACATGTGGGCATGAGAAACAGCATGTGTTTAGGCCTCAGGAGGGTTTAAGACTGATTCTTTTAAGGAAGTCAAAAAGACCAGTTTAGCAGAATGTAGTCAGAGAGGGGATTGGCAAGAGGCAGGGTAAAAGGTTTTTTAAATGTGGAGCCTCATGAGCCTTGAAGTAAGGCAGACGGAGCTTTCCTCAGGGTGATCAGAGAAAGCCACTGGAGGGTTTTCAGAAGGGGAATGATGTGATGATTTTGCCTTTTAGCATGTGGTTGACTTTCACCAAGTGTCTACCATATAGCAAGTGCTTAGGTAGACACCAGAAATGCAACAATGAGCAGACTCTGTGGCCCACAAGGAAATTATAGTCTGCTCAGAAAGAAAGAGCAGACAATGCCATGAAAATATAGCAGCCTAGCCCACAGTGTACACTCTGAGACTGAAGGTGATTTTTAGGAAAAAAATTTCCAGGATCAGTATAGAAATCCATCTATAGTTCAGCTTGGCCTTTCCCAAATAAAACACCAAGAGCTTTATTTATTTCCCAAATAAAACACCCAGTGTTTGTTTTAAATGACATTTTTGAACTCATGGAGCGGGAAATACACCCTGGGAAACACTGAATTAAGGAAAGATGACAATTGAGCCATATGCCGGGTGAGATGGCCACGCTGAGAGGAGAACGAGCACAGTTCAGGGTGTGGAAGAGGTGGGCATTCAGGGTGGCCGTCCAGAAGGAGCTGAGCCCTGAGTTGCTTCCTATGCGGAAAGAGAAGTTAGCTATGTGAAGGAGCAAGGAAACGGATATTCCGTAGAGAAAGAACAGCCTGAGTACAGACGTGGAGACCCAAATAGCCACTTCATTATCCTAGGAAAATAGATGAACAGATTTCGAGCAGGACAGGATCCATTTGCTTGTGTCACTCTGCAGTGGGAAGAGTTGTTTTAAAATGGAGATAGTGGAATGTAGTTCTCCTAACCTGGATTTTAGTGTGAAGTGCTTATTTCTGCTCTCTAGCAGGCCCCTGTCCTCTGTTGCCCCGTTGGCGTCTCTCACGTCCCCAGTATCCTTTCCTCAGCCTTTTTCCCCCTGCCCTGCACACACCGTGCAGCTCTGTCTTGGGAAGGACAGACAGAAGCCCCTCGCTGGGCACTTTTCCCACCTATGTCAGGTGGCTCAGCCTTCCTGGAAACGTGGATTTCCTGTGAGTACCTGCAGCTCAGTAGCACCATCCTTTCTGCCTTTACATTGTTTCCACATCCTCTCACATTGTGGTGTTCCCTTCCACATCCTTCCACGTTCATTTGCATCTCATTGGTGCAAGGCAACATAATGAGAGGATGTCATATTTCCCACAGGAGAGAGTCTCACTCACAGCAGGACCCAAGGAAATGGAAAGGCACCTTGCAGATACCCAACAATCTCACTTCTGTGTGCTCAGCCCCTTCTGTCTGATAGAATAGAGGTACTTTACGTGGAATTTGCTTTCCTCATTGTTATTAGATGGTTGAAAGAAATAGCTTCTGCTTCTTTAGTACTTACAAGGTACCAGACACTGTGCCAAGTGTTGTATACTATCATTTAATTTTCACAACCCTAAGTATGTGTTATTAGTTCTGTTATGCACATGAGGAGAAAGGGACTGGGGAGTCATTCGCCCAAGGTCACTCAGCTGATCAGAAGAGAGGCCATTGTTTAAACCAAGGGTGCATTTGTGAAGTTCACTCATCCAATACACAGTGTCATTAAATGATTTAATTGTAAACATTTTCTGGGGATTCTGTGCTTACACCTGCTTATGCTTCAGGCTCACTAGGGAAACTTTTAAAAATAAGGGTTCTCAGGCCCCACTTTAAAACCATTGAGCAAAAGTCATATGGGGCCTGGGAACTGCGTTTTCGAAGGCCCTCTAGGTGATAATGCAGTTGTTGTTCAGTTGCTCAGTCATGTCTGATTCTTTGCGACCCTATGGACTGCAGCATGCCAGGTTTCACTGTCCTGTTTCACTGTCCTTCACCCATCTCCCGGAGTTTGCTCAAACTTATGTCCATTGAGTCAGTGATGCCATCCATCCATCTCAGCAGTGGTCTTCATCAAGATGGCTTGGAGGGCTATTTGAGCCGCGCCCCAGAACTTCTGCTCCTGGAGGTCTGGAGTGCAGCCCAAAAATGTGCCTTTCTAGCAGGTTCCCAGTTGCCGTTCATGCTGCCACTGGGGAACCTGCTTTGACAACACCAGTCTGATGCAGCAGGTGAAATATAAGGGAACAGAGCAAAGTGATGAGAACAGGAGAGTTAGCATTTAGAAGGCAAATGCTAATGCAGTTTCCTTTTCTTAAGTCCTTGAGGTTTCAATTGATTCTGACCAAACATTTAAATTCAGAAATAGGAAGGGGGATGTTGAAGTGGGTTTAGAGTCAGACAGCTGGCATCAGTTCCCAGCTTCACCACTTATGAAGGCTCTGGGCTCCAGTTTCCCTAGCTGAAAAATGGCACTGCTCATAGCTGCCTCCCAGACATTTCATAAAAGAGGTCTCACTCCCCATCTCTTCCCTTTCTACTTACCTTAGGAAAGAATCGTGAAATCCCAAAGGCTTTACCTTTAGTCTTTAGTTCAGGAGGTTTCTTCAGGCTGTGGAAGCAAGCTCTAGTGTGAATTCATTTTGTGAATTAGTTAGGCCTGATACAGTTGGTATCTCTTCTGACATGTTTTCCTGCTCCTTCACTGTCCCTGAGAGCATATGCAAGGTGGAAAAATGGTAGAATCCTGGAGCATCTGTTGGGTAGGCCACTAGCTCATGGCGGAGTGTTGGCTCTGGGGAGAAAGCAATATCAGCCTTCCATTGGAGAGGGAGGCTAGGATTACTAAGCAGAATCTTACCGAGGGAATTTGCAAGCACATTTGGAAGACTGTCATTTTCTCAGAAAGGAAGAGTAGAGCTAATAGCAACACCCAGGCTTTGGGAAACAAAAGGAAATGAATTTTACAACCAGAGCAACTAGATCCTAACTTCAACCCTGCTACTTATTTGAAGTGGAACTCAAACATGTTATAAGTCAATCCTGTATCTTGGTTTCTTCATCTACAGTATGGGGATGACCTCTGCTCCCTCACAGGCTTAATAAGAGACTTTAAATGATGTAAGAAGCATAAAGCGCATTGTATCATGCTTGGATCACAGTTGGTGCTTAATGCAATGTGGCCCCTTCCATTATTTCCTTCTATATAACTTCATGTCTATGGGGGAAAAAGAAGAAAATAAAATACTTAAGGAAAGTCAGTTAAGTGCCTTGCAGTATGCTAGGCTCTTTTATATTCATCATCTTACTCATTTCTTCATAGCATTCCTTTTGTGTACTATTCTCCCCAGATTATACAACTTAAGCACATAACCTAAATTTTTATAGCTGGTAAATGTTGAAGTGGATTTGAACCCTAGTATGTCTAAATCCAACACCTGTGTTCCTTCCATCATATCTCACTGTTTGAGCAAGGAACCTGAGACAGTGTCCATCTAAGGAAGAAGATGCAGGTGTTTTGGGTGTGACCTTTCCGGCTGGAAAAAGTTGTCATACTTTTGCCTTGTTTTTCTAGTTCCTTAAGGATGTGAGCTGTTGGAGAATATTAGACATTTATTTGCGGCTCCTCCTTCTAAGTGAGGGATAGCAGAAGTGCCATTCCTAAACTCCTCAAGTGAGCCATGGTGCCGTGTGGATGAGGATTAATTCAGAGATGTTCTTCACAATATTACTTATAAAAAGAATGGTTAGAAATGACAGTGTTGATTTTTATCTGAGCCCTGTGCCCCTGGAAAGCTGGGAATGTTTACAAATGCCCCCAAGCTTTGTGTTCCAGGAAATGGGTGCTGTAGAGAATTGTCCTTCCTTGTGTGACTTGGATAAGACTCATGGATGGCTCCTTTGTTTATTTCCAACAAGGCCAAACACAACCCTCCACATTCCCATTCTTTGCTTTATGAATGATTAGCTGCACTGCATGTCCCCACTGATCATTTAGAACAAAATACAGGTTTAACCATACATTGTGCTTCCTCAGGCCCCTGACCTTTGGCCCACCCTCAGCCTGAACCAACATACAGCCCTCCTTAAGAGTCTCATATTAGGGTTCTCCAGAGGAACAGATGAATAGGGTGCATGTGGATGAGAGCATGTGCATTTTATAATGAATTGGTTCACGCAGTTGTAGAGGCTGGCAAATCTCAAGATCTGCAGGGTAAGTTGGCAAAGTGGAGACTCAGGAGAGCTGATGGTGTATGTAGTTCCATCCTGAAGATGGCAGGTTGGAGACTCAGGAAGAGCTGATGTTTCATTTCAAGTCCAAAGGCAGGAAAGAAGCCTATGGCAAATTGAAAGGTTTTCAAGCAGAAAGGATTCTGTCTTAGTGGGGGTTGGAGTTCAATTCAGGTCTTTGACTGATTAGATGAGGCCCACCCACATTAGGGAGGGCATTCTGCTTTATTCAGTCTGTTGATTTAAATGTTCATCTCATCCTAAAACACCTTCACAGACGTAGCTAGAAAAACATTTCATCAAATATCTGGGCACCCTGTGGCCTAGTCAGGGTAACATGGTAAATAAACTATCATGGGTCCCTCCCCAAAATAGACTGGCCTCAAGGTAAAACACTCTGATCTACTCTCTAATCACACCACTCTTTTTTGCCATTTCCCTACACTTTATTCTTTCTAGCCTTGTTTAGTCTATAAAAGACACACAATTTATGTGCAACTCTTGGGACACTTACAGATTTTATGGTTACAATATTCTCCCTATTGCAGTAAATTTTCCTCCCCTGTTGGAAAAACCCCTTTACCCCCTTATAATAATCCGTACTAAGTCTCTCCTAGTGATCACCCACCTAGAGCCAGACATCCTGGAATGAGAAGTCAAATGGGTCTTAGGAATCATCACAATGAAAAAACCTACTGGAGGTAGGCATTCCAGCTGAGCTATTTTACATCCTAAAAGATGATGCTGTGAAAGTGCTCCACTCAATATGCCAGAAAATTTGGAAAACTAAGCAGTGGCCACAGCTGGAAAAGGTCAGTTTTCATCCCAATCCCAAAGAAAGGCATTGCCAAAGAATCTTCAAACTACCGCCCAGTGGCACTCATCTCACACACTAGCAAAGTAATGCTCAAAATTCTCCAAGTGAGGCTTCAATAGTATATGAACTGAGAACTTCCAGATGTTCAAGCTGGATTTAGAAAAGCCAGAGGAACCAGAGATCAAATTGCTAATATCTGTTTGATCATAGAAAAAGCAACAGAATTCCAGAAAAACATGTACTTCTGCTTCACTGACTGCACTAAAGTTTTTGACTGTGTGGATCACAACAAACTGTGGAAAATTCTTCAAGAGATGGGAATGCCAGACCACCTTACCTGCCTCCTGAGAAATCTGTATGCAGGTCAAGAAGCAACAGTTAGAACTGGACATGGAACAACAGACTGGTTCCAAATTGGGAAAGGAGTATGTCAAGGCTGTATATTGTCACCCTGCTTATTTAACTTAAATGCAGAGTACATCATGCAAAATGCTGACTGGATGAAGCAGAAGCTGGAATCAAGATTGCCAGGAGAAATATCAATAACCTCAGATATGCAGATGACACCACATATGGCAGAAAGCAAAGAGGAACTAAAGAGCCTCTTGATGAAAGTGAAAGAGGAGAGTGAAAAAGCTGACTTAAAACTCAGCATTCAAAAAACTATGATCATGGCATCCGGTCCCATCACTTCATGGCAAATAGATGGGAAAACAATGGAAACAGTGAGAGACTTTATTTTCTTGGGCTCCAAAATCATTGCAGATGGTGACTGCAGCCATGAAATTAAAAGATGCTTGCTCCTTGGAAGAAAAGTTATGACCAACCTAAACATCATATTAAAAAGCAGAGACATTACTTTGCCGACATAGTCAAAGCTATGGTTTTTCCAGTAGTCATGTATGGATGTGAGAGTTGGACTGTAAAGAAAACTGAGCACCGAAGAATTGATGCTTTTGAACTGTGTTGTGGGAGAAGACTCTTGAGAGTTCCTTGGACTGCAAGATCAAACCAGTCCATCCTAAAGGAAATCAGTCCTGAATATTCATTGATGCTCAAGCTGAAGCTCTAATACTTTGGCCTCCTGATGTGAAGAACTGACTCATTGGAACAGACTCATGCTGGGAAGGATCAAAGACAAGAAGAGAAGGGGACAACAGAGGATGAGCTGATTGGATGGCATCACTGACTCGATGAACATGAGTTTGAGCAAGCTCTAGTAGTTGGTGATGGACAGGGAATCCTGGCCTGCTGCAGTCCATTGGGTTGCAAAGAGTCGGACCCAAATGAGTGATTGAACTGAAGTGAAGCCTCTCCTAGGTCAATTTAGATTTGTTTTTAATTTGACAGAAACAAACTAAGTTTCTGAAACTAAGGGCTTAGTTAAATAATATGGCACATCCATATTACAGAATGATACATTTTCAAAAAGAATGTACTCACTGATGAGTAAAGAAGTCTGTTACATACTGCTGAGTTAAAAAGGCAAATTATAAAATTGCATACTTGTAATATCCCTTGTACATAAAGGCAAACGTGTATGTATGGTATGTGCATGTGTGTTCAGTTGTGTCTCTTTTCAAGACTGTGGACTTTAGTCTGCCAGCTGCTCTGTTCATGGGATTTCCCAGCCAAGAATACTGGAGTGGGTTGCCATTTCCTCCTCCAACGGATCTTCCCAACCCGGGGATCAAACCTGCATTTCCTGCATTAGCAGGCAGATTCTTTACCAGTGAATCACTGGTACCTTAATATATTAGTAGGGTATTCTCTATGTGTTTCAGGGGTAGTTATCTCTGGGAGAAGGAAATAATGGGAAATTTCTTCTGCTGTCTTTTTGTAGTGTTTGAATTGGCTGTAAGGAATTTGTATTATCTTTGAAAACTAGAGAGAAAAAAGACCCACAGTTTTTCTACATATGTTTCTGCATAATAGCTTTGTGATCTTGATTTTTGTTTAAAAAATAGTCAATTCTGGCTATGCAAGCCAGGGCCTGGTGGATTAACCTCATAGACACCTCCCCCTACCCACCCCATAGATGTCCACCCTTGTTCACCTTCCCGAGGCTACACAATCCCAAAACTCTCTGCAAAAGGCAGAATCCTGCAGTTTGTCTGTTTCTCCTCCTGACCCAGGACACGAAAGCCTGTTAGAAATCTGGGCTAGCTCCCTCTGCACCCCGTTCCCCCTCTGGGAATCATCCATGTGGCCACTGTGAAAGGATGAGATGGCCAGTGACACTTCTGGGCTCTGAGCCAGCTTTCCTTTTGGGCACGGTCTGTTCAGCCTCCCCGCTCCTGTGTCCAGAGAATGAGACTTTGAAATGGAGAAATTAGATTTTGTTTTATTTACAAAGCTTAAGGTTGCATCTTCTTATCACTTGAGCATTTTCCCCAAAATGTCCATGAACCTTCTCTCTTCCCAACATACACACTGGATGAGCCAGACAGAGACTTAAAGGACATTAAGTTAGAGCATCATGTTTGGAAACTTTTCCTACTAAATTCCCATGGTGACATGGTTGAGGGCTTCAGGGATTTTACTCTGACATTTGGCTCAATGCCAACCTGGCATATTCCACTCCCGCTTGTGGGTCCTTCAGTGCCAGCATCTTCGCTCACTCAGAATGAGGTCACTGTCTTTGTGGTTAAATAGTGGACACTTTCTGCTCTTCACTTTTTGTTCTACAGCACAGCCTTAGAGCTTGATGCTGGGACAGAGGGAAGGCAAAAGGAGAAAGGGGTGGCAGAGGATGAGATGGTTAGATAGCATCACCAACTCAATGGACGTGAATTTGAGCAACCTCTGGCAGGTAGTAGAGGACACAGGAACCTGGTGCGCTGCAGTCCATGAGGTCGCAAAGAGTCCAACATGACTTACAGACTGAGCAACAACAGCCTTACGGACCTACAGTTTTCCAGCGCCAGATTACCATCACTGCCCTCTAGAATACCTTCCCATCACAGTTTCTCACTATAGATTAAGTTCTGGATTAGAACCCCTGAACCTCAGCCCCCAGATCTGGATGTCTCATAGATGTCAGGGCTAGGGCATCCATCACTTTGGGGCATTTTCTCTCTAGTTGAACCAAATCAGAGTTATGTATTGATTCCATTTGGGGAGGGGGGAGTTCTGGTTTTTGGAAAAAAGTTAAAAAACCACAGCCACATTCTGTTTATTCATATATTTTAGATGTTTCTAAGCTTTGGTAATAAAAGAATCTAACTTCTTAGAACAACAAACTCAGCCCTTTTTGCCTTTATGTGCAGTGTTTCTCTTTGTAGCTTGGCTATTGAAATAAAATAGCTATTAAACAGCTGTTAAATTGAATTCTTCATAGCAGCCTCTCTTTACCCAGTTGAATTCACCATACATCCCCCTCTCCTTCTTTATATGTACATTTGTATGTCTGTATCTGTGTATTTATATCCCCTTGAAGGATCTCAAAACCCTGAGACCCTGGTCTTTTAATATTTTCTGAGTATTGTTGAGTTTTGCTGTTAAACCTGACCAAAGGGACACGTTGTTGTCTGCTTTCCATATTCTGTCTGGTAAATGGTTGGTTGTCAGGACAACAGCATAGAGGGTGGAGGGTCACTGATAACCACATGAATTCTTTAAACAAATGTGATGAGAGCAAATTCCAGGGTGTGCTTGAGAGCCATAAAAGAAGAGGAAAGGTTTCAGACAGGTCCTTCCTTTTACAGATTTGATACTCCCTTAAACAGTAGCTTCAGTTGGAGTTGCTCATACTTTTATTAAAAACCCTGAATCAAGGCACTGGTCTTGTTGGACAGTATGCTTGTCCTTCCAGCATTTTAAACAGGGCTTGAATAGCACCCCAACTTGAGCACCTGTACTCTTGACAGAGGCCCCAGGACAGCACTGGGGTTCCCCGTTGTGTCTCTCTAATAGACTGAGTAAATGTCCAACACATACTGTAGAAATGAATGATCTCAAGTCCTCCCAGTGTCCCTTTTAAATGGTTTTATGATTTATATCTGCAAAGAAAATCAGAATCCAGAAACTTTAAGTAGCTTTGTCCAAGGCCCTTAAAAGTCTGAAGGTGGGACTGGACACAGAACTAGAACATGTTTCATTCTGACTCCTAAGACCACTCTTTTCATTATAGCATACTGACTCATTGCAAAACTTACTAGCTATAAGGAATAAACATTTTAAAATGACAGAACTCTCCTAAGATACAGTATATACTTTTCAAAACAGGAGTGGAAAACCTTTTTTCAAGGTAAAATCATTGGAGAATAAAGGAATAGTATGTAATTTGCTATTCATTGAAAATAAGCAATTAATTCTGCCCTCCAGGGTGAATTTATGTCTCGCTTATTTGCACATGAAAGTACAAGATTGGCTTCATTTATATGAAACTAAGACATCTGGTTGGGAAGTGAAAAATTTGGTCAATTACCTGAATCATGTTTGGTCTACATGATAGAAAAGCCCCAGATGTCTTCAGATCACCAGATGTTTGATGATGTGTGGTTAACACTGGCCCCACCAACTGACTTCTTCACGTGAGGACTTGCTGTTTGGTTCCCCCATTGTTAGAAGGCTGTTACAATTCTGTAAACCAGCAATTTGCTAACAGGAGTCTAGACTAGAGACCAACTGTGGCCCCTGGCAAGGTGTTCACTGGTGTGTGATAGGATGAGAAAATAAATTCTATAAGAGGAAATATATTTAATTTTAAGAGAATATCCTTTATTTTGAGGTCATCCCCTTTCTCTTCTTTTCAGAGATAGAGCATTGTGACAAATGATCCAAATTCTAGTATTTTTTTTTTAATGAATCCAGGAGACTAAATAAAAAATTGAGAAATCTGTGTCAGTCCCTAGTTTTCTTTATATGACTTTTATTTTTTTACTGAATTATGCAAAGAGAAAATAAAGCTGGCCAGACCGCAGCTCTAATGTCTTCAGCACAGTGACAGCTAAAATATTTTCATATACTTCCTGAATTTGCCTTCCCCTAGCAATAGGGGAAGTCTCCACAGCAGAACTGTATGTCTGGGTTTTAAAATCATTGGTCATCTTAACAGTCAAGCGTTTCACTGACAAAATCATAATTTTTCCTTTTGAAGCAAACATTTGGTCCTTAAAATAACTCTGAGGGGAACACCTTCAGCGCTTTTAAAATATTTCACTCTGGAGACATACCATGGTGACATAGCTGTGGGGAGACACTTTTTGTGCTGGAAAACTGAACTCTATTACTGTGAATATTTTAGCAGATTTTCGCAGTTTCTCTGGTTTGTTCTTATAAACCCCAAAACACATATCTCCACATGCCCTAACATTGAGGCTCTCTCCTCAGCTCTGTAACCTCAGCCAGAATGAACTGAGTAACCACTGTGTGCCAGGCAGTACCTATACACCAGCAATACAGAGTCACAATAGCCATGGCATCTACATTGATCAAACATTTCCCTTGTGGCAGACAGAATCCTAAAGTCCTTTTGTATGTATCACCTTGTTTGAGCCTCACAACCACTTTGGGAGAAAAATATTCAAAAACATGATTGTAGCCTTTTAAAAAAGGAGGATATTGCAGCAGGGAAATTGAATTACTTGCCCAGGTCACAAGCCCTGTGATTGGTAAAGCCAGGATCCTCACCCACGCCTGCCCGCCTCCTAACCTGACCTTCTGAGTGCTCTGCTAAACCAAAAGAGCTCTGCCCTCAAGGTGGTTAGAATCTAAAATAGGAAAAGGAAGCACAAGGGGGAAAAAAAGCTATTATGTAGAACAGAATGATGTAATTCCAAGAAACATGCCGTGGGATTGTAGAGGAAAGACTGATTAATTATGATCTACCCAGGAAACGCTCTTTGGAGGTGGCCTTAGGCTAGGTGAGGGCAAAATAGGGCATCAGCAATTATCTAGAGAATTAGGTCACTGTTGGTGTCAAAGTGGATGATTTCAAGCTAAAAAACTGCACTTTATGCTCTGAATAGTTTAGAATTGGCCACCTGCACTGCTGGAATCCACTGGACTTTTGCCAACTCTCCTTTCTCCCTGTGACTTAGACCCTGGCTTAAGTGAGCTTCCTGCTGCAGTTAGGATTGGGGGCAGGATGGTAGTATGGAGAAGTGGAGGAAGCCTGCCTCTGGTTGGGAGCCCTAGGGTTCATTCCAGACTCTACTACCACAGACAGTGACCCCAGGGAACCCACCTTCCTCCCTGATTCAGTGTTTTCTGGTGTAAGAGGAATGTACTAACGTTGATGGTCCCTAATGGCCATTTGAAGTCCTGAGTCTCTGTCTTTGGAATTTACCTAGGAGAGAAAAGGAAGGAGCTAGATGGATCAGCATGCTGGGATTTCATGTTCCTGGACACGACCCACTTGGGAGCCTCTTGTCAAATGAAGCTTCCTCCTGTTATATCCATAACAGTCAATATATTCGTGAGATCATCCTCTCTGGCTCCGTATCTCCCAGCTCGAATCTCTGTGGTATAGTAGGAAGATCTCCGACTTTGGAATCTGAGATTCCTGGATTGAAACCCAGACCTCGTTCCTCATCAGATAGATGAGTTTCAACAAATTATGTAACCTTTCTGTTGTGTTTATTTCTACAATTGTAACATAGTGATTCTGAGCTTCCCTAGTGGTTCAGATGGTAAGGAAGTGAAAGGCAAAGATATACCCATCTGAATGCAAGAGTTCCAAAAAATAACAAGGAGAGATAGGAAAGCCTTGGGTGAGCAGTGCAAAGAAATAGAGGGAAACAGTAGAATGGACAAGACTAGAGATCTCATAAAGAAAATTGGAGATATCAAGGGAACAAGTCATGCAAGGATGGGCATGCTAAAGTACAAAAATGGAAAGGACCTAACAAAAGCAGAAGAGATTAAGAAGAAGTGGCAAGAATACACAGGAGAACTATACAAAAAAGATCTTCATGACCTGGATAACCGTGATGGTGTGGTCACTCACCTACAGCCAGATATCCTAGAGTGTAAAGTCAAGTGGGCCTTAGGAAACATCACTATGAACAAAACTAGTGAAGGTAATGAAATTCCAGCTGAGCTATTTCAAATCCTAAAAGATGATGCTGTTAAAGTGCTGCACTCAATATGTCAGCAGATTTGAGAAAACTCAGCAGTGGCCACAGGACTGGAAAAGGTCAGTTTTCATTCTAATCCCAAAGAAAGTTCAAATTACCATGTGATTGTGCTCATTTCTCATGCTAGCAAGGTATGCTCAAAATCCTTCAAGCTAGACTTCAACAGTATATGAACTGAGAACTTCCAGATGTACAAGTTGGATTTAGAAAAGTCAGAGGAACCAGAGATCAAATTGCCAATATTCACTGTATCATAGAGAAAGCAAGGGATTTTCAGGAAAGTATCTACTTCTGCTTTATTGACTACACTAAAGCTTTTGACTGTGTGGATCACAGTAAACTGTGGAAAATTCTTCAAGAGATGGAAATACCAGACCACCTTACCAGTCTTCTAAGAAACCTGTATGCAGGTCAAGAAGCAACAGTTAGAACTGGACATGGAACAACAAACTGGTTCAAAATTTGAGAAAGGAGTATAGTACATCATGCAAAGTGCCAGGCTGGATGAATCACAAGGTGGAATCAAGATTGCCAGGAGAAATGTCAGCAACCTCAGATATGCAGATGATACCACTCAAATGGCAGAAAATGAAGGGGAACTGAAGAGCCTCTTGATGACAGTGAAAGAGGAAGTGAAAAAGCTGGCTTAAAACTTAACATTTAAAAATCTAAGATCATGGCACCTAGTCCTATCACTTCATGGCAGATAGAAGGGGAAAAAAGTGGAAGTAGTGATAGTTTTTTTCTTGGGCTCCAAAATCACAGCAGATGGTGACTGCGGCCATGAAATTAAAAGACATTTCCTCCTTGGAAGGAAAGCTGTGACAAACCTAAACAATGCACTTGGGGTCACAAAGAGTTGGACATGACCGAGTGACTGAACTGAACTGAAACAATTTATTAAAAAGCAGAGACATCGCTTTGCCAGCAAAGGTCTGTATAGTTAAAACCATTGTTTTTCCAGTAGTCATGTACAGATGTGAGAGTTGGCCCATAAGGAAGGCTAAGTGCTGAAGAATTGATGCTTTCAAATTGTGGTGCTGGAGAATACTCTTGAGAGTCCCTTGGACTGCAAAGAGATCAAACTAGTCAATCCTAAAGGAAATCAACCCTGAATATTCATTGGAAGGTCTGATGCCGAAACTCCAATACTTTGGCTGCCTGATGTGAAGAGCCAACTCATTGGAAAAGACCCTGATGCTGGGAAATATTGAGGGCAAAAAGAGGAGGGGGGAAACAGAAAATTAGGTGGTTGAATAACATCACCAATTCAATGGACATGAATTTGAGCAAACTCCATGAGATAGTGAAGGACAGGGAAGTCTGGTGTGCTGCAGTGCATGGGGTCCCAAAGAGTCAGACATAACTTAGCTACTGAAGAACAACAAACATGATGATTCTAATACTCTCCTCACGGGTTTTTTGCTACTAATGAAGTGGGTAGCAACTGAGCAATGCCAAGAACAGTAACTGAGAGTCCATAGGTTTTGATAAATAGACATTATTATTATTAGGATATTTATCTTCCTAAAATATGTCGTATATGCCACTTCTTGGCTCATTGACCTGCAGTGGCAGTTGCTTGTTAGAACAAGTCCAAACTCCTTGGCCTAGTGTCCATCCTGCCTTCCTCAGGACCATTTAGCTGTAAGACCTGGGACTTTAAACTTGTAACTTGACCACCATTCACTTCTTGAATCTGACTTGACCAGGCAAGGAGAGTTTGAGAGCCTCTGTTTCATTCAGGATGATATCCACAATGACTTGTCAGCATAGCATCACCGTACCTAGTGAGAGCCGTGGACCTGCTGGTCAGTCGTTTTCTAGGCACATGCATACATCTTAATACATTACATTGTGCCTGAGTTAGATGAGAGTGTATTACTTGTGGGATTATATAACGAAACATGTTCCTTGTCTCAGTAGCATTCAAGAATTAACCTTCAATCCAGTCTCTGCTCTTGACTGTCCCAACTACTGGTATTCAGCCTTGTGTTTGTGTATAATCTTTCTAAGTTAGTTTATCACAACTTTATGTTCTTTCTAAAAGGAATGTATAAATTCAGTTGAATGAACATTACTGAGGATGTGTGTTCTAGAAAACACTGCTGGGTGCTGCGGGGAGGGGAAATGAATGCAGAGATAAATACAGTTATCTCTGAGCTGTTCTCTAATAGGAGAGAAGAAAAGAAGAACAGGGAAAAAACAAAATATAACGTAAGGGTTATTCAAAGCTTGATTTAAAATATATTGTGTGTTTATTGAGTAAACACCTCCTGTGGATCAGGATAGAATGGTAGGGATACAGCAATATAAAAAAGAGAGTCCAAATCACAGAAGAGCTTACAGGATTGGAATAGTTACAATTATAACTCAGAAGAGGTATTGGTTGGGAATAGTGTCTATGAGGGCAGAGACCCTCATCTCTCTTGTTCCTTAATGCATTTTTATCATGAAAGCAGTGCTTGCCGCATAGTAGGTATTCCATAAACATTTCTTTAATGATCAATGAATGATGAGGCTATCATCAGAAAATTATTAAATCAGTAATTTAAAATACAGTTTAATTCCTAGTTGAAACAAGGTTATTTTTAGCAGGGAAATGAACAACTTCTTGTTTCAGAAGATGTCTTTCACCAGGTGTCAGGACATGTCACGTTTGAGGTTTTCATTACTTACTCTGAGTGAAGAGTTGTAGGCATGTGTACTTCCCATTCAGGAGCAAGAATTACTGGAAAGTTTTTCAGTGAGTCTTGTATCAGTTATGGTTCCAGGTCTAGAAAGCCCCCTGAACCAACCTGCCCAAGTGAGATCTCTGTAGGAGAATTTTGGTGCTAGGTATGGCTGAAGCCCCTGATTCTGTCAGTTCTTTTTAAAAAAAGTATCAATAGCCAATCTACTGGCAGCCTTAAGCATATAATGGTATTATGTTTTGGTAACTTGAGGCCTCATGGTTCACGTAACTTTGGAGCTCTACCACAATTGGTCTTTACAAATCTTCGAAACTCTCCCAGCTCATAGCTTGCCCGTGTGAAGCAATAAAGTCATAGAAACCACCATACTCTTTTGAAGTAATTCCCAGCCTGTTGTTGGAGAATTGCATGTTCGTGTGTTTTGTTCTCTCATCTCAAAACCAGATTGAAAGTGGATTCAATCTGAAAGTCCTCAGAGACCCACTCTGCAGGCAGGGCAGGATGTCACTTAGCACTGTCCTGGTTGATCCGGTTGGCCTGTTGACCTTGGCAAAAATGAGCAGGGACCAGGGATCCAGTGCCAAGCACAGAGGAACCAGGGTCACATACCACCCACGCCCAAACCTCTCTCTGACATTTCCACGGGCTTTGAGCCAGCTCTCCCCTTGGGTTTCATCTCATGTTTGTAGGAATACAAAGGAACACTGAACCTTCCAGTTAATATGACACCCTGCCCCCACCTCCCCCTTCCTGGAGAGGATAACAGTTCTGTTGACCATTATAATGCATTTTCTGTCTCCCAGCAATACACACAGTCATTAATTTCTGCTGCTGACGTCAGGAAAGAGGATTATGTGTGTGTCTGAAACTGTTCCCAAAGTGCTCATTAGTCATAGATAATTGAAAAACTGGTAGGGGAAGATTTGATATAATAGTAGCCCCTGCCTATGCAGAGAGACTGTAACCACCAGCTAATTGTAGGCCCCAGTTTGTGACCCTCAAACTGACTCTGCCCTTCAGAATGGGAATCAGTGGACAGAGGGGCCCAAGAGCCCTCAAAGCAATTGCTTTTTTACACCCCAAGGTGAGGGTGTGTTCACGGGAAAAGAAGCCAACCAGATCAAAAAAGTAAGTAAAATGGACTAGGGTTTCTCCCCTGCCTTCAGGCTGAGGAGTACTATTTGAAAAAAGTATGTAGAATTCTCCTTACTTTAATCTTGCTTTTATTTTAACTTAACCAGTTTGCTTTGATCACAGAAGAAGTTCAAGGCCAGGTACAAATGAAGCACAAGTGGCAGAGACAAGGGCCCACCCTGGATCCCAGTCCCTACTGGAACAATATTCTGTGCTTTTTTTCTAGGACTTTCCTGGAAGTGTATGTGCTTATATTTCTGTATCCTTTAACAGAATTCACAAGTGGGAGAATACTCTGAACACTGCTCTGCATCTTGCCATTTTCACTTGATTTATCTTGGACTCCCTTCCAAATCCACACCTTAATTCTTCCTCATTCATTTTAATGGTTATGAAGGATGCTGCTGAATGCATGTGCCCTAATTGACTCACCCTGCACAGATTTAAGGGGAAACACGTTCAAAAATATTACACAAGATGCACATGTTCCAGGTAGAATAATTAGAAAGAAAAAAGTCATAATTTCTCTATCCAGAGAAAACCTGTTCTCTCTATCTTTCCCCTAGGAATGTATTTCTACAAGTAAGTCCATCTATATCTTTGTTGATGTCCTTAACAAGAATTCATCTCTACATAATGTTTCCCAGCCTGAAGTTCCTTTTCTAGCATTTCTCACTGCAGATTTATCTTCTTAAGTAGTAAACATAAGAGTTCAAAGTCACTGATCATCAGGCCGCGTGGCTTCAGTTGCCACCATTCTCTCCTCCCTGGTGCCCTTTTTTGGCAAAGAAGAAAGCCTGAAATAACCTGTGTGCCCAAGGCTCCCTCCAGTGAACTCGCTTTTCGCTCTAATGGCCTCCATCTCCCCAAGCACTGAAACCGGCAATCTGCCACCTGTCTTTCAAAACCAGGCTCAAATGTCACCTTCATCTTGATTTCCTGTTCTCCCCCAGGCCATCCTCACTGTCCCTCCTCGGTGCTCTGAGACCAACATGCACATTCCGCCTTGAGAGCATTTTCTGTATGGTCGGGAGAGCCTTGGTTTGCACAGACTGCTGTGTGAGCCTTCTGAGGTCAGAAGCTCCTCATTGAGTCTATCACTCATTCCACAGCACCTAAATCTAGGCACAGGACGATCGAAAATATCTGGGGCCATCCTCATTACCATTGTTCTTGAAATGTCTGCTAAAATGCTTGAATAAACAGTTGAGTGAAGAAAGGAAGAGACTGCAAGTGCTGGGGCTGTGAAGTTCTCATTAAGTCTGCGAAAGCCGATACTGTGGTTAATCGAATTTTATGGTGAAAGAAGAGCTAAAGGAAGATTATTTCCGGAAAAGTTGTCAAGACACACTAAAGCCTACTCTGATAGCTCCTCTGGTCCCCAGTGCACCTCTGGCTGATAAAGGGTGATTTCCTGGGATGCCTTCTTAGAGGTCCCCACCTGTTTATATCATCCCATCTTATACCAAGCTGTTTCCCTTTGGGCTCTAGCTAAACAAGGCTTATTCCTGCTTGGGGTCCAGGGAAATGATTTCTGAAGGCTGTGGTTCCAGTTCATAAGAAGATGTTAATCTTTGTGCATATTTTTTTTTGTTCTTAGACCACGGGATTGAGGAGAAAGCCTGGCTCACTGTGTTAGTTCAGGTTCTTTGGAAGCAGATGCTGAGATAGATTTGGGAGTATAAGATGGTTATTAGGGATTGCCATCTGTGAAAAAAAAGGGATTGTAGTAGAATTGGGCAGAGGGTGAATTCAAATGTGATGAAGTCCAATGAGACCTTGGCTCACTGGGCAGAGTATTGTGTTCTGGAGTGAGTGGTGCACATCAGAGCCCTGTCTTCCCATTCTGTTGAGTCTCCAGTTGCAGCCATACTTGGAAAGTCATCACCTTATCTGATGACCTTGAGGAACTGGCAGTTGAAGGCTGTCTGCTGATCTGACCGCCCACTGGACAGCATGTCCATCCTTAATGGGAATCCAGTCGTGGTACCTCCCTATATACCAGACCTCCCACCATTTCTCACTCCACGAAATCTCTCATATCTGCCTCTGTTTCTGCATCTCACTTGCCAGTAACCTTAATGAATGCCCTTCTCTATTCTCTGGTTACCTAGAGAGCTTCACTACTGTTTTTCCTTACATCATTCTGTCCACTGCTAGAGAGATCTTTAAAAAGATGCAAATTCATGTCTGTGAGTCTGGGTGGTTGTTTTTCAGTCACTGAGTCACATTCAACTCTTTGCGACCCCATGGATTGCAGCATGCCTGGCTTCCCTGTCCTTCACTATCTCCTGGAGTTTGCTTAAACTCATATCCATTGAGTTGGTAATACCGTCCATGCATCTCATCCTTTGTCGCCCCTTTCTCTTCCTGCCCTCAACCTTTTCCAGCATCAGGGTCTTTTCCAATGAGTTGGCTCTTCACATCACGTGGCCAAAGTAATGGAGCTTCAGCTTGGAGTCTGGGTGCTGTGTTCAGTATCTTGTTGTTGTTCAGTTGGTCAGTCATGTCTGTTTCTTTGCAACCCCACAGAATGCAGCACGCCAGGCTTCCCTATCACCAACTGGTGGAGCTTGTTCAAACTCATGTCCATTGAGTCGGTGATGCCATCCAACCATCTCATCCTCTGTCGTCCCCTTCTCCTCCTGCCTTCAATCTTTCCCAGCATCAGGATCTTTTCCAGTGAGTTGGCTCTTCACGTCAGGTGGCCAAAATGTTGGAGCTTCAACATCAGTCCTTCCAGTGAAAATTCAGGACTGATTTCCTTTAGGGTTGACTGGTTGGATCTCCTTGCAGTCCAAGGGACTCTCAAGAATCTTCTCCACCACAATTCAAAAGCATCAATTTTTAGGCACTCAGCCTTCTTTATGACCCAATTCTGAAATCCATACATGACTACTGGAAAAACCATAGCTTTGACTAGATGGACTTTTGTTGGCAAAGTAATGTCTCTGCTTTTTAATACACTGTCTAGGGTTGTCATAGCTTTTCTTCCAAGGAGCAAGCATCTTTTCATTTTGTGGCTGCAGTCACCATCTGCAGTGATTTTGGAGCCCCCCAAAATAAAGTCTCTCACTGTTTTCATTGTTTCCCCATCTATTTCCCATAAAGTGATGGGACCGGATGCCATGATCTTAGTTTTCTGAATGTTGAGTTTTAAGCCAGCTTTTTCACTCTCCTCTTTCACTTTCATCAAGAGGCTCTTTAGTTCTTCTTCACTTTCTGCCATAAGGGTGGTGTCATCTGCATATCTGAGGTTGTTGATATTTCTCCCTTCAGTGTTGATTCCAGCTTTTGCTTCATCCAGCCCATCATTTCACATGATGTACTCTGCAGATAAGATAAATAAGCAGGGTGATAATATACAGCCTTGACATACTCCTTTCCCAATTTTGAACCAGTCCGTTGTTCCATGTCTGGTTCTAACTGTTGTGTTTTTGACCTGCATACAGGTTTTGCAATATCTTATAATAAACTATAATGAAAAAGAGTGGGAAAAAAACATATATATATGTATGTAATCAAATCACTTTGCTATATACCTGAAACTGACACAATCTTGTAAAACACTCATGCTTCACACACACACATGCAAAAGCGAACATTCATTCACCTCACTCCCAGGCTTAATGCTCTTTCAGAAACTTACAGTGATCTTTGTGATATATTGAGACACCTTCATCTGGATTTCCATATGTACCTCTCCAACCTTATCAGCCTCTTGCACCCACTGCTAGGCCCCACCCCAGCTTCTATGCCAGCTTACCCAGCCCTGTTGGTCTCAGGCCTGTTACTCAGTCTCCTGTCTTTCTAGGCCTTTGCTCAAAATGCTGCCTCTACTGGGAAGTCTAAGTAGACTTGTACTCCTCCAGCATGTCATTTGAATCCAGGCCTTCTGACTGCAAGCCCGGGGCTCCCTCTGCATCTCATCAGCCGACGTTCCTTCCTAAATTACTTCCAAAAGGCTTGGAAGTGTACCCCACCGAGCTAACCCTTTTTCTTTTCTGAACCTTTTTTTTTTTTCATTGAAAATTACAGGCTTTGTATTTGTGGGGGTTGGGGATGAATAGAAGTTCCCATTTTGACCTTCCTAGGAAAATTCACCCTTTAAAAAGAAATCTGAATATAGAGCACATGATTTCTACATGGGCCACTTTTTAAACACATGTAATGTTTGTTCTACAAATACTTCTCTTGATTCCTTCCTTCACTTAGAAGCTACACTGAAATGTAAAGAACAGGAGCACAGGGTTGGTATCCATCAGATTGGAATACATGCCCGTGTTCCAACACTGTAAGTCGTGTGATTGTGGAAAATTTACTTTCCATTCATAAAGCTGATTTTCCCCATTTGTCTGTGCAATGGGGACAAATTAGAATAGTACCCACATAGGGAATGTTCCCACAGGAACATACGGTTTCTGTGACAATGAAGTGAGACAATGTGTGATGTATCCTTAGGATGGTCCCCAGCATAGAAGTGCTCAGTGAATGGGAATGTTGTTTGGTATGTGCTGGATACTAGACACAGTGACATGATGGAGACAGTGTCCAGAGCCAGACTGTCCACAGTCAAGGGGGTTGCTTTCCTCCAAGTTTCTGCTGGCTGTGCATTCAAAGCAGAGTAGAGATTCTCTGGGCCCCCCAACCCATCATTTGAGTATCTGGACCTTATCCTCTGGTCCAGTGCTGTCTGATAGAAATATAATATGAGCCACATATGAAATCAAAAATTTACGTGTAATTTTTAAAAAATAAATATTTATTTATTATTATTATTATTTTTTTTTTTACTTTTGGCTGTGCTGTGTCTTCGTTGTTGTGTGGGCTTTCCTTAGTTGTGGCGAGTTGGGGCTACTCTCTAGCTGTGGTGCATGGGCTTCTCATTGCAGTGACTTCTGTTGAAGAGCACAGGCTGAGGGCCTTAGTAGTTGTGACACATGAGCTTAGCAGCTGCAGCATGCAGGCCCTAGAGTGCAGGCTCAATTGTTGTGGCACATGGACCTAGCTGCTCCGAGGCATATGGGATCCTCCCGATCAGGGATGGAACCCATGTCCCCTGCATTGGCAGGTAGATTCTTTACCACTGAGCCTCTAGGAAGCCCTGAAATTTAACGTTTTCCAGTAGCACTTTAAAGTAAAAAGACATAGGTGAGATTAATTTTAATGTTTTATTTTACCTACCATATCCAAAACATCATTTTAATATATAATTGATCCAAAAATTATTAATGAGATATTTTACATTCATGTCCTCATACAAAATCTTTGACATCTGATGTGTATTTTCTACTTAGTTCCTTCCTCTCAATTCAGACTCTAAATTTTCACTGTGAATACTTAATTTAGATTTCTTGAATTAATGTTGAAAAATCGATTTGTGGTAGTTGTTCCAAACGTACTTAAAAGTTTTTCAGTAATTGAATTGAGTATCAGTTTTGAAATTGAAATGGAAATTAATTCAGATGAAATTAATTTAGCACCTTAGTTACTCCAGCCACATTTCAAATGTTCCACCCACATACGCCTAGTGACTCCCATACCGGACAGTGAAGCTGTGGAATCCATGCAGTGGGTTCAGTCTTCTCCTGTTTTCTTTTCTTAGCTAAACTTTTTCCAAATTGGAGAAGGTTTGAAAAATGGATACAAAATGGTATTGTAGAGGTGCTTTGTTTTTGGTTACAGGACATTGGTGAGACATTCACCCTCTGCCTCCTTCTAATTCCCACTCTCACCTCTATCCCCAGGAGTCCTGAGGTGCGTCTGTTCATGCCTGGAACTCCATGAAACAGTTAACAAGTGGTGGCAATCTTAGCACTGAGCAAATGGCACCCATTCAGAATCTTAGAGCCTTAAGGTTCAGAAAGATCTTAGCATATATAGAGGTTCTGCTCTGTACCCTCCTTATTTTACAGAAACAGTTACTATAAATTCTTTGGCTGAACACGGGTTCTGGGAGGCGGGGGCCACCCAGCCTCTGCTAAACACCTGGGAGCAGATGGATCACTTCATTCTTTTCTGACTTGCATGGTTGTCTGTGTCCTGATCTCTTCTCCCTAACTAGGTTGGGGGCAAGGACTGCCTTTTACAGTACTGTGGCGCCCACACAAAGCAAGACAATCAATAAATTCTTAACTGAAGGCCTGGCTGACTGCAGGAATTCAAGGTCACTTGAAATATCAGGGTCAATGCATTGCACAACTCCAAAGAACACCATTCAAATTGTATTCTGTGATTGTGCAAGTAGCAGCCTTGTGAAGTCTGCAAGGTTTAAGCTGGGCTCTCATTCCCAACTGAGATGAACTTCTAAGAAATTCTTTATTGGAACAAAATAATTCCCTTATTTATCTTCTGACAGGAAGCAACTACATAAGTAAATTTTCTTAACTTCTTGGGAATATACGTTAATCAGGGAGTATGTATGGATGTGGGAGTATGTGTGTATGCGTGTGTAACATATGCTGGTAGGGCTGCTATGTTAGGAAGCACGTTTGGAACAGTTTGACCATTTCAACCTTGTCTCCAAGAGGCCACTGTATTTGTATCTTTTGAAATTTCCCATGAATGGAATCTTTCTCTGATTTGAAAGATGCCTTAGAGCTCTTGGCTTTGTAAAGCACCCTAGAGCATGACCTATGGGAAGCAAGCTCATACACCTAAGTCGCCAAATGAGCACAAGGACTCTTTGTGGCTGCATGGTTTCTATCTTCATGAAGTTGAGAAAAGGCACAGGAGAGGGGAGGGGGCCAAGAGGTTCTCTTAAGAAAACTCTCTATTTGCTTTTGTGTTTCTCAAAATGACAGGTGTTTATTTTTTCTCCTGTCTACCCAGGAAACCAAGTGCTGCCTCCTGGAGCTTCTCTTGGAAGTGGGCTCACACCAGAGGCAGCAAAGGACCTTGGCCTTCCTCCTGGAATTGCAGTGGCAGCCTCACTAATTGATGCTCATGCAGGAGGACTAGGTAATCTCTTTCTCCATGTCCCCACCAGCACTATGTCCAGTCACTCTCTAGGACCGAAGACACTGCTTTTCTATTTTTATTTTTTATTTATTTTTTTTTCCATTTATTTTTATTAGTTGGAGGCTAATTACTTTACATCATTGCAGTGGTTTTTGTCATACATTGAAATGAATTAGCCATGGATTTACATGTATTCCCCCTCCCGGTCCCCCCTCCCACCTCCCTCTCCACCCGATCCCTCTGGGTCTTCCCAGTGCACCAGACCCGAGCACTTGTCTCATGCATCCAACCTGGGCTGGTGATCTGTTTCACCCTAGATAATACACATGTTTCAATGCTGTTCTCTTGAAACATCCCACCCTTGCCTTCTCCCACAGAGTCCACAAGTCTGTTCTATACATCTGAGTCCCTTTTTCTGTTTTGCATATAGGGTTATCATTACCATCTTTCTAAATTCCATATATATGTGTTAGTATACTGTAATGGTCTTTATCTTTCTGGCTTACTTCGCTCTGTATAATGGGCTCCAGTTTCATCCATCTCATTAGAACTGATTCAAATGAATTCTTTTTAATGGCTGAGTAATATTCCATGGTGTATATGTACCACAGCTTCCTCACCCATTCGTCTGCTGATGGGCATCTGGGTTGCTTCCATGTCCTGGCTGTTATAAACAATGCTGCGATGAACATTGGAGTGCACGTGTCTCTTGCTTTTCTATTTTTAAAGCCAAGATTGAGAGCTAGTGACAAGTTAGAGAAAAAGCCTTTTTACAGTTAAGTATTTGTGTAGAGTTACAGAACTTTTCATCAACTGTAGAATTCATTTGTAGTTTTATCAGTTTACCCATACAAACTAATAGAAAAATAATATAAATAAATACCCGGATGGCTGTTTGGTTTACTGAAAACTTGATAGAGATATGTTAACTTCCAACTAGCATCTATGACAAAGGTGTACTTACCTGTACTACTTTTTTCTACCCATGCTCCAAAGTCCTTGCAAGTCTAATTTTATTTTCATAATGTATTTGGCTTATATCCTATGTCCAGTTACTTGGGTATATTCCTGATTTCATCTTTTAAATAAATCTACAACCTGGCATTCTTGTATTCATTTATTCATTCATCAAAGAACCATCAAACATTTGGTATGTCCCAAGCATGGTGCTAGGAAACAGTGCATTTTTTTAAAAAGACACAAGGTTTCATCCTTCAATGGAAGGCAGACAGTGAGGCAGAGTTTACCCTAAAGTGTGATGACTCTTTCCACTTTTTTGTTCTCACTGCAGTTTTTTTTGTTGGTGGGGCAGTGGATTTTTCATATTCTCAATATTTCTTACTTCAACTGTAGACAAATTTGTTTTTTCCCCTAGCCTTTCTTTCTAACAGTGTTTCTTTTTAAATTATGCTTCAAACTTCTTGAGATCAATTTAGGAAATCATGACCATTAGATTTTCAGAACAGTATAGACTGACCAGAGGAGCACTTTTTTGTAGAACATACGTTTCCACTGCAATTTTATGTATCTGCATGTGTACACTGCTCCATAATGAAAGTGAACTTCTTACTGTGGATTACCATCAAAAAACTTTGAAAAATATTTTAGTCAATACTTCATACTACAGTCAAAAGTTATCTATCAAATGCTTACATCAAACTGCACTCACAGACCTCTGTCTTTGCATTTCTATTTCCATGTCTTTGCACATGTGTTTCTCTGCCTGGGGATGACTCATCCTCCACTTTGCCACTAATTATCTTCTACTCTAAGTTGAAGACCATCTTAGATGCTTTATCCTCTGTGTAGCCTTCCATGGGTGACTCTTCCATTTATATCTAAATTCTCTAAGCTGTCTTTCTTCCATCACTTTTACCTACCCCTATGGAAGACGTCATTGTATTGTAATTGCTGTTTTATCTGCTACTCTTTCCCACTAGACTGTAAACTCCTTGAAGGCATGGGCATTGTATTATTCATCCTGTTTAACCTATGCTCAGCCCTATTTCTGGTTCTTACAGGCGCTTGACAGATTTATTAAATGAATATAGTCCTGTTAAGTCAAGAATAAGACAACATGGTCCTAAGCTGTAGAGTGAAAGTTAATGTTTCCTTACACAGCAGATTATTAAGCAGTGTCTAGTCTTCCACATGGTCTCTGGAGTTTCAGAGCAGAAGAGGTATCTACAAACATGCCTGTTTTATTTATCTTTATGTGTTCAGAATTTAACACAGTGCCTGAGAAATTGTAACAAGCCAATAATGCATGTGCATTGGAAAATATTAATTATAGGTGAGGGTGTTTCCTTCCCTTCTTAATGTGGGCAGTGTGTGCTTTTGATTGGCTGGGTTTGGTTTCTAAGAACAGGCACAAAGAGAACTTGTGGTCTAGACAGACATGGAGTGTTCCTATATCCTGGTAATCCTGACCTCTCATGGCCTGCCTGAGGCAAGGGAAACCTCCTCCATCAAACATTTTCAGTTATCCTGAAGCAACAGTCTCAGTCATCCTCCCGCACCCAGGAGACAACACTTGACCTGGACCACCACATGCTGAAAGAAAGAGGGCTACACCTGGGAACATTCAGAACTCTGGTTCCCTTGTCAGTTTCCCAGACCTGCCTTCTCACTTCTGCCCAGGGCGCACTGTACCCTCTAGGAGAGGAGGCTGTGTCCTGTGTACCACCTAGTACTTGAAGACACTCGAAGACTGTTAAGTTGACCTACACGGAGAGGATTCTGGGCTGTGAAATGAGCACCCTCACATTTTCCCAAACCAGAGATGGTCAGTGGCAGAAATTTTACCCTTAGAAGCTTTCTGTTCGGTTGCTCAGTTGTGTCTGACCCTTTGCGACCTATGGACTGCAGCATACCAGGCCACCCTGTCCATCACCAACTCCCGGAGCTTACGCAAACTCCTCTCCATCAAGTCAGTGGTGCCATCCAGCCATCTCATCCTCTGTTGTCCCCTTGCCCTCCTGCCTTCAGTCCTTCCCAGCATCAGGGTCTTTTCAAATGAGTCAGCTGTTCACATCAGGTGGCCAGAGTATTGGAGTTTCAGTGTCAGCATCAGTTCTTCCAATGAATATTTAGGACTGATTTCCTTTAGGATGGACTGGTTGGATCTCCTTGCAGTCCAAGGGACTCTCAAGAGTCTTCTCCATCACCACAGTTCAAAAGCATCAATTCTTCAGCACTCAGCTTTCTTTATAGTCCAGCTCTCACATCTCACATCCATACTACTGGAAAAACCATAGCTTTGACTAGACAGACCTTTGTTGGCAAAGTAATGTCTCTGCTTTTTAATGTGCTGTCTAGGTTAGTCATAGCTTTTCATCCAGGGAGCAAGCATCTTTTAATTTCATGGCTGCAGTCACCATCTGCAGTGATTTTGGAGCCCAAGAAAATAAAGTCTCTCACTGTTTCCGTTGTTTCCCCATCTATTTGCCATGAAGTGATGGGACCAGATGCCATGATCTTAGTTTTCTGAATGTTGAGTTTTACACCAACTTTTTCACTCTCTTCTTTCACTTTCATCAAGAGGCTCTTTAGTTCTTCTTCGCTTTCTGCCATATGGGTGGTGTCATCTGCATATCTGAGGTTATTGATATTTCTCCCTGCAGTCTTGATTCCAGCTTGTGCTTCATCCAGCCCAGAGTTTCTCATGATGTCCTCTGCATATAAGTTAAATAATCAGGGTGACAATATACAGCCTTGACATACTCCTTTCCCTATTTGGAACCAGTCTGTTGTTCTATGTCCAGTTTTGACTGTTGCTTTTTACCTATGTACAGATTTCTCAGGAGGCAGATAAGGTGGTTTGGTATTCCCATCTCTTTCAAATTTTTCCACAGTTTGTTGTGATCCACAGTCAAGGCTTTGGCATAGTCAATAAAGCAGAAGTATATATTTTTCTGGAACTCTCTTTGTTTTTCAGTGATCCAACAGATGTTGGCAATTTGATCTCTGGTTCCTCTGGCTTTTCTAAAAGCAGCTTGAACATCTGGAAGTTCATGGTTCATGTACTGTTGAAGCCTGGCTTGGAAACTTTTGAGCATTACTTTGCTAGCTTGTGAGATGAGTGCAATTGTGTGGTAATTGGACCATTCTTTGGCATTGCCTTCCTTTGGGATTGGAATGAAAACTGACCTTTTCCAGTCCTGTGGCCACTGCTGAGGAAGTGAAGTGAAGTCACACAGTTGTGTCCGACTCTTTGCAACCCCATGAACTATAGCCTACCAAGCTCCTCTGTCCATGGGATTTTCCAGGTAAGAATACTGGAATGGGTTGCCATTTCCTTCTCCAGGGGATATTCCCAACCCAGGGATCGAACCCAGGTCTCCCACATTGTAGGCAGACGCTTTACCATCTGAGCCACCAGGAAAGTGAGTTTTCCAAATCTGCTGGCATATTGAGTGTAGCACTTTCACAGCATCATCTTTTAGGATTTGAAATAGCTCAACTGGAATTCTGTCACCTCCACTAGCTTTTTTCATAGTGATGCTTCCTAAGGCCCACTTGACTTCACATTCCAGGATGTCTGGCTCTAGGTGAGTGATCATACCATTGTGGTTCTCTGGGTCATGAAGATCTTTTTTGTATATTCTTCTGTGTATTCTTGCCACTTCTTCTTAATATCTTCTGCTTCTGTTAGGTCCATACCATTTCTGTCCTATATTGAGCCCATCTTTGCATGAAATTTTCCCTTGACATCTCTAATTTCCTTGAAGAGACCTCTAGTCTTTCCCATTCTGTTGTTTTCCTCTATTTCTTTGCATTGATCACTGAGGAAGGCTTTCTTATCTCTGCTTGCTGTTCTTTGTAACTCTGCATTCAAACGTGTCTAAACTTTGCCTTTAGTTTCTCTTCTTTCCTCAGCTGTTTATTTAGAAGCTTTGGCCCAGATGTTTTTGTTGCTTTTAAAATACAAATGCACTTACATTAATGTTTTCCCCTTTGTTTTCCAAAAGTAAGTTTTTTAAGCAGAAAGAGAGGACAGGACCTTGGATTCTTAAAGGGTTAAGCTTAGGGGCCAGAAGTGGCTAAGGAGTGCCTAGGAAGGTGACCTGTTTAGCAGTTTTGACCAAGTTTTATCCTTCTTCTACCTGCATCTCTCCTCTTTACCTCATAGCCAGTTTAGAGTTAGAATGTCTCGGAAAGAAAGGAGGCCTGGAAGCAAATATTCCCTCTTGTTTCCCAGCCTGCCTATGCTCCTTTCAGGATGGGAGGAGAAAAGATGCTCAAACATCTTAAAAAGTCATTCACCCATCCAAGCATGTAGATACTAAGGATATATATTGAAAGCTTGCAAACCTGGTGCTTACTGGAGAAGGAAATGGTGATGCACTCCTGTATTCTTGCCTGAAGAGTTCGTGGATAGAGGAGCCTGTTGGGCTACAGTCCATGGGGTCACAAAGAGTTGGACACAACGTAGTGACTGAACAACAGCTGGTCCAGGCACTGGATATTAGCAGCAGTGAATCGAGCAGCCAATGTCCCAAACCTTCTAGTTGTTCTCCCCTGGCCTGCATGTTTGTGACTTAACGGTCCTGGTGTGAGACAACCAACCCCTGAGATGTATTGTGATGCTATAATCAGGGCTCTGAACATGGGGTTTGAAGATCTGGATTTAAATGTTTATATTCTCTCTACCTGTGTACCTTGAGTCAAATATCATACCTCTTCATACTTCTGAATTTTCCCTCCTGCAGTAGGAGGTAGCAGTGCTCTTCTCATTGATATGTTAGGATGAACACAAGTAGAGCAGATGGCTTAGCATCTGGCACATAGCAGGCATGCAAGAATGAGGTATCTTCCTTTGATTTTTCTCACTCTGGAGTCACAGTGCCTGACACAACGTAGGAGCCTTATTTAGGGAAGTTCTCTTAGTTATTATCCAAGAGAAGTATCTTCCCTTTGCATAGGCAGTTGGAGAAGAACCCCACCCATGCCTCTGGATGTCATCTGCCTTCCTTGAATCTCTACCCTATATTTCCTTCCCCAAAACTCTTTCATGGAATGCAGGGTTCCCGACTTTAAGATTCTGTTTAGGTTGAGGTCAGAAACAACCTCAAGATCTGATTAGATGAACTCCATGCTGAGAGATTGCCAAGAGTCAGGTTAAGAATCTGGCTTTGGATGTCATCCAGGCCTCACACAAGCCCCGAACAATTACGGCTCCTTCAAGTGCTGACCTGGTGTGACCTGCCTCAGATTCTACATTCTGACTGGCAGAAGGAGTCAGCATTCTGCTTTGGAGAAAGGCTCCTGGACTCTCAGTCTCTGGGGAAGCCTGGGAACAGGAGGATAAAGATCAAAGAAGCAAGTGCCACTCAACTCCTGCTTTTTCCAGTTCTGGAAAAAGAGGAGGAAGGACTTGGTGGGAATAAAAATCAAAGATAAAAGGACATTTCATACGTAAGGTGCCAGTTAGTAAGTACTCCAGCAGACAGCCAGAAGATAGGAGTAGTTTTGTTTGCTCTTTATGGGGGTGGTTCTGGCCAAGGCTCCTGCTGCTGATATTTTTCTCGCTTACAAAAATAGTATTAACTTGGTTCCAGGTCTGTGCTTGGCTCTGGCAGCGCAGCTGTCCTAAAAGGCAATAACAACCTGATTCCTGTCTCTGGCCCTTTCCCCCCAGTTTTTCTTCTCTACCAGTCCAACTTCTGATTGTCCTTCACATCTTGAAGGCAGGCCATCTCCTCAGGGGGCCTTCTCTGACTCCGCTAAGCTGACTTACAGTGTCCTTTCTCTCCCTCCCATGATGTCTGAGACTTGCCTCCATTACTGTACACATCACCCAGGTTTGTGTGTGATGTCTCATTTGTCTCATTTCTGAGTTTGTGGACTCTTTGAGAGTAAGCCCTCTGCCATTTCATTCTTATATTCCAGCAACCAGCACAGTGCTTTGCATGTGGAGCACGGTTAGCACCGTGCATATTTGGTGAATGAGGGAGTGGATGGCATCCCCTCCATGAGGGATGGATGCTCAGCTGAGAAACGGGGTAACCTCCCATTACAGAGGAAACTGTCCCTGCACAGTAGGTGTACCTGGCTCAAGTCTGCACAAGGCAAAAGGGTTGTGTTGAGCACTCCCTGATCCAGTCTGGGAAGTCTGAAGACTCCTGTCCTTTGTGCTCCGTCACTTTAGTAGGTGTTGGCAGGGAGCAAACATAGTGCCTTGGTTTGGCATCACTCTGATTCCAGATACTGGTTTCTTTGCCAGATGTTGATTTGGTTTAAATTGCTCATCTAGCCCAGATGTTGAATTGGCTTAAATCACTCAAGTTGCAGAATCAAACGAAAATGAGAATTTTTCATTTCTCCCTCACCTCCCATCCCTTTCCCTCTGCTCTCCACTTCCTTCCTTCTTTTCTTTTTGCAGAAGAATTGGTTTAGCCCGTCTTGCAAAAAGCACTTCTGGTTCAGTGCCTTCTTAGAGAAAAAACATGGTTTATTCCAGTGAGCAATAAAACTTGCCAACTTTACATCTCACCATTGTCGGTACTCTAGAAGCCATACTGATTCTCAGAGCATCCTTATACACACTATTATTTTGTTTCCTTTATTAAATAAAACAACGAGGCTCACAAAGACTACCTAACTTACCTAAAGTCACATGGTTATCAAGTGGTAAATGCATGATTTAAACCCACGCTATCTGATTCCACACTTCTAATCACTGTGCCTTAGGGAATGCATATTTGTTACAGTATGATCCTGCCTAGGCTTGCATTTGACCTCAATTATACTCCAATATAAAACAAAAAGTTAAAGAATAGCACATGAGAAAGTAACAAATATCAAAAAAAGAAATTATTTCGATAACTATTTATTGATGACTCACTCTACTAGTTGATGGGGGTCTAAGGTAAATATGAGAGAGAACTAAACTTCTGTGTACTTGCAACTACTAGTAGTGAAAATAAACATTAAATACACAACACAATTATACATCCCAAGTATATAAGGCTTTGGGAAAATATGGAATGGGCCCAAAATTGAGACTTGAAGAATTGTAAAAGGATTCTTAGAGCAAGTGATGTCTGTAATGTAATTGCAACATTTCCTGCCCTATAATTTCTTCTCGGGCTTCCCAGGTGGGGCTAGTGGTAAAGAACCTGCCTGTCAATGCAGGAGACATAATAAGAGATGCATGTTCAATCCCTGGGTCAGGAACATCCCCCGGAGAAGGAAATGGCAACCCACTCCAGTATTGCTGTCTGAAGAATCCCATGGACAGAGGAGCCAAGCAGGCTATAGTCCTTAGGTCGCTGAAGTGACTTCGGACACACTTGCTTCTTGATAAAATGGAACTTATTTAGTTGTTGAAACTTTCAAACTTCAGTGAGGTTTTATTCCTAAAAACAACAACAACAATATCATTAGTAAAACAAGAACCACTACTCTCATTGGTGCCACTGTTACTGTGAGTGTTTCTTACTTGCCTCCCATGTGCCAAGTACTGTGGCTGACACTTCACGTACTTTTATCTGTTGGTTCTCATGATGATCCTACAAGGCAGAAGTTATTTCCCATTCTATACACGAGGAAGCTGAAGGTAGAAAGAGTAACATCTCCACCATCACATAGCTAGTATCATGGCAAGATGTGGACCTGAGACTGACTTCAGAGCTCATGATCTTTTTATCTCAGTGGTTCTCAGCCAGGGGTGATTTTAACTCCTCAGCCCTACTCCCTTGGGACATTTGGCCATATCTGGAGACATTTTTTTGATTGTCATTTGGAAAAGAGGAACTGGTATGGCATGTGGTGGGTAGAGGCCAAGAATGCTGCTAAAAGCCCTGCAGCACTCAGGACAGCCCCGCAAGGGAAAGTTATCCAGCCTCAGGTGTCAATAGTGCTGGGGATGAGGAGTCCTACTTTTAACTGAAACCCTTCCAGTGATATTATTTCCCTTCATCAATTCAGGTGGTTTTCTTTTTTTTTTTTTTTTTTCATAGAAACCAGGAAGCAGCCCCAATTAACTGTCTTAGTGATATGTCAGTACTTGGTCAAAATGTTCTTTCTGAAATTAACTCTTCAGTGAAACTAGTTGTGAGATAAGAAACTGAAGACTTCTGAATAGGGAGTATAAGATGATCCCCACCCCTTCTGTCTTACCCAAAGTCTAACACTAGACCACTTGTCCTCCTTTCAACACATCAGATACACTTGCCCTCTGGCCTTTGCTTGTGTTGTTTGCTCTGTTTGGGGTGCTTCCCTCCCCCCACCTTCCACAGTCCTACTCATACATGAGAAATCAGGCTCAATGTCACTTCCACAATGGAGATGTCTCCAAACTTAACCTCATTCTTAGAAACCAAGAATCACTCCCTCCCTGTGTTTCTGCCACACTGTCACCTTTTTCACTTTTTACACCATATCATGTTTTTTCTACCCATCATTCAGCATAGAACCCACAGAGTCAGTCCTCCAGGTATCAGTGAGTTAATTAAGATAGTAAAAGTGAGAGGATTTTGAAAGATCCAAAACAAGAATTGGTAAATCCAGGTATGGGAGCATTAAAAAAAATGTAAATACTTACGGCCTGCCCACCAAGGATCCTGAGCCTGGGTACATATGAGGTGGGTCCAGAAAACTGATTATAGGATGGAAGGTGTCACCTGGTGCCCAGAGGAGAAAGCCTGCAGGACAAGTTGGCACTGAGTACACAGGTGAGAAGCAGAAAGGACGTGCAGCTTTCAAGCAGACAGATCTGACCAAACCAGAATGGTGCTACGAAGGAGCCAGGCCTAGCGGATCAAGAGCTGGGGGCAGGAAGGAGTGTATCCAGCAAGAAAGCAAAGGTGGATCCAAAGAGGCAGACTTTCTGTGAGGAATGGAGGGGATTAGAAGAGCAGATAAAGTCTTGCTGGCAAATCTAGAAGGAGAAAAGTAGTGTCAGTACCCAAACAGATAGAGTGAGGGTGACTCTGGGAGTTACTGGATGTGAATCAGAAGGGGGAGGAGGAGTTTGTTTGTGTGATTTTTAAGAATATTGTTTTAGGATGAGGTTTGGTTTATTGAGAACCACTGCTGCCTGATACCAGAGCAGCTGCGTGAGACTTGTTGAGGGGCAGAGAGGGGAGAAGGGGGTGGGCAAGACAGCTTTGGGTTTCCTGCCCCCAGGCCCCAGGGCTTTCCTGGAGCACTGTGCTTCTCTGGATTGTGAGGGATGGGCCATAGCTGAGAGACCAGTCTTTCCTGTGGCCAGAAGTCCGGGAGGAATGTGGGCCCCTGGGGCTGCAGCCAGCTCCCGTGCCCTACCCTTCTCCACTGCACAACGCAGGGTGTACAGCCATGAGCCTGCCCTGAAATGGTGGTCTCTTTATTTGATACACATGCTGCTGTTTGGATAATGAATGATCATAGGCTTCAGAACTGAAAGTTTGCTCAAAGACTTTCTATATCAAAGTCTTCAGTATGCAAATGAGAAAACCAAAGCCCAGAAAAACAGTGAGCCATCAGGGTTGCCCCTCACATTTCCATCAGGGTTGGAGTTAGAAACTGAGCCTCCTAATTTATTGGTCAGGGGCCCTGCCCCCATTCGTCCACACTATCTCCAAATTAGGAAGGGGGAATGGTTTTGGGCATCTGGGGATGCTTACCGGTTGTAGAAAATAAGAGGAGGTGAGAAGCAGGTATAGTCAACACAGGTGCTTACATGAGTATATGTATATGCAACTGTGTATGCACTGCATGTATGTGTATATGTGCTGATATATCCCTGCACATGCATATACATTGTTACTTCATTCTACACATCATATCCTATTTAAAGACTGTAATTAGGATCCTAGGTGGCCATCAAATAGGTAAACTAGTTGTTCTAAGCCACACATGAGCAAGTCTCTTCCATTTTGTCATCACAGTCTCCCTTAAAAGCTGGTAATAATAACAGCACCTGGCATTCAAGGTCCTTCTGGGAAGTTCAAAGCAGTTATTTTTTTGTTTCATTCTGTGCCCAGCTTTGTGCTCGGCACTTAAATAGTCAGTGTCATCAACTCACAACTATGCTGGGACATACCATTGTTTTCTGTATTTGATATACAAGGATATCAAGGTTTAAAAACTTGTTTAGCATGGCATTTCAATAAATGATAAAGTTGGACCCTAGGTCCAAGTCTTTCTAACTCCAGAGTCTATAAGCTTTCTCCTGCTTGCCCTGCAAGAATATTTTTGTCTGCCTAGATATATCTATGCCTTTACTTACATTAGCCTGCAGTTACACAAACATATGTCTATATCTAAAGCAGAAGATAGAGCTTCTATAATATTTAACATTCTTCCAGGTAGGTGTATTTCTAAATCCATTTTATGGATGAGAGAGTTGAGGCACAGAGTAGAGAAGGGACTTAATAAAATGTAAGCACAGCACAAATTTCTGGGGTTCTCCCAGTTGTTGGGAATTAAGACCAGGCTTATTGACCAGGCTGGCTATTTTTTGACTGCATGCTGGAGAGATCAGAATACTAAAGTTGATAAAATTTCATTGATTATTTTTTTTATTAATATTGAAATGAATGTTGACACTAAACTTATTTGTGTAGGTACTTACTGTTCTAACCACCATCATGGTATTTTTACCTCCATGAATGGTTGAGCAAACAGACACTCCAGCAGGTGAAGGAATTTGCTTAGGGATACAGGGTGAGGAAGGATTGTATTCAAGACTGTGATACTGATCTCTCTCTCTCCCCTTTGGTGAAGACTTTTCCTCAAACAATGGAGAAAGTGCTTCCTCCTAAATAGAGCAGAATGTCAACTCAGTATGAGTTCCTGGGCTCTGAGGCCCTGATTTCAAGTAAATCTGTGACCCTCATCAGCTTCAGAAACTTATCTGGTATCCAGAGGGAATTTTTAACCAGGAGGCTCTACTTATTCTCTCATGTATTAATATGTGACTGAAAACATGAGCTGTTGTTTTCCTTTGCTGAGCTTGGAAACAAAAACAAAGACACACATAGTAACCCGGTCCCAGGTTCTGACTCTGCCACCACCTGTTAGGAGGACTTCCCACTCCAAGTTCAAAAGGTAGAAGACTGCTGGAAAAGTGTTTGTTTGGGGGCCTGAGGTCTAAGATTGCACTTGCGTCACTGACTGTGTGAGTAGGCTTACCCAACAGGTTCACTGTTTTTCATGGCACAGAAACTCAACACATGGTGCTTCACATCCATATAATATCCCCAAGTGCTAATGTTTACTTTGGGGCTTGCACATCCGCAGCTGTTGGTGGGAAAATGAACATCTCCAGTTATTGCTCAGTGGCGGCAGCCTCACATCTGAACTGCTGGCTGCTTCCTTATCATCTCTCCACGGGCCTGCTGAATTTCCTTGTTTTCAATTTTCTTTTAACTAAGCATTCATGAGTCATAATAAAAGGTGAAGAGGAAAGAAAAAATTTTTTCCTACACTGGGAATCTTGAGAATCACCTCCTGGCACCCTTCAACCAGTATAGATGTCTAGAGAAACTAAGGAAGAAAATTGTTTCGAATATCGAAAAATTGCATTAGTCTCTAGTAGGATCTTTTAGTAGCGTCTGCCCCACCCACCTTGATAACTCTAATTTTATCATGTTCTCTGCTATGATTCTGATGTAAGAATTTGATTTCTGAAGACAATGAAAATGAAAACTCTTGAGGTAACACAAGGCAGCAATTAAGCACACATAACTGATTCAAATGAATCAGAAATGGTATGGACCTAACAGAAGCAGAAGCTATTAAGAAGAGGTGGCAAGAAGACACAGAAGAACTGTACAGAAAAGATCGTCATGACCCAGATAATCACGATGGTATGTTTACTCACCTAGAGCCAGACATCCTGGAATGCGAAGTCAAGCAGGCCTTAGGAAGCATCACTACGAACAAAGCTAGTGGAAGTGATGGAATTCCAGTTGAACTATTTCAAATCCTAAAAGATGATGCTGTGAAAGTGTTGCACTTAATATGTGAGGAAATTTGGAAAACTCAGCAGTGGCCACAGGACTGGAAAATGTCAGTTTTCATTTCAATGCCAAAGAAAGGCAATGCCAAAAAATGCTCAAACTACTGCACAATTGCACTCATCTCACACGCTAGTAAAGTAATGCTCTAAATTCTCCAAGCCAGGCTTCAGCAATACGTGAACCGTGAACTTCCAGATGTTCAAGCTGGTTTTAGAAAAGGCAGAGGAACCAGAGATCAAATTGCCAGCATCCGTTGGAGTATCAAAAAAGCAAGAGAGTTCCAGAAAAACATCTATTTCTGTCTTATTGACTATGCCAAAGCCTTTGACTGTGTGGATCACAATAAACTGTGGAAAATTCTTAAAAGAGATGGGAATACCAGACAACCTTCCCTGCCTCCTGAGAAACCTGTATCCAGGTCAGGAAGCAACAGTTAGAAGTGGACATGGAACAACAGAGTGATGGGAGTACGTCAAGGCTGTATATTGTCACCCTGCTTATTAAACTTATATACAGATTACATCATGAGAAACGCTGGGCTGGATGAAGCACAAGCTGGAATCAAGATTGCCGGGAGAAATATCAATAACCTCAGATATGCAGATGACACCACCCTTACGAGAGAAAGTGAAGAAGAAATAAAGAGCCTCTTGATGAAAGTGAAAGAGGAGAGTGAAAAAGTTGGCTTAAAACTCAACATTCAGAAAACTAAGATCATGGCATCTCGTCCCATCACTTCATGGGAAATAAATGGGGAAACAGTGGAAACAGTGACAGTTTTATTTTGGGGGGCTCCAAAATCACTGCAGATGGTGACTGCAGCCATGAAATTAAAAGACACTTACTCCTTTAAAGAAAAGTTATGACCAACCTAGACAGTATATTAAAAAACAGAGACATTACCTTGCCAGCAAAGGTCTGTCTAGTCACAGCTATGGTTTTTCCAGTAGTCATGTATGGATGTGAGAGCTGGACTGTAAAGAAAACTGAGTGCTGAAGAATTGATGCTTTTGAAGTGTGGTGTTGGAGAAGACTCTTGAGAGTCCCTTGGACTGCAAGGAGATCCTACCAGTCCATCCTAAAGGAAATCAGTCCTGACTATTCATTGGAAGGACTGATGTTGAAGCCAAAACTCCAATACTTTGGCCACCTGATGCGAAGAACTGACTCGTTTGAACAGACCCTGATGCTAGGAAAGATTGAAAGCAGGGGAAGAAAGGGATAACAGAGGATGAGTTGGTTGGATGGCATCACTGACTCAATGGACATGAGCTTGAGTAAACTCCGGGAGTTGTTGATGGACAGGGAGGCCTGGCATGCTGCAGTCCATGGGGTTGCAAAGAGTCAGACATGATGAGCGACTGAACTGAATGGGTTCAAATCCTGATTCTGCTTGCTGTCTATGTGACCTTGGGAAGTCGCTTGACACTCCATCCGTCAGTTTTTCCTCCTGTAAAATGGGAATAAAAATCACACCTACCTCGTAGAGTTGTTTGGAGAATAAATGAGCTAGTATTTGTAAAGCACTTAAAACAGTGTCTGTATATTTATGTGTGAGCAGTGGGATCTCAGCAGATTTACATTATGAATGATAGCAGTTGGCAAGAGAAATTCAAAGTCTCATTCCTTTATTTAATAAATATGTGATATCTTCCTTTTATGTGCCATGTGTTATTATAGGAGTGTTAGATATGGTATTGAATAGAAACAAGTTCCTACTCTGTAGGAACTTCTATTTGCTGAGGATGTTCTATCCTGCTTGAAGTGTTCATAACCTCACATATGTGTGTATATTTTATATGCACTGAATGCATACATGCACATGCACACACATACATGTGGATGGACATGTTCATGCATGTGCTTATGTGAGTCCATATGTTTTCATTTGTTACACACTTCTGTCTGCATGTATGTATACATGTTGTGTTTGTGCATACACATGTACAAATTACCTATATCTGCATGCTCTTAAATATGTATGTTTGGCTGAATGTTTGTGTGTATGTTTGTGTGTACATATGCATGTGCCAGTATACCCACACACATACACTTGTGTATAGTGTATGTGTGGGTTTATGTATATATGCATGTATACATTCATGTGTCTTTATCAGGTACTGCTACGTGTTACAAAGATCAGGTCTGTATAAAACAATGAAGAGTGCCAGCAGTTGCTGCCAGTACAGAGAGTTCTGGAAAGTTTAATCCAGAGTGGTGACATTTGAGGAAACAGACCTTAGTGGAGTGAGGAACATTTTGTGGTTTAAGAAGCAAGTAGCAATTAATTCAGTCAGCAAATATGTGTTAGGCCCATACTTGGCCCTCAGATGCCATACAGGCAACTGGGGCTACCAGGGTGAAGATGACCCAGTCCTTTCTCTAGAGGAGCTTAGTAGCTGGTAGGCAAGGCAGACCTGTCATCAGGAAAATCTCATTGGAAGCTGCACCCAGCTTTTCCCAGATGAAAGGGAAGTGTCACAAGAGTGCAGGGAATAGATCAACCGCCTCTGCCAGGACAAGTGAGAGAAGCATCACTTAGGAGGTGGAAATGGGATAAGCATTTCAAGAGGCTGGAACAGAATGTGAAAATTTTCTGAGTGTGATAAGGCCTGACTCCATCAAGGATCCTTTCAGTATGGAAGCCTGCAGTTCATCTGTGAGGGGAACAGTGAGAGATGGCCCGGAAAGCAGAAGCCATGTACCATAATATGGGTTCTGAGCTCCCAGCTTTGCCATTGTTTTTTTTTTTTAATCTCAGTCTTCGTTTTATTTGGCTACAGCAAGATCTAACCCAGTTGAATAAACCCAACTGAACACAAAAAACAAAACAAAACACTTTTTCCCACTTGGTTTACATGGCATTGCTCCTGTTTCTTTCCATATCTCAGTAGTCACTTTCTACCACTGAATATTTAAATATCCCAGGCCTTAGTTCTAGGATAATTTTTCTTTTTTTTTTTTTCATTTATTTTTATTAGTTGGAGGCTAATTACATTACAATATTGTAGTGAGTTTTGTCATACATTGACATGAATCAGCCATGGATTTACATGTATTCCCCATGCCATTGGTTTTTAACAAGTGATGTAAGTGCTCTACGCCTCAGAGTTCTTTTCTATAAATGGAGATGATCCTCTCGAATTGTGTAGACACCTTCTCCTAACACATGGTGAGCCCTTAAGTGTTAGCTCTTCCAGGTCAGAAGCTCAAATGTAAAAAGCCTTGAATTCCAAGTCTAGGAGACTGGATGCTTAAGTTAAGTTGGATCAACCATATCTGTTCAAGTAGCTTCCTCAGCACTGATTGTCATGTGACAACTATGTCAAGTATTCTACAGGAGGCATTTGCCTTGGGAGTATGTCTGTGGTTGGTAACACCAATGGATGATAGTCCAAAAGAGATAGAGCAGTAAAATAAGTAAATAATGTCATCTCTATTTAAGCTTAAAACAAAAATTTACTTCAAGGGAATGAAGCAGATATTTGTTCTCCCAGGTCCTGGGAATTCATAAATAACCTGCTTTTTTCTGCCAGGGCTTTGCACTCTTCTTTTGCAGCATCACTTCCCAACCTACAGAAGTGTAGCTGGAAGAGGAAATGCATTTCCCCATCTCTGACTTCCGTATCTCAGCATCATTGTTTCTCATCCATCAGGTCTGAGGGTGGCAGTGATACTTTTCACTGTCTTGTACCCACCCTGATCTTGGCCACTGTCTTTATGAGAGAAGTTTTATACCTGGTCCTGTTATCTCTTTCTTCAAACCCACACGGAGAATGTACAAAGTCTGCGCATGCTCACTGTAGTCTGAGATGCTGAATGTTCTTCCACGATTCTTAAGGATTTCTATTCCCGTACTTCTCAATATTCCATCTTCATTTTTTTGGTGGCAATACAAACGTTCCCACATAGCTTCCCTCTGTTCCCATTTTGTTGAGAAATTATTATTTACTGGAGACTGAGAATGGAAAATACACAGAGGAGCAATATGAGAAAATAAGTCATTTACAGTATTTCCAATTCTCTGTAGTAAATTGAAATCATAATCCAGATAATCCCCCCAAAAAACCCCAATTATTTTAATTTGAACATAGAATGACATAAGTTTTCATTTGTTTGTACATCTGATTCCTGATCTTATTTACTTATTGTAGTGGTTTGAATATGCAGAGTCAATCAAGGAATTAATTAAAATGCAGAGTACTGGGTTCCCACAACCACCACTACCATAGATACTAAATAGTAGATTTGACTGTGGCCTAAACATCTGCCTTGTATCCAGTCCCCATGTGATACTAATGGACTTCACCACCAGCACCTTAAAAGATATGCAAGGGATGCTCAGAACTCAAGTTGGTTCCAGTCAAAGTTATCTGTTTATAATCCAGAAGGAACAAAATTGAGCCCAGGCTAATTGAAAGACTGCATTTAAAATTTTTTTATTTGAAAAGTAGAGCAATAAAGAGCTCTTCCAATCTGGTACGCTTACCATGAGTTGGGCACTGCATAAGTGTTTGCCTTCACAACTCTTACAACTCTGGCTATGTAGGTTCTTCCCACCCCTGTAAAGGTCAAAATGAGACTCGCTTCGGTTCAGGCGTGTGGGTGGGGTGAGAGGAGAACCTGGAAGGTCTGTCTGACTCTGCATCTCCTATTCTTACCATCAGATAGATTCACCCAAGCCTGTGTTTACTGAGTTAGCCTTAGACAATTTTTTTTTTTTTAATGTTGAAAAAAGGGAAAACATGCAGAATCTTTGAATCAAATGTTCAGGTCTGGGGAAAGCTGAGGTTCTTGTATTCTGTTTAAAGAGTGTGTTAGGCTGTTGAGTTGTGTTATTACAGTTCCTGGGCTGAATTTAGCCTAGTGAGTTAGAAGTGTGCCAGCCTTGTGACTCACCACTGTGAAAACTGCGGTGGGGAGGGCGGGCGACTCTGCCACCAGTATCAGTGACATGAGTGAAGACTCCACACGCCTTTTATATTCAGGCCTCTCACCACTGAAACTTGTAAAGAAAAACCCACACAATTCAATTCTGTGAAACACATTAAATATTCTTGAATAATATGTGTCTTATTCACACATTGTCTGGTTTACTGTGGTGTAACCTTATTGCCCAGCCTAATGCATGTGGGATAATAATTCTTTCCCTGTGTGCATCTCTCTAAATGTAACACAGAGAGAATAACATTTAGACATTTAAATAGATGATTATATTACCGTCCCCTACTTAGACTATGAGCTTCTTGTGGGCAATGGATCTGGCCGTATTCATCTCTGTAACTTCAAAGCCCAGCACTTAACCCAGTAAGTATATTCTTCAGTTAATGTTTTTGCCTATAAACATGCTAAGCACTATGCTATTAATAGTTACTGTGGCAAAATCAGTGATGCAAAGAAGTTCTTAGCCTGAGGACTAAGTTCTATAGGAATTTGGAAAAGGGAGAAGTCTCTTTCAGGAGAAACTGTAAGACAGTGGAAAGACAAGATACTAAAATTCTTTTAATAACTTAAGCATGGCAGTAATGTGCTAGGTAGTGTTCTTGCCTGGAGAATCCCAGGGACGGCGGAGCCTGGTGGGCTGCCGTCTATGGGGTCGCACAGAGTCCGACACGACTGAAGCGACTTAGCAGCAGCAGCAGTCTACTTGTATGATCATCACATCAACTCCAGAAGCTTACACAGGATCACACAACTAGTAATGAGAACCCTAGAATGTCAGCTGCCATAGTCCTTTCGGGCAGTGTGAGGGGTAGCCTTTGAACTGAACCCAGAGTAATAAGTATCTTCTCCATTGCAAGCAATGACATATAAAGTAGTCTGGATGGAGAGAATAGCATTCATGAAGCCACTAGAATGGGGTTGAGAAATGGTAAGCGTTTCGATTTGACCAAAGTCTAATATCTGTAAGAGATTCCTGGAAGATGGGGTTATAAGGATCAGATAGGTAGGGAGAAAATGGCAATACTTGAGCATCATGTTGAAAATCTGTGCTCCCCTCCTCTTCGCAGGCATCATCAAGCCACTGAAGGTGGGTTTAAACAAGATACTTATTCCAAGCAGATGTTTCTATATTTCCCAGAAGTTTGGGAAGAGGAACGTGCAAAGAAGGAGTAGCCTGTAATAGTGTTGTAGCAGGGGACCTTGAAAGAAATACAGGGAATTTGACAGTTTTTCTTCCTCCTCCCCTTTCTTTCTCCTCTTCCACTTTTCTTCTTCTCCTTCTCCTTCTTTTCTAAATTCACTGATTATGCGAAAGTTATTGAAAATTTTGGGTTCTCTTTGTATTTCTCCTATTACTAAATATATGAAAGTATCTTTTTAAATTTCAAATGAAGTTTCTCTCATAACTGGCAAAATATAATAAATAACTTGTTAACTTTAAAGTAGTCAGAATAATTTATTCAATTTTAAGCTGGGCTTTCATTAAAACTTATTTTATTCAGTGGAGATATCCACTTGACTTGAGGGACCATGATCAAAAGAGAGGCCCAGAGAATTTGGCTTGATATTTCTACCCTTTACACAAGACATTTGCTGATTTGAAATCTGCAGCTGAGATTCTGGCAAGCTAAGCTCCAATTTGGTAACCTCCCTAGGATGGAAGAACAACGACTTGAGTTCAGGGATCGTTAAGGATGAAAAATCCTGGTAAACACTCTAGACTTTTAGTTGGGACCATAAGAGTAAACTGGAAAAGACAGACTTTACTGAAGCCTGGCTTTGAATCAAGTCAGCACCTAATTAAATGCAGTTAAATCTTTCCCTCTTCAGCTAACTGCAAAAAGCAAAATTGTATTTTTTCTGGAGAAAGACAACATAAGAGGTTCAACTTACACATAAAATTTTTTCATTTACAGTTTCTCCACCAAAACAATCTTAGGTGTATGCAAAATCAAGAGAAAAACCAAACCCACAAATGATTGAGGTGTTGGAAGTATTATATTCAAGAAATTATAGGAAAAGATGGAGAATTCAAAGAACTGGGAAATTTAAAAAGAACCAAATGGAAATTCTAGAGCTGAAAATGCAATAATTGAAATTAAGAACTGAAATTAATAGCAGACTCAATATAGCCTAAGAAAGAATTAATGAACTGGACAGTAGGTCAGGAAAATATCCATACTGCAACATAGTATACACAAGGTTGGAAAATACACAGGAGTATGAGATATGGGCATGGTAAAGGGGTCTAGCAGAGATGTAATCGGAAGCCTAGAATGAGAGGAGATATATTATAAGCAGAGCTATATTTGAAAAGATAATTTCCAAAAGTTTTCCAAAACTGGTAAAAGAACTCAAGCAAATCCTTTTAACATTTGAAAAAAAAAGGAAAAAAAAATTTGAAAAAAAAGAAACTATTAATGCAGTTTCATATTTAAAAAAGAAGAAAATGATAGGATTATTTTAATAACTGTTTAAAGAAAGACCTTTCATAAATAAAATGTAAGACAGATTCATGACTTAAAAAAAAATCTTGGCAAACATAGAACAGAAAGGAACTTTTTTTTATTCTGATTAAGGATGCATACAGAACAAAACACTTAATTCAAATATCAAACTTAATGGTGAAATAAAACTTTCCCATTCTCACCACTTTTATTCCACATTTTAGTGTATGTCCTAGCCAGAGCAGTAAGTCAAGAAAAATATAAAGATTATGAGAAAGACATACAGTTGACATCATAAATGACATAAGACATATATAGAAGTTTTAATATTTTATAGATAAAGTATTAAAATCTATAAATAATTTAGCAATATTGCTTTTCAAAAAGTCAGGACAGAAATAAATTTTATTCTCATAAAGGAGAAATGTTTATTTAAAATATTAAAATTTTAAATAGCATAATTTACAGTAATATAAAAAAATCCAATACCTAGAAGTAAATTTAATGGCAGATGTTAAGGACATCTATGCACAAATCTATGAAACATTATTGAAAGAAACTGAAGAAGATACAAATGAATGAAGGGATATATGATGTTCATTGATTGGAAGACTCAATATTCTCCTTTTTTTGTACTTTCCAGTTTCTTGTATGGACTCAGTGAGTCTAGTTCAAAATTCTAGCAGATTTGTGTGTGAGGGGGTAGAAATTGATGGTCAAATTTTGAAACTTTATGGAAAGAGCCAATAATAAACAAGATATCTTTGGAGAACAAAGTTGGGAGAATTTAATACTACCAGATAGTAAAAAAAACTTGTTATAAAGCAATAAAGGCTGGTTTTATGGCACAGGTAGACAAACTAGAGGAAAACAGATTAAGGAGTCTAGAAACAGACTCACTCATATATAAACAATTAATTTATTACGAGGGTAGTACTGCAGATCTGTGAGGTGTGTTAATTAGATGTCAGTATGGGGAAAATTGGATGTTGCCCCTTGCCTTATACCATGAAAGTGAAAGTGACTCCGTTATGTCCAACCCTTTATGACCCCATGGACTATACAGTCCATGGAACTCTTCAGGCCAGAATACTGGAGTGGGTAGCCTTTCCCTTCTCCAGGGGATCTTCCCAACTCAGGGATTGAACCCAGGTCTTCCACATTGCAGGTAGATCCTTTATCAGCTGAGCCACCAAGGAAGCCCAAGAATACTGGAGTGGGTAGCCCATCCCTTCTCCAGGAATCGAACTGGGGTCTCCTGCATTGCAGATGGATTTTTTTTACCAGCTGAGCTACTAGGGAAACCCCATACATTAAAAATAAATTCCGGTGGATTTTATATACAATTTATAGACAATGGACTATTATTCGGTAGTTAAAAAGAATGGCATCTTGCCATTTGTGCCAACATGGATAGATCTCAAGGGCATTGTGTTAAGTGAAATGGATAAGACAGGAAAAGACACATACTGTATGGCTGTATGATCTCTCTTATATATGGAATCGAAAAATAAATACCAAGCTCATAAATATAGAGAACAGGTTGTTGGTTGCTAGAGGCAGGGGGTGAGAAGTGGGAGAAATGGATGAAGGAGGTCCAAAGTTAAAAATGAAAAAAAGAAATGAGGAATGGATACCAAACCTTCCCAGCTAAGTTCTAATAACTGACAGTGGTTGAGTACTTCAATGAATTGTGAAAATGACTTTGAACACTTTCATCATTTGTGTTTTTTGCATGTTCCTCCCTCTGCCAGGGTAAGAGTAAAAGCAAGGTTTACTAGTTTATAGTTTTTGTTTTTTTCTTTTTCCATAGAAGTTTCTTTTCTTCTCACTATTCTAGTTTAAGTTTTATCCTAAAAAGTTCCAGGTCGCTAATCAGATTATTTTCGTTCTTAAAAAAATTTGGTTACATCGCTTGATTGATAACAGCCCAAATGAACTCCAGCCACACAGCTCCAAAGAAAAAGAATGCAGTAAAGAAGAAAAGAACATCTGTGGACCTGCCAGACTCTAGGTTGCAGATTGGCAGATGGCAGAATGTGGGGAGGCTGTGGATGATGACGAGGACTGGCCAGCTTTGGGGGACAGCGCCCAGTGATAGCATAACAGGTGTGCCTGGACAGTGCAAGGTTGGAATGCCTGGCAAGTGGAAGCTGCTTCACGTTGTCTGTTCAATTGCTGCCTCTGGTCCACACTGCTGATGGCCTTAGGAGTTATCTCTCCAAAGAGTGCCCAGAGAGATGCACTGACTTGGACACACTCCAGGTTTGCCCAGAGGTGCTTTGAAGTGATGGACTGGGTGTTATTTTTTTAAATCACTCAAGAATTCTTCCCTTCGTAATAAAGAATTTAGAAGGAGAGCAAAGGCAGAGTGAAAAAATAGTATGAACATACAGCATCTATCCAACAGAAAGAAGTACCTGTGTGTACCAAAAAACCCTGCCCAAGAATACCCACAACTGCATTCCTACAGTCTCAGGGTTGGAAGAAAGCATGATTTCCAGAGCCAGACAGCCTGATTCTTATTCCACACATCACCTGCTCTCTGTGATCTCTGGTCAGTTACTTACCCTGCTGGCTCGAAGGTTCTTGTTTCCCAGAGGGGCCTCGTAACAGTAATTATGAGGATTCGCTACTACGATAATTTACAAAGAGCACCTAGAAGAGTTCCTGGAGCAGGTAAATGCTACACAGGTGTTAGCTCTTACGATGACGGCGTTGTAGAGAAGACCTAAAGCTTTTGAGGTGGGCTGCAGCAAGACCTGGAGTGAGAGGCCACAGCGAAGGTAGAGGAGGCCTCTGATCACCAGGTCAAAGAGGAAACAGGCGCTCAGTGGAGAAGCCTATCTAGACCCACACGCGGTGAGACCCTTCCTTCTGCTCATCGCTTGCTGTGCTCCTTTGGCAGCCATGATCAGCTGCTGGGTACCCGCATCCTTGGCCCCCAGGGCATTGTGAGCCCTAGGAGAACAGTGATTAGGTTTTTTCGGGTACTGTTTCCCCTGCAGTGCTGAGCATGCTGCCTCATGGAGAGCTGTGCTCAGTAAACATTTATCAAATTGGATCCTACCGAATGGAGGACGCAGAGAATATTATTCAGGGCCTAAGATGTGATCACAGCACTTCTCTTTCAAAACAAGATTGCCTTTTTACACTTTTACTTTGAAATCATTACTTCGCTGTTACAGAGGAGGTATTAGAGGCTCAAGGAACTCAGCTCATTTGCTCAAAGTCATGTGGCTGGAAATGTCTCTTTCTTGCTGACGTCCAGGGCTCTTTCAGACCATCCCCCTTACCCCCAGAGCCCAGGGCAGACCCAGAGAAAGAAGAGGGGAGCCTGGCCAGGGCTAACTATCCCAAGAACGCGGATGTCGGGAGCAGGTGTGTAGGTGGAAAGGGAGGGCTGAATGTTGATCTCTTGTTTCATCTGCAGTTTTTGAAAAATCCCAGTGTATTCCTTGTGGGATTTTCTGTAATTCATTTTTGCTCTCGTCTTCCATACTATTTATTTACCTAAGCCTTTGTTCTCTTTGAAACTATTTGAGCCACATGTCGTTCATTCGCTGTGCTAAAACCCTGGACTCTTTATCCTGCTCAGGTTTTGTTTTGTTTTTCCTCTCTCCAGCTGCTCTGCATAGCACTTAATTCTCCGATTCTCTGGCCTGACTCTTATCCAGCGATGGGTCGCCTTACACTCCCACCCCCACTCCGCCAGTAATAGGGGCCAGGAACAGAGGATCCAGCTTCAAAAATCTATTTTTCTTTTTTGTCTCCTTGTTGTCTGAAGCGTGGCGCAAGGTTAGATCAATCAGTCTGTGTGTAGTGAAGCCCTGTAACCCTCTCTGGGGGAAATCCTAGCCCCATAGAAACTTGGCTGGTTTTGGCTCTGGGAGTGAATTCCAGGCTTTGAAGCATCTGTCAATGTTCAACTAACCCCACAAAACCTCTGGACGTTTTTTGATGGAACCAAAACTCACACCAAGGGAGGAGGCACTGAGTGTGGCTTCAGAGGCTGGGGAGAGAGAACTGGGGAGCCAACTGTGATATTTTCCTCTGAAATTTCAGGCCTCTTCCCCAGGTTCAGGTGTCCAAAAGAATCTGTCTGAGCAAGTCCCGTCTCCCCTTAGCGTTGTCCTGAATCATCTCACCGGTCTGCTCTGTGTCTTTGACGGGACTGTCAGGGTGACTAGTTCCTTTTTCACCTGCAGAGAGCCTTCAGATAATTTGATAAATGAGACCATTTGTCTAGGGCCAAGAAAAAATACTCTCTCCTGGGAGAGGTTGGACACTGATATTTATTTAGCAGTTTTTACATCCCAGGCACAAGGCTGCTTGCCTTACGTGTAGGGTGACCATGCATTACCCCTTGCTCAGGACTTGGGACGAAGGGCGTGCTTCCTGGCACATGGGGTGTACAGTGCTATTCTGTTGTTGTTCAGTCACTAAATCATGTCCAGCTGTGACCTCCTGAACTGCAGCACACTCAGCTTCCCTGTCCTTCACTATGTCCCGGAGTTTGCTCAAACTCACGTCCATTGAGTTCAGGATGCCTCGTCCTCTGTCACCCTCTTGTCCTCCAGCCTCCAGTCTCTCCCAGCATCAGAGTCTTCTCCAGTGAGTCAGCTCTCTGCATCAGGTGGCCAAGTAGCTGCTGTTACACCCTCCTCACACCTGAGAAAACTGAGGCCCACAGAGGCGAGTTAGCTCATGCTATGTGCTGTGTGCTGATGCTGATGCACTAGCTTATGCTGCATGGTGTTCATGTGGTGGACCTGGGAACCCAGGTATAAACTGTGTGCCTTCTGCTCCAGAGCCTTGTCCAACCATGTTCTTCAGAACACAGGGTTGCATCTTCTTCAGTTTCTGTAGGCCAGTAGTTCACATCATCTGTTTTTCTTATCTATCTCTAGGCTACTGGAATTGCTTTTCCTTTCCTATTCTCTCCCCCTGCTGACTGAGGAGACTCCTGCCTCCCCTCCTTCAGGAGGTCCTTCCTGACCATCCAAACTAGGTCAGGGGTCCTGGCTCCATACTTTGATTAGACAGGTTCAGATCTGAGTCACTGGTTGTTCCTTATTGTCTTGTGTCTGCCTATGTCCCTTTCGTCCCTCCTAGATTGGGATCCAGTAGTATAAAAGAAAACAATTTTCATCTTTAGCATTTTTCTTCCTCACAGTGCCTGGCTTATAACTGGGAATCAATAAATAGCTGTCAAATTAACTAACTTAGAAACATCAGAAGGCAACTGTGCGATTTAGAGTCACAGTTTTAGATCTATGTAAGGATTTATTCCAGAAGACACATTTGTGATACTTGGACCAGTTCTCTTAATTTTATTTCTTTTACTTAGATGGTAAGTGATTTTTGTGACTTAACTTGGCTATTTGGGTTGGATTTCAACTTGACTGTTTTCCATGTCTAATGCCCGTGAGTGAAAAATTGTTTTTTATGATGTCACAGATGAGAGTGTCCAAGTAATCTAGAGGCTATGTTGCGGTTAAGAAGAAAGGAATTTCTGAAATGAAGTTTTTCCTTAGTCTTTACTGTGGATTTTGCTAGTGTTCTCTGAGTCTCAGATTTCCAAGCTATTACATATTATAGCCTACCTTTGAGATTTGATCTTTCTGGGTAGAAGGGAGAACAGAGGAGTGAGACCCAGATACAGTTATCTGAGGGTCTCTTCTTTGTTCTCTGACCTTCCCAAAGCTCTTGTATTGGTGTCTGATGGGTGCAAGTCTTGGACAAGTGTGAAATTTAGAATTGATGTTCATCACCAAGTTGTACTGTAGGATGAATGATCCTCAGTTCAGTTCAGTTCAGTCACTCAGTCGTGTCCGACTCTTTGCGACCCCATGAACTGCAGCACGCCAGGCCTCCCTGTCCATCACTAATTTCTGGAGTCCACCCAAACCCATGTCCATTGAATCCAACCATCTCATCCTTTGTCATCCCCTTCTCCTCCTGCCCTCAATCTTTCCCAGCATCACGGTCTTTTCAGATGAGTCAGTTCTTCGTATCAGGTGGCCAAAGTATTGGAGTTTCAGCTTCAACATCAGTCCTTTCAATGAACACCCAGACTGATCTCCTTTAGGATGGACTGGCTGGATCTCCTTGCAGTCCAAGGGACTCTCAAGAGTCTTCTCCAATACCACAGTTCAAAAGCATCAATTCTTCAGCACTCAGCTTTCTTTATAGTCCAACTCTCACATCCATACGTGACCACTGGAAAAACCATACAAACATGTTACTGTGGGTTTTAGGAATATAAATAGCTTTTGGTTTATTATCAACAGTGTTTAAAATGTTAGCCTGAATCGTTCCTACTACCTGGTATCTCATTTTTGTGATTCCCGTGAGCCCCCCATTATTTTGTCATCAGTTGTACACACACGGACAGAAAACAAATGTTCCAGTCACTCTATGTAAGCCCAAATCCCTCTGGCAGAGCATGCAGCATGCTGAGAGGGAATGCCTGAACAGTCATGCCAAGCCCTGCTTTAACACCGAAGACTGAGATTGGTCAGTAGTTTAACAACAATGGCAGAACTATATGGAGCAAACTGTGATCTGGGTACCAATCTGCTCACTTCGTCTTCACAATAGTGCTTGGAGCTACATTCTGTTGTCATTCCAGTTTCATAGGCAAGGGAACCGAGACCCAACAAGGTTAAGTGACTTGACCAGTTTGCAGACTTGAAGTCAGGTGGTCTGATTCTAGAGCACTTGTTCTTCACCATTATGCCCGAAATAGTGCAAATATCTTGTAAAGTCTGTTCACATCTCATTTAGACAAAAACGTTTCCTATTATCTTTCTGGTTCTGGGGATGGGGGTGTGGGCTGAGGGGAACAGAGGTGGTGGCAGTGTCAAGGTGTGTGAAATTTCTTTGTAGAATTTTTACCTAGGATTTTTTTTACACCTACTTTAGGATTTAGACTAGATGCATTCTAAGTGGCATTTCTTTCAAAGCCAAAGTGATGCTTCATCAAACACCAGGATCACAGAAATCTTTTCAGCTGTTTCACTCCCCTTCATTTGTTAGGCTTGAGATGAACCCTTTGGGCTTGCTGTAGTGGATTATGACAGTAAATCCTGAAAGAGATCTGAGTTCAGCTCTGCTGTCTGTGAATACTTGAAATTCTTGTAAGTAGTTGGAAAGAAAGGAACTAGTTTCTCTAGCTCCATGAGATTTAGCATTGGGTGGATCTGTGTGTTGTCTTCCCCCGCTCTGACTCTGAAGGACCTTGGACAAGTTCCTTGAACAACTTTTGGTCTGTCTCATTTTCTGAATTAGTAAAACGGTGTGATAACAGCTACCTCTCGAGATCATTTTAAGAATTTAATACAATAATACTTGTAAGGTCTGAGACACACAACAGTGTTTCAATAATCAGAAGGGTCTTAGCATCTTTATTTTTACCAGTGATTTTGACAGTTCTAAATAAGGTGAGTTGTGAGGCTCCAGTAAGATTTTCACCATCACTTATAGGTTGTCCTTCAAAACTCTTTATCTTTTACTGTCAGTCGTATTTAAGACACAGCGTATCTGCCCATGATTAAATCCACTAGCTTTATCTAGAAAACATCTTGTGTTTCACTAGTATTATATACACCTTGTGCAACATGCAGTCATTCGTTTGTTAAACAATACCCAAAATTAGTGAGCCTGCCCTGGCCTCAGTCTGCTCAGAGTCTGCTAGAGGGAGACAGCTGTGCAAACAGCTACATTACAGATAGAAAAGGTTGACCAGTTCTCCCTGACTGGGGTGCTCAGGGGAATGGCTGAAGGCACAGTCTGGGAAGACTGTTGATGAAAGATCTGGATCTGCACCCTGGAGCCCATGTTCCCCTGGTAGATTGTTGGGGGATGGAGTGTACTAGGGGAAGAACATTCCAAGGAGAAGGAAGAGCATGAGGTAATGTTCAGTGGCATGGCTGAGCAAGGAGCATTTAGGAATAAGTAGGAAATCTCTACATTTGTGCCAAGCACACCTGAAGGTCCCATCTGTTGAGTACTGGTAGAGTCCACCTACATCTCACTTAATCCCCACCCACAATTTTGTAAGGTAAGCATTATTATCCAGAATCTTTAGATTTGGAAATTGAGGTTCTAGAGATCAAGGCATTTGCCTAAGAATGTGTCAGTGGGATTCAAGACTAAGTCTGAAGACAACAATAATAGCAACGATAGTAAAAACAGCAAGCATTCGCATAGTCCTCAGCACACTCTAACTAATACCACAGCCACTAACCACATGTACTACTGAAACTAATCAAAATGGAAAATTCTGTTCCTCAGTTGTGCTAGCCACATTTTGAGGGCTCAGTTGCCATCTGTGTCTGGTGACTGCTGTATTGGAAAATGCAGATCTAGAATATTTCCATCATCTTAGAATGTTCTCCAGACAGCACTGGTGTAAGCACTTTACACATATTAACACATCTAATCCTTACAACTATCTGCTGAAGAGGATACTGTTATTCAAATTGTACAGATGTAGAAACTGATGCATAAAGGAGATAAGAAACTTAACCAAGGGCCTATGATGAACAAGTCCAGGTTTTTTAAGCACTCTAGTGCCAAACCCATCTATTATTTTCAATATAAAATGGATTAATATTCAACAAAAGAACAGAATTCAGTATCTTCTTGTGTAGAAACTGGTGTCTGGTCCTCTGCAGAAAAAATTCTGGGAGCTTTACAATTATTGAAACACAAGGCTGGTGATCTCCAAAGAGCCCCTTCCTGAAGAACCGCTTAACCCCTTGGCCGGCTTAGTCAAACAGCTCATTTGATGAAATTTATCAGTCAGTTTATTCCTCCACATGGCCAATTTGAGAGTCTCAAGTTCATACAGTCTTAGGTAATGTTCAAATTCCTTTGCATCCTTTTTTCCTTCAGAAAGGTATCTGGGGTTGTTATTTTAAGAACATCATTTTTAAGATGTAGATCTATCTAAAACAGACCTTTTTATTTCTCAAACATAGGAAAAAAATCTTCAGACTAGGAGAGTAAAACTCCTAGCTGAGTTTTACTCCTGCCTCTGCCTCTTAAGTAGCTAAAAAACTTGAGTAAGTTACTTTACCTCTCTTAAATTGTTTCTTCAACTGTGATCTCAAAATAACGCATATGACAGGATTTTTTTTTAAAACTTCATGAAGGGTACAGTGTTTAAGGATGCTTTGCAAACTATAAAGTACTTTATATAGCTGTAAAGTATGAGATAATTATAACACAAATGCTAGAGCTTGGGATGTTTTTCTTTTATACAACCCTTTAAAGTTTTCAAAGCAGTTGTGGCTTGATAAATTACAGGATAACCAACCCACTGTTAATCATAACATTTGCAAAGTCTCTTTTTTCTTTGACAGAAATAGAGTAGATATTCAATAAGTGTTTGGATGGAAGGATGGATGTTTGGTGGATGGGGCAGGGGGAGGGAAAGAGCACATAAGAAAAAATGAGTTGTTCATGAATTTTTAATTTTCCCTTTTTAATTCTGTGTTTTTAAAACACATTTCTTGATATGAACTAAAGGGGAAGAGTCATTAAATAAGAGGCCCTGAATTGATTCATTGACTCAGTAAGCTATTTGTTTTTCATTCAACAACAACAAAAATTTGTTAAGCAACTACCATCAGCTGAGCATTGTGCAAGGTTCAAGGAAAACCCAGTTGAATCTTGCAATTTTTTTTTTTTGATGCCTATTTCTTCAGCTGCTAATTTTGCTCTTTAAACTTTCTGAGGAATGCTGAATTCACTGATACTTGCATAGTCATGTGAAGGGCCCCAGTAGTTCAGAGGGCTGTGCTTGTCAAAACCCCGTCTTAGGAATTGTTTCCTGATGTACACATGAGGCCCATGATCCCTCTATGAATTGTGAAATGTGTTTATGCAGAAAAGAGAAAGCTCCTCCTCCCCTCTGTTGTTTCCTGGGCCTTGGACCTCTTTTCTCCGGGTCGGCCCCTCCAAGCTCTATGTGGCCAAAGACAAAATGAGGGATGCCAGGGCTGAGACTCACGTGGTCTCCCAGCAGCATCAGCCCTTGGATCGGATCTGTTAGGCAGAGTGCTCAGAACCTCTCTGGAGGGGAAACCAGGCAATACTTGCCTCTCACTGGTGCTGTGCCAGCCTGGCCTGAGGTTTTCTACGTTCCCACGGGACTTGAGAATATACCATCTTGGGAGGGATTTCTTTCAGCCCTCCTGTTTCCAGGCCAGGAGACACTTTTTCAAAGAATTACTAAGTATGTTATGTCCTGAAAATGGCTGAAAAACAACCTCCATTTGTGATCCACTTCTCTCCTAGTGGATGTGCAGGAATAGTTCAGACTTTCAAGTGGTTCATGGCAGAACTATAGCTCAAACTCAGATTTTCAAACTCTAAACCCATGGTTCTGAGTCCCTGGTGCACTGACACTTATAAATATATTTCCTTTGTATAAGATGATTATCACATTATAAAGTTACAGATTCTAGAAAGAACATGGGTTTTAGGGCCAGACCAAATAAATTCAAGTTGCCGCATCCTGGCACTGGTTTTATAATTCTGTGACCTTGGGCAAGTTACTTTGCTGCTTCTGTATGTGTTGAAGGGAAGCAAGAATATATTTCACAAATGTTATGAAGGTTGTGAGACAATATTGAAAGACTTTAATGCAGTATCCAGCCTATCCTAGCCATCTGATCAATTTTCTAAAAACATAGGAACAATACAACTGTCTCTTGAGAAGAGTTCAGATGATATTGATGACAATGCCGGATAGTGATGGTGGTGACATAACACCCATTAATCCAAGTTGTTATTTTTAAGCATTACCTCTATATTAGAGCTACCATTTGATATTGTTATTTTCTTCATGTTATAGCAGGTCTTACTGTCTCCAGATCCCATTCTTTTTTTTCTAATAAGTGACAGCAGCTTTTAAATCATTTTCTATTTTTTAATCTTTTTTTGGAGTTTAGTTACTCCACAGTGTTGTGCTAACTTCCCATTGCACAAGCAAGGTGAATCAACCATATGCATACATGTATCCCATCCCCTTTGGATTTCCCTTATCAGCACAGAGCGCTGAGCCGAGCTCCCTGCACCATGCAGCAGGTCCTGATTAGTCATCCATTCCATGCACAGCAACGTATATAAGTCAGTCCCAACCCCCTAATTCATCCCATTCCCACCCCGACCCCAGCCCAGTGTCCACACGGCTGTTTTCTATGCATGTGTCTCTATCTCTACCCTGCAAATCGGTATGGCTGCTATGAAGAACATTGTGGAGATTCATTCTTTTTCATTGTAATACACTCATTATCAGATTCTAAGCCTAGTAATATCAACAATGAATCTGCTAATCAAAGAGGAAACAAAGAAATATTTTCCACAAATTTCTTTTCTTACCTTGCATAACTCCCTTTCAGGATTGAGGTACCCTGTAAGATAAACTTTGCTCATGCTTTATATGTATGGGACCAATAAAGGCAGTCATCAGCAGGAATTCCTTGAACGTGCTTATAACACTGGGGACCACCAATGGTTAACCCCTTTTCCAGCAAGGATCTCAGGATCAATATTGTAAGGCCCCAATATTTTGAGATATACAGATGAGTAAACATTGACTACCTGGTTATCTGATTTTCATTTTGGAGAAAAACCTAAGACCCAGCAGTTCGAAATCTGGCTACCTGGATGGGATTCCAAGCCCTGCTTCTGGTGAGCTGTGTGATCTTGGTTCAGTTCTCATTTCTAAGCTTCAATTTCTTCCTTTGTAAAAATGAGGATTTTAATAACACCCATCACACTCAGTGGTTGTAAGAATAAAATGAGACATGTACAGAGAGAGGGGGCTTCCCTGGTGGTTCAGATGGTAAAGAATCTGCCTGCCAGTGCAAGAGATCTGGGTTCAATCCCTGGGTCAGGAAGATCCCCTGGAGAAGGGAATGGCTACCCACCCCAGTATTCTTGCCTGGAGAATTCCATGGACAGAGGAGCCTGGCAGGCTACGATCCATGGGATCACAAAGAGTTGGACACAACTGAGCAACTAACACTTTCCCAGAGAGAGAGACTGCAAATACAACTCAAATAAAATGATCTCGTATCTAGGGTTTCTTCCTGTCAAAAGTCTTTGCGCTGGTTGGGGAAATTTATCACCCAGGATTTCCCAGAAAAAAATGTAAAGCGCTCTAAGTATATACAAAAAACAGGGAATTTAATACACAAAAATGGTGACTTAGATTATGAAGGAGCTATAAAGGGCTATATTCCCTGCAAAGCAAGTTAGGGAAACAGCAAAATGGAAGCTGTTGCCACTCTGTGCTGGAGGGACAAAGGAGGAGGTGATGTAACCAGAGGCGAAGGGTGGTCAACATGGGCCGAGTGGGAGTCTCGGCCCTTTCGGCACAGCTGAAGTCATGAAGAAGCAGCCCCTTGACATGGGGGGAGTGGGGGAGAAACACTCTGGCTCTCCAGTGCCTTAAGCCTTCACATCTCCTGGCAAGGCCCTGCTTGGCTGACCTAGTGTCTGGGAAACACGGGCCTACAGGGGCAGCCACATGATGCTCACGGCTTGATGAAGGCCCTCAGGTCTGGGACTCTTCAACCTTAGTCCCAGACCTCAATCACCTGGTTGCTGGGACCTAATTCCTGTGATAACACGAAACAGGCTGTGATAACCAGCACAGAGAGTTACAAAGAGGCTTACTTCCTCCACCACTGGCCTCTGCACAATAACTGAGGTTTCCAAGTCTCTGTGCCCAAGAAAGTAGAATTTGGAAGAAGCTTTAGAAAAAAACCTAGAAAGCTGTTGGCATGGAAGAGACCTCATAGTGGCCCCCTCGACCCTGCTTTCTGGAAAAGCCTGCTTGTTGAGCAGCCACAGCCTTCAGTGCTAGGGATCTGTGGCTTAAGGATGCACCTTCACCCTTTCACATGGCTGTCTCCTGCAGAACTCAGCATAGACCCCCTCCTTGGAAATCCCCTGAATCCCTGAAGGTGAGCTAAGCTGCCCTGCAGTTCTCCTCCTCCTTCTTCTCCTTCTCTTTCTTCTTCGATTATTTTCTTAAAATTTTGTAAACTGATTTACAATGTTGTGTTAGTTTCCGCTGTTCAGCACAGTGAATCAGTTATACACATATCCACTCTTTTTAGATTCTTTTCCCATAAGAGTCATTACAGATTATCAATTAGAGTTCTCTGTGCTATAGATATAGAATAAGTCTTTGTAGTCAGTTGAGTTCAGTCACTCAGCTGTGTCCAACTGTTTGCAACCCCAGAGACTGCAGCACACCAGGTTTCCCTGTCCATTACCCAACTCCCAGAGCTTGCTCAAACTCATGTCCATCATAGTCAGTAATGCATTCCAACAATCTCATCCTCTGTCGTCCCCTTCTCCTCCTGCCTTTAATCTTTACCAGCATCAGGGACTTTTCTCAGGAGTCAGTTCTTTGCATCGGGGGGCCAAAGTATTAGGGCTCAACTTTAGCATCAGTCCTTCCAATGAATATTTAGGACTGATTTCCTTTAGAATTGCCTGGTTTGATCTTGTAATCGAAGGAACTTTCAAGTGTCTTCTCCAATACCACATTTCAAAAGCATCAGTTTTTCAGTGCTCAGCTTGCTTTATGGTTCAACTCTCACATCCATACATGACTACTGGGAAAACCATAGCTTTGACTACTTGGACCTTTGTCAGCAAAGTAACATCTCAGCTTTTTAATATGCTGTTTAGGTTGTTGTAGCTTTTCTTTCAAGGAGCAAGTGTCTTAATTTCATGGCTGCAGTGATTTTGGAGCCCAAGAAAATAAAGTCTGTCACTGTTTTTATTGTTTCCCCATCTGTTTGCCATAAAGTGATGGGACCAGATGCCATGATCTTAGTTTTCTGAATGTTCAGTTTTAAGCCAGTTTTTTTCACTCTTCTCTTTCACTTTCACCAAGAGGCTCTTTAGTTCCTCTTTGCTTTCTGCCATAACGGTGGTGTCATCTGCATATCTGAGGTTACTGATATTTCTCCCAGCAGTCTTGATTCCAGCTTGTGCTTCATCCTGCCTGGCATTTCACATGATGTACTCTGCATGTAAGTTAAATGAGCAAGGTGACAATATACAGCCTTGATGTACTTCTTCCCCAGTTTGGAACCTGTCCATTGTCCCATGTCTGGTTCTAACTATGGCTTCTTGACCTGCACACAGGTTTCTCAGGAGGCAGGTAAGGTGGTCTGGTATTCCCATCTCTTGAAGAATGTTCCACAGTTTGTTGTGATCCACACAGTTAAAGGCTTTAGTGTAGTCAATGAAGCAGAAGTAGATGTTTCTCTGGAATTCTCTTGCTTTTTGTGTGATCCAACAGATGTTGGCAATTTGGTCTCTAGTTCCTCTGCCTTTTCTAAATCCAGTTTGAATATCTGGAAGTCCACAGTTCATGTACTGTTGAAGCCTGGCTTGGAGAATTTTGAACATTATTTTGCTAGCGTGTAAGATGACTGCAATTGTGCTGTAGTTTGAACGTTCTTTGGCATTGCCTTTCTTTGGGATTGGAATGAAAACTGACTTTTTTCCAGTCCTTTGGCCACTGCTGAGTTTTCCACATCTGCTGGCATATTGAGTGCATCACTTTCACAGCATCATCTTTTAGGATTTGAAATAGCTCAGCTGGAATGCCATCACCTCCACTAGCTTTGTTCGTAATGATGCTTCCTAGGGCCCACTTGACTTCGCATTCCAGGATGTCTGGCTCTAGGTGAGTGATCACACCATCATGGTTTTATAGGTCATTAAGATCTTTTTTGTATAGTTCTTCTGTGTATTTTTGAATACACAGAAGAACTATACAGAAGGTCTTTTTAGTTTTCTATATTAATAGTAGTGTGTATATATCAGTAAAGATGCTAATACAGAACACTAATAAAGGTCACAATAAAGGAAAGAATAGTATTGACCTAACAGAAGCAGAAGATATTAAGAAGAGGTGGCAAGAATACTCAGAACTATATTAAAAAGATCTTAACAACCTAGATAACCATGATATGATCACTAACCTAGAGCCAGACATCCTGTAGTGCAAAATCGGGTGGGACTTAGGAAGCATGACTCAGGAAAACTCTAGTGAAGGTGATGGAATTCCAGCTGAGCTATTTCAAATCCTAAACGGTGATGCTGTGAAAGTGCTGCACTCAATATGCCAGCAGATTTGGAAAACTCAGCAGTGGTCACAGGACTGGAAAATGTTAGTTTTCATTCCAACCCCAAAAAAAGGCAATGCCAAAGAATGTTCAAACTACCACACAATTGCATGTGCTAGCAAAGTCATGGTCAAAGTCCTCCAAGCTAGGCTTCAACAGTTTGTGAACTGAGAACTTCCAGATGTACAAGCTGGATTTAGAAAAGGCAGAGGAACCAGATATCAAATTGCCAGCATCTGTTGGATCATACAAGAACCAAGATAATTCCAGAGAAACATCTGCTTCTGTTTCATTGACTACACTAAAGTCTTTGACTGTGCAGATCATAACAAACTGTGAAACATTCTTCAAGTGATGGGAATACCGGACCACCTTACCTGCCTCCTGAGAAACCTGTGTGCACTTCAGGAAGTAACAGTTAGAACTGGACGTGGAGCAACAGTCTGCTTCCAAATTGGGAAAGGAGTACATCAAGGCTGTATAGTGTCACCCTGCTTATTTAAGTTATATGTATAGTGGATCATGCAAAATGCCAGGCAGGTGAAACACAAGCTGGAATCAAGATTGCTGGAAGAAATATCAAAAACCTCAGCTATGTAGATGATACCACCCTTATGGCAGAAAGCAGAGAACTAAAGAGCCTTCTGATGAAAGTGAAAGAGGAGAGTGAAAACGCTGGCTTAAAACTCAACATTCAGAAAACTAAGATCATGGCATCTGGTCCCATCACTTCATGGCAAATAGATGGAAAAACAATGAAAACAGTAACAGACTTTATTTTCTTGGGCTCCAAAATCACTGTGGACGGTAATTGCAGCCTTAAAATTAAAAGACGCTTGCTCCTTGGATGAAAAGCTATGACAAACCTAGACAGCATATTAAAATCAGAGACATTACTTTGCCAACAAAGGTCCATCTAGTCAAAGCTATGGTCTTTCCAGTAATCATGTATGGATGTGAGTGTTGGACCATATGAAGGCTGAGCACCAAAGAATTGATGCTTTCAAACTGTAGTGCTGGAGAAGCCTCTTGAGATTCCCTTAGACCTCAATGAGATCGAACTGGTCAGTCCCAAAGGAAATCAACCCTGAATATTTATTGGAAGGACTGATGGTAAAACTGAAGCTCTGACAATTTGACCTCCGGAGAAGACCCTGATACTGTGAAAGATGGAAGGTAGGAGAATGGGACAACAGAGGACGAGATGGTTGGATGGCATCACTGACTCGATGGACATGAGTCTGAGCAAGTTCCGGGAGTTGCTGAAGGACCGGGAAGTCTGGCGTGCTGCAGTCCATGGAGTCACAAAAAGTCGGACATGACTGAGTGACCGAACAACATGTCAATCCCATTCTCCCAGTTTGTCCTCCTCTACCCCTGCTTTCCCCCGGTAATCGTGTGCTTGTTTTCTACATCCGTGATTCTACTTCTGTTTTGTAAAAAAGTTAAATATGTGTTAAGATTCCATACATAAGTGACATTATATGATGTTTGTTTTTCTCTGACTTATAGCTAGGTCCATCCATGTTGCTGCAAATGACATTATTTCCTTCTTTTTGTGGCTGTGTGCCATTGTATACATATATACACCACATCTTCCTTATCCATTCATCTGTGATGGACATTTAGGTGACTTCCATGTCTTGGCTGTTGTAAACAGTCCTGTAATGAACATCAGAGGCCTTGTATCCATTCAGAATGTACTTTTCTACAGATAAATGCCCAGGAGTGGGATTTGTTGGATCACACTGTAGTTCTGTTTTTAGTTCTTTAAGACACTGCCATATTGTTCTCCACTATGATTATAGGCCCTGCAGTTCTTCTTGTATCATCTGATCCCGCATTTAAATGTTCCATCTAGGCTTCCCCTTCCCTTCCTCCCACAGGACTGTGAGCAACCCTAGGACAAGAGCTGTCATCTTATCATCACATCCCCAGCATAGGTACTTTCACTTCCTATTGTGTACTAGCCACTGTGGTCAGTGCTGGGGGTCTAAGCATGTATGCAAGGCAGTGCCAGCTTCCAGCAGCTTTTATGATTGCAAGAGAGACAGATGGGGTGCAGTAATTCTGTAAATTACCAGTGTCTTGTGTGTTAGGGAAGTCCAAGAAGGTGTGAGAACCCTGACCAGGGAGCCGAATCTTGCCTGGAGGAGCAGGGAAGCCTTCTGAGGAAATAACATTTGAGTTAGGAAGGAATTGGAGCTCACCTGGCAAAGAGGTTGGGGAATGGCATCTCAGGCAGAGGGCAGAGTGAATGCAGAGGTCTGGAGGTGAGAAGGAGCACTGAGGATTAGAGATGAAGAGTGAGGCAGCATGGCCTAGGGTCTATGAGGCGGGAAGGAGCTGTCTTCTCCTGGATCCCAGCCTCTGTGCTCTGCCCTGATGCTCACCACCTCCTGCCTGTCTCCTTGCTGGGAATGTTTCCGTGTTTGCATCTCCCACATATAAAACCCAGTATGTTTTATTATGTATTGAAGGTGCTCATTGAGTATTTGAATGAATGATAGATGACTCAAGGCTCTAAAGTCTAACTACCCCCTTGCATTTGTAACTTCACTTGCCCAGTAAGTATCAAGGAACACAGTCCGTGTGGAGGAGCAGCCTGAGCTTATACCATGTATGGGAAACTCTCTGCCACCTGGCGTTCTTTCAACCGAAACTTACTGTCAGTCACTCTGCCCTTTACACTGAGAGTTCTGGAAAGAGTAGTACTAAGAATGGTGACCCAGAGATGCTGAGAAGGTCCGATCGTCAAATGATTCCATTGCCTTCTTTGAGATTGAAATGTGATGGGTTAAACTAGGTTCCCTTCAGCTCTGTTTCTTATTAGCAATGTGATCTTGGACAGTCACTTCACCCATACATAGGCCTTCCCTGTTTCACTAATGTGTGGTGTTAATAGCATCAACTTGACAGGCTTCATATAAAATGAGACTATACTTATAACTATTCAGCACAGTGCCTGGTAGTTTGGGAGCAAAAATCACTGATGACCATTGCTTCTGTTATTCTAGTTAGAGTCACTATTATTATTCCAGTGTTCGAGACAACACACTGTGTGTGCTAGGTGTGTGCTAAGTCGCTTCAGTTCATGTCCAGCTCTCTGTGGATTGTAGCCCTCCAGACTCCTCTATCCATGGGATTCTTCAGACAAGAATCCTGGAGTGGTTTGCCATGCCCTCCTCCCGGGGATCTTCCCAACCCAGAGATCAAACCCAAGCCAGTTCTCTTACATCTCCTGCTTTGATTGGTAGGTTCTTTACCACTAGCGCCACCTGGAAGCCATACACTGACCAGAGAGAAAAGCAAAAATAAAAGAGGCCTCTTAGTTCCCCTTGGCAGGCTGGTACGCTCTTTTGTGTTTCTAGTCGAGACTGGCCTACACGTGGAATGCCTTCTCAGCGTTGTTTGGTGTTAAAAAATAAATAAATAAAAGAGTGTCTTGGGTATGTTCTAGCTTTCTTTCTTTCCTTTTTAAGAGGATTCCGTTGTGTTTTCTCACAGGAGTGATTGGAGCAGATGTGAAGGGGCACGGCCTCGCCTGTGAGGGACAGCCGGTGACGTCACGGCTGGCTGTCATCTGTGGAACATCTTCTTGTCACATGGGCGTGAGTCTGCCGAGCGGTTGAGGGCGGGGCGGCCACACTCTGGGGGGGACAGCCCAGCCAGGGAGGACATCTGAGCTGCTGGCCCCTGGGCCCCCTCAGCAGCTTCCCGTTCTGTCCCCTGTGCCGTGTCGAGTGGAAAGCACGGCCCTCCTCCCAATAGCCTTGCTTTGATTTGCCAGATCTTTTTACAGGGGTCAGATTTTTTTAAAGTGTATAAAGGCGTGAACCCACCTTTCACATCACCCTGGCCAGAGAGCTGAGGAGCGAGGGGTGAAATCGGATCCAGAGATGGCAATGCCTCCCTCCCAGACAGTCTGTCCCTAATGGGTAGCCAAGTCCTCCCTGCACAGAGGTGTCTGTTTTCCTTGGCGGCCAGGCTCTCCCTCAGTCAATATAAATCCATCTCCCTGGGAGTGGTCTGATGATGTATAGAATTAGGCTGCATATCGTGACTTCAAAAGCACACTGATAAGCAATTTTCACTCTGTTAATTTTTCTCCATGAATTAGTGGTTAGGCTTTCTCCAAGATTACAGTTAAAATTTAGTGCCTGCCCTAAAATTTATATCTTCTTTAAATGCCTGAGTCTGAAAGCATTCCATTTCGATAAGTACCCATTTCTACCATATTTTTATTTAAAAGTCATTACTCTGTTAAAGTTAGATGGACGATCCTTGGATTTTTCCCAGATGAGTAAAATAGAGGGGAGAGTCGGGGAGGAGGAGGAAGGCCTGGGGACAGGAGTGAGGGTTAGAGGGGGATCTGGGATACAGTCCAGGGCAGAGACCCTACCACAGTGGAGGGACTCATAGGCCCTGAGAAACTGTGTTTAGTTACTCTTGGGACCAGTGAGCCTCTTATACCATGGAATATTTTGGTTGAGTAAATATCGATACATTTACTTATTCATTGATCCTCTGCTCTTGTGCTAAACCCTGGGGACATAGGCATGATACGAGTCCTCCCATTGGCGAGATAGAATAATAACAGATACTATGGTACAAGGCCCCTCAGTGTAGATTCAGGTTGAACTTGAGATGCTGAGCATCTAGTATGCACCAGACATGGTGTCAGGGGTTCTCACACATTTCATAAAGATGATGGGGCCACCTGACTGGTTTCCAATCCCAGTTCCTCCACTTTCTAACAATGGGCCCTTAGACAAGGCACTTAACTTCTCTGGACCCCAGATTCCTCATCTGTGAGATGTGAGAGTTGTAGTATGTGTCTCATAGTACGGTGAGGATGAATCTCGGTGTGCGTCAGAGAAAGTAAGCACTTTGCCAGGGCTAGCTCCCCATCAGTAGCACTGGTGTGCTGGGCAGAAAGGATACAGTGCCTGCTTGGGAAGTGTCCAGGCTTAGAGACAGCTTCCTAAGGGGACACTACGCTGGACTTCTTAAACCTCCTCAAGAAAAATTTCCTTCTGCTTGTTTCTGTGGACACACTTTTAAACGGAACTTCTTGAACAGTCCTGGCCTCTGTCTTCCCCTCAGCAGCCCTACTGTAAGGCTTGACTGCTGCTGAAGGGAGAAATCTGCGGAGGCCTAAGGCCACCGTGAGCAGGAGGGCAGGAGGTGCCCACCAGGACACTCAGCCCTCATCTCCCGCTCTGTGAGTCTACACTTGCTAGCTTGTCTTCACTGAACACTGTTTTAAGCCTGTTTAGATCACCTCCCATCTTCACAGGGACCCATCTAACTTGGTTTCTCCTGTAAAGTCTAAGTATCGGATACTTTTACCCCATTCGGTTTGGATTTGTGAGCAACAGCAAATCCATTCAAACACGAGTCTGTGACATCCCCATGTCTTAATTTCATGAAAACGCTGCCGGCTTGTTGTAATCCATCTATTTTACAAATTAAGCAACTAAAGCCTAAGAAAGACCAGACATTTTCCCAAGGTCACAAAACTGTTAAGCTGGAGCTGAGAGCGCAGGTCCAGCTCTGAGTCCCAAGAACATCCCTCTCAGTGCCTTCCTGTGCCGTGTACAGTTATAAAGTGCCAGTACTGGAGTGGAGCGAGCCTGGGCTTCAGAGTCAGACAGGTGTAGGTTTGGACATCTGCTCATGCACGTTTCTGACCCTATGACCTGAGGTGAGCTACTGAAGTTCTCTGAGCCTCAGATCCTTGATCATCACACTGGGGGTGAGGATGCCCATCTTAAAGGGCTGCTGGATAACATGAGTTATGTACATACATCCCCCATGCATAATAGACACTCAGAAATGGTGGGGATTCTTATTACACTTCCCTAGTGATATAAAAGGCTCACATGAAGCAACTGTTTGGATTTTAACAAGTTTGATGGGCAGCTGCAGTTGGTTGCAATGAATGAGGGCCATAAAATGCCGGTTTATTATGGTCATGTTGTGCTGGAAATAAAGTCCCCACCCCCACCCCGCTTTGTACTTGGGAGTGGGAAGGGACCTCCTGGGCCAAGGGGATTAATCATCAGCTTTAATGTTATGTGGTGAGGGTGAGACTGTGGTCATGCTGGCATCGGAAAATGCCTTTGATCTGGCTCAGGTGCTGGGCGCCCAGCGAGCCAGCAACAATGACACCTTTGTGAGGTCTCGGAGAGGTGCAGGTCTGAGGAAACACTCTCCAGGAAGCTCAAGGACCCTCTTTGTTGTGGTTCTGGCAAATAAAACCACAAACTGTCAGGAAAAATTCTGCAAACAGAACACAGGGACTAGAGGGGCCTGTGGGCTTTTCAAAAAGTGGTTTCCAACTTGGTCTGAAGGATTCTCTTTCTTCCTGTCTGCTCATTGCTGATGTTTCTAATTCTAATTTTGATTGGGGCAAAACTCCCAGGAATATTTTGCGTTTGATCCAGGTTGCCTCTTTCTAGCTCACCCAGAGTGAATGAATGAAGGAATGTCCAAGTAACAAGTCCTTTAGAGTTGCCTTTCTTCACGTCCCTGTTACTTCCAGGAATCTAGAGAAAAAGCCCGAGGTTGAACATAAGCCTTACTAATCAGGCCTTTGATATTTTAGAAGATACAAGTGTGGGCTGCACATTTATCTTCCTTGTAGATGATTTAATTAACAAGGAAAAAGAATACTGTTCTTTTTTTAACTGCATGAAAGCAGAGCTGCTTGTTCAGAGTTAATTACTACCAAGTCACCAAAACCCAAGATCATACGCAGCAGGGGTGAGCCAGAGGTTGAAAAGTCATGGGGTCAGATGGAGCTGATCCCTGCCATCGCTCCAGCACCCCTTTTCTCGAGCTGTCAAGTCAGGTCGTAACTTTGGCAACTTGTCTTCAGTCAGCATGACAGATGGGGAGAGGACCCTGGGGCAGGGGGTGGGGAAGCATTGAAGAGGTAAGGTTTGAGCAGAACAATGGTTGGTGAGAGCTAGGAATTACATTTGCATCTTAAATCACTCAGAACTGAAGTTTTCTCATTTTAGGTGAATGTAGACCTGGTGATTAGCTATCACATAGTGGGTGTAATTTCAAAGGCAGGCTCTTACACCGACTATGCCACTCACTTTGGTAAGATACTTCATCTTTTAGTACCTCTGTGACTTTGTCTGTTATATGTGGACAATAGTATTTATATAATATTGTTTTGAGGATTAAATGAGGTAATCTTTATAAGCAGTTTGGCACTGTTCCTAGCACCATATACCAAATATGGCATTATTATTAAAAGTGATTTAAGAGCCAACTCATTGGAAAATATCCTGATTCTGGGAAAGATTGAAAGCAGGAGGAGAAGGAGGTAACAGAGGAAGAGATGGTTGGATGGCATCACTAACTCAATGGACATGAGTTTGAACAAACTCCTGGAGTTAGTTAAGGACATGGAAGCCTGGCATGCTACAGTTCTTAGGGTTGCAGAGTCAGACACAACTTAGTGACTGAATGGCAACAACAGCAATGCTAGAATCATCTATGTGACAATGGATTCAAATTAAAAACATCTAGATAAACTCATGTTGAGTTTATTGTAGATCTTATATATATATATACACATACACACACACACACATATATATATATACACATATGCAGGTATTCAGTGTAGTAAACCTACATGTATTTCCTGGCTGTGATAGTGGAGGGGGCCTTGAAACAAGGACACCCTAGCAGCTAGTTGCTACAAGCACTCCTGGTGCCTATATCTTCATTTCTAATACCATTCTCCAATAAAAAGTATCAGGGCTTCTTGGAGAAATGGTTGATTCTAGGACCTCAGCTATGCAGGTGACACCACCCTTATGGCATAAAGTGAAGAAGAACTAAAGAGCCTCTTGTTGAAGTGAAAGAGGAGAGTGAAAAAGTTGTTGTAAAGCTCAACATTCAGAAAACTAAGATCATGACATCCGGTCCCATCACTTCATGGCAGATAGATGGGGAAACAATGGAAACAGTGACTTTATTTTGGGGGGCTCCAAAATCACTGCAGATGGTGATTGCAGCCATGAAGGTAAAAGACACTTACTCCTTAGAAGGAAAGTTATGACCAACCTAGACAGCATATTAAAAAGCAGAGACATTACTTTGCCAGCAAAGGTCCATCTAGTCAAGGCTATGGTTTTTCCAGTAGTCATGTATGGATGTGAGAGTTGGACTATAAAGAAAGCTGAGTGCAAAAGAATTGATGCTTTTGAACTGGGTGTTGGAGAAGACTCTTGAGAGTCCCTTGGACTGCAAGGAGATGCAACCAGTCCATTGTAAAGGAGATCAGTCCTGAGTGTTCATTGGAAGGACTGATGTTGAACCAAAACTCCAATACTTTGGCCACCTGATGTGAAGAACTGACTCATTTGAAAAGACCCTGATTCTGGGAAAGATTGAGGGCAGGAGGAGAAGGGGACAACAGAAGATGAGATGGTTGGATGGCATCACCAACTCAATGGACATGAATCTGAGTAAACTCTGGGAGTCGGTGATGGACAGGGAGGCCTGGCATGCTGCTCTCCATGGGGTTGCAAAGAGTCAGACACGACTGAGCAACTGGACTGAACTGAAATGAAGACTGAGGCAGGAAATAGACAAGATGATCCTAGAGTATCTTGTAGTAGCACCAGAAAATAAATGTTTAAAAAAGCAAACATTGTAACAACTTGAGGGGGCCTCCTTGGTGGCTCAGATGGTAAAGAATCTGCCTGCAATGCAGGAAACCATGGTTCAATTGGTTAGATCCCTGTATCAGGAAGATCCCCTGGAGAAGGGAATGGCAACCCACTCTAGTATTCTTGCCTGGAGATAAAAATAAAGTGTATTGGACTATAACCCAAAGTGCCACGTAAATATTATGAGTACGAGCCCATACTGATATAAATAAGTAAATAGAAGAGACAAATCTCTCAGGCAGGAGAATTCCAAATAATTTATATAGATATACTTCCACCCCAAGGAGGTGGAGCATAACTTCCTACTCTTAAAGCATGAGCTACACATGGTGACTTCCTTGGACAGTACAAAAAGCGGGGGGAAAGAGTAATTTTACAGTGGGGAAATCTGACCCACTAACTTTAGCCAGGTGATCAAGGTCAGCACCAACAGTGATAAGTAATGTTGATAGTATGTACTATTGCCATGATGTGATGAGAATGGCACTTTATCTCTGTTATCTTCCTCCCCCAAACCCATAACCACAGTCTAATCATAAGAAAAACATCAGACAAATTCCATTTGAGAGACATGCTACAAAATACCTGACCAACACCGTCCAGGTCATAAAAAAACAAGGAAAGTCTGAGAAATTATCACAGTCAAGAGGAGTCTAAAGAGATGTAACAACGGAATGTAGTGTGGCACCCTGGATAGGATCCTAAAACAGAAGAAGATGTTAGATAAAAACTAAGGAAATCTGAATCAAGTAAAGTCTTTAGTTAATGATAATATTTCATCATCATTTTTTATTGTGACATATTAGCTTAATGTAAGATATTAATGATAGACAAAACTAGGTGTCAAATCTATGGAACCCTGTACTACCTTCCCAACTCTTCTGTAATCTAAGCTGTTCTAAAATTAAAAGTTCGTTAGAAAATATTTATTAAATCATTCACTCATTACCAAAATATTTTCTTGTATTTGCCTGGCTAAGTACTAAGGATATTAAGATAAATAAGATAAAGTGTCATGCCTGCCTTTATGGACAGAGACAGACAAGGAGAAGATGACCACAGCTCAGAGCAGTAATTCCGATGGTAAATTTAAGACTGGAATGTGGAGAAGCAGAGGCTTCCCTGCTGGCTCAGACAGTAAAGAATCTGCCTGCAATGCAGGAGGCTGGGGTTCAATCCCTGGGTCGGTAAGATCTCCAGGAGAAGGAAATGGCTACCCACTCCAGTATTCTTGCCTAGGAAATCCCAGGGACAGAGGAACCTGGCGGACAATGGCCCATGGGGTTGCAAAGACTTGAACACCACTGAGTGACCAACACTTTCACTTTCACATGGAGAATGGGACCAGTAAAGTCTTCAGCAGACAGGGACGCTTTCCTGTATCGTGTGGTACTTACAGGACTGTAGTTTCCCCACTGCATGGGGATGCTGTTCCTACTCAGTTTCAGGCACCAGATCCCCCCCAGTCTCATCCTCCTACTCTTTGTCTTTGTCTTTCGTGTCTACAGCACCCACCACTGAGTTCCTCTGCTCCTGGATGGTTTGTAGGTATTGCAGACCCCCTGGGATAGCGCTGTAGGAAAGGAGAATGTCACAGCTAAGAGACGGTGGGCAGGTTTCTCTGCCTTAGTCTCTGTAGCAGGTGGCATCTGCAGAGGTCACTAGAAAGGTGGAGAGGGAAGGGAGTCCATAGGTACAGATAGGTCCACGGTCACAGCTCCCAGGGAAGGAGCCGGGTTCCTGTGCGTGATTCACTAGGACCTGCAGTTGTCAGCCTGTAGGACCAGTGTTCTCAGGAGTTGGTCTCTTCATACTAAGGCTCACCCTAGTCCCCTCAAAGACATGTTTGGAAAACAGACTGTATGCTAGGCATTGTTTGGCAGAGAGGGGTTTGGCATGGTTCTGTGAGCAGTAAGACAGCTCGTGCAATCAGAAAATTCAGCGTAGTGCTTCTCCTGGCATTTGAGGCAGGACAGTTCTACACTGCGCTGAATGGATAATGTTCCGCATTCCTGGTCCAGCCTCAGTCATTATCAGAAGATAGGCAATAGTGTTTGCTGCTGCCATCTATTGAGCACCTACAGCATACCAGGCACTGTGCTAAATCCTTTATGTCTTGTCATCAGCTCAACAGTCCTATGAGCTGGGCACCATTACTCTCCCCATTTCACAAGTGAGGATATGCAGGTAAAGAGCAGTTAAGTGGGTCACACTTTGTGCAGGAAGTGGGGAATGACACCCCTCTAGGGGACTGAGCCCAGAGTCCTTGCTCTTCCCTTTCAGGTCCATAGCTTCTCTCAATTCCCCAGGGGAGAAGGAGAGAGACTCAATTGAAATATGGGACAGTGTTGTTGCAGACATCTAATAAAAGAAAAGATTTGAATGACAAATACCTGGGAAGATGCTCAATGTCATTAATCACCAGGGAAATGCCCATTCAAACCACCGTGAGATCCACTACATGCTTGTTAGGATGGCTGACACTGTGATGAAGATGCAGGAAACTAGAACTTACTGCTGAGGGGAATGTGAAATGGTACAACCACTTTGGAAAATAGTTTAGCACTTTCTTACAAAGGCAGCGTGCACCTACTGTGTGATCCCACTGTTCCACTCATGAAAGCGTTATGTCTATACAGAAACTCATGCAGGAATGTTCATAGTAGTTTCATTTGTAATAGCCCCAAACTGGAAACAATCCACACGTCTATCAACAGTGAATAGAAAAACTATTGGTCCATTGTTAGAATGGAATACTGCTAAGCAATAAAAGGGAATGAGGTATTAATATAAGATGCAACATGGATTCATCTCAAAATTAATTAATTGTGCTAAGTGAGAGAAGCCAGAGTATAAACTATATGTAATTCCATTTATTAAAAATTATTAGGAAATGCATTTTATATATACATATATATATATATATATATATATATATATATGTCTAATATATAATGACAGAAAGCAGATCAGTGATTGCCTCCAGTGGGGCAGTGGGCAGAAATAGGACCAGGAGGGTAAGATTATAGATGGGCACAAGGAAACTTTTGGGGGTGATGGATATACTTACCTTGATTATAATAATATCTTCATTGTTTGTTGTCTGCTATGTCAAAATTTATCAAACCAGATATTTTAAATGTGTGCAACTTAATGAATACCAATTAAAGTTCAATAAACCTTAAAAAAAAATAAAGAATACCAGAAAATAAGAACAATAATAATACTGCCTGTAGGAACTTATATAGTGCTTTCTATATTCCAGGCACAATATCTCTAAAAATGTTTTAGTCTTAAAGAATAGTACTTAGTAGGTGCTCAATAAATACTAGTTGTCACGTCTTTCCTTCTAACCCAAGTAAATTCTCTAGGTAGTCTGACATATTTTACTGTTCTGTTCTTTTGGTCCATAGCACAGACTGATAGGTATGGTTATTTGTATTTTTTTTAAACTTTTTATCTAATATTAGAATACAGTTGATTAGCAACGTTGTGATAATTTCAGGTATACGGCAGAGCAACTCAGCCATACACATACATATATCCATTCTCCCCCAAACTCCCCTGCCATCCAGGCTGTCATATAACATTGAGCAGAGTTTCGTTTACTACACAGTAGGTCCTTGTTGGTTATCCATTTTAAATATAACAGTGTATACATGTTGACCCCAAACTCCCTTTCTCGCCCTCCCATTCTCTCTCCCCACTCATGATTGCCAGGCGTGCTTATTTGTGTTTTAATGGTGCGGCTTCCCTGTGGCTCAGACAAGAAAGAATCTGCCTGCAGTACAGAAGACATGTTCAGTCCCTGGGTCAGGAAGATCCCCCGGGGAAGGGAATGGCAACCCACTCCAGTATTCTTGCCTGGAGAATTCCATGGACAGAGGAGCTTGGTGGGCTACAGGCCATGGGGTCACAAAGAGTTGGACAAGGCTTTCTTTAATAGTACCAGCTCATATCTCAGAGGAAGCTGACTTGCTTACCAGGTCTACACTAGTGGGTCCATGTCTCTGTTGCCCCTCTCATCCCATCCTGTCCAGTTTACAGCTGGGGTATGATATTCACAAATACTTAGTGAATACATGGCTGGATTGCTCCCACCCCCGCCACCACCACTTCCCTTACTGACAAGCGTGCAAGTGCTTGAATTTTCCTAAGCCTCTTTTCACACCTTCCCCCTGCAGTAGGGCCATCTTTCATCATCTGTTTCTGCTGAATGGGGGTTGGGCGGGGGGCTGACCAACTGGTAGAAGCCCCCCACGTCCAGGGCTCTGTCAGTCTGTCTCCCCGCCGCCCCCCCCTCCCATCTTGCCAGTCATACCTGGGAGTTCACTTGGCCTCTCTAGGAAGTGAGAGCCTCACTAAACAGCTTTACTTCACCAGGACCTGCGAGGCACAAGCCAGCCGCACCTGCTCTTCCTTCCTCCACCTCACAGTCCTCCAGAGCTCTCCATTCCCATCCATTATGGGTCCCTAGAAGAGAACAGAGTCCCTCCCCAGCAGCTCTTCAGGATGCACTTTGGCCAAGAGTGGATCTGCAGCCTGATCTCTGTTCTGTTGGGAAACAAGGGCTCAGGAGTCCTAGAGTCCTGGGCTCTAACCAGAGAAACCCTCTCAGGCCAGGCCACGTCGTTGGAGCTGTGCTCTTTGGGTGATGATTATAGCAGTGTGGTGCTCTACCCAGGCCCAAACTGAGGGACAGAGGGTGCCATACATGGTTCCTTACAAGGGAAATGCAAGTTCAAACCACAGTGAGACCCACGACATGCTTGTCAGGAGGACTGAAGTTTGATGAGCATGTGGAACTGGAACACTCACAGGCTCCTGCCGGGTACGTGAAATGGCACAACCACTTTGGAAAATAGTTGAGCAGTTTCCTATAAGAGACTCTCACATCTACTGTGTGATCCAGCCATTCCGCTCCCATAAAAGCTGGGCAGGGCTGTCTGGTCCCATGTTTCTGGAGGCCCACCAGGAACACAGCAAAGCCAGGTAACACAAGACCTTTCATGAGGTCAGAACAAATGAGAGTGTGTCAGCTGGCCTGAGCCCAGTTTTCCACAAAAGACGGCAGCTCGCCTGGAAGAATGGTTGAAGCAGAGAGAAGAATCGAAATTAGCAGCAGTAACAATAGCAGCTAATATTTACTGCATGCTTATCATGGGGTAAGAAATGTGCACCTATTATTGTATCTAACTCTCATAATAACCTTATGCAGTTACCAACGTTATCCTCCCATTTTATAGGGACTGAACCTGGGTCTCAGAGAGGTAGAGTACTTATCCAAGTCCATAGCTAGTAAGTCCTGGAGAAGTTTCTAACCCAGGTAGTTTGATTCCAGAGCTCACATTGTTAACTCTTTGCAGAACAATGAGACAGGGGCCATGGGATGGTTGGTTGTGCACATGGGTGTTTTGTGAGAATGAGGGTGAAGTGATTACAAGGCAGATGGTTTTCAAAGTCTGGTGATAACTACACAATGAGGCCTGGGTGCAGTTCAACCACAATGTTCTCATTTTCCTTCCTTCCCAGTCTCTCAAATCACTGCCCTTCAAGGGGCCCCCAGACTGACGATAACAATAATAATAAACAGCATCACTTGTCACCATTGTCCCCTGGGCATGTATCTATGAGACTTCCTATTTATCATCTTCCCTGCTTCCCCGCTGCTCTGTGGTCCAGTACCGGATTAGGCAATTTGAAGACATGTGACTCACTTCTCAGATCACGGAGATGTTTTTGTGTTTGTTTGGAAGAGCGTGAAATGAAAACCACGTTGATTTTTATTCCCCCTTTTTCTGTTTACCACTCCTCTGCTGTGAGGGTGACCCAGCAGCGATGGCGGTGCTAGTGCCCTTCCGGCGAGTGCGTGAGGACGTAAAGGCATCTGAGGCAGCCAGGGCGGAGCCCTAAGCGTCAGCTGCTGCGCTGCGGTTCTCAACACGCAGCGACTCCTCCACTTCTGCGTACATTCTGGGCTTTCAGAACTTCTGCCTTGTTGCTTCTGCCTTATTGTTTTCTGGGGTTTTTTTAATATATATATTTTTCGTCTTTATTTATTTATTTATTTGGCTGTGCCATTTCTTAGCTGCAGCTTGTGGGCTGTAGTTCCCTGACCGGGGATTGAACCCAGGCCCCCTGCATTGGGAGCATGAAGTCTTAGCCACTGACCACCAGGGAAGTCCCGCTTCCCCCTTATTTTTCATCCCCATCTCCCACTCTCTTTGTGTATGTGTGCTCCAAGGACCTCTTTTTACACCTTAATTAAATTTTCCTATTTTTTGACCTTCAGAGCCATCAGAAGTTTAGTGTAGTTTCTCTTCTTCCATTTTACCAGTGTGAGAACACCAGGAGAAATGACATGTAAGAGAACAAAGGTCCCAGAAAAACATGAGAAATTTTTTGAGCAATCAGTGCTCAAGGGTTGAGGTTGAAAGTCCCTTCCTAATGAACATCAGTGGCCCTACTGCCCGTAGGGAAAAAGAAAAAAAAAAAAAACAAAACAGAGGTTCAGTGTGAAAACCCAGTGGAGAATTTGGCCATGTTCTTATAGGTTTGGGATATATTCAGTTTAAAAAGAATGAAAGTCTTAACTCTCAAGGAGGTGAAAGTTACTGCAGTGCTATGATGTATTATTTTTAAACTTTTTACTGAAAGATAATTCACATAGCATAAAACTCACCCCTGTCATGTATTTTTCAGAACTCTAGAGAACTGAGTTCAGTGATGCTTGAGAAAGAGAAAGATTTAGTGCCCATATTTCAGGTTATACTGTGGAACGATACCAGCATGTGGTCTTTATTACTTACAGAGGTAACAGAAAGATAACACAGAAAAGTAAATTTCCATTTCTGCTTGCACTTAGGATAGCACCTGACATGTGGTATGGGTCTCGTAAATACTGGATTGATAGGTAGAAGGACAAACAGAAATATACTGGGTAGCAACCATCCAGGTTTTCTGAAGAACAAACCATGCCATACCAGTTTGGTGTCCTTTTCTTCGATGGGTTGACAGGCCACATGGTGAAAGAAGAAAGATCCAGCATGTCAGCTCTCTGGTCTTCAAGAAAGAACAGGTTCTTTCCTTGATGACTTGATCCTTCCCACTTATTACAGCAGCATTGCTACATTCAGTCACAAGATTCCATCCATGTGAGAACTGATTTGTTTCACTGAATTATACCTTGAAGCAGACCATAAGCAAAAGCATAAAACTGATTGAAAAGCGGCCATATCATCCAATTGCCAGATTTGTGTTTGGGCCTTGTGTCATTGATTTCAGCCTTGTGTAGAGCCAGGCAGAGACAGCCTTGATTCTGTTGGTTGAGGGGATGATTAAGTGGAGGGTGTTTGTAAGTAATTGGTCAGCCATCCAGGAGCTGCCTGATGTAGAGGAGTCACGGGGCCACCCTCGCTTACTTACCTGTCATCTGCCTACCTGCTACAATCTACTGAACATTCCTCAGGTTTCCATGTAACTCTTAATTCAAAGACTAGCTCTGATCTTGAAAGTCAGGGCTGGTGTTCTCTGGAATTAGGCATATGATTCATGAAAAAGAGGGAGCCCATGGAGAGAATGGCCAGTTATATTAACACATGTACTCATTCTTCTGTGTTATGCAAGGCCCTAGTTTGCATGGACCTACTTTGACAGACTCACAGTGGAGATGGTCCTGAATATCAAGTCTGATGGCTTCACTCTCCCAGTTAAAATCTCTCAGTGAGTCTCCTGAATCTTAGCAGGTCATAGCGGATCATGTGTGACTTGAGCCCTGCCCACCCCTGGCCTCATCCCCTGCTATTCCTGACTTTTCATCCTGTATTCTATTAACAGGTACATCCCATATCCTTTTGTGAATTCCATGGGGCTAAAATTAAAGTTTTTACTGTGTGTATACAGTATATTGGACTTCCCTGTGACTCAGATGGTAAAGCGTCTGCCTACAGTGCAGGAGACCTGGGTTCGATCCCTGGGTTGGGAAGATCCTCTGGAGAAGGCAATGGCAACCCACTCCAGTACTCTTGCCTGGAAAAATCCCATGGACGGAGGAGCCTGTTGGGCTACAGCCCACGGGGTCACAAAGAGTCAGACATGACTGACTGACTTCACTTCCACTTCCATACAGTATATTACATACCAATGTTAGCGAGATCTAGGATAGCACCCATAATCAATCACATTTGTTTTTCTACAGAAGGCTTATGAATATTCACACCAGGGATCTTAAATAGGTTCTAAATAGTAAGCTATTTATTCATTTTGCCATCCTATGAAACATGAAAAATGTGTTTGGTATTTGGAATACTTTAGATTGAAGAAGTATAGATTTCTTTTTGCAAAGAGCCTGTACTTTCTCATTTGGCCTCTAGGCATATTTGTTTTTTCCCCTCTGGCTGGAATGGCCACAACTCTCTTCTACCTGATGAATCTCATCGCCACTAGAATCATCATCATTATTATACTTCACATTTATTGAATATTTACTATGTTATTTGATACTCCCAGTAAACTCTAGGATGACTCTCACTGTATTATGATCCCAAGTGTTCAGATGAGGAAACTGAGGCTTGGGGAGCTCACAATGTGAGGAAGAGACAGAACAGAGGTTGATCCAAAGCCCAGGGACCCCAGAACCTATGCTTTTAGTCACTGCGTATCCTTAGTGCGTGTCTTTCACAAAGTTCCCCAAAGGTCAGGTGTTACTTCCATAGGGCTCTTGTCCCTTCCTCCAGCATGTTTGGTGAGTTGTGCCTCCTCTGGGCCCTCATAGCTCTCTAAGCTCAGCTCCAGAGCAGCACTTATCACTCCTTGTCTTCCCTACATGCCTGAGCTCATTGAGCAGTCAAGGAGAAGCCTCCTTCATGCTCTATCCCTAGGGCACACAGGAGGAATTCAGCATACCACATGTTATCAAGTCCACCCAAAGAGGTTTGCTAACAGACAGTAAATGATCTGTAATCCTGGTGAAGTTAGATAGTAAACACCACCACAATTTGAAGGATTAAAAATTCAAATTTTAAAAAGAGAAGGATATATTCACCAAACAAAAGACTACTCAAATTTATGTGTCATATGTAAAGAAGAGGAATTTTCTGGGGACAACATGTTAGGGATGAACAAGCAACGTGTTTATATTTAGGAATAACAATAGCTGGGATTTATTACATAATTACTTTGTGCTAGTTCCTCTGGCAGCCTGTATATAGAATATCTAATTCTCATAACAAATATGGGTGATGCTGGGAAGGATTGGGGGCAGGAGGAGAAGGGGACGACAGAGGATGAATGGCTGGATGGCATCACTGACTCGATGGACATGGGTTTGGGTAGACTCCAGGAGTTGGTGATGGACAGGGAGGCCTGGCGTGCTGCGATTCATGGGGTTGCAGAGTCAGACACGACTGAGTGACTGAACTGAACTGAACTTATGAAAGAGAAAGGTGTAGTAGGCATGTTTTAAGTCAGAATAAAGGGTAGTACTAATACATTCACATTAAACAAAAGTCAAATGTCCTTAAAGAGTAGTAACCTAAACTGACCCAGTAGAACTTATTTCTCCATCTAAGAGATGGTAGAATTGAGGTCAGAGAGATTACAGAGCTAGGATGAGGCAGAGGAAGCCAGATCTGATTGGTCTCCTGTCCTCAAAAATGTTAACATGGTGCCAAGAGTATATCTCACTGTCCTACCCAGAGCTGGGTCCACTTTCGAGTTCTGCTTCTGAAAAAAGCTGCTGGAACTTGGAAGGAAGCACATTATACACAGTTACAATGTTTAGGAGAAAGTGGGAGCAAAGTTCAGGATTTTTAAGAGATGGGCTAGTTCTGACTGTTTAAAAGAAACCTTATGGGTTGGCTTAATTTTCTTGTTTATTAAAGTTTTTGTGATCATATAATGACTAACTCATTCTTGGTGCTTTAGAGTCTGTAAAATGCCTTGTGGAATGCGATACTCAGAATAACTAAGTGAGGTAGACAGAGCAGGTGTTGTTTTCTTTTTTTAAATGAGGTTCAAAGAAACTGAGTAATCTGTCCGAAGTCCCCTGGCTATTAATAGTAAGGGTTAGGTCCGAGATTCAGATACATATGTGAGCAAACCCAAAGCCATTTCTGCTCCATGCTTAGTTGGTTCACCTTCATTTACTCAAATTGAAGGATCCTGCAGTTGGGGGAAGTCTGATATATCATAGGAAAGGCCCCTGATTCTGTCACTGTCCACCCCCACCCCAAGACTGTAAATTCTCCACTGAGCTGCCAACCCATGGTTCTCACTTACTGTGCATAAAATGTCCCTGAAGACTCCTTACAAATGCAATTCTTCAGGTGCCACTCCCACAGGGAATGAGTCAGTGAGTCTTGCCGGGAAGGAGTATACTGTCATTTTAACAGGTGGCCCAGTGATTCTAATCAGGGACTTTCAGAAAAATGGCTTTAAGCTCCTTCAGAGTAGCAATTACACCTTCTCATCATGGTTTCCTCAGTGCCCAGCAGAGCATTTTGTACACAGAAGTGACTCTAAATTTATACTTGGTGAATGTTAAGAGTGAAGTAAATAAATGTAAAAGTAGTGTAAAATGTAGTAAAGTAAGTTGAATGGTCAGTCTGTCCCTGCTGGCTTGGGTCACACTTGGAGCTTCCATGAGTCTCCATCCTTTCAAAGGAAACGTCTCTCGGTAGGCTTAGGTACAGACAGATTGAGAAGTCAGGACTTGGAGAGAGTACCTCGTAGAATCTGCTAACAATTAGAGACTGTAGAATTCTTATTTTCATATGAAAAGCAGGATGAAGTGAAACCGTGAGGGACCCCATTTGCTGCTCTGTGCAGACAACTCAGAAACCAGAGCACAGACACGCCAGGATGCAACAGGAAACCGCAGGGGCCTAAGATCTTTCAGTGTAAATAGGAAGTCAGAGTTTACTTTCTGAACCCACAGTGCCAAGCTGAAGTGCAGTGTGTAATACAGCTCTCTGCCCAGCCCTTCCTTGAGCCCAGGCACAGATGAAAAGTGATGCCATCTGGGTAAAAGCATCTTCAAATGTTTGTTCTGATAGGGGCTTGGAGCAAGCTTCTTTTGTTTGTGCTGGTGAATAATTTGGGACACAGGTGCAGTTTGGACTTGAAAGCATTAATTGCTGTCCCTGGTTTTCCCTGTAGTGATATCCGATACCCCTGTATTTGTATACAAAGTAATCTTAATCCACATACATTCATCAACCATTTGCCATTGACTGTCACCTTTCATATACCCCATCTGCGGACCTTTGAGTCCAGGTGCATAGTAGTGAAACGTTGGTGGACACTTAATAGATACTCCATGCTTATTAGAGTGACATCTGTAGTCATATTTGATTGCTACCATTGCATTGGACTTCCCTTGTGGCTCAACTGGTAAAGAATCTGCCTGCAATGTGGGAGACCTGGGTTTGATCCCTGGGTGGGAAGATCATCTGGAGAAGGGAAAGCCTACCCACTCCAGTATTCTGGCCTGGAGAATTCCATGGACTGTAGAGTCCATGGAGTAGCAAAGAGTCGGACACGAATGAGCAACTTTCACTTTCAGGGCTTCCCTGATAACTCAGTAAAGAATCTGCCTGCAATGTAGGAGACCCTGGTTCGATTCCTGAATCAGAGAGATCCGCTGGAGAGGGGATAGGCTGTCCACCCTAGTATTCTTGGGCTTCCCTTGTGGCTCAGCTGTTAAAGAATCCACCTGCAATGTGGGAGACCTGGGTTTGGTCCCTGGGTTGGGAAGATCCCTTGAAGAAGGGAAAGGCTACCCACTCCATTATTCTGGCCTGGAGAATTCCATGGACTATAGTCCATGGGGTCGCAAAGAGTCAGACGCGACTGGGAGACTTTCACTTGCATTGCATTTGAAACTGGTAAGTAGGATACAAATGATCATCACTATTTTCAGAGAAGGAAAATGTAAATGATAGAAAAGACATGGGTTGTGAAGTTAGATAGACTTATGTTCACATCCAAAATACTTAAACTTTCTTATCCAGAGTGCCTTCTTTTACTCAGCCAGTTGTTCTTGAGCTCCTGCTCTGTGCCAGGCACTGGAGTGAAACGGTAAGCACGAGGAAACACAGACCTTACAGTCTAATGGGGAAGGTGGATACTAAGCAAACAGTCACAGAAATATGTAGTTACAGATCTTGATAGGTGCTTTACATTCATACCCTGCTGTTGTTGTTCAGTCGCTCAATTGTGTCCAACTGTTTGCGACTCCATAGCATGCCAGGCTTCCTTGTCCTTCACTAGCTCCCTGAGTTTGATCAAAGTCAAGTCCATTGAGTCGATGATGCCGTCCAACCATCTTGTCCTCTGTTGTCCCCTTCTCCTCCTGCCCTTAAACTTTTCTAGCATCAGGGTCTTTTCCAATGAGTCAGTTCTTCACATCAGATGGCCAAAATACTAGAGCTTCAGCTTCAGCATCAGTCCTCTCAATGATATTCAGGATCGATTTCCTTTAGGACTGACTGATTTCATACCCAGCTGATGGGAGTACAAATGGATGTAATCAGTTGGGGAAACAGTGAAGCATTATATGAATATGCACATACCTTGCACTCCACCAGTTTCATTCCTAGGTAAAAACCTGGAGAAACTATCGTACCCTTGTACAAATATGGACCCAGGGATTAGTACAAAGAGTGTTCATAGTATTATTTTCACAATAACTCCAAATTTGAATCAACCCAAGTTTCTCCTAATAATAGAATGAATATGCTAAATTGTATTGTAGTCTTACAATGGCATGCATACTTAGATTGAAGGAATTACAGCCACCTATACACGTCAAACAGTTTTAAGTGAAAGAAACAAGGCATGAAAGAAAATACAGAATTATTTTACTCAAATAAAATTCAAAGAGACCAGAGAGACAACACATTTTAGGAATGCATGTATGGATCATGAACCTTGAAAGACAAGCAAGAAATTTTTTGGCCGTAAGTACAGAACATTTGGTTAATTACATGGCTACGGCTGCTGGTTATTGAGGTTAAAAAAATAAGATGCCTCCCAGGAGGGGCTTGTGACAAGTAGCATTTCTGGTGAAGGTTGGATGAGTCTTTATTATCAGTCTTTGAATTATACATATATGTTTTATATGGTGTGTAAATGCTGTGAGGAGAAGCAGTGACAGAGGATGAGATGGTTTGATGGCATCACCAACTCAATGGACATGAGTTTGAGCAAACTCTGGGAGATAGTGCAAGATAGGGAAGTCTGGCGTGCTGCAGTCCGTGGGGTCACAACGACTGACATGATTTAGTAAATGAACAACAGCAACAAAGTGCTGTGAAGTGGAGGAAAAACCATGAGAGTGTAAAGCCAAGTGACTGATTAAGTTTGGGTGATTGGCTTTTATAAGGCAGGGATGTTTGAGATGAAATACTTTGATTAGGTAACTAAGCAGAGTCTAGTAGGGAGCAGGGAGGGTTGAACATGGCAGTGGATGAGGGGTAAGTGGTCCAGGAAGAGTGCAGCAGGATGATAGGAGAGAAACTAGCAGATTGGGTTTGGTACAGGCCAAACTTGGGACACAAGTTAAGCCTGGAGAAGCAAAAAGGGGCAGGGCATGCTAGGTTTATAATCCTTGTGAAAGATGTTTGTCTTTTAAGAGAAACAAAGGTTTTAAGCACAGTGGGTAACATAAGTAGATTTACAAAGGATCAACATAATTGCGATTTGGAGGACAGATTGGAGAGAGACCACAGTGGATGCTAGGAGACTAGATAGAAGGGCCTTAGAGATCAGATAAGATGGTATTGCAGAGGCTTGTCTCAGAGTATGGCAGGGGAGATGGAGAGGAGTTGATATATTTGAAAGACAGTTAGAAGATGAAATTGATGGTACTTTTGGCAGTGGAAGTGCTAAGGTTGCAGGGTGGATGCAATCGAGGTTTCCCAGGAGAGGAGAAACCTTTCTGATTAACACAGATATTAAAGAGACTAACATCTAAAGGCAGTGTATGATCCTGAATTGAGTCCTAAACTAGAGAATATTTTTCCCCTTTTACTGTAAAAAATGTTTTGTAACAATTGGTAAAATTTTAATAAGTCCTGTAGATAAGATAATAGAATTTTGTCCGTTTTTATTTCCTGATGCTATAATTGTATTAGGGCCATATAAAAGAATATTCTCTTACAAATAAAATGTGCTTAAGTATTTAGGAGTAAATTGGCATTATATCTGCAACTTACATTGGTTCAGAAGAATTTTCTTCACATACACCCAGTGAGTGTTTGTGTGAGGGGAATGGATGGATACATGGATGGAAAGAAAGAATGCCTGTGCAACATATTAAGAGACTCTGAATCTAATGAAGGATATACAGAATTCTTTGTACTATTTTTGCAACTTTTCTCTAAGTCTGAAATTATTTTTAATAAAAATTTTAGATGCAAAAATAAAAGAGTAATAGCTATATGAAAGTCATACCTCTGTTACTTTAACCATGCTGATAAGTTAATATGTTACTCACTGTACCCCATATAAAATTCCACTGGAGAATTTGTTTTAGAATTTACTGGTTTAAAATGTTGTTTAATCTGAACTTACATATCCTTCTTTCCAATAATGCAAGCTATACAATCAACCCCATTTTTCTTCTATCCCTGTAAACCAGGAAGCTTAGAGTTGAAATCTAACACTCAAGCTAAAATGTTGAGCCTTTGGTTTATCATATTTCCATTCTTATTTTCATTAGTTTTATATTCACAGCTTTTGTTTGAGTTACTATAACATCTGTGTGTGTGTGTGTGTGTGTGTGTGTGTGTGTGTTGAAGGGGGCTATATAAAATATCTAAAACCTTTTGAATTAGATTTCAATGTCTGCTGTAACAAACTTACAAACTTGGTGGCTTAAAACAATGCACATTCATATTCTTAAAGTTATGGAGTCCAGAAGTCCAAAATCAGGTTCAGTACACTGAGATCAAGTGTGAGCAGGATCTTCCTCTCTCTGGAGGTTCTAGCTTCTTGCAGCTTCCGGTGTCTGCGAGCATACCTTGGCTTGGGAATACATCACTTCAGTGCTCTATGGTCAGTCACTTTAGGGCTCTGTAGTCACAAGCCCTTCTCATCTGTGGTCAAACCTCCCTCTTCTTCTCTCTCAGAGGACACTTACAATTGCATTTAGAGCCTGCCTAGATAATCCAGGATTATATCCCCATTTCCAGCCCCCACCTCCAGCTTTTTTTTTTTTTTTTGGCCATATACAGTAACATTCACAAGTTACAAGGATTTGGACATGGCTGTCTTTGGGGGGGATCATCATTCATTGTACCACACCCTTTGTGAAAAGAAGTAATATCAAAATACATTTTTTAAAGTAAATGAAGTTAAAATATAATAGTTTCTTTGGGACATGTTAAGTACTTCTACATTTGTGTGTACCAAAAGAGCACAGATAAAGCAGAGTCAGATTCCTGTACAGTGACTTTTAATTGCTTTTATGAATTTCATCTAATTCTGTCTTATATTTCCTATTTAGTTACTGCCAAAATAGAGAAATATATTTGATTTTTAAAAACTGGTCTTATATCCACTAACCTTGCTGAATGCACCTTATTAATTTTGTAATTGAAGTATAGTTGATTTACAGTGCTGTGTTTCTGGTGTATAGAAAAACAATACAGATATAGATAGGTAAGTATCGAGATAGATTTTTTTCATATTCTTTCCCATTATAGGTTATTACATGATATCTAATATAGTCCCCTGTGCCATATAGTAGGACCTTGTTGTTTAATTTATATGTATTAGTTTGTATCTGCTAATCCCAAACTCCTAATTTATTTCCACCTGCTCCTTTGGATAACCATACATTTGTTTTCTGTGTCTGTGAGTTTGTTTCTATTTTGTAAGTAAGTTCATTTGTGTCATATTTTAGATTCCACATGTAAGTAACAACATATGCTATTTGGATTTCTCTGCCTGACTTATTTCACTTAGTATGATCATCTCTAGTATGATCATCTCTAGGTCCATCCATTGCCAGGAAATTTGGAAAACTCAGCAGTGGCCACAGCACTGGAAAAGGTCAGTTTTCATTCCAATCCCAAAGAAAGGCAATCCCAAAGAATGTTCAAACTACTGCACAATTGCACTCATCTCACACGCTAGTAAAGTAATGCTCAAAATTCTTCAAGCCAGGCTTCAGCAATATGTGAACCATGAACTTCGAGATGTTCCAGCTGGTTTTAGAAAAGGCAGAGGAACCAGAGATCAAATTGTCAACATCCACTGGATCATTGAAAAGGCAAGAGAGTTCCAGAAAAACATCTACTTCTGCTTTATTGACTATACCAAAGCCTTTGACTGTGTGGCTCACAATAAACTATGGAAAATTCTGAAAGCGATGAGAATACCAGAACACTTGATCTGCCTCTTGAGAAACCTATATGCAGATCAGGAAGCAACAGTTAGAACTGGACATGGAACAACAGACTGGTTCCAAATAGGAAAAGGAATACATCAAGGCTGTATATTGTCACCCTGCTTATTTAACTTATATGCAGAGTACATCATGAGAAACGCTGGGCTGGAAGAAGCACAAGTTGGAATCAAGATTGCCGGGAGAAATATCAATAACCTTAGATACGCAGATGACACCACCCTTATGGCAGAGAGTGAAGAGGAACTAAAAAGCCTCTGATGAAAGTGAAAGAGGAGAGTGAAAAAGTTGGCTTAAAGCTCAACATTCAGAAAACTAAGATCATGGCATCCGGTCCCATCTCTTCATGGGAAATAGATGGGAAAACAGTGGAAACAGTGTCAGACTTTATTCTTTGGGGCTCCAAAATCACTGCAGATGGTGATTGCAGCCATGAAATTAAAAGATGCTTACTCCTTGGAAGGAAAGTTATGACCAACCTAGATAGTATATTAAAAAGCAGAGACATTACTTTGCCAACAAGATCCATCTAGTCAAGGCTATGGTTTTTCCAATGGTCATGTATGGATGTGAGAGTTGGACTGTGAAGAAAGCTAAGCACCTAATTGATGCTTTTGAACTGTGGTGTTGGAGAAGACTCTTGAGAGTCCCTTGGACTGCAAGGAGATCCAACCAGTCCATCCTAAAGATCAGTCCTGGATGTTCATTGGAAGGATTGATGCTAAAGCTGAAACTCCAATACTTTGGCCACCTCATGCGAAGAGTTGATTCATTGGAAAAGACCCTGATGCTGGGAGGGATTGGGGGCAGGAGGAAAAGGGGACGACAGAGGATGAGATGGCTGGATGGCATCACCGGCTCGATGGACATGAGCTGAGTAAACTCTGGGAGTTGGTGATGGACAGGGAGGCCTGGCAGCTGCGATTCATAAGGTCACAAAGAGTTGGAAACGACGGAGTGACTTAACTGAACTGAGGTCCATCCATGTTGTTGCAAATGGCATTATTTCATTCTTTTTTAGGGCTGAGTAATAGGGTCGGGAAGATCCCCTGGAGAAGGAAATGGCAACCCATTCCAGTATTCTTGCCTGGAGAATCCCATGGACAGAGGAGCCTGGCAGGCTACAGTCCCCGGGGTCGAAAAGAGTCGGACATGACTGAGCAACTTCACTTCTTCTTCAATAATCCATTACACACACACACACACACACACACACACACACACACACATCTTCTTTATCCATTCATCTGTCAATGAACATTTAGGTTGCTTCCATATGTTAGCTATTGTAAATATGCATTTTACTAAATTTTAAAATATGCATGTATTAAACAGTCTGTACATGCCTGATAGCTTTCACAGTAAGTTTTAAACCGTAGATCCCAGTGATCTTATATGGTTTGGATGGTCACGGAAGGCTTCCATAAGGTTGTGGTGTTGGAAGTGTGATATTTTGGTCAGAAAAGAAAGAGATTTTCTCAGGATAAGTATGAACTTTATCTGGAAGATCATTATCACCAGAAAATTTCTTCTCTCTCTTCCCTTCTTTATACCTTTTGTTGTTGTTGTCAATTTTTGTATAATTGTGTTTATCTGGACCTCCAGTATTATGTTGAACAGTTATGATGATTAAAAACCAATCTCGTATATTTTTGAGATTAATCCTTTGTCTGTTGCTTCGTTTGCTATTATTTTCTCCCAATCTGAGGGCTGTCTTTTGACCTTGCTTATAGTTTCTTTTGTTGTGCAAAAGCTTTTAAGTTTCATTAGGTCCCATTTGTTTATTTTTGCTTTTGTTTCTAATATTCTGGGATGTGGGTCGTAGAGGATCCTGCTGTGATTTATGTCGGAGAGTGTTTTTCCTATGTTCTCCTCTAGGAGTTTGATAGTTTCTGGTCTTACATTTAGATCTTTAATCCATTTAGAGTTTATTTTTGTGTATGGTGTTAGAAAGTGTTCTAGTTTCATTCTTTTGCAGGTGGTTGACCAGTTTTCCCAGCACCACTTGTTAAAGAGGTTGTCTTTTTTCCATTGTATATCCTTGCCTCCTTTGTCGAAGATAAGGTGACCATAGGTTCATGGATTTATCTCTGGGCTTTCTATTCTGTTCCATTGATCTATATTTCTGTCTTTGTGCCAGGACCATACTGTCTTGATGACTGTGGCTTTGTAGTAGAGTCTGAAGTCAGGCAGGTTGATTCCTCCAGTTCCATTCTTCTTTCTCAGGATTACTTTGGCTATTCGAGGTTTTTTGTATTTCCATACAAATTGTGAAATTATTTGTTCTAGTTCTGTGAAAAATACCGTTGGTAGTTTGATAGGGATTGCATTGAATCTATAGATTGCTTTGGGTAGTATAGCCATTTTGACAATATTGATTCTTCCAATCCATGAACACGGTATATTTTTCCATCTGTTTGTGTCCTCTTTGATTTCTTTCATCAGTGATTTATAGTTTTCTATGTATAAGTCTTTTGTTTCTTTAGGTAGATGTACTCCTAAGTATTTTATTCTGTTTGTTGCAATGGTGAATGGTGTTGTTTCCTTAATTTCTCTTTCTGTTTTCTCATTGTTAGTGTATAGGAATGCAAGAGATTTCTGTGTGTTAATTTTATATCCTGCAACTTTACTATATTCGTTGATTAGCTCTAGTAATTTTCTGGTAGAGTCTTTAGGGTTTTCTATGTAGAGGATCATGTCATCTGCAAACAGCGAGAGTTTCACTTCTTCTTTTCCTATCTGGATTCCTTTTACTTCTTTTTCTGCTCTGATTGCTGTGGCCAACACTTCCAAAACTATGTTGAATAGTAGTGGTGAGAGTGGGCACCCTTGTCTTGTTCCTGATTTTAGGGGAAAAATATACAAGCAACTCCTCCAGCTCAACTCCAGAAAAATAAATGACCCAATCAAAAAATGGGCCAAAGAACTAAACAGACATTTCTCCAAGGAAGACATACAGATGGCTAAAAAACACATGAAAAGATCCTCAACATCACTCATTATCAGAGAAATGCAAATCAAAACCACAATGAGGTACCATTACACGCCAGTCAGGATGGCTGCTATCCAGAAGTCTACAAGCAATAAATGCTGGAGAGGGTGTGGAGAAAAGGGAACCCTCTTACACTGTTGGTGGGAATGCAAATTAGTACAGCCACTATGGAAAACAGTGTGGAGATTTCTTAAAAGACTGGAAACAGAACTGTCATATGACCCAGCAATCCCACTTCTGGGCGTACACACCAAGGAAACCAGATCTGAAATAGACACGTGCACCCCAATGTTCATCACAGCACTGTTTATCATAGCCAGGACATGGAAGCAACCTAGATGCCCATCAGCAGACGAATGGATGAGGAAGCTGTGGTACATATACACCATGGAATATTACTCAGCCATTAAAAAGAATTCATTTGAATCAGTTCTAATGAGGTGGATGAAACTGGAGCCCATTATACAGAGTGAAGTAAGCCAGAAAGATAAAGAGGGGACCATTACAGTATACTAACACATATATATGGAATTTAGAAAGATGGTAACAATAACCCTATATGCAAAACAGAAAAAGAGACACAGATGTATAGAACAGACTTTTGGACTCTGTGGGAGAAGGTGAGGGTGGGATGTTTCAAGAGAACAGCATCGAAACATGTATATTATCTAGGGTGAAACAGATCACCAGCCCAGGTTGGATGCATGAGACAAGTGCTCAGACCTGGTGCACTGGGAAGAGCCAAAGGGATCGGGTGGAGAGGGAGGTGGGAGGGGGGATCGGGATGGGGAATACATGTATATCCATGGCTGATTCATGTCAATGTATGACAAAAACCACTACAATTTTGTGAAGTAATTAGCCTCCAACTAATTAAAAAAAAAAAAAAACACAATCTCATCTTGTTCCTGATGTTAGGGGGGCTGTGTCTGAAATTTCTATAGTGAAATGTGGTATTTATTGGAAATTTTTGAGATATGTAGACATATAAATATAGATATTCTTTTTGTGAAATTGAGAAAATGATCTCCCATAGCATTCAGGACAGTTGATCAGTAGCCCGTGCCTGAATAACCACTAAAGGTGATTTTATTTGACAGTTCCATTCCAGGGCCAGGGAACTCCATCACTCTGAATTTCACAACGGCAGGGACCATCAGCTCTCCATTGCGTCCTCTATGTCTGTTCTAGTGCCTGGGACTCAGTTAGACATTCAATACTTATTGAATGAAGAGTGAAAGATATTTAATAAGTATCTGTTGAATGGATAATTTGAAGTTAGCACATTGTTTGCTTAAGGGGAGCCAGAAAGCATGCTACATTCCACACCCCTCACACCAGAAACTCAGCGTGTGGTGCTGCCCTTTTTAATGCTCTCTCAGCACGTGGCTCAGTCAGCTGAGCACTGGACACAGGAAGGAAGAAATGAATGAATCCATCAGAGAGTGTTCTGTTGCTAGCTATTAGACTTTGCCCCTAATGATTCACTTTTATTGGAACTGGAGCCGGATGGTTAAGATGATTTAATCAGGACAAACATAAAATACTTGCTTTAATGGAATAATTGCTAATTTCATTTTCTTAAAGTTGACCATTCATCTCATGCCAGTGTCTTTCGATCTGTATATGTTGCCAGGAGTATTGAAAGTGATTATTATGAATTAAGACAAAAGTACTCACAAAGGATTACCTTATTATGTTAGTAGAGGGTTCAGAGTTTCAGTATGACATTGGAAAGGGGTTGGTAGAGTGGCAGGCTTACATCCAAAAAGATAGATTTGAGTACCCTGGTAAGATTATATACAGATTTATGGGTAAATAACTGAGGAAGGTTGGTTATCATAAAATAGGAAATTAGGTAAGACTATCTTAGTAGTTTTGAATTCTTTACAGTGATTGTAATCCTCTATGTACTTCTCATTTCAAGGGGGATTTCATTAAATAAGTTGGTTAAAGTAACACCCAGAATGTCTGGTGTTCAGAAATTGATGACATTTTCCTGATTTGGGTCTCTACTCAAAGTCTTTGATGACTACTGTTGCCAGAAAGTAAGTCGGCTTATTGAGCCCTGGCCAGGTCTCTGCATCTCCTCTCCCACCATGCGCACTCTGCTCCAGCACCTCTGAGGAGGTCTTACAATAGGGGTCTTCCTTTCCTCAGGCTTTTGCAAGAGGCCCCAGAGACCAGACTGCCTATGTAGGGCTTCCTCAAAGCTTGTTAAACTAGTGTTAAAAACCACCCTGAGGATATAAAACAGAAGTAGAATCCGAGGAAGGAGGCCAGGGTTGACTCTTGTATATGAGATACTAAGGCGAAAAGTGAGGGCTGCTCTGGGCATGGGCTGTGTGTCTGCTGAAGACAAGGCAGAGGTGTGCGCATGGATCTGGCGCAAGCAACCCAGCAGGGTATATCTTACAGGGACTCCTGTGCAGAAGGAATGAGTGAGAAGGAGTAGGGTTTACTACTGAGGGCCAGGAATGAAAGGGACTCCTGAGCAGAGCTGTGGAGAGGGAGGGAGAGAGAGTGAGAAAGCCTGCTCCAGGCATACTACAGTGGGGCCACGGGGAGTCCCCAGTGGGCTTGATGTCGTGAGTCAACAAAACCGCATCGTGAGTCTGTTTGGGACATGCATCCCACCCTGAGGACATATCGGAGCCAGATCATGATCCTTTCAGTCCAGTAAGACCTCCCCGAGGCGCCTGCCTAGGCTGTGGAGCAGCCTGAGCAGCAGATGGCTAGCCAGCAGAGGGAAGGGTGGAAGAAACAAAGACAGAAACAGCCTGAATCCCCACCCCCTGCTCCAGGTATGCTTCCAAGTCAGTTGTAGCTGTGGGAGAGATGTTTTCAATTAGATGCGATGGGAGCTTTTTTTTTTCTTAAATTTAATTTTTATTTTATCCGGGAATGTAGTTGATTTGCAGTATTGTGTTAGTTTTAGGTGTACAGCAAAGTGATCCAGTTATACACACACACACACACACACACACACACACACATCCATTCTTTTTCTGATTCTTTTCTCACATAGGTAATTACGGAGTATTGAGTACAGCTCCCTGTGCTATATAGTAAGTCCTTATTGATTATCTATTTTATATATAATAGTGTGTGTGTATGTTAATCCAAAACTCCTAATTTATCCCCCCCATGTTTCCCCTTTGATAACCATAAAATTGTTTTCAAAGTTTGTAAGTCTGTTTCGATTTTTCATGTAAGCTCATTTCTCACTTTTTTTTATTTCATATACAAGTGTTATAGTATGATATTTATCTTTCTCTAACTTACTTCACTTAGGATGTTGCTGCACATGTCAGTATTTCATTCTTTTTTATGGCTGAGTAATATTCTAGCATGTGTGTGTGTTTATTGATATATATATTGTATGTGTATATACATGCACACACCATGTTTTCTTTATTCTTCCACTGATGGACATTTAGCTTGCTTCTATATCTTGGCTGTTGTCTAGTGCTGCAATGATTTTTTTTTTACTGGCGTATAGCTGCTTTTCACTGCTGTGTCAGTTTCCGTTGTACTGCCAAGTGAATCAAGATGGGAGTTTTAAACATTAAAATGGAGTGTTCACATTAAATGTTGAAGGTCAACCAAACACTTTCTATTATTTCAGGCTGTATGAATACTATGGCTGACCCTGAAATTTCATTCCAGGATGAGGAAGAAGAGTTCACAGAACAAATTTTATATGGAGTAGAGAAGCAAAGAAGGCTCTTTTCCCCCTGTACGCTTCTATAACTGTGCAGGTCCTTCAGTAAATTAGAATGTACTCCAGGCTCTAGCAGTTCTCCCCTCCCTCTCCTGCATTGACAAATCTTATTCTCTTTAACCGTATAAGATGACAACAGGCTGTAAGGAGTCTGGCTGTAAGGATGACAACAATCTGTAGGCTGTAAGGCCTACAGCCCACGGGGTTGGAAAGAGTCAGACAACTTAGCAACTCAGCAAGAACTGGAGAGAAGAGGAAAAAATTCTCTTAACCCCAATGGAACTCCCATACCTCCTTTTATCTCATGTCTTTACTTTTCTGCCCTCATCTATGACTTTCCTCTTTGTTCACACCCCTCCAGCTGCACTGATGTGAGATAGTTGTTCGTGTAAGATACAACCACACCCCTGCCACAGGGCCATTGACTTGCTCTTACCTCTTGGTCTATATCATTCCTGACTCCATGCTTTCCTCCCTCATTCCTTTACAGTCTCAGGTTAAAGTAACCTCATCGTAAAGGTCCACCCAGATCACCCTGTATTAAAATAACAACATTTGCCCTCACCACGCTACTTACTTTCTCCTTCCTGCTTTATTTTTCTAAAAAGCCTTATCACAGCTGACATATTGTATATTTGAATACGTATATTATATATAATCTATATTATATGTATAGATTATATAAATTACATATTCCTTTATTTTTGTCATCCCAAGTTCCATCAGACCATAAGTCCCATGAAGGCAGGACTTTGTTTTTTCCCAGCTGTATCCCTAGCCCATTGAACAGTGCCTTGAAAGCTAGTGGAGGTGATAGAATTCCAGTTGAGCTGTTTCAAATCTTAAAAGAAAGTGCTGTGAAAGTGCTGCACGCAATGTGCCAGCAAATTTGGAAAACTCAGCAGGGGCCACAGGACTGGAAAAGGTCAGTTTTCATTCCAATCCCAAAGAAAAGCAATGCCAAAGAATGTTCAAACTACTGCACAATTGCACTCATCTTACACACTAGCAAAGTAATGCTCAAAATTCTCCAACCCAGGCTTCAACAATACGTGAACCAAGAACTTTCAGATGTTCAAGCTGGATTTACAAAAGACAGAGGAACCATAGATCAAATTGCCAACATCCCTTGGATCATGAAGAAAGAGAGTTCCAGAAAAGCATCTACTTCTGCTTTATTGACTATACCAAAGCCTTTGACTGTGTGGATCACAACAAACTGGAAAATTCTAAAAGAGATGGGAATATCAGACAACCTTCCCTGCCTCCTGAGAAATCTGTTTGCAGGTAAAGAAGAAACAGTTAGAACTGGACATGGAAAAACAGACTGGTTCTAAATCACGAAAGGAGTATATCAAGGTTGCATGTTGCCACCCTGCTTATTTTACTTATATGCAGAATACATCATGCAAAATGCTGGGCTGGATGATGCACAAGCTGGAATAAAGATTGCTGGAAAGTGAAAGTAAATTCACTCAGTTGTGTCCAACTCTTTGAGACCCCGTGGACTGTAGCCTATGAGATTTCTTCATCCATGGAATTTTCCAGGCAAGAATACTGGAGTGGGTTGCCATTGCCTTCTCCAGGGTATCTTCCCGACCCAGGGATGGAACCTGGGTCTCCCTCATTGCAGGCAGATGCTTTTACCGTCTGAGCCACCAGGGAAGATTCCCGGGAGAAATACCAATAACCTCAGATATGCAGATGACACCACCCTCGAGGCAGAAAGCGAAGAAGAACTAAGGAGTCTCTTGATGAAAATGAAAGAGGAGAGTGAAAAGTTGGCTTAAAGCTCAACATTCAGAAAACTAAGATGTGGCATCCGTTCCAATCACTTCATGGCAAATAGATGGGGAAACAATGGAAACAGTGATAGACTTTATTTGGGGGGGCTCCAGAATCACTGCAGATGGTGACTGCAGATTGCTCCTTGGAAGAAAAGTTATGACCAACCTAGACAGCATATTAAAAAGCTGAGATATTATTTTGCCATCAAAGGTCCATCTAGTTAAAACTATGGTTTTTCCAGTAGTCATCTATGGATGTGAGATTTGGACTATAAAGAAAGTTGAGCATTGAAGAATTGATGCTTTTGAACTGTGGTGTTGGAGAAAACTCTTGAGAGTCCCTTGGACTGCAAGGAGATCCAACCAGTGCATCCTAAAGGAGATCAGTCCTGAAATTCATTGGAAGGACTGATGTTGAAGCTGAAACTCTAATACTTTGGCCACCTCATGCGAAGAACTGACTCATAGAAAAGACTCTGATGCTGGGAAGGATTGAAGGCGGGAGAAGGGGTCTGACAGAGGATGAGATGGTTGGATGACATCGCTGACTTGATGGACGTGAGTTTAGTAAGCTCCGGGAGTTGGTGATGGACAGGGAAGCCTGGCGTGCTGCAGTCCATGGGGTCTCAAAGAGTCAGACACAGCTGAGCAACTGAACTGAACTAATAATTGCTTTACAATGTTGTGTAAGTTTTTACTGTATAGCAAAGTGAATCAGCTGTACATATATCTCCTCTTTTTTTTGGATTTCCTTCCCATTTAGTTCACTGCAGAGCACTGAGTAGAGTTCACTGAGCTATATAGTCAAGATCGAGAGAAGTCGCTCAGTCTTGTCTGACTCTTTCCCATCGACTGTAGCCTACCAGGCTCCTCCACCCATGGGATTTTCTAGGCAAGAGTACTGGAGTGGGTTGCTATTTCCTTCTCCAGGCTATCTTCCCGACCCAGGAATCAAACCCAGGTCTCCTGCATTGCAAGCAGACGCTTTACCGTCTGAGCCAATCCAAGAGCGATATAGTAGGTTCTCCTTATTTATCTATTTTATATAAAGTATCAATACTGTGTATATGTCAGCCCCAATCTCTCAATGCATCCCACCTATCCTTTCCCATCTTGTTGTCCACAGGTTTGTTCTCTATGTTTGTATGTCTATTTCTGCTTTACAGTAAATCATCTTATCGTTTTTCTAGATTCCAGTCTCAGAGATCATTTTTTTTGATTGTCTGTTTGTTTTTTTAAAGGAATGTTTCCTAACTTTCTTTGGCCTTTCCATATTCTGTTTCTTCAAGCGAAAAAACTTCTCTTTCCCTTGCTTACTTTCTTCCTTTCTCCCACCCCAAATGAACCTGCTAAAATCTCATGCATCCTTTGAGACCCCGTTTCCATACCACCCTCTCTGTTCTGGTGCCCTAGTCAGATGTTATCACACTCTGCAGAACTCTGACCTCTCAATTATATTTCACTTTAATCAAGTTCAGGCTGTTTACCACTAGAAGAGCTCGTGTTCTTTCTCGATGTTTAGATTTTAGAGATGACTCATTCAACAACCACAGGTCCTTCTCATGTTGTAGAATTGTAGATAGCTGTCTTTGAATTCCATGCTGCAGGATAAATCCTAAATCTGGACTTTCTAATCCCTCAGCTCTCTGGTTTCTCTTTCTCTTTTTCCTCTTCCTCCTCTTCCTCTTTATTTGTTCTCTTCTCTTCTTCATCATAAGAAAGTCCCAAGCACACAGTTTATGTCTGTCATTTTTTTCAAGCTTCTTTCATTTACTAGTCAAGGAGAAAGCCCATCTCTTCCATTGACTGGCCTGCCCTGTGACCATGTTAAGTAAGGACTTTTTCTCTCACTTGGCCTCTGGAACAGCTGAAATGCCCCCAGCTGTTAGCCTCCAACCATTAATATTATAAAGCAAAATGGTGTCTGTCAATAATGACTTTGGCCAGCTTGTCATCTATTTTTTTTTCAAGTAGACAATTTGCTTTTATTTAAAAACCCTATAAAAGTGGAAATTTAGAAACTTTAGTTTTTACTAACTATTTTAATAATTTTAATTCACTGAGTAATTTTAAGACATATTAATTTGTGCATGGGGGAAATGACATTGGGTCGTTGAGCACATGAAATCATTTTCTGTCTTCTCTGAAATGGTTTGGGAAATGAGGCTGGTCAATCACTTTAGCTCAGTGCCTCCCTAGTAAGATCCCATTAAGTTTTTGGCCAAGAAGATGGTAATATTTCATGATGAAACTTGAAGTTAAAAATTTACAGATGACTTATGCTTTTTCTCAGGTTTTTTTTTTTTTAAACTTCCTCTCTGTTTTTATTCCGAGATCATTTGCATGAGAAGGAATTTCATTAGAATTCCTCATTGAGAACCTCTATAATGGACAAAATTAGACTTGGAGATAAATTCTCTCACAACTTCTATGGAATGAAATATGTTAAACAGTAGATGAAACAACTTGTTTATCTTGTTTATATTGGTCACCAGCTTAACTAGCACCTCATCTCTAATACCTGAGCCTCCTCCCATGATCCCAGGCAAAAGTCATCACAAGTTTGTTTGTGTTGCCATAGCACTTTCTTCTTATGAATGTCATTGCATTCATTTTATTTTATGAAGTAGCAAATGGCAACAGAGGAATGGATAAAGAAGATGTGGTACATATATACAGTGGTACATTAGCCATCAAAAAGAATGAAATCTTGCCATTTTCAGCTACATGGATAGACCTAGAGATTATCATACTGAGTGAAGTCAGTCATACAGGGAAGGAGAAATATTGTATGACATCCATTATATGTGGAATCTAAAAAGAAATAATACAAATGAACTTACTTTCAAAACAGAAACAAATTCACAGACTTAGAAAATGAACTTGTGGTTGCCAGGGGGAAGGATGGTAGAGAGAGAGAGTTAGGGCATTGGGGATGGACATCTACATACTGCTTTATTCAAAATGGAAGACCAACAAGGACCTACTATATAGCACAGGGAACTCTGCTCAACATTATGTGGCAGCCTTAATGGGAGGGGAGTTTGGGGCAGAATGGATACATGTGTATATGGCTGGGTCCCTTTGCTGCTCACCTGAAACTGTCACAACATTGTTAATCAGCTATATTCCAATACAAAGTAAAAAGTTTTTGTTTTGTTTTTTTTTTAATAAAAATGTAGCAAATGGGTGTCTCTGCCACTAGCCCTTGAGCTCCCAAGCCTAGTCATTATGCTCCCAAGGGCCATGCTGGTGGCTCATTCATCTCTGATGCTCAAGGTCTAGCGTATACTGAGCTCCAGTCTGCCCTGTCCCATTAATAGTTAGTGGACATTTCTTGAGCAACTGCTATGTGCCAGGTATTTTGAAGTATTTGGTGTTCTTTATTCCTTGTAGTAACCCTCTAAAGCACTGCTGTCCCTCTTACAGATGAAAGAGAATGTGAGTGGTTTACCCAGTCTTGCAGTCAGTCAGTAGCACACCTGGGCCTGAACTCAGGTCACTGAGAGCCAAATACTGTGCTCTTTCTCCCTTCCTTTGGAGCTTAAAAGATCTTTCAGGCACCCATTGATACGATTTAGCTACCATCTCTATAATAGCATGAAAAATATTTCTAGAACTGTGATCATCCATTCAGAGAAGAATCAGAATAAGGGACCCAGAAGGAACTTTAAAGATCATCCAGTTGAGTTCTCTCATTTACAGATGACAAAGTGGAGTCCCAGAGAGGACAGAGGTCTTAGCCACCATCTCCTTTACCAGCTGGAATCATATGATCCTTCCCCGTCTGATCCCCGCTACAGTCAGTACCCGAAGTCCTTAGCGAGTTCCATGACCCTGTGCACAGTGTGGCCCATGTTGACCTCTCTGACCCCACATTGCACACGTCTCCTTTCCCTTCTCTCTCCTACAGCCCCGCGGTGCTGCTCCCTGTTTCCTCTCCTTCCCCCTTCCAGTGGCCCTTTCCCTCTCCTCCTAGGTGATTCCCACTTAGCTGTCATATCTTAGTTCAGACATCATCTCTCTCTGGAAGCTTTCAGATTCCACTCGGTGGGATATCTACGTGCCCCCATAGTACATACCTTTATCTCAGTGCTTGTGTTGTTTGTTTGTTGTTAGTTGGGTATACATCATCCTTGCTCAGTGGTGTGAATTCCTCAAGGGCTGGTATTGTGGCCTGTTCATTTCCGTATCACGAGTGCCTGCTACAGCCCCGACCCAAAGTTGGCTTTTGATGAATTTTTAATTAAACAATTGTTCATTTAGGACTCAGGTTTGAAGTGGGACAAGCCTTGGAGATGTGGTGGTGTTGAATGCTCACTTTGGTATCTAGAAGGTATTCCTGAGGGCTCTCCCAGTCTTGAAGATCCAAAGAAACCCACCATTCCATAATGCTGCAACGGTTTCCTGGTGTCCCCTGCGCCTGGGTGCTGCACCAAGGACTTCTGGCATGGCAGGTGCAGCCTCCTCACCCAGATCTGGTGGTCTCATAGTGTCTGCTCTTTACTGCCACTAAAGGAAAAACTGCTTTCAGAGCAAGGAGAGCTGGGGGAGGGCTGCTCAGCCAACATTGCCAAGAGCAGTCAGGATTTAGACTAAGTTCAAAGGCCAGAACCTCGAGACCAAGCATGCCATGAGTGAGAGATGGAGATGAAGGTCTTGGGTGAAATGTTACCTAAATCAAGGAGGAAGTAGGTCTGAAGGGCTGACAGCCCCCACCCCCCTTTGAGAGGTCCAAGGCTCACATGTATGTTTTGAGTTTTCTGGCTTGGACTGTCAGGTGATTTAAAGGTCCACGGTCAAAGTAGGAGGTCTGAAACATTCAAAGAATGGAGTGGCAGAAGGTGGTAAAGAGCACAGTTTGGGAAGAGTAGATGGATTAAATGAGAAATGGATGGATAAATGGGGAAATGTATTTGAGGCAACGCCTCTGTTACCCTGCCTAGAACTGTTGACTTAGCAAAGTAGAAGAAACCACACATCCTTACGCACCAGGAGGCCGATCCAGAGCTTGGAGGCTCCTGAGACCAGGGAAGGCCGGGCTCTGTGTGGACACTTACGTAGACGGTGACCGCAGGAACTTTTGGGCCATATAACAGACAATTATCATTCATTATGCATTCATTTGTGAATCAAAACAAACCAAACTGAACCACTGTGCAAGTTTGGCCTCTGGTAATCCCGAATATGTGCTTGAGATGGGGGAAGCAGTGGGTTTGTGGAGTTCCAGCTGCAAAGTAACCAAAACAAAAATTGGGGATATATTTCCCCCATTGTCTGCAAGAAAAAAAACTCTACTGTTCAGCATGTCGTGAAAAGGCTTTCATCATCTGACCTCTGCCTGCTCTCCACTCATAGGTCTGACATTTAATATTTTCTTGTCCTGCTCCATGGCGGCCTGACCTTGGCCTGACCAAGTTATATAACCCTGCTGAGCCTCAGTCCCTTCATCTGTAAAATGGGAATACAGATAGCTATCTTACAGGCCTGTAATAATTATTAAGTGAGGTGGTGCAGGTAAAGTCACTAACACAGTCTTTTGCTGACACCTTGTGCCAATTCAACATTTGTATGATTTGTGTTATTATTACTATATATTCTACACTCTAGCCAAATCATAACAGCTTCTTCAAGCCATTATTATGCTAAGAACTTACGCCTTTATTGAAAAGTTTATCAGAGTCTCTTGCCATTGGGGGATTAGCTGTTGGGCATCATGACGACACTGAAAACTAGGACAAGGAGAGAATCTTTTTCATCTTTATTTCTCCAGGGCCTGACACATAGTAGGTGCTCAATTAAATGTTTGCTGAAGCAGTGTGTGAAGTGCCTCTGTTCCAGAGAATCTTGATTCCACGGAGGCCCCAGATATGGCCTGGGCCCTCCTCTCTTCCCCCGTCTTAGGGACCTGCTGGGTGTCAGAAACCACATGCACAGTCACAGCTCACAGCCCCAGCTCTAGAAGGCAGCTGTGGAAGCTCTTCACAGAGGAGTGCAGAGCCTCAATTAACAGAAATGCCTCAAGTGTAAACATTAGTTGGGTTTTTTTTACCATCAACCCATTAGGGACACAACTTGAGATCCAAGCCATCCTCACGGTCTGGCTAAAAAAAAAATGAGACCCACATTCCTTCCACCCAAACCCTACTGTATCTCCGGCCGTTCGCTCCCTCTGCCGGCATCTCAGCTATTTGCACCTGAGCAGGATTAACCAGGCCAGTCTGCTCTCCTCACTCAGAAAAATGTAGATTAAACATTGCCTGGCTTAACATTTCCTGGTTCAGGAAGTTAAATAATCAGCTAACACTTGTTGTTTATTTACTGTGTGCAGGCACTATGTCAGGATTTTCTCTCTGTTGCCTCTAATATTCCTGAACCTTCTGGAAGGTAAACACTCTTGTCTGTCACTGACATGGGAGAAACCAGAATTCACCAGAGTCTCATAAATTGGTAAAGAACCTGCATGCAATGAGGGAGACCTGGGTTTGATTCCTGGGTCAGGAAGATCCCCTTGAAAAGGGGATGGCTACCTATTCCAGTATTCTTGCCTAGAAAATTCCATGGACAGAGGAGCCTGGTCGTCGCAGAGCCAGGGGGTCGTAGAGTCAGACACGACTGAGCTACTAACACTTTTCACTTTCATAACTCACTGCACAAGTTTTGACTCCCTACCTGGCTTAACCGAAATCCTCTTCTTTATGGCACTATTCGACCTTGAGAAAGGAGTCTCACCAGCCCCAGACCCCATTAACCAGTGCTCCCCTCTCTGTATTCCCCAGAGACCAGCGTGGAGGGTGCAGGAGTGTCTCTTCCCACCATGGCTGTGTGCTCAGTCACCACCCTCTGACAGCCTGCCAGTGAAGTGGAAAAATAGCTCTGACTCCTTACCCTGACATCTGCCCCTCAGGTGAGAGCCAGATTCTCAGATTGCTAGGCCAATGGCGAATGAGCCCACCCCCCACACACAGGGTATCAACACACAGACCGTTGTGCCGGAATTCACACATCCTGGAAGCCAGGCTGGCCCTGGTGGCCAGTTTCATTTAATCTTATCTTTGATTGCTGCATGATGAGTGGAGAGAGGGAAGCAGGACCCTAGGGAAGCGCGCTGAGCTCAGAACCCGGGCTTGGTTCGCTCATTAAGGGAACCCTTAGGCAGTGCCCTTATCCTTGCAAGTACCAAGGGCCCCTCTCTGTAAACCCACAGCCCAGGCTCACACCCAGAATGGGAAGGGCTGCTTCCACTGACCCTCGTACATCCATTTGACTTTTCTGGCTCCCAGACAGCCAAGAAGCAGCTGGCTATAGTAAGAAGAGCGTGGCTTTTGGAGTCAGACAGATCCAGATCAATCCCCTTTCTGCCCCTTCGTACCTGTGTGGCCGTAAACAGGGCTTTGAATTTTGTGAGCTATGGTTTCTTCATCTGTAAATCAAAGTGAAGTTGCTCAGTTGAGTCATACTCTTTTGCAACCCCATGGACTGTAGCCTACCAAGTTCCTCCATCCATGGGCTTTTCCAGTCAATGGTACTAGAGTGGGTTGCCGTTTCCTTCTCCAGGGGACCCTACCTACCCAGGGATCAAACCCTGGTCTCCCACATTGTAGGCAGTTGCTTTTACTGTCTGAGACACCAGGGAAGCCCTCTGTAAATCAAAGAAAATCTATAAATATGTAAAAACCATCAGACATAGTAACTGTTTGGCAAATGTTAGCTGTCTTCCCTTCCCTTTTCCCCTGTGTTTATTTGCAGTGCCTTTAAATATATATATATATACATACATACATACATACATATATATATATACACACACATATATACACACACATATGTGTATATATATATATAAACCATTGTATTGAGTTGGCCAATAATTTCATTTTTCCGTAAGATGGAAAGACCAGAACAAACTTCTTGGCCAACCCAGTAATTGTCATTTGTTACACTGTGAGCTGAATATGCTTTCCAGGTAGCCCAGTGGTAAAGATTCCACCTGCCAATCCAGGAGACACAGGTTCTATCCCTGGGTAAGGAAGATCCCCTGAAGAAGGAAATAGCAACCCACTCCAGTCTTCTTTGCTTGGAAAATCCCATGGACAGAGGAGCCTGGTGGACTACAGTCCATGGGGTCGCAAAGAATCGGACACAACTTAGCACAAGCTAAATACATGACTGATCTATAACACAGAAACTTTATTTAAACCACTCTTCCAGAACTGTAACCCTGACCTGCATCAGGTCATTTATTTTATATTTTACAGATACCTGCTTTTTTCTCTTTTTCCACCCACTCCCCCATGCTTTTTTCCTAAGGAAATCCAGATGGGTCCTGATCCATTTTCATACACTAACTAGCCTCTGCTGCTGCTGCTGCTACTAAGTCGCCTCAGTCGTGTCTGATTCTGTGCGACCCCATAGACGGCAGCCCACCAGGCTCCCCCATCCCTGGGATTCTCCAGGCAAGAATACTGGAGTGGGTTGCCATTTCCTTCTCCAGTGCATGAAAGTGAAAAGTGAAAGTAAAGTTGCTCAGTCGTGTCCGACTCTTGGACACTCTGCAGACCCCATGGACTGCAGCCCATCAGGTTCCTCCGTCCATGGGATTTTCCAGGCAAGAGTACTGGAGTGGGGTGCCATTGCCTTCTGCGAACTAGCCTGTAGCCTAGTTGAAATCAGGCCTGCCTCACATGCAGATGATCTGTGCATAACAGAAGCTGCCTCCTGGCCATTGCCCACAGCTGAACTTTGTTACTCTGCAGCCCTCCTTTCATTTGTTTCTGATTGTTCTGCAGTGTTTACATATCGCCTATATTAAGTGTGGTCTTTTATAAGACTACAGGCAGAGGGCACACCCCCTCAATCAACTTCCCCTCTGAGCATCCTTTCTTCTTTAGTCCCCTTGCCTCTGTGGTACAAGCCATTTCTCTTTTATAAGATCTCATTTAAATAGGAAAGCAATTTATTAAGTAATTTCTTTTTATCTAAACATGAGACTCCCTTAATATTCTTAAAGAAATGCTATTGAGTATAGACAGGAGGCTTCCCTGGTGGCTCAGTAGTAAAGAGCCCGCATGCAATGCAAGAGACGCTGGACATGCAGGTTCGATCCCTGGGTGGGGAAGATCCCCTGGAGGAGGAAACAGCAACCCACTCTAGCATTCTTACCTTGAGAATCCCATGAACAGAGGAGCCTGGCGGGCTACAGTCCTTGGGGTTGCAGAGTCGAACACAGCTAAGAACGCACGCATGTGTAGAGAGGAGGAAAAAAATACTCTGGAATGTGTGGATTCTCTCTCTCTCTTTTCTTTTTTTCTTCTCTTTCTCTCCGCAGTATAGGAAAATCTCATCATGCTGTTGAATTTGCAAGGTACATATTCCATTCAAGGTCCAGAAGGCACTGGGCTTACTCCAGACCAAACATGGAAGAGAGTGCTCCCAGTCTCCTGTGTTCTTGCAACCTTTTTCCTCTAAAACAATGTCTCAGAAAAGATAGGAACTCTTACATCCCATCTGAGTCTAAATCCTGATTCTGCCTTTTGGAAGCTGGGAACTTGAGTTAATATCTCTAAAGCTTAGCTCCCTTTCCCATCAGAATCACATACAGCACAGGCCATCCCAGCATCTGGGGATATATGTGAAAGTGCCTCCTGCCCCCATCGGATGGCAGAGAAGTTTCAGGGCACGTCACTGCATTGATGGATGCACCCTGGATGCCTGGTCCAGAAATGGCAGGACAGAGGGCCATGATCACTTGTCTGCTCTGGACATGCTGGTAGCCAGAGAATATTGGGTTTCACACCATTTCTCCCCATCTTCTTCCTCCATCCAGCCGTCACTATGTTTTGATGTTCTTGGTCTCTGTTGCTATAGAGAAAATGTAAGGGGTAAACCCCTTCACCCTGAGTTTTGAATAAACTTCTCTGTTTATAATACTTTTGTAGTTACTCATTGAGGGAAGTATCATATAAATATGAATAGTCTTTAGTTTCTCTTCTGGCTTTATCTTCTGAGGCCAAAAATGGAGAGAAAATTCTGCCGAGGAGGATTCTTCAGGTCTAGACTTGCATGGACAGGGCTCAAGTTCCCAAGTATCCCCTGATTAGCAGGAGTGGGATGTCTGGGGAGCACTTCGGAAAGGCTATAACTGATGCATATGTCCTGAATATTCATTGGAAGGACTGATGCTGAATCTGAAACTCCAATACTTTGGCCACCTGATGCAAAGAACTGACTCATTTAAAAAGACCCTGATGCTGGGAAAGATTGAGTGCAGGAGGAGAAGGGGACAACAGAGGATAAGATGGTTGGATGGCATCACCGACTTAATGGACATGGGTTTGGGTGGACTCCGGGAGTTGCTGATGGACAGGGAGGCCTGGCGTGCTGCGATTCATGGGGTCGCAAAGAGTCGGACACAACTGAGCGACTGAACTGAACTGAACTGATGCACAGAAAGTCTTTTATCAAAAGAGGCTCCAATATAAATCAGCCAAGGCTGTCTTTGCCTTTATAGCATATGCTTTTACCAGGGTAAAGCCTCGATTGTGTTTAATCCCAGTGACAGATCTTGCCAATAGAACTGAATTCATCCGAGTGAGAGTTCGATTCTTATCTTGGGTTCTCTTCTCTAGAGCCAGTGCAGCTTCTGTACCCTACTTTAGCATTCTAGTCAAGATCATGTCAGATCGTACGTTTTAAAATTAAACACCCATGTGTACGCCAATCCATAAATAAGAAGTACACTTTGGCCGGTATGGAGGTGATGATATTAATACAGGCTTCATTTCCCTGGGTCACTGAATGTACCAGGCACCGCACCAATGCCTATAATAGACTGTGGCACATTTAATCTTTACAAATCTGTAAAAAGAGGTCCTCTGCACCCCATTTTTCAGATGATCACCCTCCAAGGGGCTAGGTCACACAGCAAGTTAAGACAGAACATTGAATATTAAATCAGAAAATCAGAGTCCATGGTCAGATTTATGAGATGATAGCTGAGGCCAGACCACGGTCTTAATAAGGGACATGCAGAAACAGACCAGGAGCAGGGCTGGGAGAGAAATGTCCACAATTTAGCAGGAAGAGTCAGAGCACGTCTGATGGAGGTGCTGTGTCATAGGTGCCAAGGGTCTGTCACAAGGGAAAAGGCTGTGTCATCCCCCTCTGGACCTGCTGATTTGCTCAGCCTCAGTTATGAAACTACTCCCTGGCATCATTTCCACCCCCCCACCCCCCACTATAACTTTTTTTTTCCCTTTAAGCTTTTTATTTTATACTGGAGTATAGCCAATTAACAATGTTGTGATAGTTTCAGGTGGGCCGCAGAGGGACTCAGCCACACAATACATGTATCCATTCTCCCCCGAACTCCCCTCATCCAGACTACCACCTAAGATTGGACAGAGTTCCTTGTGCTATACAGGAGGACCTAATTGGTCATCCATTCTAAGTATAGCAGTGTGTACATGTCCATCCCACACTCCCTAATTATCCCTCCCCCCATCTTTCCCCCAGCAACCATAAGTTCATTCTCTGTGAGTCTCTGTCCATTTTGTAAGTAGGTTCATTTATATCATTTCTTTTTAGATTCCGCATATAAAGGATATCATATGATATTTCTGCTTCTCTGTTCTGGGCACCTTTTTAAAGGGCATCTAAATTCTGTAAGGGGGAGCTGCTTTTCATAACAGCTGATTTGGAATCAAAAGAGCATTGGTTGAACTGTGTTTGAGAACCGCTTAATAGTACTGTGCTCATTTATGGGGGGTGTGACCAAAATAGAAAATACAGTTCTGATTCTGAGGGTCCAATTCACTGTGTGACATCAGAGCAACAGAGCTAAGAATCTGTCTGATGGATAAATACTGCGCACATAGAGCACCCCTCCTCCTCTTTAGCTCCCTCCCCCACTACAGAGGAAACTGTGGTTTACCCACCACAGACTGTCTGGGCTGTAAAAAAGAGGCCAGATATGATTTTACATCTTTGGGGTCACACAGCTCTCAAAGCTTCCAAAGCTGAAGCCAGTCTGAGCTCCGTGGAGCCCATCAGGCATTTGTACAGAGAAGGTCAAGTGTGGCTTCTGGTCTGCAGGGGAAAGGAAGCTGGGGGAACTTCAGGAGGACCCCAAAGTCTTCTTGGCTATTCAATCTCTCTTGTAGTCAACTTTGGAACTTCAGGAAGATCCCAAGGTTTTCTTGGCTATTCAGTCTCTCTTGCAGTCAACTCTGGGTGTGTTCAATGTGAGTGGATAAGAAACAGATGAATGACATTGCTGTTGTGATCACATACCGGTTTCAAGATGATGAAGAAGGTTTAAAGGGTCCAGAATCCTTTGCAGATAATTCAGGACATTACAGGCAATATCTGGCAAATGACATTGCTGTTGTGATCACATACTGGTTTCAAGATGATGAAGAAGGTTTAAAGGGTCCAGAATCCTTTGCAGATAATTCAGGACATTACAGGCAATATCTGGCAGCGTCCCTCCATCCCCAGATTGGGGACTGTTTGGTTGGGTGGCACACCTGCTCAGTGCCCTCCCCGCCTGCCCACTCAGACTCCTAAGCCCCAGAAGATAACTGTGAATGGATTTCATGTGTCCTTGTTTTGTTCAAACTGAAATAAAGGGATTGAGTTTCTAGGAAAGGCAGACTTTATTGGAGGACTCTGAACCTTTCCAAAACCTCCATATAGAGGAGAGGAGAACTTGGCAGGCCTGAGCTTTATTAGCCACAGGTCACTTACAGTGATTGGATATGTGTTTTATTCTACTCTTGTTCTTAATGCAGGTGAGATAATTAATATTAATTATTAGTAAATTTATTAAAACTATTAATAAATTAATAGTAATTTTAGCCATTTCTTGCATATGTGTGATGATTTCATTTACAAAGCATACTCTGTAGATACAAGTACATATTATGTGTATATTTATAGGTCTCAGTATACACATTTACACATGGAATGTTAGAATTGCCTACATCATGAAAGTACAGAGAGCTAAGGGAAGATGCAAGGAGGCACACCCAACTGGGAACGAGGAGAGAAGTCATAGTTCAGAGAAGGTTTCCCTGAGCAGGTAGATGTAATATGGAACAGTCTTATAAAGGGACATTTTAGAGTTAGTCAGGGGAAGGTGACAGGAGCTGCCCTTTTTTTTTTTTTAATGTGTATTTCAAATAAGCAGTGAGGTTTTCTTTCTTTTTTTTTTTTTTTTTTGGCCGTGCCCTACAGTATATGGGGTCTTAGTTCCCCAACCAGAGATTGAACCAGCACTCTCTGCATTGGAAGTACAGTCTCAAACACTGGACTACTTGGGAAGTCCTGGGGCTGCCTTTTAGAAAGAGAGAGGAGAATTGATGAAGATTCAGAGATGAGAAAGAAATGGCTCACTTGTGGAATTCCTACATTGTGATGAGCTTACTGCAATAAAAAATAGAAACGACAGGGCAAAGAGTGGGGGAAATGACCACATGTACCAAAGGTCTACTTGGCCAAATCATACGTAGATAAGATCAGAGAGGTGGGAATGTCTGGTCACTGTCTAAAGGATGTAAGTAAAGGAAGTGATAGAATTAGATTTGTGTATTGGAAAGACCACTTGGAAGTTAGTCTCTGATGGGGCTTGCAGATTGCAGGGAGGAGGACAATATTTGAGGCAAATAAACCAGTTTAATTGCTGTTGCAAGAACCCAAGCAAGAAAAGGTAAAGGACTGATAATGTAATGGCAGTAGGGAGAAACATAAAGGTTTCTGTTTGAAAATAGAGTTGACCATATGTGCAACCTAACATGGAGCAATGAGTGAGATGAACAAGTCAAGAATGATATTCTGCTGGTTGGGTAAATAGGGTACCATGTAGTAAGACAGGGACCCCAGGACAGGAGGAGGCCTGGGAGAAAGAATGACAAAATCTATCTATATTGGACATGTTGATTAGACATTCGGGTCAAATGTCTTGTATGGAACTCAGGAGTGAGGCCTGCATTTGGAATAAAAATTTGAAACTCAGCAGCATAAAAATTGTCATAACTACACGAGAGTGAGCTGACCCTGAGAGATGTGGTAAGTGAGACAAATCCAGGAGGAAGGAGGAGGAAGAGCCCAGCAGAGAGATGGAGCTGATGAGGGATGGGATCTGGGATTGTCCCCATTTATAGTTGAGGAAAGGGACTCAAAAGAGATTCGAAGGTTCACGACTAGGATGCAACCCAAACATAGCTGACAGCCAGCTTTTGGTAAAGAGTCTACCAGCAATGCGGGAGACCTGGGTTCGATCCCTGGGTCAGAAAGATCCCCTGGAGTAGGAGATGACAGCCCACTCCAGTATGTTTGCCTGGAGAATTTGGTGGACAGAGGAGCCTGGCAGGCTACAGTCCATGGGGTCACAAAGAGTCAGACACGACTGAGCATCTAACAACACTTTTCCTGACTCCAAGGTCTATGGTCATATTACCAAACCATGTTTATGTACTACCTTTAGGATAACACACGGTTCCTCACCATTTTGTAGGATAGGCTCATTGCAATTCAGCCTGAGAAGTGCAAAAGTAGAGGTGAATACTAAGAGCCCCCATTCATAAACAGAATCCTCTGTGCTCTTTTTTTGTACTATGTAGTGAGCTGGGAGCTGGCTGGAATGTGTATAAATGGTTTTTTCTAGTAAGACGATAGCACAGTCGTTTGGAGGGAGAGATGAGCCACCCACGGAAATACCCAGTCCCACATATGCCTGCGGCTACCCTCTTACATTCCCAACCTGGCTGGAGGCACTCAAAACAAAACCTCCTGTTCCCTCCCAGGACCACTGGCGCCTGCAGCCTGCCTCCTGCCCCTGCCAGAGGCTTAGGCCAAGCTTGGGATGACGGGATGGGGGAAGGCAGAGCGGACGTTGCCGGAGCAGCTCCCTACCCTGAACCCAGTCACTGCTCCCAGAAAGGTGTGAGCAGGCGCCTGGGTTTTATCACCACAGGGAAACTCAGCTGACTGTAGCATAGCCCTAGATGAAAAGTCAGCCAGTGGCATCCACTCCTGGAGCCAGCTCGGACACAGACATGAAAAGAGGCAGGAGCACATGCAGAGAGACTTCTAATCCCAAATCCACCATTTCTGATCCTTGTGATCCTGAGTAGTTCGATTACTGTCCCCATTCTTGTGTCTTCACCTGTAAAACAGGCTCTGTGTGTTTGCAGCCATGTATTACTAGGGTTATTTTCAGTCTGAATGCAAATGTACATTCAGAAGTCACTTGATGCCTGAGAGACTACCCAGCTCATCCTGCTCTCCAGTGCCTAGTAGATTGTAAACAGGGATTATGTAATTTACATGGCTCTCAACACCCATCTTTCTTTTTATATTTAAAATAGTAGTTTGAAGTCAGTGTGTATCCGGTAAGTAGTTGCTGAATATTTACTCAGCTAATGTAAGATATTATAGATAATAGCCATTGAATATAATCCATGAAGTTGGCAATCTGGTGAAGCCCCAGTAATGTTGGCCATAGGTCAGGGAGTTGGTAGAGCAAACTTGGGTACTTAGAGATGCCCCAAGAAGCAACCCCAGGCAACCCCATGAGCCCCAGGCCATGTGAGGGCAGAGTCTGTGTTGAAATATTAATAGCGTTCTGGAGAGTTCCGATTGGCCAGCTAAGGAAGAATGACTCAACTTTCAGGAATCAGAGAATCTCAAAGACAAAAGAGATATTAAACATCTCTAGTCCAGGCTATTTTATGGGTAAGGAAAATATGATCTGGAGAGAAAAATAAGTTAGTAGATCATAGCTTGGATCCTGCTTGGACCTTGCAATTACTCCTTTTGTTTTTACGAGTTATTTGACCTTCTTCAGCTTAGATTTCCTCATTTGTGGAGTAAGTATAATAATAGTATCTATCTCATTGGGTTGTCATGAATATTAAATGTGATAATGTCTGTAAAGTGCCTCAAAGAGTCTGGCATGTAATAAACCCACAGTAGCTGTTAGCAATTGCTATTTTATTACTTATTATTATTATTTCTTCTATCTGACTTTGAGGGTGGTTTCACTGAGGCTTTTTTCCCCATCACCGGATTTTAAAAATGGAATCTTTGACAAGCAATAGGATATGTTGTTGCAAAAATATACCCATCCTTCAGACCTTGTGAATTTTTATGTAAAGTAAAATGGAGAACTTTAAGCCCTCATAAAAATCGAGATGCTTGCATAGCTTCATGCCTCTGAGGCTTGTTACCTGGGATACCCTCCCTATCCACCTAAGGAAGCACTTATTCCTCCTTTAAGGCCTGGCTCCCATGTGGCCGCCTCTGTGAAGTGCTCGCTCTTCTCCCAGGTAATTTGGGGTCCTACCACACTCCTCGCCCAACTCACTGTAGCACTTGGCATGTTTTGTTGTAATTTGTTAATTTCCACCTCTGTCTATCCAGTCTGACCAGGAGCACCTTGTGGAAAAGGGCTGTGCCTTATTGTTAATTCTCCTCCTTCTCCTCTCTCCTCCCTGTTCTTCTTCTTCTATTATTACTAGTATTCTGCTTTATTATTTTATTAACCTTGTTGCTGATCTCAGTGCCTGGCATAGAGTGCACAGCCAAATATTTTGTTTTATTGTAGGTTTTTATAACTTTATTTCTATCACACATAATTAAACAATATGTCAAAGGTTTCCATTCAAATCATACTAAATTGAATGCTCATGTAACATCACCCAGGAAAAGGAATATTCCAGAAGGGACTATTACCAGTACCTTTTAAGTGTAAAATTTTGACTTTACGATTTAATAAATGTTAATGTTCTAATTCTTAAAGTAAGTTTGAATCATGATTTGGACATGGCTCATGATAAGTAATTCTCCCAAGTTTATACCACCTGAAAATATGATAAACTTTGCTTCTATATCAGCTTCTATGTGCTCTGCTGAGTCACTCAAACTCATGTCCAACTCTTTGTGACTCCATGGACTGTAGTCTGCCGGGCTCCTCTGTCCATGGGGTTTTCCAGGCAAGAATACCGCAGCCGGTTGCCATTTCCTTCTCCAGGGGATCTTCCTGACCCAGGGATCGAACCAGCATCCCCTCAATCTCCTGCATTGATAGACAAATTCTTTACCACTGAGCCACCTGGGAAGCCCATGTCATCTTCTACTTCATTATTAAGAATGCTGACTAAATGAAACCAAGAATGCATCTAGAGACTTCCTTAATGGTGGTGGTGGTGGTGGTGGTTTAGTTGCTAAGTCATGTCCTACTCTTGCGACCCCATGGACTACAGCCCACCAAGCTCCTCTGTCTGTAGGATTTTCCAGGCAAGAATACTGGAGTGGGTTGCCATTTCCTTTTCCAGGGGATTTCCTGACCCAGGGATCAAAGCCAGGTCTCCTGCACTGCAGGCAGATTCTTTACCAACTGAGTTACCAGGATGTGTGCTTAATGGTAGCAGTTACTTTTGGCTATGGCCATTCATCCCAGTCACCTGACTATCCCATCATACCTTCCTCATTTCAAGAACTAACTTTTACATGACATTTAACATATGATAAGCTGTTTATAGGTGACAGCTTATTTTATTTTCATGAAAGTCCTACCACATTTATATCATTCTTCCCATTTTGGAACTGAGGAAACTGAGGCTCAGAAAGATTGCCTTTCATAAGGTCACTTGGCTAAGAACATGGTAGTCATGATAGAGTGAAGACAGGCCTTTGACTCAGTCCTTTCTTTCTCCTCTGCTCTTCACAAGTGTATAGGGGGAAACTCATCAAAAGCCTTTTGCACATGAAGATTCCCTAACCGACGTGTCATCAAGGCAAAGAGTTTGCTTCAGTCTCAGTGAGTCTCTTTTGGCTCTAATCACCCTTGCTTTCTGCCCTTTAAAGGTAAATGAAGGACTCGAAGAAGCAGCGGTCACCTAAAGTCAGGAAGAAATACAGAACAGGAGCAAACACAGAACCTGTAGAGCCTGGCTGCTTTGTATTTTTATGACCTTGTGTGTGCTATTTAATGGGCTTCCCAGGCGGCTCAGTGGTAATCCGCCTGCCAGTGCAGGACACACAGGAGATGTGGGTTCACTCCTGGGGTCAGGAAGCTCCTCTGAAGGAGAAAATGGCAACCCTCTCCAGTGTTCTTGCCTAGAGAAACCCCATGGACAGAGGAGCCTGGTGGGCCACAGTCCACAGGATTGCAAAGAGTCGGACATGACTAAGCAACTGAGCTTGAGCATGTATGCTGTTTAACAGTCTCTGCCTCGGCTTACATATCTGAACAATAGGAGTAATGATGGAATCTTCCCCTTAGGGTTATTGTGGGGATCAAGTGATTTACTTCCTGCAGTGTGCTTAAAATACGGTCTTTAATAAGTCCCCAATCAGTTGTAGTGGTTGCTGTTGCCAATAGCACATTATTGCTGGAAAGTCAGTGTCCTGTATGGACACCTATTAATAGTGGAGTAAAATGCGCTCCTTCCCTTTGAGTCCCAGAGCAGCCTTCAAGCCAAGATAGCTATCAGCATGGAAAAGGCTTTCACAAAAATTTTCTGAAGTATTTAGGTTTACTGCAGAGGATTAGAGTACATATAAATACATGAATGTGCACTCGGTCTAAACAAACTCTTACCTGTTTTCTCCCAGAGCTTGGGAGTAATTGGAGGTGCTCTGGGGAACATATTTCTGTATCTGTTTCCTTGCTGTAGTCAGGATATCCAATGAGAAGCATGTGCCATTCCAAATGAGTGAACACAAGCAGGAATCAGCTCAGAGCATTCTGGACAGTCAGACAGCGCCTTCACCTGCCATTTCTGAGCAGCGGAGTCCAGTCTGCCAGTGGAGTTCAGCAAAAACTGATACAGAAACATCTTTAAATCGTGGGGTTTGAGGTGCAGGGGCAGTTGAGGGGTGGTGGTGGCAGGAGTGATGCAAAACCCTCCTAAGAAATTTATACAAATTTTGTTTGTTTTCAAAAAGCATATCCTGGGGTTTGACGCCAGTATCTACCTGGGCTCAACTCCCACCTCAGCCATTTACAACCTTTGTGACTGTGAACAACATGCCACCTCTCTGAAACTAATCTGTCGAATGGTGCTGGAAGAATTCTGGACGGGAAGGGGTGCAGGGCATGAAAAGAGATGGCTTGACTCCGGTGGGTGTCCATCTACCCATCTAAACCCTGGGGCTTAACTGCTTATAGTCATGGGCTGTCTTATTCACCCCACAGTGGCTCAGGCATTGCAGAGTAGGGCAGTAGTTTCTAGAGCTGGCATGTGATAAAATTTTCACTGGCAAAGACAAAGTGATAAAAATGAATACCAGTTAGTGTGTGCTGCTTCTGTCTGGAACACTCTGTACTGGAACAATCATGTACACGTACAAACACACATATATATGTACAAAATACAGATGTATATATGCTCACACCTAAATAATTTCTGTGTATGTTTTCACCTTAATTCAGATATCACTTCTTTGGAAAACTCTGACCCCTAGGTTGCATTAGGTACCTCACTTATGAGCCCTTATAATACCTTTTGATATTCTTTCATTCACTTATCACTGTTTGTATTTGTACATTTGTGTGATACCCATCTTAGGGTGACCAGCTGTCCCTTTTGCCTAGTACTGAGAATTTTCTAGGACATAGGAATTTTAATGCTAAAAGTGAGAGAATCCTGGCCAAACCTGAATCATCAGTCCTCCTAGTCTGCATTCCTCTTAAGAGAGCAGTTCCATGAAGATGGAGACTGCACTCTTTGGTGTACGTTTACTTTCAGTGCCTGGATCACAACAGGAAATCAGGAAACATCTGCTGAACCCGTCAAGAAATGAGTGAACATATAAAAGTTAAATGGCCTTTCCTTGCAGGGGGGAAGAAAAAAAACAGAAAAGCTCTTTACCCCTGAGATTACTTTAGGTGTTAAATTTACCCTTTTTATAAACCATATTTATTTGACAAAATTTAAAGTTGATAATATTGTATAGTCTCCTGCCTTCACTCACCCCTTTCCTTTTCGGGGATTGGAACTCCTACTGATTTGACTGATTTCATTCATTTAGTGATAAGAGAACCAGAATAGTTAGAAGGTATATCCATATGCTGAAGTTCTGTACTATAAAGTCCATGAGCACAGAGATTATAGATATATTCAGTTCACTTCTATATCCCTAGGGCCTGGCATAGTAAGAGCTGAATAAATATTTGTAGAATAAATGAATGCATACATTCTCTGCCCAGCTTCAGGACATTCGGGAGTGGACCCAATGTACCTAACTCCGTTTTCATCCTTACCTTCTCATACACCCCCCACAACCATAATATCACTTCAGCATTCGTCTCCACTGGGTGGATGAGAAGCTCATGCCTTTCCAGATCAGTAAACATGTGGTCCATCCCTGCCTGTCCTGTCTCATCCCTTGATGTACTTTCCTAACACCTAATGGACTTCCATGGTCTGCTACAAAAAGACATTGCCATATCTTGAATACCAAGAGCATCTGTCTCACCTACATGGCTTTGTTCAGGCTATTCCCTTGACCTGGAATGCCTGTTCTGTTTCATCTTGCTAAATCTTACTAGTCTAAGTGTATGTCCCATTCTCTAAGAAGCCACACTCTGGACCACTTCATTCCTTACCTGATGTGCCCCCCCATAGCATTCTATGCTTTGTCTTTACCATCCCATGGACCACACTGTTTTCTATTTGACTATTTACTTATCTAGCTCCCCCTACATGAGGAGTTTCTTGCAGACTAGAGCTCTTTCTCATTCATCTCCGTGTCCCTAGTCAAGAGAGATAGTATGTTATTAGGTGTCTAATAAATGTTTGTAGAAGTAAGGGGACATATCAGTTATCTCTTGCCTTATATATGTTAGGTGGGAAACAAACATAAGATCCTCATGACACACAACAGGACGTGTATTTTTGTTAACAAATCTTATCAGTTGGCTGAGTGATTCTGGTGATCCAGGCTTGCCAGCTGCTGGTTGACTAAAAGGATTTGCTGATCCGATTTGGGCTGTCTCATGTATCTGAATCATCACGTGTGACAACTGGACTGACTCAGCTTTCTACATATCTGTCCAGAAGGCTCACCGGGGCATGTTCTCATGACAGAGGGAGAGGGGGAATAACAGCACACAGTTCTTGAGGTTCAGGCCTGAAAACTGGTACACAGTGTCACTTCTGCCCCATTCTGTTGGCCAGACCAAGTGACAAGGTTGATCCAGGCTCAAGGGATGGGGACCCCACCTCTCAATGACAGAGGCTACGAAGTCACATTGCAAAGCAGGTGGATGCATAGAGGGCTAGAAAATGGGGACCATGACTGCAATCAGTTCACTACAGAGAGGGAGCCAGCCAAGGACTGTCACATCAGTTTCTTTCCAAAGTGATCTCTTTTGCTACCTTGACACCTGGATGAGTTTATCAGAAAGGGTTTTAAAGAAGAAGCCAGGACCATCCTTTGGCAGGAGTGACTTCCCCACCATCAAAGGTATTTAGCAAGAAGCTGAATTCCATGGCCAGAGGGACCTCACATGGGAGGAAAATAAGACTGCTTCTAGCCTTGAGGGTCAATATTTTCACATACTTTGCCCCTTTCTTTCCAGATCAGCAAAAACCCAATCTTTGTACCAGGTGTCTGGGGCCCTTATTTCTCAGCCATGGTCCCTGGGTTCTGGCTGAATGAAGGTGGTCAGAGCGTTACTGGAAAATTGGTAAGTTGACACTTTCTTCCTATGGTCTTTAATGTTTTTCCACCCTTGACTAGTCCATTTTGTCATATTCTTTATACCCAGTATCTGAAAGATTTGCAGACTCTTAAATCAGAATTAACTTTTTCCTTAGCATACAACCTCACATATGGAGCATATGCTGCCTGCGTTTGCCAAAGGAATAAATGTTGGTCCAGGCATTGATGACTAACCGATCTTCTCACCTAGCTTTCTTTTCACATAACAACCCATTTTTCTCATGGCAACAAGAGTGATGTTCTACTCTGTGAAAAGGACTGTGTTAATCTCTAGCCAGCATCCTTCACTGGTTCCTCATAGCCCTGGGGGCATAGTTCAGATAGTTTTCTGGGCACATCATTCCCTTTGTGGTCTATCCCTTCCAGTCTGACATGTGTACTTGTCACTAAGGCTGGATTGCCCTACTCACGGCTTCCCCATGGCTCATGTTATTCGACTCCTCTGTGCCTTGGCATATGCTCTGCTTGGAGAGTTCTTTGTCACTTGCTAGTTTTACTTGATCTGTAAGACATAACTTTAGTTCTTAGCACATTCTGAGATAATCTGTCTTTTCTAGAAATCTAGGAGCTCTTTAAAGGTATGGACCATATCATACTTCTCTTTGTATCTAGCCCAGTGCAATCCCTGGGTCAGGAAGATCCCATGGAGAAGGGCATGGCAACCCACTCCAGTATCCTTGCCTGGAAAATCCCATGGACAGAGGAGCCTAGTGGGCTACAGTCCATAGAGTTGCAAAGAGTCAGGTATGACTGAAGCGACTTACACACAGGAGCTCTTTAAAGGTATGGGCCATATCGTGTATCCAACCAGTGCCTGGTTCATAAAAGGTGCTTAGAGAAAATATGTTGAATTCATGGTGTCATCTCATAGGGAAGACAGAAGATCAATAAAAGTGAGATGTATACTATACCTGAGGTATAAGACACAGAGCAGGAACAAAGCTAGATTGAGAAATTCTTGGCAGTGGAGACAGTATTTGTGCTGAGCTTTAATGATTAATAGGGACCAACCAGACAAAGAAAGGCAGAGATATTTTCTAGGTAGGAGAACTAGCATAGACACAAAGATATCTGAGTGAAAAAATAACAAGGCATATTTGAGGATAATTGCAAACTTTCACTTGTGGCATAAACTGTTCTTAGAAAAATGGCTTGCAATTGGGAGAGCTGGTCAGGGACCACACAGAAGAATTCCCTGTAAAACATGCTAAGGAGTTGAAATTTTAGGTAGTAGATCTAGAAGAACAGGTGAAAGATTGGAAGAATGACAGATGTTGTCATATCTCTGTTATAATACTGGCTAGTATCCATCAGGAAGAAGGCTTAGGCGTATATAGCCCAATGAAAAGAGACTAGCTTCAATAGATTGACCCACTGACAAAAAGCCGTGAGGGCTTGAATGAGGACAGTGGCAATAATGACTGAGAATTGAGGTCGAAAGATCAGCAGACCTCTGAGGGATTAAATGTGGAAAAGCAAGGGAAAATGAGACCCAGCCTTGGTTACCCAACCTCACATTTACTATGTTGTATTGAAGTCACCTGTTTATGGTCTGCTCTTCTCCAGCTCTTCTGAATGTTCAGCCAAATCAAAAGTGGTCTGATCCCAAGCTGAATGTGGATATAAATGACCATTAATTTCCATTTCTCTCTGTGTTTGTATCTTATTCTTAGATGCCTTGCATTTTCTCTCAAAGTTGGTGGATGCATAGGTGAAAGGCTAGATTCAAAGAGCCAGTTGTGTGCCTCCACTCTTGTGCCGGGCTATAAAGATATATGAATTGGTCCCCTAATAGTCCCAGGTTTAAGGAGCTCATTGTCTAGTTGGGAAATATAAATTAAATAACATTTGATTGTTCTCAATAGGAAAGTTCAGAAGAAGACATCACTCTGTGCCAAAGATGCAGTGGGATTGGGGCTTGATGATTTCCTATTTAAACGTAGTGTCATATATTTACACAACTTTTCAACTTAAATATCCACTCCCTTTCTGTGACACAAAGAAAACCCATTACTGAAACAAACACCTTTACAAGCCCACATTATGGTATAATTACCTTGGAAGACCCAGAATTCATAGCAGACACAACCTGGAGTCTTTTATAACAAAAATAGTGATTCATTAAACTAACTCTTTTTGCAGGATGCATTGTCCATGAAGCTGTCCATCAGTAGCTTTTCGGAGATTTAGTATGCCAGTTGAACGTCTGTGTCAGTCAAGAAGTGCTTTTCCTAGTATTTGGCTTAGAGTTTGTTCCATTGCTATGGATATAAGCCATCTTTGCCCAAACATTTTGACATACTTTGGTGGACAAGAATTGGTTATGCCTACTTCCTGAGCCTGAAATTAAATTTTAAAGAGTGACTCTTTTCTGACCATTAATAAAATCTTCATAATAGTCCACTATGGTTTTTGACAAGAATCATGGAAACTGTTGGTATTTACCTAATTAGTTGATTTTGCACCATCAATACAGCTACATGTAGAGTTCTACTTTGGATAATTCTCATATATAGTTTCATTGGATGTCGGGATGGAGCATGATTGACCCATGTGTTACAGAAAGCAAAATCTAAGGAAGTCCAGAAGTTAGCAAGATGGAGCAAAATCTGAATCAAGAAAAAAACAGACTATCCAATAAAGCATCAGTTCAAAGAGGCCAAGCAAAGAGACATAAACTACCTAGAAAACAGAGATACAGAAAGAATAGCAATGATGATGATAATAATAATAGCAACAATAATTGTACCTTATTGAGTGCATTTTCCCATGGGAAAGATTTATATGTATAATCTTGTTAATCCTTGAGTGATAGTCATAATAATCACAATGCCTAATATTTATTTTGAAGACTTATTTAGTCTCAATTCCAAGAGCCTTTCATGTACTATTTTATTTAATCCTCTTGGAACCCCTACAGGTTAGGTACAGTTGTTATCCATATTTTATAGATGAGGAACTGAAACTCAGGGTCTCAAGCACAGCCTGGAGAGTTTCCTGATGCACTGTCAATGGCCTTTTTACATGATTCATTTGCCACTTATCTTTTCTTTCTATTTACTTATTCTGGTTCATGTTTTGTGAATTCTTATCACTGGTTTTTCAGCATATTGTCATTGTAAAGAACACTATAAGAGGACGTTACATCTCTTTTGTTCTGTGTTTCATATGTATACCTTCTCTCATATACTTTGTCTATAGGAGTCTGCTCTATTATTACACTGTCCAGAATACATTACAAACATGCAGTCATAAACATATCATCTAAAGTGGAAGAGAAGAGACAGAAGAAGAAAAGGAAAGTAAAGGAGGGGAAAGGAGAGAGGGAAGAAAAGAAATAAAATTTATCTGAACGCTAGATTTGGAAAAAAAAGATGTTTTGTCTTATTTTTGCAATTAAATACAGATCTTCCATCACAAAGCAAAATCTTTCATTCCAAGTATATGAATAGATTGGTACTTTAAAAAAAAAAGTCTCCATCTGGTTAACTTCAGGATGAAGAAAAAAAATAGGATAGGATCTTTTCTGGCTCTGGAGTCCTTGCAGTTTCATCTGCCTGAGATTTGGGCTTGTTTTCCACTCATTTCAAACTTGTGCAGCCGATATTTATTTCCTCTTAGAAGGGCACATACCCCATTCCCATGGATGATTTATTCCAGCTCACCAAACACCCATCAAAGACTGTCTCGTGCTTGTCGATACTCTTTCCAGAATAGCTGTGCAAAAACCATCGTTTTTTGCCCAGATTTTTTCCACAGAATACCAACCCATGCAGTCACTGCATCCAGATGCTGAAGCTTATTTCCAGCTGGACCTCAGCCATCCTTCTCTCCAAGCTGTCTTCTCTGTCTTACTTGAAGTCATTTTTACTGGGGCAGGCACTGGATAAAAGAGACTAAGACAGATTCCTGAGCTGCCCCTGTGGTGCACTGGCTTTCCGGGACACTAGGGCTTGGTGGGAGTTAGCATTGAATTGCTTGAAGTCAGAATTTAGCTTTATAAACTTGAGCCACAGGGTTATGTGAGCCGCTGTTTTCTCTTGGAGTTTAGGATTTGTTCATCTTGAGTGCCTATCTGCTTGCTCCTTTATCACCAATGCCCCTCAGCCTAGGGCTAGCCTCAGGGGCTCAGCCAGTCCTCCATAACTGGGTGTATACGGAGTACATCATGCAAAATGTTGGGCTGGATGAATCACAAGCTGGAATCAAGATTGCCCAGAGAAATATCAACAACCTCAGATGTGCAGATGATACCACTATAATGGCAGAAAGTGAAGAGGAACATCATCAAGAGCTTTTTGGTGAGGGTGAAAGAGGAGAGTGAAAGGGGTGACTTGTAATTCAGCATTAAAAAAGCTACTATCTTGGCATCTGGTCTCATCACTTCATGGCAAATAGAAGGGGAAAAAGTGGAAGCAGTGACAGATTTGGTTTTCTTGGGTTCTGAAATCACTGTGGATGGTGACTGCAACCATGAGATTAAAAGAACCTTGCTCCTTACAGATTTGGTTTTCTTGGGTTCTGAAATCACTGTGGATGGTGACTGCAACCATGAGATTAAAAGAACCTTGCTCCTTGGAAGGAAAGCTAGAGCAAACCTAGATAGCATATTAAAAAGCAGAGACATCACTTTTCCTAACAAAGGTCCATATAGTCAAAACTATGGTTTTCCAATTGTCAGGTACTGTAGTGAGAGTTGGGCCATAAAGAGGGCTCAGTGCCAAAGAACTGATGCTTTCAAATTATGGTGCTGGAGAAGATTCTTGAGAGTCCCTTGGACATCATGGAGATCAAATCAGTCAATCCTAAAGGAAATCAACCATGAATATTCATTGGAAGTGTCAGGGGAGTGTGTAATTTCCTCAGATCTGTCTCATCACAACAAAAATTTGAAGCAATGGCCCAGCATTACAGCCCTCGGACAGACCAGTGTTACAGCTCTCAGATGGACCAGTGTTACAGCTCTGTGTTACAACTCAGTTTTATTTAGAAAATAAAGGAAAATACATCATCGAGGCATGAGGGCATGCCTACCCAAAAGATGCGAAGAGAAGAGAGAGAGAGAGAGACCCCCGGCCCTTTGGCTTCTCTTTTTATATGTTTTTCTCCTCCCTCTGGGCCTGCCCTATGTATATTGGACTAGCCAGGAGTGCTGTTTGTTCTACCTGAGGTTCTCTCTCCAGTCCTCAGACCTTCCTTTGTTCTATTTTCATGGGCTTCTCCCTTCCTTGTCTTTTAGCCACCACCATTCTGGACTCCTTTTTCCTGTTCTAACTACCTAACAGAAGGATTTATACTGAAGCTGAAGTTTCAATACTTTGGCTACCTGATGTGAAGAGCTGACACATTGGAAAAAACCCTGATGCTGGGAAATAGTGAAGGCCAAACGGAGAAGGAGCAGCAGAGGATAAGGTGGTTAAATAGCATCATTGACTCAATGGACGTGAATTTGAGCAAACTGCAAGAGAGAATGGAAGACAGAGGAGCCTGGTGCACTGCAGTCCATGGGGTCACAAAGAGGCAGACAGGACTTAGCCACTGAACAACAACAACGTGAAGAACTTACCGTGTACACAGCTTACAGAGATCCAAGCTTACAGAGATAGTGATGTCACTAACTGTGACTTCATGTAGTCAGTTTCCTTCCTGTTAGAGATTTCCTGAGGAATTACTCTGGGCTAGGCAAGGACGTGGTCACATGACTCCTGTCCTCCGGTAGCTTATCATCTAATGGGAAAGTTGGATACTGAACTGGTAATTATAGTCTATTGTAGCACATAAAAGTAAATTGCACTCTCCCTACAGCCAACTGGAAGAATCTGTTCTATGCTAAGCACATTCAGGCCCTCAGGAAGATTAAGGATTTTATCTGATCTTCACAGCATGTCTGTGTGGTCAGTTTTATAAGTTTAACAAGTGACTAAATAGGCTCAAAACAGTGAGGTAACTTGATCAAGGTCTAACAGCTATAGGTGGGGAGAACCTTGATTCAAACCCAAGTCAGCTCCTGGAAGCCCCAGATCTTTCTAGAACTGGACTTGACTTTTATAGAGCGGCCTTTCTGAATTTTTTCTTACAGTTCTCTTGTACACTTCCTTGAGAAACAATTATTTTATCAGTGTGACTTTTCTTTTCAAGTGTATTAAAGCACATACAGTTGGTAGACTTAGTGAGGTCATGAAAGAGAAAAGTGTGTGAATCAGTGTTGGCAGGATCTAGGTATATAGAGACAGGTGTGTTTCATGCCAAGGATCTCACATTAGCTAATTGGAACGACTTCACGGATACAAAGACCAACTCTGCATAAACAGATGCTTCCCTGTTCCCTCCTCCTGCCCAGGCCTTCACTTTTTTTTTTTTTAAAACATCCCCCTGGATCCTGCTCAGCTTCCTAATTACCTTCTCACTTCTAATCTTTCCCCCTTTAACCCTTAGGTATTAGTTTGGGCTGCTATTAAAAAAAAGTTCCATGGACCAGGTGGCTTATAAGCAACAGAAATTTATTTCTCATAGTTCTGGACACTGGAAGCCCAAGATCAAGGTAGCAGCATGGTTGGGGTCTAGTGAGGGCCCCCTTCTGGGTTGCATAAGGCTGTCTTTTCCTTGCATCTTCTCCTGGTAGAAAAGGAGAACTCTGGCTTCTTCAGATCTTTATAAGGGCAGTAATCCCATTCATCAGGCCTCTACCCTCATGACCTAACCGCCTCCCAGAGGCCTTATCTCCCAATACCATGACATTGGTGGTTAAGATTCAAAGTATGAATTGGGGGCTGGGGGTAGGGGGAGACATTTAGTCACATCACCCTCTCTAAAGATTGCAGCTAAAACAATCTAAAGCATAGAGATGACTCTGTCTCTCTTGTTAGCTCTCTAGTTATCTGTAAGGTCTAAACTTGAGTGATGTTTATTTATACAGTCAGTATTTATTGAGTGCCTACTGTTTTCAAGGCACTGTTCTGAGTGAGAAAAAGGCAATAAGTAAAACAACCCCTTCTGCCTCTCCTCTGAAAATCTGTCCCCTTGTCAAGCTTACATTCTAACAACAGGAGACAGATAATACACAATAAAATGATAAGAAAGTTTTATTTTACAATATAAGTTGTAAAACTAATAGAGGAAGTCAACTCGCAGTTTTAAATACGGTGGTCAGGATAGGCCTCATTGAAGTGACATCTAACAAATATGGTTTGGAAGGGAGTTAGCCATTTGGCGGGTTCGATCACTGGGTTGGGGAGATACCCTGGAGAAGGGAAAGGCTACTCACTCCAGTGTTCTAGCCTAGAGAATTCCATGGACCATATAGTCCATGGGGTCGCAAAGAGACGCGACTGAGTGACTTTCACTTTCACTTAGCCATTTGGAAACCTGGGAGAAGAACATATCAGGCCAAGGGAAAACCAGTGCAAAGATCCTGAGGGGGCTGCCTACCTGAGAATAATATAGGAATAGCAAGAAGGCCACAGGAATGGGGCAGAGTGAACCACAATGAGAATTGTAGGGGGTACAGTCAGAGAGGTAATAGAGGCTGTATTTTGGCCAATGTAAGGATTTTGGCTTTTATTCTGTAAAATGGGAAGTCACTGAAGAATGATGAACACAGGAGAGATATGCTATGACTTAGGTCTTTAAAGTATCATTCTGGCTGCCGCCTGCTATGTTGGGAATAAACTGTGGATGGGAGTAGGGGAAGTGGAAGCAGGAAGACCAGAAAGAAGCTCTTGGAGTAGGCCAAATGAGAGGTGAGAATGATGGCAGTGGTCTTAGTGAAAAGTGCCCAGATTTGGGATATGTTTTGAAGATACACGCAAAAGGATTACCTGCTGGATTGAATGTGAAGTGTGCAGAAAAGAAAAAGGAGACGGGTTTTGAAGGATAACGTTTCTGTGGACGGAAACAGTGGATTAAATATCAAGGAGGTAGAGGGCAGAAGGAGTCAAGGATTACTCCATTTTCTGACTATAATAACTGATAAACTCACTGTGATCCTCACTGTTTGTCTTCACCTTGGTAACGTACACCATCATTTATATACTTATTAAAGCCAGAAAATCAGGATTCGTACTTACCTCCCTCTTTTCCCTCTCTGTCCACATCCAGTTCATCAGAAAACTTTCTTGTTTCTCACTCCAAAATGTAGATCACCAATCTAGCTGTTTTTCTTTACCTTTATTCCCAGCACCACTGGCCAAACCACCATTGTCTGTGTTCGGGACCATGTAAGGTGCATCTTTTGTACACAGCATGTAATTAGGTCTTGCTTTCCTGTTTTGTTTTATAACCTCTGATTTTTCTTCAAGTGTTTAAGCTATCACCATTTAATGTAAAGATGAATATACTCAGATTTAGTCTTCCGTTTTACTCTTTGTTTTCTGTGGTCACTTTTGTTTTCTTGCTTTCTACATCTCTCATTTTTGTCTTTTATTAGATTGAATATTTTCCAATTTTGAAAATTTCATTTTTCTACTGGTTTTTAGGCATTTTTCCATTCTGTTTAAATGCCTTTTTTAGGAATTATAGTAAACATTCTAAACTTTTCAGTCTACTTAGAGTGCATACTGTATAACTTCATGTAAAATTCAAAAAGCATTCAACTCTATAGTTCCCTTTACTAGTTCCCCCAACTCTTTATGTTGTAGTTGTGATATGTGTGGTATCTACAAAGCTGTAGTCTCAACAATACAGTGGTTGTACTGTAGTTTGGTGAGAACTCCCTTACTGGCCTGCACATGGCCGTGTTTTCACTGTGTCCCTCACATGGCCTTTGCTAGGTGTATAGAGAGTGAGCTCTGGTGTCCCCTCCTCTTCTTATAAGGACAACAATTCTATCAGATTGGGGCCCCATCCTTATGACCTCATTTAACTCTACCTGCATAATGTCTCCATCTCCAAATGCAGTCTTATTGGGGGTTGGACTTCCACATCTGAATTTTTAAAGGATACCATTTAGTCCATAACAGTCATATGTATTTCAAAGAAATTCTGAGAAACAAAACATGATCTTTTGTGTTCACCTACATAGTTACAATTTCCATCATTTTTTTTTATTTCTTTGTGAAAAAATTAAGCTTCCATCTGTATTTCCCTTCACTCTGAAGAACTCTCTTTAGCATTTCTTTGGTTCTTACAGGTCTACTGGTGAAACACCAACAAAAATACCTTCTTAGTTTTCTTTTTTTTTTTTTTCTTTCAACAGTTAAAGATGTCAGTATATTGCATTCTGGCACCATTGTTTCTTATGAGAAGTCAATCATCATTTACTTTGTTCTTCCCCTTCATATAGTATATCCTTTTTCTCTAGCTACTTTTAAGATTTTTCTCCTAATCTTAGTTTCTATGATGGTGTGCACATATGTGGTATTTGAGGAATTTATCCTTATCCAAGATTTGCTATACTTCTTGAATTTGTAAATTGCTGTCTTTTACCAAGTTTGAGAAATCTTTAGCATTTACATATTTAATATCTTTCCTACCTATATGCTCTTATTCCTCCTGTGACTCCAGTTACACATATTGAAGACCTCTGGCTATTGTCTCATAGCCCCACCTGAGGATTCTGTGGTTTTTCCCTTCCCCCAGTTTTTTTCTCTTTCTCTTCTTCTCTCTCAATTAGACACTCTCTATTGGTCTTTTATCAAGTTAATTGTCTCTCCTGTTTGCAATTTCCAGTCAACTATCAGGCCCATCCGCTAAATATTTATTTCAGGTATTATATTTATCAATATTAGAATTTCTACTTTTTATTATAATTGTTTCCATTTCTTTGCCATTTCCTATCTGTTTATTAGTTATGAGAATGTTATCCTTTTACATCCTTGAGCATTGTTAAACTACTGGCTGTAAAATTCTTGCCTTTTAATTTTAGCATCTGTGTTATCTCAGGGCTATTCTCTATTAACTGGCCTTTCTCTTAAGTAAGGATTATATTTTCCTGTTTCTTCATGTGTCTAGTAATTTTGACTCATATATTGAATTTTTTAATTGATGTAATATAGTGACACTGGCTTATACTTGTTTCTCTGAAGAGTGCTTTTTTTTAAGCAAGTAATTTAATGACTGAATACAAACTCCAAGTTTTTTCTCTCCTATGATGGACACCTACTGAAATCTTTGTTGAGTTCTTTAAGCCTTAGCTAGGCTACATATTATGTAATTCATAGATCATCCAGAGATCAAGGTAACATTTATAGTCATAGTGTTGAACTCCCTTTTCATGTCTGTCTCCTTTCTGATATCTCCCTATCTCTTACTTTCTAGTTGTTATCGTTGCCTTAAACTCTAACCTCTCATTTCTTAGCTAGGAAGACTGTGTATTTCTATCTGATTATTAGCTGTCCTGAATGGCACTGATTGAGGCCTGCTCTCTGGCAAAAATCTGTAAAATCAAGAAACACACATAATGCTGTTTTTTCCTCCCATGTGTCTATTCCTCTTCAGTTTCTACCTGGTTTGGTAACTTTCTAATATCTTCAGAGAATTGTTTAATGTAATTTGATAAGCATTTATAATTGTTAGGTTGTTATTTATAATTGTTTGCATAATAAGAGCTATCTAGTCATCTGAACTTCCCTGGTGGCTCAGATGGTAAAGCGTCTGCCTACAATGCGGGAGACCTGGGTTCAATCCCTGGGTTGGGAGGATCTTCTAGAGAAGGAAATGGGAACCCACTCCAGTATTCTTGCCTGGAAAATCCCATAGATGGAGGACCCTGGTAGGCGTCCATGGGGTCGCAAAGAGTCAGACACGACTGAGTGATTTCACTTCACTTCACTTCAGTCATCTCCAGAAGTAGAACTAAATGATTTCTTTTAAAGCAAACAAGATTACATCTCTTCCCTGATTAAAACCCTTCTGTTAGCCATCTGCATGTCATCTGTATGGTCTTCCTTGGAAAAATGCCTATTTAGGTCTTCTGCCCATTTTTTGATTGGGTTGTTTATTTATATTGGGTTGTATGGGCTGTTTGTATATTTTAGATACAACCCCTTGTTGATCTCATCATTTGCGAATACCTTTTCCCATTCTGTAAGTTGGCTCTTCATTTTGTTGATGGTTTCCTTTGCTGTGCAGAAGCTTTTCAGCTTGATTAGGTCCTATTATTTAGTTTTGCTTTAATTTATTGTGCCTTGAGAGACTGAGCTAAGAAAATATATTGCTACAATTTATGTCAAAGAATGCCTATGTTCTCTTTGAGAATTTTTATGGTGTCATGTCTTACATTTAGGTTTTTAGACCATTTCAAGTTTATGTTTGTTTATGGTGTGGGGGAGTGGTCTAATTTCATTGTGGTCAGAATGCCTATCATCAAAAAAATCTACAAATAATAAATGATAGAAAGGGTATAGAGAAAAGGGAACTCTCCTACACTGTTGGTGGGAGTGTAACTTGGTGCAGTCACTATGGAAAACAGTATGGAAGTTTCTTAAAAAACTAAAGATAGAGCTACCATGTGAAAAGAAAAAGAAAATTCTAATTCAGAAAGATACATGCACCCCAGTGCTCATAGCACCACTGTTTATAATTGCTAAGACATGGAAACCACCCACATGCCCATCAACAGATGATTGGATTAAGAAGAAGTGGTATGTATGTACAATGGAATATTACTCAGCCACAAATATAATGCAATACTGCCATTTGCAGCAATATGGAGGAACCTAGAAAATATTATACTAAGTGAAGTAAGTCAGAAGAGAAAAACAAATACTAATCCTGTCACTTGTATATAGAATCTAAAAAAATAACACAAATGAATCTATATACAAAATAGAAACAGACTCATAGATATAGAAGACAAATTTATTGCTAGCAAGGTAGGGAGAAGATAAATTAGCAATATGGGATTAACAGATAAAAACTACTGTATAAAATAGATAAGCATCAAAGATACACTGTACAGCACAGGAAACTGTATCCAATGTCATATAATAAATTTATAGTAATAGTGTTAGTAGCTCAGTCCTGTCTGACTCTTAGACCCCCATGGACTGTAGCCTGCCGGCTCCTCTGTCCATGGGATTCTCTAGGCAACAATACTGGAGTGGGTTGCCATTCCCTTCTCCAGAGGATCTCCCCAACTCAGGGATCAAATCCAGGTCTCCTACATTGCAGGCAGATTCTTTACCATCTAAGCTACAGGGGAGTCCTGTATATATAATAACCTATAGGAGGATATAATTAGAAAAAATAACTGAATCACTTTGCTGTATACCTGAAACTGACACAATACTGTGAATCAGTTATACTTCAATTAAAAAAAAAAGCTTTCTATGTCCTCTGATTGTACTTAGAGTAACATCTAAAGCCTTTGAGATGGCCTGCTTGATCTGCCCCACTTTCTACCTCTTTTTCCTCATTTCACACAACTTTTCTGCTTCTTTGCTCTTTTGGACACCTATCAATTCCTAGGACATGTGAAGCTCTTTCCTACTATAGAATCTTTGCATTTGTCATTCTCTGTACTGGGAATTATTGGTTCATATTTCTTGTTCATATCTTTGCTTAAATTTCACCTTCAGATCTCTCCATCTTTACTGAATCCTCTATCTGAAATCAGTGTTCTTTTTTTTTTTTTCTCTCTTTAATTTTGACCTGTCTGCACAGCTTGCAGGATTTTAGTTCCCCAACCAGGGATTGAACCTGGGGCCACAGCAGTGAAAGTGCCAAGTCCTAACCCCTGAACCACCAGGAAACTCCCCAAACCAGTGTTTTTATTACAGTGACTTATCAATTTCCTTCAAAGAACTAATCACAATCTTTAATTATTGTATATATTTGTTGACGCTATACCTCAATGTAATATAATCTCCATGTGAAAAAGAAAATCTGCATGTGAACAGAAAGAATCCCCTGTGGTTATTGACTATGACCAAAACAGAGTGAGTGTGTGTGTGTGTGTTTATGTGGGTGTGTGTGTTAGTCACTCAGTCATGCCCAACTATTTGTGACCCCATGGGGTGTAGCCCACCGGGGTTTTCCATCCATGGGATTTTCCAGGCAAGAATCCTGGAGTGGTTGCCATTTCCTTCTCCAGAGGATCTTTCTGACCCCAGGATCGAACCAAGGTCTCTTGCATTGCAGGCAGATTCTTTACCATCTGAGCCACAAGGGAAACCCTAATATTCATTGAATCTATAAAAAACCTTATCAGGCTAGACTATATTCACATATTGGGATGCCCATTTTCCCTTCATTGGGAGAACTTTGTAAGGGCAGTGACTTATATTTATCTTTGTATCCTGAGTTACTAGAATGATGCCTCGCACAAAGTAGACATGTATCACATTAGTTTCATGAATAGGTAAAACTAACAAACTATAAAAATGAACAAAGCTACCAATTTTGATGATGAATGAAACTGACTGAACTAGCCCTACATTAAATCACAATTGATCTCCTTGAAAGAGAAATTGTCCTTTGAAGAGCTAAAGTTGTTAAAAAAAAACCAAAAAACACATAGTTTATATTTTCTTTCAGGAATGTTTGTTGTTCCTAGTAGCTGTTCAATGTTGAAACTCACAATCAATTTTTTTTTTTAAGTGGGCTTTCTTATTTCATTAGACTTTCATGAGAATTTCAAAGCTGAGAGAAATCAAGCAAAACGTTTTTGCTTTGAGCTAATATTAGTTAAATAAAGAGTTGAAATAGTGGACTTCCTTGATGACCCAGTAGTAAAGAGTCCATTTGCGAATGCAGAAAATATGGGTCCCAGATCAAACATCCCTGATCTGGGAAGATCTTAAATGCTGCAAGCAACTAAGCCTGTGTGCCACAGCTATTGACCCTATGCTCCAGAGCCCAGGAGCCCCAACTACTGAAGCCCACATGCCCTCGAGCCCGTGCTCCACAGCAAGAAAAGCCTCCGTAGTGAGAAGCCTTCCCACTGCAACTAGAGAGTAGCCTCTGCTCACCACAGATAGACAGAGTTCCACACAGCAATGAAGACCCAGCACAGCCAAAACTAAAAAAGTAAGTGAATAAATAAATAATCTTTTTTAAAAAGGGTTGAAATAGCTTAGATGAAAAAGTGACATTACAGGTAAATACAAACGGAAAAAAGACAGTTGTCCCAAGTGATGCCCCTGAGCCTAATTGATTCCTATCTGTAAAGAAGGAAAAAGACAGTCTCAAGAGTAACACATAAAGCTGTTTTTAGTAGAAAAGCCCATCGTGCAATAAGATAGCTTTGTCTCAGCAAAAACAGTTATGGAACCTAAAATTCTTACATTTTAAATTTGTCTTTTCCTTGCCTGTAAACTCTTTGCCAACAGTTTTGATATCTCAAATGGTGCAGTTCTCTGTAATTTTACAAGCTCTTGCCTTTCTGGCATATTAACTTATTAAATGTTTTAGAGAGAGAATTAGAAATGGCCTTGTCCAGGGTCATGCCCTGAGCCAGAGCAGAGCTCAGACCTCAAGAGTTCTTGACTGTGCTCTCTCTCTGCCATATCAAGGGTCAAAAACTGCAGTGCTTAAAGAGTTAGACAGATAGCGTAAATGAACAAACAGACCAGGCAAGAGATATTTTTCACTTCTCCAGAGCAGTTTCTCTTTTCAGCTTACAGTACTCTTGGGCTGAATTCCATGTTCCCTCCTTTGACTGAGAGATGGGCATAGAGAAATAAATCTCTACTCCGAGTAAAGCATTAGTGCCATCATGATGATAAATTGAGTGGTGGCGCCTCTCACAAAGTGGAGGGTGCAGGCCTGTCTGAGGCGATCAGTCCCCACTCAGCTCCAGCTGACTCTTGCCATGGGGAATCTGGGTGACCCAGTGTTTTATATTCACCGCTTCTTCAAGAGAAACCAAAATCTGGACTGAAAGCGACATCTCTCAATTCGAAAACATTGGCTCATTTTTAAAAACATTATATATCCCAAATAAAGTACATCTGTGGGCCAGATGTCACCTCATACTACACATGTATGATCTCTGTTTTCTATTGTATTGCATTTCTATTTTTCTTATATTCCACCTTTATAAGGAAATGCAAAAAAGAAACAAAAATTCTACTTGTGTATTGTAAGATGGCCTTTTTCCTCTTGATCCTGACCTGAAAGCCATCCTGAAGATGTGACTCCACCCAGCCAGTGTAAGCTTCCTACCTCTCCAAATAGTTCGTAGTCTTTTCTGCCTACTCCTACAGCTGCCGGCTGTCAGAGCTGAAATCTGAGAAGATGGAAGAAACAAGAAAAGAGTCATAGAGTTAGGGTAGTTCTGTCTATATATTTCTATGGCAACCACTTGGCAAATATAGTTATTGTGGTAAAACTGGTTATTTCATTGGGAGACAAATAACCACTAATGGGACTCTGTGATCTGCTATACTGTGCTAAATGCTAGAGGATAGAACATATATAGAAAGATCAGCCCTTGGAACAGGCACTCCAGGCTTTTGAAATGAGTGCTCAATTATTCGACAGACCGGCCCCTTGTTTGTTAATCAGGGTGGGCCTTTACCATCGATGCTGTGGAAAAATGAAACTGCAGCTGACCTTTTAAATCCTGTTCTTCCAGCCATTTTTCCTGTTTGGGTGGTACCTCCTTCTTTTTAATAATAGGTGTTATGATCTGAAAACCGTCTCTATATCACTCACCACAATCTTGCCTGCAAAGCAAATTTTCCTATCCACATTCTAGAGGTCCAAGAGAAGAGGCTTTGTGAGGTCAAGTAACTTAGATGGCAGAGGATACTAAGTTTAGACCATGAGTTTGAACCTAAGCCTTTTCCCGAGGCCCATGTTTCAGCTGCTGTTTTAAAATATAGATTTTATTATTATTCAGGTTTGACGAAGCCTGCACTGCGTGCCTGTGCATGCTCAATCGCTTCAGTTGGTCTTTGCAACTCTGTTGTAGCTGGCCAGTTTGCTCTGCTCATGGGATTCTCCAGGCAAGAATCCTGGAGTGGATTGCCATGCCCTCCTCCAGGGGATCTTCCCATCCCAGGGATCAAACCCACATCTCTTATGTCTCCTGCAGGCAGGTTCTTTACCACTAGTGCCACCTGAAAAGCCCTGGAAGCCCGCAGATCAGGAGACAATTACCTTTAAAAGGATAGCTTGTTATTCCCGGTTCTCTGAAAGACAAGGCTGGCCACACCATGCAGGGCCACACAGGAAATGCTAGGGTCGTCTCGAGTTGTCTTGTTCCTGACTCTGGGGTGATTACAGCAGGAACATAGTGGCCCATAGAGGGGTTGGTGAGGAGGTGGGCTCTGGATCAGTTACTTTGCATGTGAAAGACAATGCTCACAGGCCAGTGAGTCCTTCACTATCCCTGGGAATTGGCTAACCATGGAAGGAACAGTCTCTCCAGGGTTACCAGGGCCCCAGATCCCAAAGCATCATAAATACAGAAAATAAAAAGATGTGATTACAGTAACCACATTTCCTTTACTTAGACCCAAAAGTTCAAAGCATCTTTTCACTCTAATTTTCTTATATTCTGTAACGATTCAGTCACTAAGTTTGGTGGCTCAGACAGTAAAGCATCTGCCTGCAATGTGGGAGACCTGGGTTCGATCCCTGTGTCGGGAAGATCAACTGGAGAAGGAAATGGCAACCCACTCCAATACTCTTGCCTAGAAAATCCCATGGACGGAGGAGCCTGGTAGGCTACAGTCCATGGGGTTGCAAAGCAACATGACTAAGCAACTTCACTTTCTTTCAAGTTTGTTTTATTTCCTTCAAAATGTATCTTGTTCATCCATTCGAGATGCCAGGCATTATTGCAGGCACTGAAGAATGGGAAATTACAAGGCTTTTGGTTTAAAAGAGCTCAGAGGGTAAGGTAAGAGATAGACATATAAACTAGTAATTGAGAAGAACTTGATTAACTTGATGAATGCTACAATAGAGCAAAGGCAGGGAATATTCATGCCTTGTATTCCCAACATCAGCCTCTGAATCCTGTCTGTGTTTTCCTACCCTTTGTGCCTACCCTGCTAGGTTAATTTTCCTTAATTTGTCATTATTTTGCTCCACAAATCAAAATAATTTCCTACAGCCTATAATTCAGTGAAACTATAGTCACTTATCTGACTTTTAAGAACCTCTGGCAGTCCACACCCTCCTCATGTACCCATATTTTCACCACTTCATTTATTCTCTAATTTAGTATACAGTTACTCTCTGACCATGAGTGCCCCACACAGACAGATACAAATATAAAGGGTGGTAAGTGTTCCCAAGAAGTACATGGTATTCTGTGAGCATTTGGCCCATTATGGTTCATATGTCCCACATTTATTCAGTGGATATTTATTGAGCATCTATAATTGCCAGTCTCGAGGCTAGACCAATCTCCTGCTGTCTATACCAGACTTGTCTTTCCATCTTCATATCTCTGCTCATCACAGCCTACTTTCTGGCATCCCTTGCCTGCAGCCCTTTACTCCTCCAAACTGCTTGTCCTTTACTTCTTTCCTTTTGCTACTATGCATTATATGTGTTTCTTTTTTCCACTCTATCCCAGAACCTAGTCATAGTACCTGGTGAGGTAGGCAGTTGGCAAATGCCAATAACTGCATTCATGCATGTGGTTCACATGCTAGGCTCTGTGGTTCCTCTGAGAAGCTCATCTAAATCCCCTTTCTCTGACCTCCTAAAGCACTTCCCATAGAAATTAGCATCAAATCAAGTAATGGCTTTAATTATCCATTATTGATGCCAGTGGGTTCATTGTGATGTTCCTACTAGATTGCAAACTCTTTAAGGCTCAGATTGTGCCTCATTAAAGTAACCGAAAATTGGACCTTCAGGAAGTAAACATTCAAAACCTGAATGACTTTCTTTCCATTGAAATGACCACTTGCTTTGGTGTTATTTTGAAACATTTTTGCAGCTCAACACAAATAGAATTTAACACCTTATACCTAGAAGTTCAGGAGACGATGTGACATAGTACTGAAGACCAGAGACTTTAAATAGAGAGACCTAGGTCTGAAACCTAAATCTGCCACTTATTCCCTATGACCCTAGGCAAGATACTTAATCTCTTCTAGTTTTTTCACCTCCATGGTGAATAATAGTATCTTCTTCACAGAAGTGTTGTAAGGATAAATGAGATAATGTATGTAAAAATGCATAGCTTAGTATTGGTATATAGTAAATGAGTCAATAAATTTTAGGTGGTATCATTTATACTGTTGTTGGCATTGTGGTAAGCACACTCTGTGTCCTAGAAACCCTGTTTTAAAAGAATACTAGGATAGGAAAAGGGAGAGAGGAGCTTACTGAGGCTCAGAGCAGTAAAATGACTTGCACAAAGTCACACAACTAGTTTCTATTGGAGCCAGAACCCCAGACCCAGCCTTGGCAACTCCAGAACAGAGCTTCTTTCTCTTTACACAGTCCTGACTCTCCAAAGGCATGCTCAGAGAAACTATCTCCATGAGGCCACAGTAACTGGTCTGTTCGTAGTTTGAATGAAAATAAATAGGTCAGCATGGTTGTTTTGGAGACTCATGTAAACACTGAGAAAATACACAGATTAGGTTCAGGAACTCAAGCCGGGCGTTGGGTGTGTTTTAGCAAGCAGTCACAGCGTGGAGAAACACATCCCTTCCTGATACTTAGCACATATTATTTTGTTTAGAGCCACCAAGTGGATTAAGGGTTAATCCTAGGCATGGAATTTCAAATGAGGAGACCATTGCCCACAGAGCTCAGGCATTTCTGTCCTTGGAAAGCTCTGTCCCACTTTCCCACAGGATAACTTCTGTGTCAGGAGAGGTTCTCTTGACAGCTCTGGGGCAACTCTTTGGTGCTTTTTTAAACTCAGACTCCCTCCTCACAGTCCCTTTCACTCAGCTTTTCCATTAGGAAGATGCAGAGAGTAATTCAAGGTCTGGCATTGCCCTGCGGTGATAGCATGGGGTAACAGGAGGAGGGGCAGATAATGTAACCCCGAGGTCAGTGTTTTTAATACCCGAATCCCCCTCCCCAATCCCAAACACTTACCCTGAGTTATCTGAGTTATGACTCCTTCTCACACCTCTATCAAACCTCACTCTTAGATCTGACACTACCTGCTGCTACCAGTTCAGCCTTGGGAGTTTCATTTCCTACTGTTCTTCTCTTTAAACTTCTTTGTTTTATAAATCCAAGAAGCCAGCAGTTAGTTAAACAAAGCTAGATTTCTGAAAGAGCTGAGACACTCTTGCTGAGTTAGCTTTTTAGCATTCTTGGCTCCTCTGTAGACAAGGAATTGAAAGAAACAGACATTTTAATATATCTTCCTCTGGCTTAAACATAAACTAGAGAAGCTATAAAACTGACCCCTCTCTCTTGTTTTTCAGATAGACCACATGGTGCAGGGCCACGCTGCCTTCCCTGAACTCCAAGCCAAGGCCACAGCCAGGTAATGGCTCTCTCTGTTCCCTACAACTTTCCCCGCCCAGCTGCACTGGTGGCGCTGACTTTAGGCGGCTGCATGATTTTCAGATTCTGTGAGCAATGAAAATGCCTGGCAGTTCTTGGTTATAAGATAGTCATCTGGGTGATTCAGAACATACATGTATTCATTTTCAAAACAGCCTGCGATAACTCACAAAGAACCTAGACGTCCCCATAAAATATTCTAGTGACCATGGTTGAAATGCTCTGATGTAGAAGAGGGTGCGTGGATTTTGGAGTCAGAACTTCTTGGATTCAAACAGTTTTTCTGCTTCTTAACTGTGTGACCTTGGGTAAGTTATTCGATCTCTCTAAGCCTGTCTTTTCATCTATGAAACAGGATAGCAACTGCTAGGAGTGGTTTCTAGAATATATTGTTAAGGGAAGAAAGCAGAGTATAAAGGAGTTTTGCAGTATACTCTTTTTTATGTAGAAAGAAGGTGATATAAGAAAATAAGTATAGGAAAAGAAGTATAGGAAAGTTAAATCAGAAACTAGTGAAGTTATTAACTATAGTGGGGTGTGGGTAGGAATGCGATGGAAATAATGGGGAAATGGGAACAGGGTAGTGGGAGGGAACAGCACTTCTTTGAGCATGCCTTCTTATATAGCTCTGACTCTTAGAATCATGATGATGCTTCATGTCCCTCTGAAAATAAGTAATAGATAGATGGATGGGGGATGGATGGATGGATAGATAGATACTTGGATAGATGTGTGTGATGGGGGTGAAATGCAAATAGTAAAAAAAAAAAGAAAGAAAAGGAACCTATTGTATTAATAATAACATGATCACACTAACAGGGATTTGAGAAAGAAAAAAACTAGCCTAAGTAACTCTGAGAAAGAATATTTTGAGAGTATGCTGTATGGCTAAAGATAGAAACAATTATGTAAATAATATACTGTTATTAGTGAGTTTGTTTTTTGTAGTATCAGTTAGCTATTCTGAAACTCCTTTATGTATATACTATAGTTGAGCAGAAAAATAGATTTTTTTTTTTTTTGCAGATGATGGGAACCAGGTTTCCCATGGATAAGAAAAGGAGAAAGTTAGAATGAACAGTATGGTAATGGATGGAAATCAGAGGTATCAGTATCAACTTGTGGTTTTTTAGTTTATATATTGCTGGATCTAGGTAGAAATAAATATAGATACATATATTCATGTGTGAGTGGGTGTGACATATTTATTTGTTCTCTAGTGATCTCTGCTGAGATGGCTTAGAAGTAATGACACGTTCATAGCAATGCATACACCTAGCACTCATGTTTGCCAAAAAGGAAAGTTGGGGAAGGATTAAATTAGGAGTCTGGGATTAGTAGATACAAACTACTATATATATATATATAATAAGGTGCTACTCTATAGCATAGGGAACTTCTTTCAATATCCTGTAATAAGCCATAATGGAAAGGAATATGTGTATATGTGTAACTGAATCACTGTGCTGTATGCGTGAAACTAACACAACATTTTAAATCAACTGTATTTCAAGTAAATAAATAAAATTAGTGAGTGAGAGTCTGATACAAAGCAAGGTATTCAAACAGGGGCTCTGTAACAACCTAGAGGGGTGGGATGGGGAGAAAGATGGGAAGGAGGTTCAAAAGGAAATAGATATATGTATACCCATGGCTGATTCATGTTGAGGTTTGACAGAAAACAACAAAAACCTGTAAAGCAATTATCCTTCAATAAAAAAATAAATAAATTTTTTTAAAAAGCAGGGTATTTACATAGTCCCGTAGTATTTTACTGTAAGATACTTATTCAAATAAAAGAAAAACAGTGAAGAAATCTTAACTTCACAGTGGAGAAATTTGGCAGGCAATACCTTACCGAAGTGATCAAGACTAACAATACTGGCAATAAGATACATCAGCAACATGGACCTCATTTTATGATGCACTGAGAAGAATACAGCATCATTTTTGTAATGTTTAATCGAAAATGCATCACCTCAGTGTAAACATGAGGAAACATTATGCAGACCCAAATTGAGGAACATTCTACAAAATTATTAGCAAACATGCCTCAAAGACTATGAAATTTAAGGAATTACTAGAGAACTGTCCCAGATTTGAAGAGACTAAGATGCTACTACATCTGGAAACAATATATGATTGTGGATTGGTTTTGATCTTAGCCAGAAAAAGGCCATTAGTGGGGAAAAACTGTCAACATTCAAATAAGTATAGAGATTAGTAATACTATAGTATTTGTGTTAATTTCTTAGATGATTAGTATAAGGGAAGTCTGCATACTGTTTTTGCAGTTTTTCTGTAAATCTAAAATTATTTTGAAAAAAGTTTGAAGAATAATTATCAAATTAATTTCATGATATTAATGCTAGCTGTTGGGCTTTTTAACAAAATAAGGTATTTTATAATATTATCAGAGAAGTTCCATTAGTGTAGCTAGTACCTGGCAAAAGGGAGAAAGTCTAAGGTGAAGGTTATTATCATAGATTCTGGAGCCAAATTGCCTATCTCAGTTTCAGCCCTTAGGAGCTTGTCACCCTCACAACTTATTTAACCTCACTGTGCCTTCATACTTCACTCTACAGGAAAATAACAGTAAGCACCTCATTAGGTTGTTGAGAAGATGAAATGAATTTGAATAGTGTCTGGGATACAATGACAGTTGCTGAGCTGTAATAGGTATTCAGTAAATGATAGAGATAGTGATAAAAGGTGTTGTAGTCACTTGTATTAGACATTTCCTTTCCACCAAGGGACATGCAATCATGCCAAGGCACACCCACACAGCGCAGAAGGAAGTGCATACTGACTGGAATATAAACACCGTGTTGTCAGGGTATAGAGGGGGTTTGACCCCGACCAAGAGTCTCAGAAAGGCTTCGTATGTTTTTCCCTTCTAGGAGTCTCTGGTACCAGGTCATTACCATTGTACCAGAGGGATCACACCACTTCACCAATAATTAGCGTTTTAGTTGGCTTAGAGTCCACATAACCTAGAGGAGGGATGCCTAACCTCAGATCATCAGTGAACCACTAATTGTGTGCAGAGTTTTGTTGATTACATATTTATGTGTATATTTCTGGAAAGAGAGGCCATAGCTTTTATCAGATTCTCGAGGAGTTCCAGCATTTATAAACCTCTAACCCACAGAAAAGAGTGCAAATACAAAATTCCAAGATCTGGATTCAAATCCCAGCTTTCACATGCATTGTTGTGTGAACCTTAGTTTCCTTAACTGACGTGGGATAGAGAGCCCAGTAGAGGGGAGAGAGCCAGCTGTGGGTAACTTCAAGAATTTGAGCATTTGGAAAGATTTCATAAACTGTACAATGACAATAACAACCACCACTACCACAACTTCTACTGCTATTACAGATGATCATAAAAGAGGAGGATTTTTTTTGGAGGGGATCGTTCTAGGGTCAAGCAGCAGTTGTCCATCTTCTATCACCTGCCTGCCTTCTCAGGGAATAGCAAGAACACTGGACTGGGAATCAGAGGTTGTGGCTTCTTGTACCGATTCTGCCATAAATCTCTTGATGACTCAGTTTCCTCACCCATAAAATTACAATCATACCACCCTGCTTAACTCGTTTTCCAAGTATTATAAGGATGAAAATAGACCATGGGAATGCCAGTCTCTGAAGACCTTAAAGCTCAACACAAACCTAAGGGATAGTTTAGACTTTGCCATGAAATCCTCAAAATTTCCAGAACTTTCTTCTGTAGCTTAACCTCATGTAAGTAGTTTCGATTGAAAATATGAAGAAAGAATTTATGGATTAGCATGCAATCTCAGAGAAAGCACCGCATAGGGTGGTCCAGAAGCATTAATTTATAGAATTCACTCTTAAAGTCAGGCTCGGTTTAAACCCCACATCCCTTCACGTGCCAACTGACTTCATCCCCCTTTCCTACTACCTCCCTATATTTTTCCTTCTCTTTGGAGCTAAGTTGCCCCAAAGCATTGCCTGTACTCCTGGTCAGTTTCCTCACTCCACCCTTGCCCACTCGAGTTTGAATTCTGTCATCAGCCCCTGAAACATTTACTATTCCAGTTTCCAGCAAACTCAGGATGCCTTCCAGTCCCTTTCCTTGAGCTTCCAGCCGCGTGCGACACCAGTGATCACTCCTCTTTTCCAATACTCTCTTCCCTTGGTTGTCTAGAATGTCATCCTCACCCAGTTTTGCTTCTGTATGTCTGACTCTTTCTTAATCTCCTTTTCAAGCTCATGATCCTCTTCTTGATCACTGACATCAGAGTTCATAACAGATACATTCTTGGAGCCATTCTGTCTTTGTGGTCTTTTTCCATAACCCCATCTACATCCTTGGTTTCATGTAATTCTATATTTTATCTCCAGCTCATATGTGTAGTAGGCATTCAGTGTTGATTCTCTTCCCTTCTAGTTTCCTTCTATTATCTTGCAAAGGAAAATGTGTCTCTATTTATCAGATCTATAAGTAGACTGTATCAGGACTATAGCACTCACTATACTCAAATCTTAGAACCAAATAAGAATAGTTGTTATTATGTGAAGTTGGTTATTTGGAAGGGACAACAAATCCCTTGGAATGAAAAACTGTATGCCTCTTTTGGTATGACTTGGGGCTCTTTGAAAACATCAGTGCAGGTCACCCCTATCTCAGAGCTTAGCATCAACAAATCCTATTTGAAACCATAGAGACAAATGTTGATAAACAGACTTAATATTTTATACTGTCTATTTACTGTACTCCTTCTAGAGTTCATCCTGAAGAGGACTGTTTTATGAGCTTTTGAAGTGAGTAAACAGTACCTAGATGTACCCATGCATGTAAATGACAACCAAAGTCTCTTCCTGTGTGGGGCCAAATATCCAACTATTTTACTACTTTACCAGAGATCCATTGATTATAACTTCAGCTCTTTTCCTCTAGACTGCCTATTATTTTCTTACTTCTCTTAAAGACTGTTTACCAGTGTTTCAGAATGAGGTTATGATGATAGCAGGATTTGGTGGGAAGATAATAATCCACAAGTGCTGGATTCAAGGTTGGCAGCAGAGCCAAGGTTAAAATCTGGGTCCTCAACTCTGACTGTCTGCTAAGTGTCTTATGAACACTTATGGTATAACAGTGAACAGAGAAATAAAGAAGTCCCTGTTTTCATGGAAATTATGGTCATGCACATACACATACATACATGTATATATATGTATGTATGTATATGCATATCTGTAGAGAGAGACAGAGAGAGCACATACTCCAGGAATTGGTCATCATTCTAAAGAAAAAAATAGAGATGAGTAAGGAGACATAGAATGAGAGGTGTTGAGGTGATGGATGGGAGCTATTTCAGGTGGGGAAGCCATCCTTCATTAGGTTGCACTCAGAGAGGACTCTAAATAAAGAGAGGGAACAAGCCATGATTATGCAAAGAAGATCCCTTTGGTTGAAAGGAACAGCAAGTCCCATGGCCTGGAGGCAGAAGCCAGCTTGGCAAACTCAGTAGACATTTTAAAGGTCACTATGGCTGGACCAAAGTTGAAGAGAGTGGGGGACAGAAGAGAGCTGAAATTTAGCCAAGGGCCAAACCATGTGGGTCATTGTAGAAAGCTATGAGACCACTGGACTTTATTAAAGACTTTTGGTTAAAAGGATGACTTTGGGTGCTCTATAGAGAATTAACTAGACCATTGGTGAGAAGAGGGGTCAGTGGAATCCAGGGATCCTGACCTCAGCAGGCTGATAATCTCCTGGAGGAGGAGGACTGGAGACAGAGAAGCCCAGCCCATTCTGAGCTACTTTTGCAGCTCTCACTGCAGGCAGTGGTGTGATTTTGTTCACTTCCAGTCTCTCAGAGGTGCAAGGTTCTGCTAATTCCCATCCTCTTGCCCAGTCTGTCTTTCTTTTATCCCACTTCCCCTGGAGTTTTTTGTTATTCCTTTGAGGACAATCAGTTTTTCTTGATCTGATTTCTTCTTCAAACCTCTTTTGTTTCTGTGATTTCCGTAATCCCACTGAGGATCACTTTTAAAATGTACTGGTCCCCCATATGCCAAATCTCAGGGTATATCTAAATCTTTCCATTAAAATCTGTATAAATTCCCTCTGAAGAAAGAAAGACCGAGAACATTTTTTAAGAATTTGCAATGTGCCTAGCACTATGCTTAGTGACAATTATATACACACACACACACACACACACACACACACACATAATCTCATTTAAATCTCAATGAGGAAATGAGTATTATAGGGACTCCACTTGTAAACATTGTCCTCACTGTCCATTCTTGTGTTCCCTTGGCCTGTATGGATTCTTCAACCTTGGTCCCTCATTCCAACAACTGGGACCATCAGTCTATCAACAAGTATTTACTTAGGCTCCCCTGAGCTCTGGCAATCATAGAGCCAGGGTGATGATATTAACACCTTTTATCCCCTAGGGTGTGCCAGGATAATTGGTAAATTCTTAATGTCTCTTGGATGAGAAATGTTTTTTTAAATAGACATAAGCTGGATATTACAATGCCTTTCTTTGGCTTCTGTTCTTCAGGCAAGTATAAGAAAGTGCTCATTAGGGTGCTAAGAAGACTGAGGGCTATGCTGACTTAGGAAATCAATTCTTTCTTTTCTGCCTCTCAGCAGATTCAGTGCTGCCCACCGTGGTGCCTGGCACATGAGTGGAAGCAGGGGGTGGGTGTCATGAGATGATTATTCCTTTTCTCTGCCCTCTTCTGTGGGATGCATCCATACGCCTGGAAGGCTGTGTCCACGTGACTGCAGAAATCTATTCTCTGGCAGCCCTGTGCTACAATGAGATGGAGAAGTTAAAAAATAACCTCTAATATTCCATGTGGGATCAATATTTACACTTCAGTAACCGTGTTGAACACCTGGTAGGATGAGTAAGATGTGACTGTTTCCCGGGAGTTCTGATTCCAGAGATGGATGCAGATAAAATTGAGACAGTTATCATATAGTGGCGGAAGGCTCATTCATTTGATATATACTCTTGTGTGGTACTGTGTGCCAAGTGCTCTGCTAAATTCTGAATGTATACTGGTGATGGCCTGCCTTCATGAAGCTTAAAGTCCACAGGACTTTAAGGCAGTTAATAAGTAAACAAATCCATAAATAAATATATGGTGACCAAGCCTGATATGAAAAAAACTGACAGAGTATAGTCATCGAATATCAGGGGAACCCCATTTAGATGAGGTGGTCAGGGAAACACTAGCTGATGGAAACACAGTTAAGACAAGAAGGATAAAAATGAGATAACCATGTGAAGAGCAGAAGGGAGAAACACCAAAGGTTACCAAATGGGAAAGGGGGGTAAGGAGGGATATATAAGGAGTTTGGGATTACCAGATACAAACTACTATACATAAAATAGATAAACAATAAGGTTCTACTGTGTAACAGAGGGAACTATATTCTATACATTATAATAAACTATAGGGAAAAATAATCTGAAAAAGAATATATATAAAACACCCATACATATATGTGTGTATATACATATATGTGTATGCACGTTTGTATATGTGTGTGTGTGTGTGTGTATATATATGTGTGTGTGCTCAGTCACTTCAGTTGTGTCTGTCTCTGTGCAACCCTATGGACTGTAGCCTGCCAGGCTCCTCTGTTCATGGGATTTCCTAGGCAAGAATACTTGAGTGGGTTGCTATGCCCTCCTCCAAGGGATCTTCCTAACCCTGGGATCAAACCTGCATCTCCTTTGTCTCCTGCATTGCAGGTGAGTTCTTTACCTGCTGAGCCACTTGGGGAAGCCCAAGTTATTTATATGTAAACTGAATCACTTTGCTGTATACCAAGAACTAACACAGCACTGTAAACCAACTATACTTCAATTAAAAATAAAAAGAGTCTTGAACAATGATTACCATAGGCAGGTAAAGGAGGCAAGGAAGAGAATTCTAGGAGAGAAGGAGAATAGGCAAACATTCAGAGGTTAAGACCAGCATACTTTGAAAAGTCAGAGTAGTTTAGTGTCACTGGAGCATGGTGTATGCAGGAGTGAGGAGGGAGGAGGAATGGAAACCACATCCATGGATGGAACAGTGTGACGAGGACTAAATAAGGAAGAACATCTGTGTCAAACAAGGAAGTTTATGCTTTATCTTGAGGGCAATGGAAAGGAGCCACTAAAAGTTTTAGGTAGGTATGGAGTCATAATCAGAGTTGCATTTTCAATGAACCACCCAGGAAGGAGTGCAGAAAACCCAGTTGGAGGGGGCAGAATTTCAACAGGGGAGATAAGCTGAGGCCAAAGCTCTAATCTGGGCATTTAAGGAGGCATGCATAAGGAATGGCAGTTGTACAAGAGAAAAGTATGCTGGTTAGAGGAATATTTAAAATAATAAATTGACAGATTCCAGTGAAAATTTAAATTTGGAAACTGAGGGAGAAAGAGAAGTCAAATATGATACCCACTCTGATTCTGCCCCTAAAATGATTGAGCAACCACTTAGTTGAGCTTTTTGTTGTTGTTTAGTTGCTAAGTCTTGTCCAGCTCTTTTGTGACCCAGGGACTGTAGCCACCAGGCTCCTCTGTCCGTGGGATTTCCCAGGCAAGAATACTGGAGTTGGTTGCCATTTCCTTCTCCAGGGGATCTTCCCTGCCTAGGGATCGAACCCATGTCTCTTATGTTGCAGGCAGATTCTTTACCACTGAGCCTCCAGGGACGTTAAGTGAGCTTGGCTTTGGTCAAACCAAGGAGCATAGAAAGAAGATTGCGTATGTCAGAAAAGACGATGTGTGTCCTAATAGGTACCTTTAGTTGAGGTCCCTTTGGGCTTCCAGGGAGAAGCATTTGATGGGTGCTTGAATATTTGACATGGAACTCATCACAGAGAAAGAAGCTGGAGATAGGGGCGTATATTTGGAAGTCTTCAGTGCTAGATAGTTAACTGGAGCCATGAAAGGAAGATGGAATCATCCAAGGGTAGAGAAAGAATGAGAAGAGGACCATGGACTGGACTCTGGGAGTCTTCATATACTTAGGCACAAACAGAGGAAGAGAACCAGCTGGAAAGGAGATAGGAAATCAGACGAGACTCATGGCCTGGAAACAAGGGGATGAAAACAAATGAGTAAGGAATGGTTATGCGGTACAAACTGCAAAAGACAGTTCAAGTGAAATAAAGGTAAATCATGGTCCATTGCAGATAGTGACAAAGCGGGGACTGATCTTTATGGTGGGACTGGTCTTAGTAGAGTGAGGTGGGGTAAGGGAGAGGGGAAGTGCAAGCAGAATACCTTTTGCAGTGGGTCAAAAAGGAGGAACTAGAAAGAGTGTGGAAGCTTCTTTTCCAAGGCTTTCTCTTTCTCCTGGAAAGGGCACAAATTCTTCAGTTACACCATGTGTTCTGATTTGGGATTTGAAAGTGTGGTAACCGTACTTTAGGGCAGCCTGTGAATCCAAAGAATTAAATGATTTATGAAGAAGGAAAGGAGAGATTCCAGGAGTGCTGTCTGCATTGAAGGTTGTGAGCCATAAAGTCTGGAAAAAAAGATCTTGCCTGACTCTTATATTTGTAAAAAACTAGAAATGAATGTCCTGTGATAGAAACAAGAGGGAACTATTTATCGATCGTCTGTCATTTTGTAGTACTCAGGACTCCGTATCTAATCATCAGAACAGCCTATAAGGTAAAAGTATTGGCCCTGATGGCAAAAAAGTAAACTGGGCTTGGAGAGGTTTATTGTGTCTGGTCAGCCACCTGGCACACAGTGAAGTCGCTTTGTGATTGTTGAAACTGTATTTTCTTCATAGGCACCAAGACTAGGAGAGCAAGGATTTCTCTCTCTAAGAGAGGATATATGAGCCTGGAATTTTCATGAGAAAGAGGGAGACAGATCCACTAGGAACAGTTAATATATGATTCCCAAGCTGAAAGAGGGCAGACCACCATTTGGGAAAGAATTGATAAAACATACAAACTGAAACAAAGTCAGAACCAAAAAAGGCACCATGCAAGGTTAAAATTATGTGAATAATGATGTGCATTTGTTATTTTAATGTTTTCCAAGTGCATTTCATTTTGAATGATATACTCAGATAGCACACATGGTAAGGGATAATTGAAAAAATGTGCAGGAGAATGGCTGTATTCAAAGAATAAACATACAGCTGCAAGGAGGTTAGGAGTCAAAGGGGTAAGCATATGCCCCATCCCCCAGGGATCTCATTAGTGCATGAGTGACCATATATGTAGAGGCTAAATGAATCTCACTGTTTGCAAAGACCCACAGTAAATGAGACAATGACGAATCAATAGTAATTAGGCCAATAGATTCTTATTGACCCAGATGTCTGAAACCAAATGCCCTGCTCTGAGATTCCTTGAGAGACAAAAGATTTATAGACATGTGCTTTTTTTTTTAAAATCCCTTTACTCTAAGTGCAGTGATGTTTTTCTGAAGCTACAATTAATGCAGACTCTTGACTTCTAGGTGGAAAGGATGTTCTTATGGCCATTGTTGACCAGATGATTCTGTTGGACCAGGAGCAGAAAAGCTGGGAGATGTAAAAGCAGGGTACAGTCATATTCTCCCCAGATATGTGGTTCTGGCCTTGTCTTCTATGAAGACCTCAGAGGACCCTTGCCTAACACTATCATGCATGCACTTTACTCAGTCGCTTTAGTCATGTCCAACTGTATAGACTGTTGCAACCCTGTAGATTATAGCCCGCCAGTCTCCTCTGTCCATGGGATTCTCCAAACAAGAGTACTGGAGTGGATTTCCATGCCCTTTTCCAGGGGATCTTCCCAACTGAGGGGTCGAGACCGAGTCTCCTACATCTCCTACATTTCAGGAAGATTCTTCACCACTAAGCCGCCAGGGAAGCCCAACACTATCATAGAATCACTCTAAAACAGAGCTTAAACTTGGGGCTTTGACAAGTAATTCCTGGCCAGAGATACAGAAAGCACATGGCTTCAGAATCACAGAGAGAGTTTAAGTTTGAACTTGGTCACATGTCTTCACTCCTTACACATTCCCTCTATAAGGGGTGTTACCGGTACCTGGCTCACTGGGTTGTGGTTGAAGGAGCAGCAGTTAATGTTGCTCTGGTTAGTAAGCCTTTTCCCAACAAGATCTTCATCTTCTGATAGAGGTTCAAAGATTTTTTCCAAACGGGAATGAGATGTCAGGTCAAGGACCAAAGAGAGTGCCTGGTAAGGATGACTGCCCGCACCTCCGCCCAGCACACATCTCACAAACACCCACACACATACACACATTCTCACATACACGTGCAAGTACTTACATAGATTAGTTTTGTTTTTCTGTATTTTCTATCTTGGAGTTCTACATAAAATTTATATACTGTAAGAGTTTGAAAACCACCACTTGTTTGTTTATTTCTTTATACTTAGTGTAAAAAATTTTCAGGAATTTCATAGGATCCAGAAAGATATTCAGTTTTGCAAAACTAGAACTAGGAACCGCTGAGCTGTACTCCTAAAACATTTTAAATGTAAATAATAAATGTTAGGTGTCTTATGTATCAGCATCCCTTGGTCATTGATCTCCTATACTTTTTTTTACTTGCCGTTATTCAAGCTGTGTTTTTATACTTTAAAGCTATGGTTCCAAGGGCAACAGTGGGTGATGGCATGGGATACTAGTCCACTTTCTTCTAGAATTGTCAGTTCAAGAGAAGGAAGCACCTTTAAAGAGAGGACGGCTAACCAACTTTAATCTTTGTGTCATGCAATGAGATTTCACCCAGTAAGGTGAAATTTCCCACTCATTATATGTATGGGAAACTGAAGTTCAGAGAGGTTAAGTCACTGGCTTATGTCACCCAGTGAGAACAGGTAGAGCCAGGATCTCTGTCCTGGATGGTCTTGGATACAGATCCTGGTTCTGCCTGCCCTAAGCCCATCCTCCCAAGCCCAACCTCTTTGGCTCTCTCTCAAGTAAATAGACTGAGAGAATGAGAAAGGTCACCTGACTCTTTCATTCTACATATGAAGAAACTAAGCCTTAAAAAGAACAAGAACTAATGCATTGTCATTAGGTAGGTTTGGGTTGGAAATCAAGTCTCCCAGCTGTTGATCCCAACTGCATCCAGCCCATCCTATCACTGCTTTCAGCAAACTCCCATCCTGAGTCCGGGAACTTACATTTGTCTCCATATGTCAAATTATTATTGTTACAATTAGTAATACTGATTTTTAAAAATTCTTTACATATGTACAGCACTGTACAGTTTGCAAAATCATGTATCTTCACCTGCATAGTCTCCTTTGATCTTCACAATAATCCTATGAGGTCAGTTGGGCAGGAATTATAATGGCTTTTTTTACAGATGCCAAGAGAGTGATTCAGAAAGTTTGAATAACTTTTTCATGGTTACATACCTACTATGAAGAAAAGCCATTCTTGGATCTGGTCTTTTGCGTCCAGACCTTTCCACCTTCCACCAGGACACGCTTCCTGTCCTTGGTGAGAGCACAGTGTGGTCTGAGAGTGTGGTTTGCTGTCTGTAAGTTGGGGGTAATTTCTTTGCTGAAGCTTTTGGGACCCCACTTACTTTCTGGATCTGATGTGGGAGTACAAACAGTTTCTTTCTACAGAGCAGTTTGCTCCCTGACCCTAACCCCCCTTTTAAAAACAACATCCTCTTCTCTTCCAGACGCCAGAGTGTATATGCATATTTGAACAGTCACCTGGATCTGATTAAGAAGGCTCAGCCCGTGGGTTTCCTCACTGTTGATTTACATGTTTGGCCAGATTTCCATGGCAACCGGTCTCCCTTAGCAGATCTGACACTAAAGGGCATGGTAAGTAACAGTCAGTTCTTGCACGAAGGTGAAGGCGGGCCAAAGGGCTCCAGAGTTGGAAGAAGCAAAGCTGAGGAGAAGGAAAAAAGAGGAAATATAAACAAAACCGGCCAACAGCCCACTGGCTTCTTGCAGATGTACTGCTGTTGAGAGGGTTCTTGAAACTACATAGGACGATCTGCTGAAAGTTCTCATTGTTTCTGAGCCAAACTTGAGAGTGTTAAAAGCAGGATTTCTTGCTTGTAGCTACTGCTGCCTCTTTGTCCCATGGAGCAACTAGAAGTTGTGAGCCCCTGCCTATGCAATTTTTCTATTTACATCAGTTTGTGGAGTCATGTTTTCCATCTCCATCTCCAGGCTGCTGGATAAATAAGTGGTAAATATTACCACCCATGGTCTAGCTTGCCACAGCCACACATCTGCCTAGGCTCTGAGTCAGGGATGTTCAGAGTGTAGGCTAACATTATTAGAATTTCAGATAAACATTGGTAAAAGTAAAATAAAGTTAATAACTTATGTTAGTGGGTAAATTCAGCTGTTAGTGACCTTTAGACTCACTTTTAGTTCAGAGTTTTGGGGCTGGAGGTGCCAGCATGCCCTTGGTGGAAGTGCTCACAACCACCTAAGCTAAGAGATGGCCAAGCAAGATGGCTAAGAGTAGCTTAGCGCTAAGAATTGTGTTTGAGGATGGATAAAGCTAGGGAAAAAGAGATAAACTTCGGGTCCGAGAGGCCAGAAGAGACCACAAACAGGAAAAGAAGCCATGAATTCAGAATCCAGATGTCCCATTGAGAAGCAAAGTGTGAGGTGCCTTATGGCAGGGCTTTAGAATGGAAGCCGTAAGCAGTGCAAGCTTTATGCACTATGTGACAGAGGAGCAGGCCTGCTGGCTTGAGGAGCTTCAAGACTTAACAAGCTTTGGTTTTGTGGTTAATTCTATTAAGATTATTTTAAATATTTTTGTGTAGCCAACAGAAAGACCCAGTCTTTCCTTTCATTACCTATTTGACACAGTCAACTTCTGTGTATGAAAGGGAGTCATGATAGAAAAGAACATTGGACATAGTGAGGGCAATGTCTGTCTGGAGTCCGTGAAGCATGCCCATTCAAAAACTAATGAACTTGGCCTCCTATTTGGCCCATGGAGACAGAAGAGGAACGTCCAGAGAGGTCCAGGTGCCCTAGGCTACAGCTGGAAAGTCGTACTTTCAGATGGCTGACTTTCTGGGTACAAACAGAACTTAAGGGAAGGGCACATTTTGTATGAATACAAAAATCCATATCTTAGAGACAAATATCTAAAGCAAAATATAGGAGACACTTAAAGTGTTAAAGAAGGGTCTTCCCTAGCAGTTCAGTGGGTAAGACTCCATGCGTCCACTACAGGGGACCCAGGCTCAATCCCTGGTTGGGGAACTGAAATGCCACATGTCACATGACACAACCCCCAAAAAAAAATGAATTAATGAAAAACTGGAAACAAAGAAATAAAAATTAAAACTTTTAAAAAATGTTAAAGAAGTTAAGAAGGATGACTGGTTCATAAAATTACCCCCCACCCCCCAGAAAAGCAGGGTTGTGTCATAAAATGATCATGGCTCTGAAGTCCAGGGCTTGAATCCAGAGTCCTTCCCTTAGGGACCTTACCTTGCGACACCTGCTCTACCCGCTCACCACCCAGCATGGCAGGTGCCATGGGCTTTGTCAAAGCCCTTTTCCCAAGGGCTTTGTCTGTTTCTTAAAACCAACCCTGACATCCAGAGACTTAGGAATTGCCATCATCAGGATTCCAATAAAGTTAGCTCAAACACAGAATGGGATTCCAAACAAGCCAATGAGTGCTTTGAAGAGCGTCTGTCTTATTAGATTAAGTACAAATAGCTGTGTACTCACCAAAGGCGATGTCTTGCATGGGGACATATGCCCAACTGTATTAAAAAATCCTGCTACATTTTTAGAGATATGATCTTTCTTTCTGTTGAAGCAGTATATGAATACAGGTTTGTTTGTTGATGTATTTAATGTCTTGGCCATGCAGTGCAGCATATGGGGTATTAGTTCCTGACCTGGGATTGAACCTGCACCCCCTACACTGGAAGCACAGTCTTAACCACTGGACCGCGAGGGAAGTCCCTGTATTTACTTTTTTAGAAATTTTATTGTTCTATAAACATACTTCACACTTCACCTGATGTTTCTTAGCAGGGATTTCCCTTCACAATTGCCCTTGGGTTGGCCTTACCTTTGAATAGCTGTCATTCTATGAATGTACCTCACAAAACTGGAAGGAGAAGATGACCTAGATAAGGTACAAGAAAGGAAATTCTAGGCTAGAAATTTCTCCTCAAATCTCATTTTTTTTTAATTTATTTCATGTTGGAGTATAGCTGATTTAAAATGCTGTGTTAGTTTCAGGTGTACAACAAAGTGATTCAGTTATACATATACATATATCTATTCTTTTTCAGATTCTTTTTCCATATAGGTTGTTACAGAACATTAAGTAGAGTTCTCTGCACTGTACAGTAGGTCCTTGTGGATTATTTTATATATAGTAGTGTATATATGTTAATTCCCAGACTCCTAATTCATCCCTCCCCAACACCTTTCCACTTTGATAACCATAAGTTTGTTTTTGAAGCCTGTGAGTCTGTTTTACAAATAAATTCATTTGTATTATTTTTTTGGATTCCACATATAAGTAATGTCATTGATATTTGTCTTTCTCTGTCCAACTTCTGTCACTTTTTTTAGCATGATAACCTCTAGGCCCATCCATGTTGCTTCAAATGGTATTATTTCATTCTTTTGGATGGCTGAGTAATATTCCATTGTATATATGTGCCTCATCTTCTTTGTCCATTCAGCATGGACAAAAAAAATGTTCTGTCAGTGAACATTTCAGTTGCTTCCATGTCTTGGCCATTGTAAATAGTGCTGCAATGAATGTTTGGGTGCCTGAATCTTTTAAAATTATGGTTTTCTCCAAGTATTTGCCCAGTGGTGAGATTGAAGTATCACATGGTAGTTCTGTTTTTAGTTTTCTTAAGAAACCTCCATACTGTTCTCCGTAGTGGCTGTACCAACTTACATTTCCGCCAACAATGTAGTAGGGTTCCCTTTTCTCCACACACTCTGTAGCATTTTTATTTGTAGAGTTTTTGATTATGGCCATTCTGACTGATGAGGTGATGACTCATTGCATTTTGATTTGAATTTCTCTAATAATCACAAAGAATCAGACATGACTTAGCAACTGAACAACAACAACAACAAATAATAATTAGTAGTGTTGAGCATCTTTTCATGTACTTTTTGGTCATCTCTATGTCTTTTTAGGGAAATATCTATTTAGATGTTTTGCCCATTTTTGATTAGGTTGTCTGGTTTTTTAGATTGAGATGCATGAACTGCTTATGTATTTTGGAGGTTAATCCCTTGTCAGCTACTTCATTTGCAAATATTTTCTCCAATTCTGTGGGCTGTCTTTTTGTTTTGTTTATGGTTTCCTTTTCTGTGAAAAAGCTTCTAAGTTTGATTAGGTCCCATTTGTTTACTTTTATTAGTCTAAGAGATGGATCCAGGACGATGTTGCTGTTATTTATGTCAAAGAGTTTTCTGTCTGTTTTCTTCTAGGAGTTTTATAGTATCTGGTCGTATATTTAAGTCTTTAATCCATTTCAAGCTTATTTTTTGTATGGTATTGGAGAATGTCTAATTTATTCTTTTACATATAGCTATCCAGTTTCCACAGCAGCACTTATTGAAGAGACTGTCTTTTCTCCATTGTATATCCTTTCCTCTTTTGTCATAGAATAATTGAACATAGATGTGGGGGTTTATTTCTGAGCTTTCCATCCTGCTCCATTGATCTGTATTTCTGTTGGGCCAGTACTATACTACTTTGATTACTGTAACTTTGTAATATAGTCTGAGGTCAGGATGGATGAGTCTTCCAGTTCTAGTCTACTTTAAGATTCTTTTGGCTATTCAGAGTCTTTTGTGTTTCCATACACATTTTTAAGTTTTTTTTTTACCTAATTCTTTGAAAATTGCCAATTTGATACGGATTGCATTGATTCTGTAGATTGCTTTGGGTAGTATAGTCATTTTGACAATATTAATTCTTCCAATTCAAGAACATAGTATATCTTTTCATCTGTTTGTATCATCTTCAGTTTTTTTCATCAGTGTCTTATAGCTTTCAGAGTACAGGTCTTTTGCCTCCCTCCTTAGGTAGGTTTATTCCTAGGTATTTTATTTTTTTTGATGTGGTGGTAAATGAGATTGTTTCCTTCTGATCTTTCATTGTTAGTGTATAGAAATGCAACAGATTTTTGCATATTCTTTTGTTTCCTTCAACTTCGCTGAATTCATTGATGAGCTCTAGTAGTTTTCTGATAGCATCTTTAGGATTTTCTATGTACAGTGTCATGTAATCTGCAAACAGTACCGGTTTTACTTCTTCTTTTCCAGTTTGGATTCCTTTTATTTCTTTTTTCTTCTCTGATTGCCATGGCTAGGATGTCTAAAATTATGTTGAATAAAAGTGTCGAGAATAGACACACTTGTCTTGTTCCTAATCTTAGAGGAAATGCTTTCAGTTTTTCACCATTGAGTATGATGTTAGCTGTGAGTTTGTCATATATGGCCTTTATTATGTTGAGATAGTTTTCTTTTGTGCCCACTTTCTGGAGAGTTTTTAATCATAAATAGGTGTCGAATTTTGTTGAAAAGTTTTTATGCAACTATTGACATGATCATATGGTTTTTATTCTTCAATTTGTATCACATTTGTATCAGTTTTCAAAGAACTAGATTAATTTGTATATATTGAAAAATCCTTGCATCCTGGGAATAAAACTTACTTGGTCATGGTGTGTGGTCCTTTTGATGTGTTGTTGGATCCAGCTTGCTAGTATTTTCTTGAGAATTTTTGTATCTATGTTCAAATCTCTTTCCCTCAGTCCAGTTTTGGATAACATCCAAATAATCACCCTGAATCTATTTGTCATTTTATCCTTTTGCCAGAACCTACAGTAACTACTTTCTGCAACACTCATTCAGAAAAAATTTATTTGATGCCTATTTTGTGCCAAGCCCTACTAAGAAAATCCCAGTAGGGCAAGAACAATATATGATTTATATAAACAGGCAATAGGGATGCAAGTTCAGGCTCCAGATGCCACTCACTGCCCAAGGCTCTATAGACATATAGAAAATGATGGCCCACCATGGTCTCAGCAGTCAAGAAAAGCTTCAGATAGGAGGTGACATTGACACTAAGGGAAATAGAAAACAGGGTTTGTGACCAAGGGAATCATAGTATGTGCAGTGTTCTAGAGGGGAGGAGAGCATGGTGGGTGAATGTTTACAATTTTGGGGTCCATATGTCACTGTCTAACCAGTGATAGATTGCACTTAGCATTTTACCTAGGTAATAAAAAATCTCTCAGAGAACCAATGGCCACTCCTGTTCTTCTGCTTCAGCAACAGCACACTCTCCCGATTCTTTTCTCTCTCCATGGTTGGCTCTTTTCTCTTACCCTTCATTGATCACCTACGTTGTGCAGGCCTTGGCTAAACTGAGGGAAAACAGACTTGAAACTGTACCTGTTCCAAGTTCACATGATAATTGGGGGAATAATATTGTACATGTGTGAGTGTGTGTGTATATATGTGTGTATGTACATATGTGATCCCTGTAATACAGACATCTGTACAAGCCAAAAGAGGTACTCAATAAATGCCTGAGTTTGAATTTTTTAGGTGGCATTTGGGCAACAAACCCTGATGCAGCCTTTCTCTGCTTCATTTGAAAATATCTGTGAAGATGCAAGAAAAGAGGATAAACTTGTGCTGACTTAATTAAGATGACATTCAACTAGAAAAACTAGAATTGACTCTCTCATGGAGGATCTGGGAAGGTTTTACAGAATCAAAAAGATTAAATGTGTTTAATAACTTGTTTGAGAAATATAATGTCTGACATATGAACAAAATAAACCATCAGCCTTGCAAATGTTGGGACCTCTCCACTTCCTGGTCCCTAGCTTAAAATTGCAAGGTTCCTTTAAGCCTAAAAACAGAGCAGTCATCCCTCTACTCTACTGCTGATGGTTAAGGTTTTTTGCTTTGTTTTGCTTTGCTTTTTGGAAGCAGCCAGTGAGCTTAGTTTCCCAGAACTCCTCCACAACCTGGACCTTATCTTTCCTTTCAGTTCAGTCCATTAGAAAGCTGCCAACCTAAGCAGCCAGCTGGGCTGGAAGGCTGATTTAGGATGTATGCTGATGGGCTGCAGTCTGAGGACCCTGTATCAAACTCTCTTAGCGGGGCAGAGATAGGGAAACTCTGTGAATTTGACAGAGGAGGGTAGCTTTACATGTCTGTCATCTGCTCTAGGGTTAGAAAGCCAGGCAGTGGTCATCCCCCTCAGGCCAACAAAGCTCCACAAAATAAAAACTGCTAGACTCTGGGAAATGGCAACTAGCTATAGAGCTGAAGAGGCAAACCCAAGTTACAGTGAGTGGGGCTGAGAGTAAATCCTGTGTACAGTGTGCTGGGAAATACTGAATATGTATAGTGCCCTAGTAAAAGTGAACTTAAAAAATAACAAAGTGAGTCCCTTAGGAAAAACATGTTGCATACAAAGTAAAAGAAATACCATTTTGAATGCTTAAGGGAAAGGCCTCTTAAAAATTACTTACTACTGAAACCAAAAGAAAATATTCTAAAACTTCTTGGCATATTCAATAGGATTTTTTTTCAAAGCACATCTCTGTGGAAGAGGGCAGAAACTTATTAGAAAAAGATGAGCTCAGATAGCGAGGCAATGGAATGAGAAAACAAAGGAAATAATAAAGACAACTGAAAATATAGTAGCAGGATTAAAACCTACATTGAAGATTTGAATGCAAAATTCATAATTTGTACTAAAAAAAATAAGATCAGAGCTGTCACAAAGCAGCATGTGCTTTAAATGTATTAGAAAAAAATTTTGATTGTAAGAGCTATGGCTTATTTAGTTTCTAATTTCAACAGTGCTTAGATCAAAGATGGGCACTGAATAATTGCCTTCTGGTTAAGCAGTTATTTCAGCCTTCACTTGCCAAGGGAGGAAGGAACAGTGACCTGCCAAGGCCACAACGCCAAGAAGCAGCGGAGCTTAGATGAAAACAGGAATCCCAGCTCTTAGGATGCACACCCATGTGCTGTGTGCTTCGCTCAGTCATGTCCAACTCTTTGCGACCCCATGGATACTGGCCCACCAGGCTCCTCTATCCATGGGAATTCTCCAGGCAAGAATACTGGAGTGGCTTGCCATGGCCTCCTCCAGGGGATCTTCCCAACCCAGGGATCAAACCCAGGTCTCCCACATTGCAGGAGGACTCTTTATTGTCTGAGCCTAAGGGAAGCCTATCAGGGAAGCCTGAGAATGCTGGAGTGGGTAACCTATCCCGAGGCTTCCTTAACTCATACCTCTGGACTTCGTGGGATGCACTGACTATATAAAGGACTTCCCATAGCTCTATCATGCATGATTTCACACTGAACCATGCTCCGCAGCCCAGTCCCTGCTCACCTTGTCTGACCACTAGCCTTCTTGCTTGTTCTCCCATTTTTCCCCTTACCCTGATTCTTGGATTTAAGCTCTAACCCTATCTTTGCTCAATAACAGTTCTATTTTTCTTTCCACCCTCACTGACTCAGATTTCAGAAGTAATAACCACTCCTGGTTTGACCTGGCTCTAAACCCTTCCACTTTAGGTGCCTACCCTCTTAAATAGAACAGGGCAAAACTCAGGAATCCTTCCATGAGGCTTGATAGAATCACTTTCTTTTACTCTGGTGAGAGTTGGCTTCCTGCCAGGTTACTGGCTGTTTCATTTCTCCTTCGGTGATGCAGGATTGACCTGTGGCACTGGACTCAAAAGAGTGATGGTTAGAGGGTCGGCAACTTAATAGTATGCTTGAACCAAGTAGCCACCTATGTAAATATTTCTCTTTGCCTCTTGATAAATGAGGCATGGAGAGGTGAGGGGCATGCATCTGATGTTTGAAAGGAGGTTGGGTAACAGCAACCAACATCAAAACATTTAACACCAATGATTCTAAGTTCTTTAAAAACAAAAACAATACTTTTTAAAGAAGTATGATGTGGTCATGTGGTCATAGAGAGAGATGAAGCTAAATACTACCACTAATGGTTGTGTGTCTTAGATAGGGGATGTATGTGTGATTTTTATTTTGAGTGATTGATTGGATAGCTTTTACTTAAGTGAAACAATAAAGTGAGCCCAGGATTATGAAGTCAGACATATCTTGAAAATGTGCCAGCGGTGCGTGACCTCTGAGGTTAGCTCTGTGAGGTCCGTCTGCTGTCAGTAAGCAGGAGCTGCGGAGGCTTCCTTGCAAGGTCATTGTCAGAATCAAATGGAGAGACTGTCACACGGCAGACAGACAGCAACGGCAGCCACTTTTGAATTGTAGGTCCTGCTCAGTGGCCCTTACTTGCATGTTTACAAGGTGGCCTTTGAATCCCAGGCAGCCGGTCACAAGCCATCCACCTTAGGCCCAGAACCAATGGTACCTACCAGCCACCAAGGCCTCCAGCCACAAACAATCAGCTAGAGAAACTGAACACTCACTTGGTCCTTCATAGGAACCATGTTTCGTACAAGTGTAGAGATTAGCCTTCTCTTTCCCAGGTTGCACTAGTGGTAACAGATCCACCTGCCAATGCCAGAGACATAAGAAGATGTGGGTTCCATCCCTGAGGTCTTCCCAGGGGATCCTGGAATGGCTACCCACTCCAGTATTCTTGCCTGAAAAATCCCATGGGCTGAGGAGCCTGGTGGGCCACAGTCCGTGGGGTCACAAAGATTCGGACACAACTGAGTGACTGAGCACACTTCTACACTTGAGTGTTTAAATTCTCAGCCCTCAGTTTCCTCATCAGTATGATAGGAAACTCAGCTTTGGTGTGCCTTACAAAACAGCTAGGGCTATAGGAGTTGTAGAAGAGTCCTTGCCTCCTTGTGTACAGCCAGTGTTTATTCTCAAATCAATACGACCTCTTTGTTATGGTGGGTTTTTAAAAATTATTTTCCTGAAACACCCACTCAGAGAAGTAAATTACCTCAGAGACATACCGGAAGGTGAAAACAGGCCATATTCACCAGTTGGCTAAAATGTGTTTTCCCTGCTTCATTTTGCAAGTACAACACTACCCAGAACGCAAAGTTATTTTCTGGTTCTTTGAAGAGCTGTGATTTCTAACATAAGGCCATATGCTGCTCAGAACTGCTGGAGAGGTTGAGTGCTATTCCAAGGGCTCTTCAAAGCAAGCACAGTGCAACGTGTGTGTGGAAAACTAGGAGGGAGTCAGGAAAGAAGCGCGATGAGATCTTAGCCAGTTCCCAGAGGACTGACTCCCAGCTAGAGACGGACATCGCTAAACAGAGTCAGATGTGGGGGAGTCAGCAATTCTGGTGAGTGTGTGCAGAAAAGCCAGAGGCTGTATCCCTGTGGCTTCCTCTGATTGGGAGATGGATGATCGAGTTGGAAGCTCATGGACCAATTAAGCACCATTTGAGTGATATATTTGTAAGCCTTGGAAACACATGGACTCTTTGACATGAGTTTATTGATTTTTTTGTTGTGATTGAATATTGTTTTATGTACCATTCTTTCACATATTGTTTTTGCCTATGAAAAATTGACTGCTATAATGAAGTTTAATATCCTCAGTATCATTTAACTTGTTTTCAGATAATGTATTTTTTTTTATTAAAGCAGCTAATTTACCAGCTAGTATGAGGATTTGTAATATGTGCTGTTATTTTCAGGAATCATGACCTATCAAGCATCATGATAGATGCCTTCCAAGCATCATCACCAACTTTCTTTATAACCCTGCAAGACAGTATTATTACCGCATTGAAACGAATGGAGAAATTGAGGGTCAGAGAGTCTAAGTAATTCACTCAAGGTAGAAAAGACCAGAAGTAGTAGTAGAACCCAGTCAGTTCAAACTGAGGTCACTGACATTCAAATGAAAAATTAGATCTTTGTATTTTTGGCATTCCTTTTGCTCTGTTTTCAATATGTCTGAAATATTTCTCCCTCAGTTTAGTGATTTTTTTAAAAAATTGCCATATAGAATCAGTCTTTTCTTAGTGCTTTTTATCTTCCCTGTATATACCAAATGACAAATAAAACTGGGGCTAGGGGGCAGTGTGGATTGTGAACAGGACCCTTTCTCAAGACACTGTATAATGATAAAAGATTGAGGAGTAAATTAGGTGGAAATCTGCCAGGAAGACCTAAAAGATGAATAATGGGAAATAATTAAGGCCAGAGGACCCAAGATGGGATCCAAGTTGTGTGTGAATCCAAGACAGGGTTATATGACAGCAAATGTGAACCAGGACTGTTGACCAAAACAGCCTTGTTTATACTGGTACAAGTGCATATTAAAATATATGATTGTTTTAGATTTAGATTTTTTAGACTTAGATTTAGCATATCAGAAGCAAGGTAGATGAAGGTGTGAAGTACCTGCTACATCTGTGCTGTGCTGTGCTAAGTCGCTTCAGTCATGTCGCTTCACTCTTTGCGGCCCTATAAACCACAGCCTGCCAGGCTCCTCTGTCCATGGAATTCTCCACACAAGAATACTGGAGTGGATTGCCATTTCCTACTCCACCTGGTCCACCTGGGAAACAGCAAATGGCCTAGTGTTCTTGGTATAGACTTCACCAACAGAATAGGCTATGAAGGAGAATGTCAGTCCATCCTCCAGTTGTCATATGTGTATTAGTTGTCCATTGCTTCTGTAATAGATTGCCACAAGCTTAGTGGCTTACATGTATTTTTTTTATATTTATTTTTAAATTGTGTATTTAATTTTGGCTCTGCTGGGTCTTCGTTGCTATGCACACACTTCCTCTAGTTGTGGCGAGTAGGGGCTACTCTTTGTTGTGGTATTCAGGCTTCTCGTGGTGGTGGCTTTTCTTGTTGAGGGTGCACAGGCTTCACTGGTTGAGGTGCACAGGCTTAGTTGCTCCATGGTATGTGGAATCTTTCTAGACAATGTATCGAACCCTTGTCTCCTGCATTGGCAGGCAGATTCTTAACCACTGGTCCACAACGGAAGTTCAAGGCTTAAATTTATTATCTCACAGTTATGTAGGTCAGAAGCCCAGGCTGGCCCAACTGGTTTCTCTGCTCCTATTTTCACAAGACCAGAACTAAGGGAGATTCTGGGAATAATCTGCTGTCAGATTATTGTTGGCCAAATTCAGCTCTGTGCAGTTATAAGACAGAGGTGCCTGTTTCCAACATAGCTGTCAGCTAGGGATCCTCAGCTTTGAGAGGCCACGTGAATTCCTTGGCTCATCGTCCCTTTCTCCATCTTCAGAGCCAGCAATGGGCAGATCAAGTCCTTCCATGCTTTGAATCTCTCTAATTTCCACTTCTACCTCATCTCTCCTGCATTATTCTCCTGACTCTCTGTCTTCCTCTTCTGCTTTTAATAGCTCACAGGATTACATTGGGCCCAATTGGATAATCCAGGGTAATCTCCCTATTTTAAGATCAACTGGCTAGTAACCAGTTCCATCTGCAAAGGCCCTTTACAGCAGTGCCCAAATTAGTGTTTGATAGGGTAGTCAGGGGCTGTTAACCTAAATTTGGCCTATCACATTGTGTTAATACATTTATATGCATTTCCTATTTCTGGGTGAGTTTTTGCCAAGTGTTGGTCTCCATCCCTGATACTGATAACCTATAAATATTTTAGGGAAATTTTATCTCTCTTTCTCTTGCAGGCTGCTGACTATCTGAGACCTGTTTTCCGATCTCTGGCCTCTCTCCAGAGGTTTACCAGAAATCTTTCTCTGATCCTCCTTGTTTCCTTGCTATACGCCCATCATCTCCTCCTTCATTATTGACTGAACAAGCAGAGCGATTTTTGTTCCTTTGTGTTCTGAAAAGCTTTCAGTCAATTCCCTTGAGCCTTGGATACTCCATCAAGCTCTAATGAACCTAGAAAATCTTATGACAGAGAATCCCATTTTCTTGTCTTTCATAATCTTTAGAAACCCCTCAAGATCTATTTCTAAGCATTTTTTTCTTACCAATATACATAATCACTTAATTTTTTGAACAATTAAGAAGGGAAAAATTTAGCTAACTAAATTACTAATAGATACTCCATGGCCTATGGACCTATAATTGACATAACCAAGGTTTAGGGCAATCATTCCTACAATTTATCGTGCATTCAGGCCTTGCTAAAAATGCAGATTGCTGGGCCCCCAGGGCCTACTGAACTAGGCCCCCCTAGTTCAGTAACTAGAAGTTGGATCACAGGAAACCTGCCTTTAACTCAGATCCCGGGAAAGAGTTAAGAGACAAGCTCAAGTTCACAAAGCTGCCTAGGGGCAACAGGATTTCAGCTGAAGTCCAGGGTGAAGATTACGTGTCTTTCCTTTCACAGAATGAATGGAAGTGTGTAGGCTGATAAGGACTAAGGCTTCTCTAAGAAATCCTTGAAAGTGAGTCTTCCACTGTCCTATTGCTGGGCACTCATCAGGGGCACACTGCTTCTCCACACTCCTAGATGTCCAGACCATTCTCACATGATCCTGATGCTGACGCCCAGCACTCTTTCTGCTCTACCTTCCCCACCCTATACCACTACTGGTCTTCAGTCCCCGTCGCTGATACCCTGGGAGTACCCACAGCGTGTTGCGGGAGATCTTTTATTTCTATATCCCAATCAGTGAATGAGATTGAGCCCCTCATGTAATTCAGGAGAACAGAAGTGAATGAACATTTATTAAGAGAAAAGGGAAGAGTATGAACATTTATTAAGCGCTGTAAGTGTCTAGCTCTTATTGATTTGGTACAGCTTGTGGAAAAAGTTAGATGCTTTGCAAAAGATAACTTACTTAATCATTAAATACCTTGAAGTATTATTATTCTTATTTTACAGATTTTTTAAAAATGATACTCAGACAGGTAACAAAACTCACAATTTTCCTGCAGTCAATTAGAGAGAAATCTTACTCCAAAGTGTATCATCTTTCTTTCACCTTTATAAATCCCAACAGTATTTACATAAATGTTTTACAGTCATACCTAAGAGGTTGAAATTATCCATTGCAATTCATGTCTCTTTGACCACCATATGCCTCTAAATATTAATTATGAATGTTTTATGTTACAGTCTTCATTTCACAATAGTCAAAATAAATAAAATATGCTTCCCATTGCAACTCTCCATGGGGGCTTCCCCACTCATTTCACTCTCTCCCAAGCATTCGAAAGAGGCATATGTGCATCTATAAACAGATTCCTTCTACTTAGGCTTGCTTTTCATATCTTCTTACTGAGGGAGCCATTCAGACTTCAGCCAGAGTATTAGCTCCTCTGGCCTATTCCAGCTCTCTGGCTGGTTGCAAATCTGCTCCTCCCCCAGAACATCCCTGGCATTTCCAGGGCACTGCTACCCCTTGCCATGATAGCTCCATGGGATCCTCTGTAGCCTCCTGAGGGGTCCTCATGACCGACACACCTTAGAAAGTTCCATCTTGGGTTGATTTTTGTCAAGATGAGGCTGGGATACCTGATACTTGAAGGAGAATCAAATGATTATCTGTTCTTCTACTGTCTCCGTTGGCAAATCAGGTGAGATGTCAAGAAAGCAGGGACCCTGGGCCATAGTAATTTCACAGTTTACAGAGAAGTGTCTTTCACTGAGCCACATTTCAACTCATGGCCCTGGTGTTGGTGGTGAGGGAATGTTGGAAATAGCCATGGGAGAACCATTCTTGCTTATTACTCCCTTGTGATACGGAATACTTTCCATATGATGGTCCATGTAATAAATTCCTCCCCAGGAATAATTTTATCTGTCTTGAAGAATGATATGTTTTATTTGTCATAAAAGAAAGGCTGTGCCATCCATCATGTTTCTTTTTTTGCCATAGGTACTAGTAAACCAGCTCAAGAGTTAAATTTAGTACTCATTTACCTTGATCATCTCATTCCCAGTTTCTGAAGAAAAGAAACTATCTTTTCTTTGCTATGATTTCTGAGCTTTGAAAGCATTCAGAATTTAGAGAAGGGTCCATGGTTTCTTTCTGCTTGAATATAAATACTTCGGGGAAGTTCTCATGAATAGCTGCTGGGATTAAGGAAACTAAATCTAGTCATATTTTAGTCCCCGTCTCTTATAGGTTCTTACTAATTGAGAAGAATATCAGAACCAGTTACACGGTCAATGTTATTATACAGAGCCCTAGTAAATTAATAGGAAAATGCATCTATATAAAAAGTCAAAACCCTCCATCACAATTTATCCACATGTGGCATTCAGGACCCTCCTGTGGATGGATGTTGATCTGCCAAACAGACTGGTACCCAACCACATGGAGAATCACGGTCTGATTCACATCTGATTGACAGCCAGCGAGAGGAGGCCAAAGGTAGCCTACCTATTGGACTAACTCTGGAAGAGAGCTCTAAACTGTGGCCCAATAACTTTCCCTAACTTGTTGAGGTCAGGCCAGTTGTGAAGAAGAGAGAGAGAGACCATTTATGACTTGTGATCTTTACCAAGGACCACTGCACTCCCTGGGGCTGGTACACTCGCAGGGTGTTCAGCTGAGGGAACTTAGGGCAGGGCTGAAATCCTGTCCACTCTGCTCCTTTTTATAATTCGCTCTTCTCAATGGAATGTCTTGCATTTAGTCCACCTAGCAGGAGAACCATTTTCTAAATCACACAAAAGCTCTATATAACCTACAGGGTCACTTCTTTTGCATCCCAGGTGGTGCAGTGGTTAAGAATCTGCCTCCAATGCAGGAGACATGAGTTCAATCTCTGGGTCAGGAAGATCCCCTGGAGTAGGAAATGGCAACCCAGGTGGCTCAGATGGTAAAAAGAATCTGCCTGTAATGCTGGAGACCTGGATTTGATCCCTGGGTTGGAAAGATCCCCTGGAGAAGGGAATGGCTATCCACACCAGTATTCTTGGGGCTTCCCAGGTTTCTCACACAGTAAGGAATCTGCCTGCAATGAGGGTTCTGCCTGCAGAATCTTCCTGAAGACTGGGTTTGATTCCTGAGTCAGGAAGATCCCCTGGAGGAGGGAATGGTTACCCACTCCAGTATTCTTGCCTGGAGAATTCCAAAGGAGACTGGCAAGCTACAGTTCATGGGGTTTCAAAGAGCCAGACATGACTGAGCAACTTAACACTTTAACTTAGCTTCTTTTACTGCGGTCTCATAGAAATCACTTCTCTGATGAGGAAGAGAAAGTGTGGAGGTTGGGGGAGGGGGAAGAGCATGGAATAAGCAACTATTAAGTGATGGTCCAGTGTTTTTCTTTCTTGGGGTGTGGAGAAGATGCACCCACTCCACCTCTGTGAATTTATGAGGGGCTGAGGTAATAAATGCTGTCTTTCCTAGTGGCTCAGACAGGAAAGACTCTTCCTGCGGTGCAGGAGACCCAGGTTTGATCCCTGGATTGGGAAGACCTCCTGGAGAAGGAAATGGCTACCCACTCCAGTGTTCTTGCCCAGAGAATTCCACGGACAGAGGAGCCTGGTGGGCTGTAGTCCATGGTGTCCCAGAGAGTCGGACATGACAGAGCAACTGACACTTTCACTTTTTTTTTCACTTTTATAATTATATATGACAGAGAGGGATAGGATGTTAGAAGAGAGAATGGCGTTCTTAAAGAAAAAGGAGCGTTGAAGTGCCACACACTCAGCAAGCGCTAGCTTAGTGCTGCTGTGTGCCAGGCTCAGCGGCAGGCATGGGAGATCCTGTGGCGAGTGACACAGGGTCTGTTAGGACACCCAGGTTTTGGCTTCCATGAGCCTCTGGATTCTCTCTGAGGCAAACTGCTTTCTCCTCTGTGTCGTAAACCTCTATGGTATTAGTGTGGTTCATGTTCTCCTAGTTCCCACATCCTTACTGCATATTTAGGCCTCTGGAGAACTTTCTGAGAGATGTTCCTTCAGAGTTCTTGGCTGGAGAATAGGTACCCCAAGAGCTCCTTTCTGGTTTCTCCTTCAAACCTCCCATGCTTCTTTGTGTTCATATCAACACCATTACTATCATTGAGTGGCTTCATAATCTGCCCCCAAAAATCTATCAGCAGGTAGCTCTACTGAATCCAGGAATACCCACTTTAGCAGATTTAGATGAGTAATCAGAACAGCTGGGTGACTTCCCTGGTGGTCCAGTAGTTAAGACTGTGCTTCCACTGCAGGGGATATGGGTTCGATCCCTGGTCAGGGAACTAGATCCCACAGGCCATGCAGCCAAAAAGTTAAAATATAAATAAAAAGTTAAAATATAAATAAACAGTTAAAATATAAATAAAAAGTTAAAATATAAATAAATAAATAAGCACATGCCGTGTGCTCAGTCGTGTCTCATTTTTTGCAACTCCACCGAATGCAGCCTGCCAGGCTCCTGTGGGATTCTCCAGGCAGGGATACTGTAGTGGGTTGCCATTTCCTACTCCAGGGAATCTTCCTGATCCAGGGATCGAACACACACCTCCTGTGTATCTTGCATTGCAGGCGAATTCTTTACCCACTGAGCCATCAGCCAAGACATTTTAAAAGAAGTACCATTAAAAAAAAAAAAAAAAAAAAAAAACGCCAGAACACAGGATGTTAAGTGAGGACAGAAAAGACGAGACACTTGTGAAAAGAGCAGGCCTAACCGTGGGCAGAATCACTCATAGAAGACAGGGAGTGTGTTTCTGCTTCAGAATGAGGGAAATGGAGATAGAATTTTTCACATGATCAGTTTACTTTTGAGAATAAGCACTAGCTCCCTTGTAGAGAGGAGCAAGCCCCATTTGAAACAGGGAGATTTGATCAGGAGCTATATCAGCAATCAGGAAGAATGTGCTGAAGACCTGGGTTAAGGAGGTGACTGACTGACAGGATGAAGAGAGGGGATGGATTCAAAATAGATTTGGGAGCTCAAATGTACAAGACTTGGAGACTGATTAAATACAAGAAGGGAGAGAAAAGTCAGGGGAAAGTGCTCCCAGGTTTCTGGTTTGGGTAGTGGAGTGATATCTGTGCCCTGTAACAGGCCAAGGCTGACGCCTTAATCCTGGCCGGGGGTGGAATCTGGAAAAAATGATAAGTGGGGCTGGAGCGATTGAAGGACAGAGACCTGGGTAGACCACTAGGCTCCCCCGTTTTAGTACAGGCTGCATGTCACCACTTCATTGAACTCAGGAATGTATACATCATTGCTGCTGCTGCTGCTAAGTCGCTTCAGTCGTGTCCGACTCTGTGCGACCCCATAGACGGCAGCCCACCAGGCTCCCCCGTCCCTGGAACTCTCCAGGCAAGAACACTGGAGTGGGTTGCCATTTCCTTCTCCAATGCATGAAAGTGAAAAGTGAAAGTGAAGTCGATCAGTCATGTCTGACTCTTAGTGACCCCATGGACTGCAGCCCACCAGGCTCCTCCATCCATGGGAGTTTTCCAGGCAAGAGTAGTGGACATAAATTAATTTTGTCAAGAAAATCTAAAGTGAAGTGTGCCACTGATGCCCATCAGCTTTGGACTAGACTTAAAGAAACCACCTGTCTTCACCCTCTAGAAATGTCCCAAGAGAACACCTTCACAAACGGGAGACATGAAAGTGAGATTACCCAAATCCAGTAACCTGTTGTCCTGGAACCTCTAAGAAATTGACATGCTCCATAAAAAGGCATGTGGTTCAGGTTGACTTTAATGGAATTCCCTTGCAAACCACAGATTCTAAATTATCCCCTAGTAGGTATAACATTTATAGGAGACATGTTAGTTTACTCTGAATACCCCCCACTGATTTCTGACAGTAGCAGAGCTCAGAATAATATCGTCTTTTACTAGAATGCCCATGCTACATGTTGATTTCTGTAAGCCAAAGAGAATAGGTGTTGGTAATAAAAGAATAATGTTTTCAGATAAAAAGAAAGATATTTAATTCATTCCATGCTAATAAATACCAAACACAATCTCCTAAGAAAAACCACACACAATCTCCTTATACTATTTGGTTTGTTTTTCTCTAATCCAAGGCAAGGCATTTTCTTTGGGGGAAGAAAGAATACTTTTTCCAGGTCTGGAGATTAAACAATTTAGTAGTCGCTTCACGTTCAGCTTACAAAAAGGGGATTTGCATATGAACTTGCTTCGGCAAGAAAACACATCTGAGCGTGTTTCATGGGAACTATCTCTAACCATGGCTCCATCTTTTCTTTTCTTCATCCCTATAGGTCACTGGATTGAAACTATCTCAGGACCTCGATGATCTTGCCATTCTCTACCTGGCCACAGTTCAAGCCATTGCTGTAAGACACTTGAATGCTATTTTTAAAGAGATTTAGGTCTATTGATAAAGTTGAGACCACATATCCCCCAGAATACATCATATGCTGTTGTGACAGATTTTAGGGAGCTTGCCAAAAATAGATGCTTGTCTGGAAGGAAATTCTGAAGATCTTTACCTGCTTTACTATTAGCTTCACATAGCTGGGAACTAAAAGGAGTTAAAATCTTAGAACATCTTGCCTACCATTTATCTAATTTGTCTTCTAAGTTCAATTAAATAGAAGCAAGCAAGCAGATGCCATGTTCTTGTGCATTAAGAAGAGCTGGTATTAAGAATGTCCAGATTTACACAATACATGATATTGTTCACTTTGCAAAAGCATCCAGTCTGGGATTCCTTTAAATAGTCAGCTTCCTTGGAACATGAAAATGTTTGTTTTTATAATTAGTTGCTTAAATGAAAGCGTTGGATGGTTAGGCAGAGAGAAAGGGGAGAATTCAGTGTTATGAACTCCTAAACTGAAGATCAATCAGAAATGAAAACAAGTTTTTAGAAGCTCAAGCATCACTGTCTAAGGACTCATTCTCTAGAGGTGATCTGTGAGTGAGCTACAGAAGGGCTCTAAACCTGAAATAACATATGAAAGATTGCATGTATGTGCATGTTAGAAAGTGCATTTGAAGGGAATGAATCATGGCCTTCAGGATCTCAGAGCTGGTAGGAGCTCCAAAATTACAATAATCCACTGAGGCTTAGTTGCTCTGCTCTGGAAAGGGAGTTGGGGACTAAAGGAAAGGAAAATCAGTTCACTGAATTCTGAGTCATAATTTATTTTTCAGAAATGTACCTACTTAAGCAAAGTACTTTTGTTTATTCATGCTATATAGGTATAGCTATATGCTATTCAGTTAGTCTGTTCTCCACATACCACTTTCATATCCTCATTGGTTTAAAGAATAGAATTACATACATATTTTCTATATATCCATATCATCAACTAAAGTACTTTCCCTATGTTTAAGTTTACCCAGGTACCACATACATACAATAAAAGAGCAGAGTTGGCCAACACAATTAAATAATGCTTTTTAGTTTATAAACAAGTTTATCTATAAATAACTATTGAAGTAACTGTCTTATTGATTTAAGAGCTTGTCCAGTTCAGTAATACCAGTCAGCCTGCTTTATTTATGGGAACTTAGTAAAAAAACAAAAAAAAGGATAGTTCTGACATCTCTCAAAATGGCAAGAGTGACTAGTATGAAAAGATGAAAAAAATGGAGAAGAGAAATATGCATCAGTAGTGAAGGTAGTTATTTAGTGATCTTGCTTCCTAGTAAAGATGATAATAATAAGTGATATAGTTTTGAGATATTATGTACCAGGTAGTAGGCTAAATATTTTATGTACATTATATGACTTTACCTTATGAGGGAGGAATTATAATCCCCATTCCAAAGGTTAGAATCTAAGCCTAAGTGAGGTTAATCAACTTGCTCAGTTTCATACAGCTAGTAAGTGGCAGAACTGGGATTTGAACCCATAGCTTTCTAAAATAAAACTGGGTACACAGTGTATTGAGGAGCGTTTATTTTCTGATGCTGATGTGTGGAAAGTCTTATAGTGGAATGAATCACAGGCATTAAAATGAATAATCCTGGAAAATATCAGAGCTGCATGAGGTTCATCCTTCTGAGTCCCTGCTAACAGGGAGACATGAAGAAGGAGGCCACCCAGGATGAGCCAAGGGTCACCATCATCTAATGATCATCGCTCTTCCCTCTCACTGATGCCCACTGCCTGTGCCAGGCACCAAACAGGGTACCTTACCCACTGTGAGTAACCCTGTAAGTAGGTGGTCTTGTCTCATTTTACAGACAGGGAACACTGCTTGCCAAGGTCAAACAGCTAGTGCGTGGCAGAGTCAGAATCTGAACCTCTGTCCTTCTGCTCACTGGCTTTTGCTCTTGCATGTTACCATTCTACATTGCTCTTGGATCAGTTTGTAAAAGCTACGTGATTGAAATAAGCCTTCAGGCATTCCTGAGAACAATTTTGATTTGACACATCTTAGAAAACATCATTAATCTGGCCAGGATTGTCTCACAGAGTCCCCTTCCTGGTAAGAACACTGTAGCAGAAATCCAAGAATGTATAATGCGTCCAGAGGTAAAGAAAGGCTGGGGCAGGGGAAGCCAACTACGTTTTCCAAACGCCACACACTTGGAAAATCACTTTTGTATATAATAGTTGTACATATGTTAAAAGCTATCATATTTATTCTCTCCATTATTTTAATGACCTTTATAGCACCACGAAGGAAAGGCAATTGAAGATAGATTTTTCAATAAGGCTATGTTGTGCAGTCCATTGAATTGTGAGGAGTTCAGTCTGTTTTGCAAAAGTATCTTGAGTGTTCTGATCTTTTAGTTCATTTGTGCATTTTAATGTGCATTTTAATTAGCATTCTTATACCAGAGATTTTCCCATGATGTTCAAAAAATGTGTTCACTGACTATGAATATTGCCCTTACACCTATTGATTATAAAGTTAGTTAAGCACATTCCTCTCCATAGCAATATCTATGGTTGACATTTTCTAAGAACAGAATGAAATTAAAGAGATATTGTACTGAAGTTAATTTGAGACTATGCAAAACCCTTCATGATGTGAAATTCTCTCCTGACCAAGCTTAATTGAAAGACCTGTCAAACACCCAGTTTATACATAGCCTGTTCATCCATAGTTTTCTTTGCAGAATAGACCCTTTAAAAGTACTATTTGCATTTGAAGTCTCTCTATTTGCATTTGGTTCTGTACATTCCCAGTGGAACAGCCTGATTTTAATTTAAATTTCTCTGTGAAAACATTTTTTCCAGAAAGGTGAGCACAAAATCATTTTAGCACAAAGCCCTTTGGTGGGGCGTTTAAGGAGGGTGGAGTGTTTCACACAGAGTGGCGTCTAAGTCGCCAAAAGGGAAGGCCCTGTAACTAGCCAGCAGCCTGAGTGGGAATTTCCTGCTGACAGTGCCACACGGAGGATAGACAGGCCATCCCAGCCCCTCTGGAGGGAGCGCCTCTTGTTCTGATCACTTCTTGCCTTTTCCCAGAGAATGTGCTTTGTGTTACTCTCCTCTCAGGCCTGCTAATCACATGAGCCCCCAGGTTTCTGGTTTTAGAAATATCAGAAATACCCATTTTGCACGGCATCTCCACGCATGTTAGGAGGCAGCTTCCCCTCCCCTGAGGCAGACGGCATGGCTTAAAGCAAATTATGGAAATCCTAAATGGGGATAATAATATGCAGCTTTTGATTTTTTTTCATAAAATTAGAAATGATGTTAAAGAGCATAGCAGAGTGCTTAGCCTCTAGCTAATAACCAGAATAGCTCTCATTTCTAAATACCTTCCGTGTACTAGACACTCTCCTGTGAGCTATACATATTCTGTCTACAGCAGCAACTTTGCAAGGTAGATATGTCAAGTCTAAGACCACATTTTAAATTTTTTGTTGCATGTTAATATTTTAGACTGTCCTTGGAGTTATCAAATGAAAAATATGATGTTTTATTCCCATTTTTAAAATGAGAAATGAGTCATGGAAAGGTTAGGTGTGGATTTGATTCTAAAAGTAGATAAAATGCCTGAATGCCTTCCCAGGTTGGTTTTTTTTTTTTTAAATTCAAAAGCCACACTCTTATTTCCTAGGTGCAGATTCACGCTCCTAGAGTAGACTAGGGTTACCTGGAATCCACAGACACCAAATGATCCATGGCAGATGTAAGGACATTTGTAGGGCTCCTAAAATTAGTTATAATACTATTTTATATATGACTTTTTTTCTAGGGAGGTCAGTAGGCTTTATCATATTCTCAAGAGGGTTCATGACCGCTCCCAAAAGATTAAGAGAAAACATCTGGGGGTAATCAGGCATATTCAATAAGCAGGATCTGGTCTTATAGGGTACAACATGTTTTAATCTTTTTTTTAACACACTACATCTGTGGATGATCTTTGGAGGCCCAAGTTTTACCTAATCCATATTCTTACTAGACTCACTAATAGCTTCCACAAACCTGAAGACCTGTGGGCTGAAAATGCTTGGTTCTGCTCCTGAACTGCCCGACTATTGCAGGAAAGACCCCTTCCAGGACTCAGAAAGGGGTCTAACACTCAGAAATGAATTGTCAAGGGAGACACACGTGCTGACAAAGCAAGAGACTGTTGGGAAGGGCACCCGGGCAGAGAGCAGCAGAGTAGGGAACCCAGGAGAACTGCTCAGCCACGTGGCTCACAGTTTTAGGTTTTATGGTGATGGGATTAGTTTCTGGGTTGTCTCTGGCCAGTTATTCTGGCCAGGGTCCTTCCTGGTGGTGCAAGCATTACTGAGCCAAGATGAATGTCAGCAAGAAGGATTCTGGGAAGTAGTAGGACATGTGGTGTCTCCTTTTGACCTTTCCTGAACTCTTCCGGTTGGTTGTGGCTAGTTAGTTCCAGGTTCCTTGCTAGGACCTCCTGTCGTAAAATAATTCACACAAATAGTTACGGTGGTGCCTGGCCAGAGTGGGTGGTTTCAGTCAGTGTGTTTCCCCTAAGACCATCCCTCATCATTTACTCCACAGCAGTCAGGATTTTCTGCATCCTGATGATTTCCTAAACCCTCCTCCTTTCCTTTGGTGAAGCTCAGGTACTGCCTGCCCTCAAGCTGAGCTGTTGCCTCCTCTTCTGTGCACTTGAATGCCACCTGACCAGAACCACTGTCCACCTTCACTGAACCTGTGAAGCCCACACCCCACCTTCTTGGTGTTTGCACCATCTCTTACCTCCCAGATCCTTAACCTCCCTTTCTCCTTTGACCTACTCCTCCTTGACCTTCTCTTCCATCTGCTTCAGCCACTTCCCGTGTCCACACCTGGGACTTGGTCACTCCCCTTGAACATCTCAAGGGCTATCATGCCACCAAAATACCTTCTCCCTCATTTCTTCCCAGAGCCACTTTCTCTAATATCACCATGCAGCTGCCTCCTAAAGTCATATCACAGTTCATCTGTTTTTTTTAATCCTCTCTCAAATAAATGATGATTTGAAGACTTCCAGTTTTTTAACTTTCAAGGAAATTATGATTTTTAGCTACTCTAATACCCTAGCTAAAACTTGTGACTTATATATTAAGATTCACCTTGATGACCCTATGGTAGTATCTTCTTGTCAAGCATCAGTTTTTACTGAGTTTCATGAACTGAGCAAGACAAGGATGAAAATAATACATTTTTGAAAGATAGGAAGACACAAGGGCGGAAATGAAAATACGGTGAAGCTTGAGCCAAATAGGGCATATGGTTTCTGCATCATCTCAGATCACCAAGGACTGATGAGGAATGTATTCTGGCACTGGAAACCTTCTCATTAGAACCACTACCTGGTTTCAGGTGATAACAAAAGTCCTTTTAGCCCTCTGCTAGCCTGAAGTCTGTGGCTTACCTTCTTTGTGCAATGAGAGCCCTCTTTCCATGACTGGTTTCAAATCAGAAAAGGAGTACATCAAGGCTGTGTATTATCACCCTACTTATTTAACTTATATGCAGAGTACATCATGTGAAATGCTGGGCTTTATGAAGCACAAACTGCAATCATTGCTGGGAGAAATATCAATAACTTCAGACATGCAGAAGACACCACCCTTACGGCAGAAAGTGAAGAAGAACTAAAGAGCCTCTTGATGAAGGTGAAAGAGGAGAGTGAAAAGGTTGGCTTAAAGCTCAACATTCAGAAAACTAAGATCATGGCATCCAGTCCCATCACTTCATGGCAAATAGATGGGGAAACAGTGGAAACAGTGGCTGACTATTTTTCTGGGCTCTAAAATCACTGCAGATGGTGATTGCAGCCATGGAATTAAAAGACATTTACTCCTTGGAAGGAAAGTTTTGACCAACCTAGACAGCATATTAAAAAGCAGAAACATTACTTTGTCAACAAAGGTCCATCTAGTGAAAGCTATGGTTTTTCCAGTAGTCATGTATGGATGTGAGTGTTGGACTATAAAGAAAGCTGAGCGCTGAAGAATTGATGCTTTTGAACTGTGGTGTTGGAGAAGACTCTTGAGAGCCCCTTGGACTGCAAGGAGATCCAACCAGTCCATCCTAAAGGAGATCAGTCCTAGGTGTTCATTGGAAGGACTGATGCTGAAGCTGAAACTCCAATACTTTGGCCACTGGATGTGGAGAACTGACTCATTGGAAAAGGCCCTGATGCTGGGAAAATTGAAGGCAGGAGGAGAAGGTGATGACAGAGGATGAGATGGTTGGATGGCATCACCAACTCAATGGACATGGGTTTGGGTGGACTCCGGGAGTTGGTGATGGACAGGGAGGCCTGGCATGCTGTGGTTCATGGGGTCGCAAAGAGTCAGACACAGCTGAGCAACTGAACTAAACTGAACTTCCATGTTTCAGCTGCTGGGTTTGTTGGCCGCATTTCCAAGGAACAAACTTCTTTAGTTCCTCTTTAGGGAAGGAAAACTGACTCAGGGATCTCCAGCAGAGATCTTTCGAAGCAGAATTTTTCGCAGCAGAGTTGCCAATCACTCCATTCCCCATAACTCATAGAGCAGAGATCCCCAGCCTGCCAGGTTGCACAGCAGAAGGTGAGAAGCAGGTGAGCTAGCGAAGCTTCATCTGTATTTACAGTTGCTCTCCATCATTCATATTACCAACTGAGTTCTCTTTCCTGTCAGATCAGCCACAGCATTAGATTCTTATAGGATCACGAATCCTGCTGTTAACTGCACATGTGAGGGATCTAGGTTGCACACTCCTTGTGAGAATCATCCAGAAACCATCAACCCCACGCCAGTCCGTGGAAAAATTGTCTTCCACAAAACCAGCCCCTGGTGCCAAAAAGTTTATCATAGAGGATCTGGGCCATAATGGATACTCATCAAATATGTGTATTTGAATGAACTGTGTTAACACTGTCAACTTGTTTTGTCAATATTGTGTAACTCCTGATAGAAGCAAATGGTATAATAATTCATAAGGTTTTGGAATCAGGCAGACCCAGGTTGGAATTCCCACTCTGTAACTTAATAATATGGCATTAGCATGAGCAGTGTAATCTCCTTGAGTCCTGACTTTCTAAGAGAGTATACACACACACACACACACACACACATACATGTCAAGCGCCGAGTGCAGTGTCTACTGCTGGGTAAACACTTAGTAAATGTTCTATATCATTTCCCTTTACCAGCATGCTGATGCTTTCTTCTGTTTTTCCCTTGAAGTTCGGGACGCGCCTCATCATAGAGGCCATGGAGTCAGCAGGGCACTCGATCAGCACCCTTTTCCTGTGTGGTGGCCTCAGCAAGAATCCCCTTTTTGTGCAAATGCATGCAGACATCACTGGTAAGTCTGAGGAGGAGGAGAGGAGGTCATCCTAGACTTGACAGCACATGAATGTGGCCAAGATCTAGACAGGGTAGAAAAAAGGAGGATATAGGTGGGGTGCCATATTATTTGGATAATTTATGTTAAAATTATTTTTTTCTTAAGTTAACTGTTGTTGTCACATGAGAGAAAGTGACTTCTCTGTGTATCCAACTACTGGATGATGGTGAGAAATAAGAGAAGTTATTAAGGGCCAGATCTTAATTTTCAAATATTTACTTAACAGTCTTGAGTACCTCTTCTGATACCCTACTTTGGGTAGTATTGATGATACAGAGATGAAAACATGATTCTTGCTCCCAGAGAGCTCAGGGTCTATGGCAGAAGGCAGACAGCAAACAGACATGTCAAATCTAGTGTAGCAAGAGCTTTGAGTGAGAAAAGTATAGGGTGTTATGGAAACACCATGACCTTGCCCTGGTTTGGATCTGTAACAGTGCAGGGCAAGTGACTGGAGGAAGTGATAAGCAAACTGTCTTGAAGAAAGATTGCAGAGCCTGACTATGGTGGGAGCTGTGGGTGTCTGGCTGCTGGTGGGAATTTGAACCCTGATTCAAATTTCAAGATCCTGTGATTCCTTCTCAGCTCACCAGAACCAGAGATCATGACACAGATGGAGAGAATCATGGGTAATGGGCTGATCCTTCTGTGCTCTGAGCAGACAAAAGCAAGCAAGCTTCATAGTGCAGACTCCTGAGCCCCATGAACGGGGCCTCAATAATAGGAGGCCTGCTTGAGTCCCAGTGGCTGACCTGGCTCCTATCTCTCTGGACCTGCTGCCCTAGTGCCTGTTGCTCCCTTCTCTCCCACTGTCTCCAGGGAACTGATGTTCCCACTCCCCACCACCACACGAAGGCCAGGCACCACAGCAGGGCAAGTGGAGGGAAGTGGGAAAGGATTGGACCCTGCTTACAGCCCCAACTCCAGTCTCATCTGATTCTCCCTCCACTGGCCTCCATTCATCATGATCACTTGCTGCCCCCTGTCCCCTGCATGCCTTACCTCTGATGAATGGGAGGTCCAGTTTTCTACTGGACACTCCCTTCCCCGCTCCAGGCCATGCAGATCCCCACAGGTGAGAGCTTCCCCACATGTGATGGGGAACATCACCCCCTGCACGGTGTGAGATCAAACCCTGTTGCTGAACCCCATCTTAGAGGTAGGGAAATGGAAGCATAGGCCAGTGAACAGTAGCAAAAGCACACAGTCTAAGGGTAAATATGTAAAAATAAATGTAGAATTGACTACACTCAAATGCACGCCTACTCTGTGTCAATGTAAATCCCTTTATTTATATTTAATCTGCACACACCACCGAAAGGTAGAAATCGGTGCCCCTGCCTTACAGACAGGGAAACTGAAGGTCAGGGAGGTGACTCATATTGACTGTCCAAGGTCAGACACCTGGGAGGTGCCGGACTAGGATGGTACCAGGTGTGTCCAGACCTGATGTCTCCTACACTATGCTGCTGACCCAGGTTTCTTAACTTTTCTGCCCAGTCTATAACCATTTAATGATGAATCCCCCTTTCCTAAAGTGTCCAAAACCTATGGAAATGGGCCGTTTGGAGGCAGAAAAGAAGACGTAAAAAAGAGCCCAGATTAGCTTATAATTTTCCCTAAGAGAAAAGCCATAAATATGCTTTATCTCAGAGTCAGCTAGCTTGCTCAAATACAATTCATACTTCAGATCTGATCTGTGAGTGACTTTCCAACGTCCAGCCTCCAAAGAGCCATCAAGACTTCCTACCTGGATCCAGGAAGAGAGATGGAATCAACCCTGGCTGACACATCACCCAAGGGAATAGGAAACAATGGCCCGAGAGCAGGCAGCAGGCCCTGACTCACACTGCAGCTCCAGCCTTTAGGAAAGTGAGTTCTCCAGGCCTCACACCCCTGAGCTGACTCAGAAGCAAGGGGTGCAGTGGCTTCATAGAAAGTTCTACTTTGGAAACTGTTCTCCTTTAGGCTGTCAAATGAAAAGGCTGTTAATCATTATTTGGATTCCAATTGAAACTGGACCCTTTGTCTCTGACTGTGGACCAGTTACAGTTTTGAACAAAGGGATCTTTTCTTTGGCCTGAAATGCCTCTGCCTGGGGAAGCCTGTGATTGACAAGTGATGGCAAAGTGCATCTGCCTTGAAATGCTTTGGGTTCTGCTAGACTCATTAATGCATCAGATAAAATAGTTCACATTCCAGGCAAAGCTGCCTTCTTCCTCTCCTTCACCCAACACACTGCAAAAAGAACACATTTGCATTTGTTTCTGTAAAAGATGGGTACACAAGCTGTGGGTGTATAGGTAGAGTGTTCGGTGCCTTTAAAATTGTAATTGCTCTAGTTTTCCTGCAAACAAAGCTATAGAAAGAACCGTAGACCTAATACATGATTCTCAGGAATACATGTGAAAACATAATGGAATTTAGCAGATTTCATTGTAGATAGTATGGAATAATGGAGCAGAGGACTAGCTCTGTGACTTTAGGCAAATTGCTTTACCACTCAGCCTCATTTCCCCCTTCTGAAAGGTACAAATAATATTATTTCCCTCATGGAGTGCATGCCGAGGAATAAATACTCGTGAGTTTGTGTGCACCAGTCTCTGTGCTTAGCTTAAGATAAGTGTTCAATGAATGTTAGTTCACGTCTTCCCTTCAGGCAGCCCCACACCAAAAAGGAGGAGGTGCACTTGAGAAAAAAAGAAGTTAAATATTTTGTAAGCAAGTCTTTGCCATTTGGGGAACAGTCTGCTCCTGCTCTGTACAAGCAGGGAGAGCAGGATTTTGCCAACTTGAGAAATGTCCTCTACGTGAGGAAGAAGAATCTCGTTGTACCCTAGGCATATAGTTAACTGTGGTTTCAAGAAATATTCGGTATGTACTGAGTAATTATAGGTTTCTCTCACTGACTCGGGACTAAATGTTCCTCCTAAATTTTGTTTTGAAAAATTCTGGCCATTTCAGTAGGGGTTTCCCTCTGCCTGTCTTATTCATTATTCAGTCATTTACTCTTTCATGTATTCATTCTCTGAGTTTGGCACAGGCATGTTAAGAAGAACAATCCTGTCCTGCCAAGAGGGTCATTACAAACAGAAAAAGTGCTGTTGTGCTCCGACCACTCTCCAGAGAGGATCGGGAGGCCCAGAGGACGTTGGTGTCAGTATGAGTCAGATCCGAGCAGAGAACAGATGACACTCACATTGGATTAACTGGAGAAAAGTCCAGTAAAGGGTCTGTTTACAGCGGCATGGGTAGGGTTGAGGGAAACCCCGGCCAGCAGGCAGTACCGTGAGTGTACTCAGAGTCTGACTACCCCGAGGCTTCCAGGGGCCGGGGCGAGAGGTAACCCACCTGAGGCTGACGGGATGCGTGAAGAGGGGCCGTCTGACTGCAGATGAGCTCAGTCAAGGATGCGATCAGAGGGCAGGGGGCCTACAGACATGGTCCGTACAGGTCAGTGTCCCACGACCCAGACAAGATAAACATGAAGAATTTCGGATTCTCCAGGCAAGAATATACTGGAGTGGGTTGCCATGCCCTTCTCCAGGGGATCTTCCAAACCCAGGGATCAAACCCTCATCTCTTATGTCTCCTGCATTGGCGGGCAGGTTCTTTGCCATTAGTGCCACCTGGGAAGCCCAGATAAGTGCTTTCTCTAAGCCACAAACTCTTTTTTTAAGTGTCTTATTTACAATATCACTTTTTTTTTTTAAAGTATAGAAGCTGGGTCAATTTTTTATGAGAATGCTCTGAAACAGTATTAAAAATGCTCAAATAAGCTTGTAAGTTCTCACAACTCTGTGAGATCAGTGGAATTTTAACCTCATTTTGCAGCTGGGAAAACAGGCACAGAGAGGTTAAATAACTCACCTAGGGTCACACAGCTGAGACAGGGAGGAAGCCAAAATTCAAACCCTGGCAGCCTGGCTCCAGACTACTCTGGGCTACAACTGGAGGGCTGGCCGGGGATCCACCCAGCTCCCCCTGGAGTCCCATTCCCAGGACGGGGCCATGAGCCATTCTCCTTTGCTCAGACCAGTGAGACTTTAACAAGGAAAGGAAGGCTGAGAGGCAAGCAGCATGTGGGATGATGTCATGTGATAAGCCCAAAGCCCGTGGGGTGGTCAAGATCACATTCCCGTCCCCACGATCCCCAGACTCTGCAAAGGCTTGCCCTGCTCTCTCCAGAGGTGGCCCACACAGCCCTCCAGTGGCCTGGTGTCTCTCCTACCTTCTGAACGACTGATGGACATCTATCCCATTCTTTTCTCCACTGGTCCACTTTCCAGCCCAGGTGAAGTGCACCTAGAAGGCCTTCGCCCCTCATTGAGATTCTTCCTAACACCACCATTCTGAAGGGCTTACCATAGGTCAGGGGTTGTACTGAGCCCTGTCCATACCCTTTCCCATTACATTCCAGCAAACCTGTTATTATCCCCATTTTACACAGGGGGAAACTGAGGCTAAAAGTGTATAAGTGACTTGCTGAAGGACACAGGGCTAGTGGAACCAGGTTGAGCTCTTCCCAGAGACCCCACCCCACCTTGTCAGCAAAGTCTCCAGCACTGCCCCTGTGGATGGGGCTGGTATTCCTAAGTCCCCTGGGATATGTGTGAGAATTCTGTCCACTGTTCCCTTCATCAAGGGTAGCTGGGGAAGGGGCCCCAACCTTGGAATGGAATGATGAGTTAGGAGATGGTGGGAGGGCAGAGGAGGCTATGTCCAGGAAGTCTTCCCCAGAAAAGACAGGAAGAAAAATCCAGACTTTGGAAAAACAGTATCTTGAGTAGAGGAAGATCTTACAGGTCTGGCCACAGAGCTTACCTCTGTGGAGTTTGCTGCCATCTCCTGATTAGCAAAAATATTTGTATTTTATGTATGTTTTATTTCATATGCACATGTATAAAATACTAAGAAATTCTAAATTATTCCTATTCATCTTAAGTCTACTTTGAGCTAGGAGTGTTCCTCCCTGCCTGGTGGACCCCTATTCATCCTTCATATTCTTATTGAATCCTGAGCTCCACCACTCTGACCCCCTTCCCCATCTCAAAAATGTATTTGTTCATCATATAAGCACTTACATGTGCTCAATACCAGTCTCAATTCCAGGGATCCAGCAGTGGACAAAATAAAGACCCTGCCCTCGTGGAGCTTGTGTTCTAGCAGACAAGACAGTAAACCAGGGAAGTAATAATACAGTGTTGGAGGGCATTGAGGAAGTTGAGGGGGATAAGGGATGTTGTGGGTAAGTTGTCATTTTACTTTGAATGGTCAGGAAAGCCACAATGGGAAGACATGTTTGCACAGACTTGCAGGAAGGAGTTACCCTGGGGACATCCTGAAGGAAGTGACCCAGACAGGAGGAACAGCACAGGCAATGGCCTGAAGCTGATTCAGAAAAGAGCAAGGTGACCGGATCGTGTGGCCTGGAGGAGAGGAGGAGCCAGTCAGGGTAGGAGAAGTGGCCCTGGTCTTGGAGTGCCTTGTCATCCTTGGTAAGGGCTTTCGCTTACACTCTGAGTGATGTAGGAGGCCCCGCCGAGGTTCATCACACCCTCTGTCACGCTTCCCTTCTCTTAGTGCATCTCAGTTACAGACCAACCCCGTGTGAGGCCTCTGTCTCTTTCTCATCCATCTCCCCTTTGAGACCTGAGTAGCAGAGAAGTCGGATTCATCCCTGTCTGCCATAGGCTCAGTAGAGCACTTTAGAAAAGTTCGTAGAAAACTACTTGAAATGGCAGGTAGCAGCTAGCAGAAACCTAGAACCCGAGGCAAAAAGGTCTCCTGAGTTAAGGGGTGTGTGTGTGTGCATGTGTGTGTGCGTGTGTGTGTGTGTGTGTGTGTGTGTGTTGGTTCCCAAGGGACCCTTGTCTACTGTACTGGCAGGTAGAGACAGGGAACTCCTTTAGAACCAAGTAATCCTAAAGAACTGGAAACTGCAGGGGGCAGGGAGGGAGCCCTGCCGCTGCCTTTACTTCAGGGATTCGTGCTGCTGGGGCTGCTGACTGGCTCCGCTGGCCCTGCTCCCTAACCAAGGTGTGGCCTTGTTCTGCGCAGGCATGCCTGTGGTCCTGTCGCAAGAGGTGGAGTCTGTTCTTGTGGGCGCTGCTATTCTGGGGGCCTGTGCCTCGGGGGATTTCGCTTCTGTACAGGTATGTGAGGACCGAGGGGTGGGCCGTGGCCCCTCCCCTGTCTGGGGCTGTCCTTCCTCTTGACAGCAGCTCATGTCTTGCAAAACACACACAGGATATAATTAAGAAATGATAGGCTCCAGCCAGGGAAAGCACAAACACTTCTAGCCTCAGACATATTTATTGCAGTTTTCATTTGACTTGGCTTTCATTACTGTCAGTCGTTCTGTTCTCCTGTTGCTTTTCCTTTTTTTTTTTCCCCTCCTTTAAAATAACTCTTACATGATTTCATCTAAATTTCCCCCTTTTTTTTCTTTTAGCAAGTGAAACAGGTAAGGTAGAAAACTTAAATTTTTCATGTGAATTTCTGATTTTTATCTGCTTCCTTCATCTCCACCCACCGCTTTTTAAATACCTCCAAGGCCTCTTTCAACAAGAGACACAAATGTAAATGTTAGTAAAAGGGAATTAAAAGAAAAAATAAGGAACAGAGATACAGGAAGAAGGAAACAACTTGATGGTGATGATGGAGCACACAATTTGACTCTGAGCTTCCTGGCAGCCAAGACAAAAAAGAACACATGATAAGTTGCTTAATTCTTATTTTCAAAAAGAGGAAGCATATTAGTCTCTTTGGGAGACAAAGCTTTTCCTACCACCAAATTGCAAAAGACATTTCACATGTGGGTTATATGGAGAGATTTTGAGTTGTAAAACAATAAGGTTAACAATAGGTTTACAAAAAGTTAGAGAAACAGTATGGATTAGGGCTCAGAGCACAAGCTCCAGAGTCAACCCTCACTTGACTTCCTACAAGTTCTGTGATCTGCTCTCCACCCTGTTTCTTTATCTATAATAATAATCAGGAGCACATTATGAGTTCTTTCTCTGAATCAGGAATGTACATTCAGTCCCACAACAGCTCTATTATCCCCCTTTTATAGTTGATGAGTCTGAGGCAAAAGAAGTTAAATAACTTGGCTTACGTGAAACAGCTAGTAAATGCCAAAACCAAGAAGTCTTGACTCTGAAGTTGTAACTGAAAGTTGAAGAAGTATTTGTTCAGGAGAGCATCAGAGAGCTTAAGTGACTTGCCCACGGTCTCAAGGTTAGGACTTGAAGCCAGGTTTTCCGTTAGTAGCTCAATAATGACAGCTTTATTTATTGTAACCTTCTTTTGTACCAAGAACTATGCTAGATGCTTTTCATATAATCTTCCTGGTACCTCTCACAACCCACATGGACAACAGAGATCCAGAAAGATTAAAAAATTTAAGGGTACATATTGGAAAAGGTTACATGCAAGAGTCTCATTCCAACATTTTTGAAAGTGTGACGCCCTGCACCCTGCCCAAGCCTATCGAACTGATGCTTATGAGATATCTCTTACAAAGAATTGAACCCGTTCATGAATGCTTGTGGATTTTAACTGGAGTTTTTAAACAAAGATGGGAGAGTTGAATTTTCAACATTTTTCTGGATTTTCTGGTAAATGTCAGAAACGTCACATGGAGGTTTTTATTGTTGAAATGTCAGTGACTTATTTTAATGTGTTGATTGGTGAAGATGTTCTCATAACTAGCTGCCTTGCCCTCCCTGGGATGAAGCATAATTGCTAGAACAAAGCAGTAGAGATGCTTACTGAGGCCCTGCATAGGTTAAGTCATATTATGAACTGGAAATTTCTATTCCCTTAAAATTCAAATGTTGAATCCCTAATCCTGCAGCATGATGATATTTAGAGATGTGGCCTCGGGAGGTAATTTGGATTACATGAGGTCATGAGGGTGGGACCTCTATGGTGAGATTATCTCTTCTAAGAAGAGATATCTGACCTTGCTTCCTCTCTGCTGTGTGAGGACACAGCCGAAAGGTAGCCATCTGCAGACCAGAACCAACCCTGCTGGCACCTTGATGTTGGTGCCTTGAGAAAATAGATTTATGTTGTTTAAACACTCAGTCTGGTATTTTGTGATGTCAGCCTGAGCAGATGAAGACACCTCATTTAATCTTGACAGTCTCCCCTACCTGCAGGGTAGGGCTTTTCATTCCTATGTTATATATGAAGAAAACCAGGCTCAGAGATGTTTTAAGAAATTTGCTCAAGGCTACAGTTAATAAGGGACAGAAGCAAAATTGAAATCAAGGTCTCTCTGGATTTAATATATCCTCTGCCAATTTTCATTCTGTTTTTATTTTTTTCTTTTTTCTTGAAAAATATTTTTTGGCTTCTTAAATGTTCAGGAGTGAATTTTCTGAAAAGGAATGTCATTGGTCACAAAGGAGATTGTCTACAGCCAAAACAGAGTTGTGTGACATGATCTGACTGTTCCATCCAATGCTCCATACCATGATTTATGGCTCCTCATTGATATCTTAGTCATATTTGGAGTTTCTAACGCTGAGAAGATTCCACTCATATCTTCTCCTAGGTGAAAACTGAGCCTCATCCCACACTGACCTCTTTTTCACTACATAATATTCTCCCTTAATCTTCTGGAACAGTATCTAAGATAAGGTAGATTGAATGTTGGAATCAGTGACTTGAGTAGCAACTGGAAGGCTTACCACATTTTAAAGACAAGGTCCCACCCTGTTCAACCCACAGAATTAAGTGCCTCTCCTGATTATTTTTAGGAGACACTATAATCTAGTAAAGAAAGCCAGCAGGTGCAAGAGACCTGAATCTTACCTGTCATCACATACCAGGGAGAACCGATGTGGTCTTGACTTCTGTGTGTGATTGTTGTGCATTGTCAAACAGTGTCACTTGACCTCTCCAGGTGCTTGTTTCATTTATTTCCTTTTTAAAAATTGTTTAATGAAGAATTGCCACACTTGTGGAACTGCTGAGATAGAGCCTTTGAAAGCTTCAGTGACCTCCTTGAAGTTCAATTCAATCACATCCAACTCTTTTGAGACCCCATGGACTGCTGCATGCCAGGCCTCCCTGTCCATTACCAACTTCCAGAGTTTACTCAAATTTATGTTCATTGAGTCAGTGATGCCATCCAACCATCTCGTCCTCTGTCGTCCCCTTCTTCTCCTGCCTTCAATCTTTCCCAGCATCGGGGTCTTTTCAAATGAGTCAGTTCTTCACATCCAGTGGCCAAAGTATTGGAGTTTCAACTTCAGCATCAGTCCTTTCAATGAATATTCAGGATTGATTTCTTTTAGGATGGACTGGTTGGATCTCCTTGCAGTCAAAGGACTCTCAAGAGTCTTCTCTAACACCACAGTTCAAAAGCATCACTTCTTTGGTGCTCATTTTTCTTTATAGTCCAACTCTCACATCCACACATGACTACTGGAAAAACCATAGCTTTGACTAGACAGACCTTTGTTGGCAAAGTAATGTCTCTGCTTTTTAAGTGACCAGATGCCATGATCTTCGTTTTCTGAATGTTGAGTTTTAAGCCAACTTTTTCACTCTCTTCTTTCACTTTCATTAAGAGGCTCTGTAGTTCTTTGCTATAAGGATGGTGTCATCTGCATATCTGAGGTTATGGATAGTTCTCCCAGCAATCTTGATTCCATGAACTTCTATGAAGCACAGGTATAATTATCAACATTGTTATAATGATTATGTTTGGAAATGTAAATGCATGTACACTTGGATTCATTCATCTCTCTCTAAAGAAGAGATGCAAACCTGTGTGCCCCAGGTCTGGGGACCAGCTCAGGACTCTGGCAAGTTGAGGTGAAACAGAATAACTTCCTCCCTGTGATTCATATTCTTCAACCTGAACTTCAGACTTCAAACCTGAATTTCATAGATCCTAACTTGATCTTCAGGATGCCTGCTACCCCTTCCTTTAAGAAAGCTGAGCAAAACTTGCCAGCAACTCAGTGATTCCCGTGGGCCATAGGTTTTGTCTTCTTATAGGCTACACATATGGTAGTTGGATAAAGAATTTCACTTCTTATCTAGATGGGCTGACTTTGGTATACTCAGCCAGTGGCATCTCCTTCAGATGAAGGAAAGGATAAGAAGACTCTAAAAGACCCAGGCTGCATGTAGGAAGAGGCCTACGTGCCTGGGGAGATAGGATTTCCCAAATTCTTAGGCCATGAATGGATGACGTCAGCCAGGGATAGAGCACTATGCCTTCCTTTGCTGGTACAAACAGATCAGAAGAACTTAGAGTTGTGGATTTTACTTATAGCTATTGCACACTTCTATATATTTCAATTCTGGGGAAAGTGTATCAGCTGGAGGGAAAGGGGTAGTGGATAGAATTTTCTGATGGGCTATTAATGAGGTTGCTCAAGTTACAAAGTCCATTGCTATTCAAATTTTGCAGCCCACTGATAGTTCCTGCTCCCACCCCTTGTTTATTTATCCATTCATATTCTTATCCTCAGAGTCTCCCTCTCTTCCCCTGCCTTTTTCTGCCCTCCCTTTAGACAGCTAAATTCTTCCTCAGTTCAGTTCAGTTCCTCAGTCGTGTCCAACTCTTTGCAACCCTATGGACTGCAGCATGCCAGGCCTCCCTGTCCATCACCAACTCCTGGAGCTTGTTCAGACTCATGTCCATCGAGTCAATGATGCCATCCAACCATCTCATCCTCTGTTGTCCCCTTCTCCTCCTGCCTTCAATCTTTCCCAGCATCAGTGTCTTTTCCAGTGAGTCAGTTCTTCACATCAGGTGGCCAAAGTATTGGAGTTTCAGCTTCAGCATCAGTCCTTGCAATGAACATTCAGGGTTGATTTCCTTTAGGGTTGACTGGTTTGATCTCCTTATAGTCCAGGGGACTCTCAAGAGTCTTCTCCAACACCACAGTTTGGAAGCATCAATTCTTCAGTAGAGTCTTCCTACTATTCCCTTTTCAAATTAGGATCTCACAAAGGGTGTTGGTATAGCTATCCAGCCACATTAAACAATAGAATAATAATATCTTACAGCAGGGGTCCCCAACCCCCAGCCCACAAACCAGTACCAGTCCATGGTCTGTTAGTAAGCAGGCAGTAAGCAACGAGTGAGCAAGCGAAGTTTCATCGGTATTTGCAGCCACTCCCCATCACTTGCATTACCACCTGGGCTCCACTTCCTGTCAGATCAGCTGCAGCATTAGATTCTCATAGGAGTGTGAACCCTACTGTGAACTGCACATGTGAGGGATCTAGGTTGCTTGCTCCTTATGAGGATCTAATGCCTCATGATCTGATTATGTATTATGGTAAGTTGTCCATTTATCACATTTATATCACAGTGTAATAATAATAGAAGTAAAGTGCACAATAAATGTAAGGCTCTTGAATCATCCTGAAACCACCACCCCCTACCCTAACCCCACCTCTGCTGCCCCCAGTCTATGGAAAACTGTCTTCCACCAAACTGGTCCCTGGTACCAAAAAAGGTTGGGGACCACAGTCTTAACGAATTGTCCCTCCCCAGCAATGGTGCTCTCCTCTGAGCAGTTTTCAAAACTGTTATTCCACTAGACAGTGTGACAAGTATTGTGTTTAAGCTGTATCTATAGCTTAATAAAATGGAGTCAAGTCACAGAGATTCCACTTTCATGGTAAAAGTTTAGCTATTGAGTGAGAGGGGACACAAGGAAGGAAGTCTTCCTCCCTCCTTATAGTCATAAAAACATGGAATCCAGGCAGTCTTGGCATCTGTGATCTTTCTGTCTGACCTCTTCCCCAGCCCTAGAAGGTCACCCACTGCTCCTCTGTCCATAAGTGCACTAATTCTGAATATCCTGGAAAGCAAATAATTATAATTAGAAGTTGGGAGCCTCCCATAACAATTCTGTAGGCTCCTAGGTCCTGGAAAATTAACAAACTGGAAAAAATAACTTTATTTCTTTTTATCAGCACGCTTCCATTTTCTAAGCGCAGACAATAGACGAGTTCTGAGAAGCACAAAGGGCACAGAACACAAGAAACCGGATTCACGATGCCATGAGAGAAAAACTCAGTCCAGTGGCAGAGGCAGAAATACAAAATGGCTTTCCACTTCCTGCTTCCTTCAGCCCCTCTGCAGATGTCCTTAGCTTCCTGTAATTTCTTATCTTATAAGGTAGTTTTTTTCCCCCCAAGACTATTTATATAAAATAAACTTTAATTCTAACAGTGCTATTTATCTTAACACCCACCCTCCCCACCTCAGGGGAAAAAAAAAAAAAGCAGTAGAGAGAAGCATCTAAAGCAAAAATCAGCAAAAGGAGACAGTGACAAGAGATCAGAATGAATTCAGCCATCTTTCAGGATAAGGAAAACAAGCCCTTGGAATCAACCAATTAATCAAAACCTCTTTTCCTCCCACGGTGTGAGGGCTGCTGCCTCTGTAAACCGTTGACTCCACTCATTCCCACCATCAGCTTTCCTTGTCACGTTCCAGACAGACTCCTGTGTCTCGCAGACCAGTACATGGAAGCAGCCAGTGGAGAGCGGTGATTACTCACCCTTTCTGTAATGTGTGCCCACAGGATAAACTATCCACGCTGACCACAGTGGTCTACCCTCAAGGTCAGTCCTTGCAAACACCCTCACTACTTAGCCAAAGCCTCTCCTTCTTTCTGTTCTTTTTTGGCGAGGTTTTACTTCATTTGGAGCCAGTTTATATTCATCACCTATTATGTGCTTCAAAGCCTGTGGTTTTGTATGTGACACAATACCTCTCCATTCTGTTTTATTTTGTGAGAGTCAACTTTCTGTGCTTTTTAGTTCTGTTTGGCTTTCTGTCACCATAAATACCAGTTTTACATTTTGCAAAGTAAAGTTGATTATCATGATCTTGCTTTCTGGAGGTTTGGAAGGACTGATATATTGATATAATGGGTGTTCAGAAATATGAAACCATCCCATTTCTTGGCACATTCAATCTTAATTTGCTGAGTTTTTTCTTTTTTCTGGAATACAAGTAATAATTCGTGTTCATTGGGAAAAATAAAAAAATTCAGTTAAGCTGAAAGAAAAGTATGAAAACACTGATATTGCTAGCCTAAAACAATCACTATATTAGATTCCAGTTTCTATCTTTTTAATCCTTTGGTCCATATTTTTAAATGACTTTATACTTTTCTTGATTGCAGAAATGTATTCATACAATGCATATTGTTTTATAACCTTTTCCCCCACCCCAAAATACATAGTAAGCATTTTTATTTATCGTTTTTGTAGGCTGTATAATGTTCTGCCCCATAGAAAATGCCATGACTTATTTTTTCCAGTCCTCTAGTTTTGAATATTTAGGTTGTCTCTGTTGTTTTAAGGAACGTTGCAACTAATAACATCTCTGTAGCTAAAATTTGCCCAGGCCCTAAGTTATTTCCAGAAACTAAATTATGGAAAGTATAGTTGTTTGGTCAAAAAGTTTGCCCAAGCTTTAGGATTTTGATACATATTAGCACCTTATACTCCCACCAATAGTGGGTGAAATTTCAGGGCTCACATTTCTTGTGTGTAAGGAGTCTTTTGCTGTGAATTTTAGTTTCATTTGGTTTTCATTCCCAGGCCTCTTAAAATCCTATTCATTTCACATATGGTCCTGATACTGTCATCTCTCTAGTAGTCTTTTGCCCTTTGCTGCTTAAGCATGTGCTTCAAGAGCTATGAGATTCTGGTTTCTTATTAAGTAGATTCAGGTCTCTGATTGGATTTTTGATGTCCTATCCCATATAGGAGTGCCTCATAGAAAATCATCAGAAAATCCTGGAATGGTAATTAATTTAAAGAAGGATTAAATTAAGAGTGGGATATTGCCCTTAACATTCTTTATGCTTATTGCCATACCTGGTTAACAGTACATTCTTATCTTGTTTAAAAATTGCTCCTACTCGGAAAAAAAAAAAAACAAAAAAAAATACAAATTCAGGTTTCAGGTCCATATCTCCAGTTTGCAAAATGACATCATGGATATAAAAAAAAATCAAAAATTAGGGACTTCCCCAGTGGTTAAGATTCTGTGCTTCCACTGCAGGGGGACATTGGTTCGATCCCTGGTTGGGGAAATAAGATCCCCTACTGAGTAAAAAAATAGGTAACTAATAAAGACTTACTGTATAGCACAAGGACCTCTACTCAATGCTCTGTGGTGACCTAAATGGGAAGGAAATCTAAAAAAGAGAATATATATGTATACATATAACTGATTCACTTTGCTGTACGGCAGAAACTTTAACACAACCTTATAAAGTAACTATACTCCAGTAAAAATAAATAAATATTAAAAAGTAGCTCAAACTTAGAATTCTATTTTTAAGAGATTATTTCAACATACAAGATATATGACATTTGACTCTCCCGTTCACAGGGTGATCCTAGATCAAGCCCTGTTACTTTCCATCCTATGTCAGTCATGGAATCTTCGGTTTAACATCCACTGCAGCAACCAGTGGATGTTAACAGTGAGGTCATATAACCTTGTTCTTTCTGTTCCCTCAAACCATGCTTTTTATATCTGTTGCCTGGAAAAAGCAGAGATTACAATGTGGCAGCACAGCTGCTCTTCTGCAGGGTGGAATGGATAATAGAATATATCCGCATCAGTGTTTATCATTGCTACTTTGTTGATTATGACTTGTAGAAATAAAAAGAAGAAACATACCCTCTTTGGTTTGGAAGTTTTCTACTTCTTTTGTTTGGAGAAGACTTCATACCATGTTCCCAGTAGTGTTTTATCTTTTTGTATTTAATCATAACCTGTCCATTTACTTTTTATAGAGATAGATATAAAAAAGCACTTAACTAATTAAGAATTTTAGTTAAAAGACACTTTTTATAGTATTGTTATTAACACAGAGGTTTAGGCCAACAAGCATTTTTTTCAAAGATCTCCATCCTCCTGCAGTTTTCACTCAGGAACTTAAGAATTGGACTTTTATAAAAGCAAACAGTAGCCAAATATCTACTGAGTCCTTTAGTTGCTTAGAAGGATTTCAGGACTGTAATTCTAAAATAAAGTTTACCTACTTCTCTTGAACTTAATTTTGTTCAAGACAACATTTTATACTGGTACAAATCTGAAAAAATATATTAGATTATTTTGTAGAAATGAATGTCTATACATACTTAATTCCTCATTCTGATTATCATTTATGCTTTTATTTTTTATGGTGAATTTCCTTGTTGGGATAAATTAGAAATGAATAACTTGGGCTTTCTTCTGGTTTCTCTAGGATGTTAGGAATAGAAGATCTGTGCAATATAAATTTAATATTCAACACAGTAAATTAAGCTATAGAAGCAAATAAAACATGAGGGAAGATAAGACCTTTAGTTAAATCAGGAATTGTCTGTAACTGGGGAAAAGTTCTTAAAAATGCCTACACATGCACACACATAAACGCACACATATAGATATAGATACCACTGGATAAAGTTAATTCAGAGCCATGGAATATTTAGAGGTCTTGCTGAAATCTATGTAAGACTTCTGATTCCATCATTGAGGCAAATGATCAAGACCTAATGGAGAGAAAAATATCATTATTACCGTTACTTATTGGAAATGTTTCATACTTTTCAGAGAGCCATAAAGTGCTATGAGTACAGAAACTTGGATGTCATCTCTCTAATCATATATATTTCAAAGAAATTTGAACATCTAAAAATTTGGTACCATGTTAAAAGTTATACATAAGGAAATTTCCTATACTATTATCATCATAAATTTTACAAATGAAGAAACAGGGTAGGAAGGTTTAAGTGACTTACCAAAGTCACATGCTAGAAATGGCAGGGGCCAGAATCCAAGGCCTAGGCTAGAATTCCAAAGCTGAAGATTGTTCAACTCAGTCATACTTGGAAGTGGACTCCTGTGAGGCTGAGTGTGATTACCATTATTTTTTTAAATTTTTTAAAAATTTATTTTATTGAAGAATAGCTGATTTACAGTATTGTGTTAATTTCTGCTGTGCAACAAAATGATTCAGTTATACTTATATAACTGAATCTTTTTCATATTCTTTTCCATTATGGTTTATCACAGGATATTGAATATCATTCCCTCTGCTATCCAGGACCTTGTTGTTTTTGCATCCTGTGTAGTTTGCATCTGCTAATCCCAAACTCCCAATCCATCCCTGCCTCACTCCCCCTCCCCCTTGACAACCACAAATGAGTTCTCTATATTTGTGAGTCTGCCTCTCTGCAGTTCAGTTCAGTCGCTCAGTCATATCCGACCCTTTGCCACCCCATGAACCGCAGCACGCCAGGCCTCCCTGTCCATCACCAACTCCCAGAGTCCACCCAAACCCATGTCCATTGTGTCAGTGATGCCATCCAACCATCTTATCCTGTGTCGTCCCCATCTCTTCCTGCCATCAATCTTTCCCAGCATCAGGGTTTTTCAAATGAGTCAGCTCTCCGCATCAGGTGGCCAAAGTATTGGAGTTTCAGCTTCAACATCAGTCCCTCCAATGAACACCCAGGACTAGTCTCCTTTAGGCCATCCTGGTTGGATCTGGGTGGATCTCCTTGCAGTCCAAGGGACTCTCAAGAGTCTCCTCCAACACCACAGTTCAAAAGCATCAATTCTTCAGCACTCAGCTTTCTTCACAGTCCAACTCTCACATCCATACATGACCACTGGAAAAGTCATAGCCTTGACTAGACGGATCTTTGTTGGCAAAGTAATGTCTCTGCTTTTTAATGTGCTGTCTAGGTTGGTCATAGCTTTTCTTCCAAGGAGTAAGCATCTTTTAATTTTATAGCTGCAGTCACCATCTGCAGTGATTTTGGAGCCCAGAAAAATAAAGTCAGCCACTGTTTCCCCATCTATTTGCCATGAAGTAATGGGACCAGATGCCATGCTCTCAGTTTTCTGAATGTTGAGCTTTAAGACAACTTTTTCACTCTCCTCTTTCACTTTCATCAAGAGGCTCCTTAGTTCTTCTTCACTTTCTGCCATAAGGGTGGTGTCATCTGCATATCTGAGGTTATTGATATTTCTCCTGGCAATCTTGATTCCAGCTTGTGCTTCCTCCAGCTCAGCATTTCTCAAGATGAACTCTGCATATAAGTTAAAGAAGCAGGGTAACAATATACCGCCTTGACGTACTCCTTTTCCTATTTGGAACCAGCCTGTTGTTCCATATCCAGTTCTAACTGTTGCTCCCTGACCTGCATACAGGTTTCTCAAGAGGCAGGTCAGGTGGTCTGGTATTCCCATCTCTTTCAGAGTTTTCCAGTTCTTCTGCTTCTAGTTGTCTGCTTCTCTGGACAACTAGAATTTGAATATACATTAAAATGTCACTTTGTTAGTCAAGGTCTCCACAGAAGATACCCTCAAATTAGGATAGTTGTAGGGAGTTTAGTAGAGGGACTGTTTACAGACTGTGGACTGGCTCTGGAGAAATCACAAGGGAAGATGTAGTACACTGGAATCTGTAAGAGCTGGACCTTAAGAGGTGAAGGAGGAACACAGTTCCTAGAACCTCTGAACTCCAGAAGAGAGGACTGTGTGGAGGCTACCAAGTCAGCTGTCTTGCCAGTGACCCTGGAAGTGACGAGCTGGATTATTGACCCCTTTCTCTTCCCTCTCACTGATTGACTGTCAGGTTTCCATTGGGTGGAGTCAAAGTCAGAGGTCAAGGAAGCTCGTTGATATGGTTCAGACACATGAGCCTGGATCAGCCCAGAGGAGAGTGGGAGAGAGTGTTCAGGAGCATGTACCACCATCCTCCGCCATCATCCAGACTGGGCTGGGCAGGTCTGTCTGCAGACCAGAGGCCAATCTGTGAATGGTTTGTTACAGATCTGCACTGAGATAAAGGACTTGCATCAGAATGTAACTCGATTATGACATTTTTTTCATAGCACAGTGTTCTCAATGAAAGAATCAGTGTGTTTGTTTACTTTCTGGTGCAACTCTTTTTGTCATCATGTCATAGACAGCCCCTTTGAGTAGCACTGATCAGATCTGCCAGCTCTACAGATGACAGACAGCCTAGCATGCTCGAACAGAACCCCCTTATATCTGCCTTTATTTTCCTGCCTTACCTTCCACTAAAGACAGGAAAACTGTGCCTCTTCTGAGATGGGCTGGGCAGTGTGCTAAGGTACTGGAGATGACCTTTACTTCTTGAAAATAGGTTATTCACCTCACCATTACAGATAGGAAACTGAGGCTCAGAAAGTTTAAATACATCATCTCACAAGTAGCAGAGGTGGTGATCAAATCCAGAGCTGACTCCAAAACCCATGCTCTTCCTATGGGCTGCCTAGGGCCATGCTTAAAATGATCTGATGTTAATACTTAGGAAACAGTGCAGAGTTCTGGGGGGATTGCCTTGTTTGGAGGCCCAGAACTGTGTTCTGGTGTTGGTAACAACCACGTCATGGTTTCTGGGAATAGACACACCCCAACTCCCAAAAAATTAGAACCATTTATGGATCCCATGTCACTCAGCTTTATAAGGCCTTTCCCAGCCCAGCCAACCAGATCAGAAGATGAAGTCAGTTTGTTTCTAAGGACTTCTTGTCTGTTTCTATCTCTTTTTTAATCTGGGAGGTTGGAAACAAGATGAGAAAGAATTCATGAGAGGGATACATTTCCTTAGAAATGTTATTAATTGGCTGGGCAAAACAAGGGAAGGAAATAAAATAGCTGCTCCTTACTAAGTAAAGGCATCTCATTCCCTTATCTCATTAAAAATTAAAAGCACTCTTGGTTTAAGTAGGGCAAATTAGTAATTAAGTGCTATATAATCAACTTGTGTAAACATAATATTGAAGGGGAGGCCAAATTAATCACTCTGCTGGCTTGTTTTTGCCTGCATTAATGCACCTTTTACTTGGGTCCTTCCTGTGATGTCAGGATGCATTTTCTGCTCTCCCTCTGCTGCTGGAGATAGGGTGGGCTGTGATAGCTGGGCTGACAGATAACAGTGGGCTGGATCTGGAAAAGACATGTGTCTGGGCCTGTTTCAACTAGGTTGTGAGGATCCCTTTAACAGGTGGGGCAGGCCAAAGAGGCTCACCCAAAATGATCATCCCTTGGATGCAATGGATGCAGCTACTTGCACTCATCTTGGCAGTTTTGCTTTGGGAAGAAAATGATTTATCATTCATACTCCTCTTCCATAAAGGATTTGAGCAAGCTTATAATAAAGGCTAAGCAGAATAAAACTAAGCAAAATAAAACACAAGTTAGAAGCTATGTAGAAAGAGAATACCCCAACTACTTAGACTCAAATATATATGCCTTCAGGTGCCAGCTAGTCTGTATAAGCATGGGACAATACCGGCAAAGGCCAAGATGATTTCTTCTGAAGGTTGGAGGATGTATACTCTGCCTAAGGACACTGACATTCAGGTTGTTTTAACCCTGCTTTGGTGAGTGCCAGACCAAGCAGATTTATGGGGCAGATTTGGCCTGTGGGTCTCTGACCCTGAAATAAGAGGATTACTTGGAGCTTCCCAGCAGCCAACACAGAACTGGGAAATAGCTCAAGTCAGATAGTGTCCATGGAGTCAAGGAAGTATACACCCATTCTCCAAAAGAGACTAAGTCTTCCCTGCTACCAAATTCTAAAGTTTCCATTTCTTTAAAAACAAACTGAGAAATCCTTCTATGAAACTTCACAGAAGCAGCAGAATTCATCCTATACTACATTGTTAAGGGTCCAGAGCAGAACATTGAAACTTAACTTGAACTTAAGAATTGCCCAGGTTTATAACTGAGTGGAGCTGTCTCTTGATCCAAGGGTAGAACTGAGAAAACCCAGCATGGTAAGGATGGCATGTCCCTTACCTCTCTTCCCCGAATATTCCTTCCCTCAGCCAGCTTCACAAACAAAGCTGTGTCACTGACCTAGGAGTGTCTTAGAAGACCTCAGTACTGAAGGTTTTTACCAGCCTGGCATCAGGGACGTGCTAAAATGAAGCACCCATCAATCGAGAAGGGCAGCAGATGTTGAAGCCTATCAGATGTCAGTAAACAGCAAGCCTACAGAGGCCAGTGAACTTGGCATCCTCCTAGCAAAAATACACTGTTGCCTTCAAGAGGGAACGCCATGGACTTTTATACACTGCATTAGGTGATATATTTTTTCTTAATCTCTATTTTTTTTCTAAGGGCAGATTTATAATGTTCACAGAGTGTTCTAGGCTTTCAGCCCTAGAAGTGTAGGTCTTCAAAATATCCTCCCAGTAATTATGAGACGTTTCATGTTTAGCTTATCTAGTACCCTCCCTTTTACTGTTAGAAGTATGATTCATATTATAAGCAATAAATAGGACCATAGTTAAGAGCACAGACTCAGATATCACAGAAGTCTGGGCTCCGGTCCTGAGTTCAGATGCTAAAGCTGTACGTTGGGTCAGTCCTTTTACCTCTCCTCTCTAAACTGGTGTTCTCACGGTACAAATGAGACTGTTAAGAGCGCCTGCCTCATAAGAGTGCCGTGAAGATTAAATGAGATAATATGTAGAAAGTATTTAGCACAGTTCCTGGTAGGAATAAACTTCCAGTGAGAATTCTACAAAGTTAGAGAAATATTTATGATACCTCTCCTTATTAGCTGACTGTAAATTACACGTTGTTATAGCAGTTTAGGTACATTATTAAAAGACAGCTGGGCCACTCATTTGCCTGTTTGCTCCCAGGTAGCTTTTTACTACCTGTGCATTACATTTCCTGGACTCTCTTGGAACTGGCCATTGAGTAGTATTTAGCACTGTTTTTGGCTTAGTTTTAGTCTTTGGTTAATGGGAGATACTGATGGAGATTGGCATGCAGGAAACAGGGAGAAGTCAGGTCATTGCTCTCTTTCACTTCAGCAGCAGCAGCTGCATCTCCTGTGTGATTCCAGCTTCCAGCCTCTTTCCCTGCAGGTCCCAGTGCTAAGCACTCAGCCTTCAAACTTCAAACTTCATTGGTTTCAGCTCCAGCCTGACATCCCCAGCCCCTATCTCTGGTCACACTACTGCCTCCCATCAGCTCTTGATCCCTGAGAGGAGTAGCAGCTTTTTGCCATCCCTGATCTCTGAGTTCCTTTGGCATCATCAGTTTGGCTTCTTAGTTTCTTCTGTCGTCAGTGAAAACAATTTCTTGCACTCAGTTCTTTCTGTTAAATGACCTAGAGTGGTTTCACATCTCCTGACTGGACTCTAATGATACAGTGGCTTTTAAATATTAAAAGAGAAGTCACTCCTTATGGTGAGTCCACTTCCCCTTCTCTCTGCCTGTTGGAATGGGCTAGGCCAGTGGGAGGAAGGGTGGCTGGTTCTCATGAAGAACAGTAAACTTTGATGAAATAACACCAAAAGACAAGAAATTAACCTTAGCAACTCTAGTGAATATCCAGCTCTGAAATAATCGAACTCTGAGTCAGGCATTGAGGACAGTGGCTGTGCATAGCTTACGACTTCCATCAGGAGACACGGCTGGATTACAGGTCAGAACCAGGCCCAGTTCAAGGGAGTTTCTCATCAAAAAGAATAGAAACTCCTCTTTCTTGAACCAGAACTCTGGACCATTCTACATGAGTCATTATATTACATGTGTGATTACTCTCATCACTCAGAAAGGACAAGCAATTTGCCCAGCATCCCATAGATGTTAAGTAATAGTATTAGTTTAAGTCTGTACGTCTCAGAGCTTATGTTTATTGAGACATATCTTTCACTCAAGGTTTTCCAAACTTTCTTCCTATTTCAAAGCAAATTATAAGAAAGCTACTTGCAAAACTCATATTTTTCTGGTCTTATAGACATTCCCTTGCAGAATGGATAGTTAGCCTTTTTTCCCCTAATTCTCACAGTAGATTCATGTGCAAATTTTCTTGCCTTCAGTTTTACAAATGAGAAAGCAGAAAGTGAAAAGAACTTACCCAAGGTCACACTAAGTGTTAATATTCAAGCTGAAATTTGAATACAGGTTTTCCTGTCCCCATGCAAACACAATTTCTACTGGCAACATCAAAGCACTGGATTATGTGATAGAAGGCCAAATGTTTTACAGTTTTTAAAAAGAAAAAGGGGAAAAACAAGGCCAGGTTCCCCACCTTCAAGGAGTTAACAGGCTAGAAAAATAAAAATGAAGCAACCTGAAACCAGAGAGTGCTGTTACATAATCTACTCCCTGGTAATAGCTACAGGCAGGAAAGAGAAGTGTGGCTTTGTATAAGAAGTCAGACTTGAAATGGAAATGGTAACTTAGGAGGAGCAGAGAAGCAGTAGGAAGTGGACTTTTCAGATAGAGATGCTAGTGAAAGGAAAGGAACAACACAGACAAAAGAGACATCAACTCAGCTCCTAGGAAAGCTTCCCAGTTCATGAGGAACAAAAGAGAAAGCTCAATACATAAGGACCACACTTGACTGGGAATGGGAGTCATCAACTATGAACAAATTATTAGGAATTTGATCAGGAGTCTTGGGAGCATCCTTTGCCCAACATCCCATGACTCTGTCCGTTGTTTTTGTTTTTGTTTATGTTTCAGGCTAATAGTCTTTTTTTTTTAAATCAACAACATCAAGTGCTTAGATAATAATACTGCTTCGCGCTTTACAAAAAAAAAAAAGCCTGTAAACTAATTCAACCTGAGAGTAACAACAAAGATTTATTATTTATCTCTAACAGTTTTGAAGTCTTTAAATGCCCCTGGAAAATTTTCCTATTTTGCAAGAGAACATTTGTGTATAGAGTGTTGTAGCATATCATGTTTGAGAATTTCAGGATGAAGGTACCTTCTGAGACAAGGCCAGTGAGATAATGGGAAGCAAGCAACCCACCTCATCCCACCTCAGATCCTACCCCTTCCCCTCCCTACCTCAACTGACACCTTGGCCAGAGGAGCCTGTATGTTGGATGGAGTCGATCAGACTGAAATTCCTACGAAGTTGGCCATGTCAGTTTCACCTGTCAGCATCTCTGATGAGGAGGGATCCTGAGAGGCCAGACTGGTTTAGGTGATTGGATTATAGCGGTTGTCTTCATTTTAGTAAGCTGATTAACCACTACAAACAGACATTTACAGAGGAAAAATTTATAGACAGCCCTAAAGTGGTGATTCAAGCAAGTGCTTAGACTACTGAGGAGCAGCAGGCATTGTGAGTCCAGCATGTTGTGACGTGGTGGGGAACGAGGAACCTGTTCTTCAAGGGGCTCCTAAAAGGATAACAGAGGGTATTCTTGTGATTTCACCAGTCATTGTGCATGTGACTTTGTGGAGTAAACCACTTAATCCTCACAACAATTCCATTCAATTCTGATATTCCTAGTGCTTTGCAGATAAAGAGGTCTTTGCAGATAAGGAGGTCAAATCACAGAGAAATTAAGTACTTTCCCAAGGTCACAAAGCTGATAAGATATTCTTGGGTGATGTTCTGACCCTGTAGTCTGTCCACTGGAATAATACTGGAACCCATCTGTAAAATTGCCTTAGGACATTTCCTCAGGTGGTCAGGCCCACCTCTACACTCCCCACCCAGGCCTGTGTTTATCTCTAGTATTGCCCTTAGATATTCCAGTGTCTGCTTACCCCACTTGGATATGGGCTTCCAGGGAAGGGTCCCAGAAGCCCTCATCCTTAACCAGTAGCGGGTGCTGCATAAACATGTGTGGTACCAAAGAGGAGGTGAAATTGACAGAGAATGTATAGTCTCCCTTGGTCTGGCTGAGCAGCCACTTAAAGAAGAAGTGCTGCTGTGGATAGATGTGGATTGAAAACCCTTAGCAGGTAAAATCTGACGCAAGTCCACCTAGTTCTTACCTCTGTCTCTGAAAACAGCTTTTCCCATTCTCATGGGCATTCACTCCAGACTGTTCCTTGTGATTCCCAGGTACTCTCTTTTTTCCAAAGATAAAGTCCCCATCCTCAAAGTCAGTTTGGTTACAAAACAACTCAATATATAACCTGGGACAAGAGGTCTACTACTTTGGGCCTCAGATTCCTTGTCTTTACGCTGAAAAAATTAGGTCCTGATTTTCAAACAATTTAAAGTAGTGGACCACTTAGGAGGCCACTATGTGAAATACATAGAAGCTGAGCCATGTCTCCTGTTCACCAAGGGTCCCAACTGAACATAAGAAGCATGACGCTCAATTGTTTCAGAGGCAATAACCCAAAATATATTAAGGTAATCAACACAAATACTTAATAGTACAGTAATTAAAATGACTTCAGAATGGAAGATCCAGGCCATTGAAAAAAATGGGTTCACAGGCTCCCAGCGAGACCCCGTGCCTGCTTCTCTGTACCCCTGGAGGAAGAGGGTGCGAGGCTTGACTGTGTACAGTGGGTTGGGGAAGCTAAAGCCTCTGGGCCCATCCTCCTTGACTGAAGACAGACTGTGTGCTGTGGCACTAGTGAATTAGAAATTCTAGCCAGTGACTCTTAGAGGTTGAATTTCTGTCTGGGGATCTGACCTCTTGCTTCACCAGCCAAGGGGATCAGACTGTCCTGGGAGGAGCTGTGAGCTAACCCTCTGAAAAGCCTTTCCTTTCTTTTTCTTTCTTTCTTTTTTTAACTGTATGTTTCAAGGGGAATTTCTGACTGGGGGCTTAACACCATCAGTTTGAATCCCTCTTAGCATTTAGAGCTTTGAGAGATCCACACCACCCTCTTCATTGGTGTTTTGTGCTAGAAGATTACTAGAGATTTAATTCCATTTATGTCACTGGATTTATTTAATGAATGCCCCATTCCCCCCCCACCACCTTTTTTTTTTTTTTTTTTTGGTCAATTTTCACTGATTCCTTATGTGAATGCCTCAAGGGTAAGAATCTAGTTTTAGTTTTTTAGTTATTTCCAAATCTCCAGTCCCTAACACAGAGACTGACCTGGACTGCTTGGTAAATATTTATATTTCATTCGACAAATACAACCCGCCCCCCCACCCCCGCCCCAGGTACAGCAATGTGTAAAATAACCATTGTACCAGGTTTCATCCCATTTACAGTGGAGTGTAAGAGACCTTTAAAAAAGTAAATCCAAATAAATACATAGTATATCTTGGATTAAGGGCTCTAAAGAGAAAAGAACAGTTTCATTGGAAGGACAAATTTGATTGATGAATGAAAGGAAAATGACCCCAACTGCCAACTCAAAATCTGTCTCATCTCATCTCTTTGTAAATAATTATCATTGGTATTATTTTAACTATCACAACTGCTGCCATTTCTTGAGTATCCACCACATTCCAAGCTCTGTCCTAGTACCTTCCTATTTAGTGCATCAAAAGAACCTTGCTATTTAGGCTTCCACATCCCTTATTCCAGATGAAAAAGGAAGGCCCAAGGGAGGTAATTAACTTGTTCATGATCAGAGTCGGTAAATGTCTGGGACAAATGCAAGTTGGTCTGACAGAGATTCTGCAAAAGGAAAAAAATTCCAAAGATTATCATCAGGGATCCAACAGGGAGTTGCTGACTGAGGAACACTATATCCTACCTTGTTGCAGATGATCAATTATGTTAGGGGAGAGGAAGGAAAAAAAAGAGAAAAATCTATGTTCAATAGTGAGAGGGAAAGGAAGATAATATTCTTGAATTGGTCATCTTATCAGGCTAGCAATAATAAGCCATCACCATGGGAACAGGAACTCTAATTAATGACAGATGTTGAGTCACTTTATAAACCACACCATCTGAATGCCGAGCTGGTGCTGTAACCCTCTCTCCCCTGCCGCAGCTGGGAGCATGCTATGGTCTTGTTGGAGAGACCCATCTTTCATGGGGGGAACAGACTCTGGACTTGGCATCAGAAGACTTGCATCTGAGCCTCAAATCTGCCCTTTCTGAGTTCTTTTGCCTTGAACAATAAGCTCACCAAAAGTGAGAGGTGGCTATCATTAATCTTGTCACTATTATTGCTACCACTAGTAGTAGCTTTCTGAGGCTCTAGATCTACAAAATGCAATGTAATATCATCTCATCAGTTACTACACTGACAGCACATGTCCGGCATAGAGAGTGTGCCGTGTTATTTAACCATGGAGATGCTGATGCTGGATAAGAAAAGAAGAAAAGGGAAAGAGGAAGAAAAGCAGTTGCAGGGATGTGCAATGATGTACGTGCATAGAACTGTGAAAGCTCTGAGGTGTGATACACATGAGGGCATTCTACTCATTGTCAAAATATTTTTGGTCAGTTCCTGGGCTAACAGCCCATTCCTGTGTTCAGTTTTGTCAAAGGTTCTATTGTCTCTGTTGCCTTTCTGTCCAGCCCAGGGTGCATGTCTCTCCTCCTTCCGGCTGTGCTGTTTAACTGGGGGAAGGACAACCAAGACAAAGAATTCACAGAAATTATGAGAAAAATTTACTCAGAGCCCAAGTTCTCTATAGGCCAGGATTTCCCATAGACTGTTCTTTTGGACATTAGAAGATATTCCTGGAAATAATTCCTTTGGAAAACACTACATGCAAGTTAACTAGGTATCTTTATAGTAAGACTTTGCATAAGAGTTCAATATATTAACATGCCTTGTGAATCTCCCAGGTTGTGGAGGCATTTAGAATACAGATTTTCCTAAATTTACTTGACCAAAAAATTAGTTTTTCATGGAGCATTTTACTTTGCTAAAGGACCAAGCGTTGAAAAGTGCTGCTGTAAGCCTAGAGTCAAGACCATCAAGTGTACAAGTATTACCACATAACAGGTTTGAAAAACCCCACCAACCTTCCCGTCATTCATGTGTCCATTTTACACATTAAAAGGGCGCCAATCGCTTCCCTCATGAAGGACAGAGAAGGGAAGGGAAGCCTGTGTGCTATAGTCAATGGGGTCGCAAAGAGTCAGACGCAACTGAGCGAGGGAACAGCAGTGCTGTATTTGGCAGTGACTTCATGCTGGATGGTGGAGAAGCAACAACGATCCATGTATTTCCACTCTTACCATCTTGGAGCTTTTGTGAGCATTTTGGGGTGATAGAGAAATTGCCTGGCAATAGCGATGCAGGTGAAGGGTGGAAAGCAAGGGTGCTGTGGTACCAAAGACAGGAGCTTCCTATTCCTACTTCGTAGGTCAAGAGGAGTTTCCCAGGGAAAGGAACTTCTAACCTGAGATCCAAAGAACAGTGAGAACAATAGGTAACACATTGTCCTTGCACTTTCCCAGGTATTGTCACATTACATCCTCCGAGCAATCCTCAGGGTCAGTCGCAATGAGAGTGGTGACAGGAAAGATGAGAGGAATGTGAATCAGCACATTGCTTTGGGTCTGTTGGTTTGAACTTGACTGAGTTACTAAACTCCATGGACTCAAGTGTCCAGGAGCCATAAATGGATAAAAAGTAGAATAATATGGCTTCTCCCCAAATGCACAGGTACACCGTCAGTAGCACCCAGGATTTTAGCTGGCTTGTGGACACTCTTTTTGTAATAGATATATACTTAATTTAACATATAATAGAAAAAGGTAACCAGCATCATACCTATGTTTTCATAGAAATTTTTGCCTAGAACAAGGCAATTTGAAAAAAGAGAAAAAAGAATTTTTTCAGAATTTAGAAAAAAAATATTATACTAATATAATACTACACATGACACTTGAATATGGAAACAATTATGAAGATGGTATGTGAATAACTAAAATTTGTGAAGTAATAAAGTAACATGTGTGAAAGTGTCTCATGCATAGAAAGTGAAAGAAGTGTTCGTTGCTCAATCGTCTCCAACTGTTTGTGACCCCATGGACTACAACCTGCCAGGCTCCTCTGTCCATGGAATTCTCCAGGCAAGAATACTGGAGTGGGTTGCCATTCCCTTCTCCAGGGCCTCTTCTCAACCCAGTCACTGAACCCAGGTCTCCTGAATTGCAGGCATATTCTTTATTGTCTGAGCCCCCAGGGAAGCCTCATGCATAGAAGGCCCCAGGAAATGCTTCCTTTCTTTCTGATTCACTGGGCCACCAAGTGGCAGACCCCAGGGCTAAGCCAGAGTCAGACTCCCAGTCTAATGCTCCTTCCAGGACACCTTTAACTGTCTGCCTTACCCAGCCACTCATCCCTCAGTAATAATGCAATGAGTAGGTATATCAGAAAGGACTCATGACTTTGCAAAAATGTTCTGATGAATATCAATAATAAATAACATGTATACTTATGAATATAGACAGTGTTAGCATTTGCAAAAACAAGAATTGGAATCTGAGAATTGAAAGGGCACTCAGAGATCATCTCACCCAATCCTGCCTTTTATGGATGTGGAACTTGGGACCCAGAGAGGAGAAGTGCTTTGTTCAGAGCTCTTAGCTGATCAAACCAGGATGAGAATTCATATAAAACATGCAGATATGAAATGTTACATGTAAGGGCTTTCCTGGTGGTCCAGTGGTTAAGACTGTACTTCCAATGCAGGAGGTGCAAGTTCAATCCCTGGTCAGGTAACTAAGATCCTACTGGCTGAGTGGTGTGGTGACAAAAAACAAACAAAAAGGTTACATGTAAAAAGAAAAAAAAAAACAAAAACCTGTCTCCTTTTTTCCAGAAAAGTAGCAGGGATATACCACAAAAGGACTTTTACTTTCACAAATTTAAAAATTTGGGAGGTCATGCTTCATACTATGCCAAGCAGAACATTGTAAATGATCACTGGAGAAAGCATTCCTGGTTCTATTCATTTGTTTGTTTGTTTTAATTGTAAAATATACAAAACAAAATTAACCATTTTTGCATAAATAATACAGTAGTGTTAAGTATTATTCACATTATTGTGCAACCAACGTCCAGAACTCTTTTCATCTTGCAAAACTGAACTCTCTACCTATTAAACAACAGTTCCCCACCCTTCTCTCTTCCAGGTTCTAGCAACCATGATTCTACTTTCTATCTCTATGAATTTCACTACTCTCAGTACATATATAAATGCAATCATACATATTTGTCTTTTTTTGTGACTAGCTTCTTTCATTTAGCATAATGTCCTCAAGAGCCATACTCATGGTAGCATGTGTCAGAATTTCTCTCCTTCCTGGCTGTTTTCTTGATGTGACACACAAACTGTTCTCTGTGGTTCCTGATTATACCCATCATCACCGTGAAGACTTTGGCATGCTTACTGTTTTAGTGACTTTTCTCCAATGGGGGAAATAGATAGCTCAGTTGTGGATGACAGCAGCAGTGAAAATCAGTATCTAAGAGGAACTCGAGCCTTCGTCCTCCAGTCTTTTCTAAGTAGGTGACAAGGGAGATAAATGAGATTGCTTGCTGCATCTCCCATCCTCATCCCCAGTTCCCTTCATTGCTTCCACCTCAAGTCTGCAGTCAGCCACAAAGGAACCATGAGGTGGTGGTTAGTGATTTAAAAAGTGGATTTTCAAGTAAAACAGCCTTGGATTCCAGTCTAGCCTCTGTAACTTACTAAATCTAAGATCATAGATAATATGATTAACTCTCAAAGCCATGCTTCTGTTATCTGTGGATGGACAGAATAATACTTGTATATAATTTTTCTTTTTTAAAGCTTGTTTGTTTTCTCCTATGTGATAAGATGTTATTTCTGGACTTAGTTTCTCAAACTGAAAAATAATAATCAGTAATTTCTTCCACTGGATTTTTCAGAGATGGGATGTGATGTTATCTGACATTTTGGCCACTGAGACATCTTGTTCCAGGCTGAGAGTTCTAGGGAACCTCGTGATATTGGAAAGGAGAGAACACTCATTTATTATGCAGCCTCTGTATGTCAGATATAGTACTTTTTCATCCAAAACTCTGAGTAGGACTCTATTATGGCCCTTGGCCCTTTGCATCATTAGCATTTGCTGTCTTGCTGGCTTGTCTTAACCATCCTTGTCCCCCAACTGCCACCCTTTCATCAGGGCCTGCAACATGACTACAGATCTTGCTCGCCCTGCTGCCATTTTTTTTTTTAACTGTTTCTTTAATGCATTGGGAGTCACTGAACATGTGCCTGCATTTCTTTGGCCACTAATACATCCCCATATCTCAGGATATTCTCTCTCTTCCCACTCCAATATCCCCATGGCCTCATGGTAAAAGGTACCATTCATTTGACAAGGAAGCCTGCAGATGGAAACTGATTTGGGCTCCTCTCTCAGCACTCTCCTTGCTGACCACTCAGGATTTCCCCCTCCCCCTAGATTTGACCCTCTCATCTTCATTCTTTTGATAAACAGGACAGCTGTCCCCAAAGGGATGCATCCATTACATTTCACCAGAGTTGAGTTCACTTTCCATTGTGTGTTTCTGTTTAAAAAGAAAGCCTTTTAAAAGGGTTGAGCATACATTGAGTGTGTACTTAATTTTTAATATGTGTGTGTGCCCACAGCCAAAAGAATAGAAGAGAAGCCTTAAATAACAATGAAACTGAATTGTATATGTGTGTTATGTGGCACTGATTCCTAAACATATATATTCTTAGCAGGCAGGTATTATTTAATACATCCCCATTAGTCAAGATGCCAAATCTAAATGAAAACCATGTTTAAATATATTTAGTAATATTATGGCTTTTGGTTGACTTTCAAGCTGTATTAACATAACTTTATTTTTCCCCAGCCAGCCCTCAGTCACTGTCTTATATTTTTACTCTGAATGTTAGTCTAGTTCTTTTGTGCTATCAAGCCAATTTTGATCATAAACAATTTATACCACAGACTTTTAGCATCATTTGCACTGGGCCCTTAAATGTAAATGTTTTAGAAAGAGAATAACCCTGAGATTTTTTTTTTTTTTTTTTTTCTGGCTGAAAAATGAAATGTCTCTTCTTCATGGGGTGAGTCCCTGAATTTAAAAGGAAGTTAATAAGTGTCTTGGAGATGGTAAATTGTTTGTAGTTTCTGTAACGAATGGTGTCTGCCTTTTGAGTTGTTATTGCTTTTAGTGTTTTGTACTAAATGTACTGTGTTCATATTTTTTTCCCCTTGTGAATGATTCACGCTTCTGTTAGTTCTGCAATAGCACCACCTACAGGCTGTGGGGAACATTGCATGTGCTGCTAAAATGTTCTTAGTAAGTTTTTTTAAAATGCAATTCCCCTGCTCTTCAGGATATAATGACAAAAGGCTTGTGGGTCTTGGGATTGAAGAAGAGAGAAGGCAGTAGTAGCCTGATGAGGTAGGTTGCTATTTCCATCCACCAGGTTCTCAATCTGGTGACAAACCAAAAAGAGCTATAACTAGAAAGCATTCCTTTTATAAAGAATTAGCCACACTTGGAGTAAAATATTCTGTTCTAGCAGATTTTTAAGAAATTATTAATAAAACATCATTGTATTTATTTAGCATGTTTCACCCTTGTTCTTGTTTCCAGCGATTCTTCTGTTTTCATCCTTGTAACAGGCATTTTCCAACGTGATTGCAGTGACATGATTCTTGCATGTGGTGCTCCGGTTTTGCTCTCTTGTAGTAATTACTAGCCTCTCACATTTCCACATGCTCTCTTCTTTCTTCATTGTTCTCTGTATTAGTCCTTACAAAGTTTTATTTCAGCCTTCAGCCTATTTATGCTTTTCACTAATGTTTCATTATCGTTTCCTCTTGTTTCTGGAGTTCTTACATGGTCTTTCTGTTTACATCTGAAAATATTTTAAAACCTGATTAAAAGTATCACAAATGTGTTTATTAAAAACACAATACAATTCTTTGATTATATTAGTGCTGATAAATAATGCTTACAAAACTGTCTTTTGCATCATATTAAATCCAAAATTTCGCATGTGTTTAACTTTGTACACTGTAGATGTTCTGTGGTTCACTTTAAAAAGAAAAATTAAATATAGTGCATAGCAGTACATAAAAGTCCTGTAAACAGGTATTACTATCTGCGTGCCATATCTCTGTAGATGACGATGGCAGCGATAATGATTTTAGGCATCACTTGGTGATTCCTACATGCCAAACCCTGTTCAAATCACTTTACATGAATTAGCGTATTTAATCAGCAAAACAAATATCATGGGATAGGATCTAAAAGTATTGCCGTTTTATACATGTTTACAGAATGTTTGTGTGTTCCCCAAAAGGAAATGTCTACAAGGTCATGTATGAGCCTGCCATAGCTAGGGTGCAGTTAAGAAGTTAATATTATTAGTTCTTTCTTGGACTCTGAGAGTTAGTTTGGGTCACTTTTCTTTGTCTTGTTAACCAGCTTTCGCTTTAGGAGCTTGTGCTTCCCTTCACCCTCTTAGGCCTGTCAGCTTCTCCCCGGGCGACTCTAGCTTTATCTCCTAAAAGAGCAACGTCTGCCCTCACAGAGCTTATCCTCTCTTTGGAAAGAGTCTCGTACAAGCAATTCTGGAAACAAGTAGTCACAACAAATAATAGGATTTCAAGTAACAGCAACAACAACAAAAATGCTGTGAGAGGAAGGAAAGAACACAAAGGAACAAAGAGAGGCCAGGCGGACTGGGTGGGTGGGAGGCCGTGCGAGCAGCATGGTAGAAGGGCCCTCCTGAGGAAAGATGCTAGAGACGAGACTGGAATGGCAGAGAGCACAGTGCGCGCAAAGGTCCTTGGCTGGGAATGAGCCGAACGTGTCTGGAAAAGAGCCAAAAAAAAAAAACAGGGAATGGGTCTCTCTCTCTCTCTCCTACCTCAGCTCTCTGACACTTCATTTTCTGCCTCAGACCCTGGTCTTGCTGAATTCAAAGAAATGATCTGAAGCGACAGAATCCTGGGATGATATTCATGGAAGTCAGGGGGCGGGGAGGGACACCGGCCAGAGGCTAAGGCTGGGAGAGCCTACACTCCGTGTGCCGCCAGGCACACGCACATGTAATGTATGTCTGTTGTGTAAAGTCAGATTGAAGTGAGCGTGAGGCAGACGTGAGGTCCCAGCCCTTCCTGGTGCAGTGAGTCAGCCATCCTTCAGTGCCCCCGTAGTACAGAACAGGCCTGGCACGTATTCCTCCTCAGAGGCATGTCAACTCTTCCTCCCACCAGGCTAGAAGCTTACTGAGGGCACAGTCCCTGTCAGAAGCATTCTTCAAGCCTTTTTCCTTCTGGCATTCATTTATCCGGCACTGTTTCTGAGTGCCAGCCGCTTATGCTAGGTCTGTCTCTCTGTCCATAGACGCAGGTCTGAACAAGAAAGACCCAGTCCTTGTTCTCAAGTTTCTTACAGTATTGCAGAGGAAAAATACAGTAAAGTAGACAACCAACCATAGTAGAGTCTGCTCTGTGCTATAATAGGTGACGTACCGCACCCAGCCTTCGGGAGGCAGAGAAAACGTTCCAAAAGAATGACAGTTGAGCCAAGACTTGGAAGTATGAACTAAACAAAGGCATGTTTGTGTGTGTGTGTGGCTGAGATGAGGAAGGGTGTACAGAATTTTAGATCTTGGGAACAAAGGATTCATGAACCTAAAGGTGAGCTCAGTATATACTGGATGAAAATGTGAATTTGAATAAATAAACGAATGAACAAATTAATGCTTTGGTCTTGTAGGAGCAGCTCCTAACACGGAAGTAGAAAGCGGGAAGACATTTTGTTAATCCACCTTGATAAGTCACTGTTCCAAATGCTGCTTGTCCTGTGCCTGTGGGCAGACGCTCACGAAAACCTGTGTGATTATCAGAAGGCTGCCCGCCTCATAGATTATGCAGGGATTTATTGGAAAAGTGAGTTAGGCAGTCATTTTTAATCTGGGCAATGGATATATCCCAAGTCCAATGACCAGCATTCCTATCTTTCCTGAACATTACTCAGATGAGAACCATGGGATGGATGAAGGGGTAAAAAATGAAGTCAGAATCTCAAGGCTGTGCCTGGAAGAGAGAGCGGCTGTTAGAATGTTCGAAATGTGAGGGGAAGAGTGCTGGCTTGAAAGAGCCAAGGACCTGGCTTCTGTTCTTTGCTCTGCTCGTGGTGTGGCATTGGTCTCCCCTGTGCAGTGGAATGATGCCAGACAATGGCTGAGATCCCTTTCAGCTCTGAAACTCTGTGATCATCTTAGTTCCACCAGATGAAGAGAGGGAGGGAGTGGGTATGTATGGGTACCAGCCCTGCCCTAGGGTGCTCACTCCCCAAGAAGCCTGGGCATCTCCTGGCCCAGAGAGCCCTAAGGAGCTGGCCTGATCGGCCACACTCGTGCAGGGTCTGAGTGTCCAGCACCTGGGTCCCTGCAGAGCCGTGCATGACTTCACTCCTGGTGGCCTTCTCCTCCCCGTGTGTTCCACAGTGATGCAAGAGCTCAGCTATCCCTGATGTAGCCTTTCCTTAGAGTCCCAACACTCAGCCTCTGGTCTGCTTATTTTCCCTCCTTGCTTCCTGCTCTAAAGCCATATCACAAGCATTCATATCCCAGCCCTTCCACTAACCACCTGTGTAGCCATCATCAGGTGTCTTAATCTCTCTGGTGGATAGCAAATAAATGTATAGAGTTGTTGGTAAAGAGGAATGAAATAATTCACATAAAGCAGTTAGAACAGTACCTGGTACACTGTAGGTACAATGTGCATTGCTGCCTTCCTTTCTCAAACATTTTCTGCTCTATTCTCAGCAAACAGGATGGATCCCGTGGTATGTAGGACACCTCTGCCCCAAGGGGTCCAGTCCAGTGCCCACTGTGAGTCACACGCTTCACCTTGGCTACCTTACTGAGTCCCCACCTCAGTCCAGAGCAATACTTATTCTCAGAATTTTTCTCAGGCCTCAACCCAGAGACCAGAGGAGTCATGTGACATTCCCTGCAGGGTGCAATCTATAAATGCACAGTTGAAGTCAGAGATCAGATCTCAATGATCTCTCAGACTCCAAATCCAATGCTCTTTTCCCCACCTCACCCAGGATGCCATCACTGGCTTGTTTTGAAAGGAAAAAGAAGTTGTGCATCATGGGAGTGATGCTGTGGAGATCAACTCTCCTTCCCAGGTCATCCACTCCCAGCTTTCAGAAGAGGTGGGACTGCTAGACTCCTGAGCCCAGCTCCCAGCAGCCCTTGCGTCCGCCCATCTGAAAAGGATCCGTCTTTAAAAGCAAGGAGCCAGAAAAAATAATTCATACTAAAAACAAACTCTGTCATGAGTCATTTGACTTTGCTTTCCCCCGAACACATAGTTTATATCTTGGGCGAGCTAAGGCTAAAGGAACATCTGATATGTTTTAGGCTAGCAGAGCCATTATTTAAGGAGCTCTACATCCAGTAGAGCTACATCCAGTATGTGTCTGTTGAACCCCATGGTTTAAATCAAGGCTTGTGCCGAGGGAGCCTGACAATTTGTTATTGCTATTGTGGTTCTTTCGGGGTGTGACTGTGCACGAGTTTTATCAAGGTGACGAGAATCTTTGGTCCGTGATTCAGAAGCTCTTGGGTGTTGAACTGACCTATGCAGTAGCTATTCTGAGTGAATATGTACCCAAGAGGAATATGCACAATGTGCATGTGTTGAGATGGGTGAGCCCCTCTGGAAATGAGAGGGAGAGAAGGTGGGGGAGGGGCGAGGCTTCCAAAGGAGCTGCTTTCTAGTCCCCATCTGCAGAGAAGGGATTCTCAACCCTGGACAAGAGTACTTCTCAATCCTAGGTGAACAGGACATCACCCAGAACAAGTGTCTCCACTTCTGTGAATTTCTCCTCTTTAGATAACTGAAAAATGATGGAAATATATTTATATTGTAAAATCTCAAACAACATAGCAATGGGCTTCCCTGGTAGCTCAGCTGGTAAAGAATTCTCCTGCAATGAGGTAGACCTGGGTTCAATCCCTGGGTTGGGAAGATCCCTTGGAGAAGGGCATGGCAGCCCACTCCAGTATTCTTGCCTGGAGAATCTCATGAACAGAGGAGCCTGGCAGACTACAGTCCATGGGGTCGCAAAGAGAAACAACTGAGCAACTAAGCACATAAAGTAAAAGGCAAAAGACACAAATCTCCCCTGATCACAGAGGTAATCATATTGTCCATTTTATTTGTCTTTCTAACCTTTTTAACACAGTCACAGAGATATATATATTATATATATACACACACACATATATATATATATATGCATGCATGTATAGGGCCATATAGTACAAACTCTTCTGCAAGTTCTTTTTCATTTATTCGATATTTGGAATATGTCAGTGCATGTAGAGTCACCCCATGTCTGTTACATATTGATAGAAATTCCAGAGCCTGCATACATAAAAAGTTATTTAACCAATGTCCTATTGACAGACATTTAGGTTGTTTCTAGTGTCTGGTTTTTGCAAACAGAGATACAAGGATCATCCTGGGTATGGTTCTTTATACATAAATATGAACAGTTCTCTTGGAGAGATACAGAAGGTGGAATTTCTGCTGGAAGGATTTGTGTGTTTGAAATCATGTTAGCTGTGGCCAAAACTATCCTCCAAAGAGGCTGTCCCAGTTTGTCTCCCTGCCAACGGGGCCCCTGTGCCTTTGCCAACACTGCATATTGTTAATCATTTAACATTTTTGCCCATTTCTTAGGCAGAAAATGACAGTTCATTGTTCCTTTCCTTTGCCTCAGCCCTGTTGCTAGTGAGAATGAGCATTTTCTTTATTTGTCTTCAGTCACTTAATACCGTCTTCTGTTGTGCATGCTAAATCGCTTCAGTCATGTCCGACTCTTTGCGACCCTATAGACTGTAGCCTGCCAGGTTCCTCTGTCCATCCGATTCTCCAGGTAAGAATTCTGGAGTAGGTTGCTATGCCCTCCTCCAGGGGATCTTCCCAACCCAGGGATTGTACCCACACCTCTTACATCTCCTGCATTGTCAGGCAGGTTCTTTACCACTAGCAACACCTGGAAAGACCCTCTGTTTTCTGTTAATGGCCTATTACCATCCTCCCCATTTTCCCTTAAGGTTGTTTGTCTTTCCCTTGGGGATCTGGAGGGGTTCTTTATGTGCTCTGTACATCAGTGGTTTGTCATGTATATTAAAGACTTTCTTGTGATAAGATCCTTAATATCTACCTTTGCTTATAGTGTCTTATATAGGAGTTTTTAATTTTCATGTGTTCATATCCATGAATCCCTTTCTTTATGGCTTCAAAATTTCTTGCAAGTTTTTCCTGTAAACTATTTCTTTTCCTGAAGCTGTGTTTTTCAGAATAATAACATTGTACACTACAACACACCAGGTTGGCAGAATGGCCTCTGTGTTTTTGCAGACATTCTTGGTAATTTTACCATTAACGATGGGGAAATTCTGAAACCATATGGGTCAGTCATAGGCAAATGAGAGGCCGCAGGGAACTAGCTAGCAGGCAGCCTACAGTCATATATGTGGGCCTTGGACCATATGCCGGCTCCTGTCCTTACCACTTGATTCGGGGACATCACTTTGCTGCTCTGAGCCTTCGTTTATTCCTCTGTAAAATTGGGCAAATCACAATTCCAAAGGATTATGGAGAGGTTTAGTGTCTCCCATGTCTCAGCCCACTTAATGCATGTTTGTTTCTGCCTCTCCTGATAAAAGTCTTTTTTTTTCCTCCCTGCTCATTTAAGTGTAATTGGTCACTGAAAACTGTCGACTTCCATTTCTTTGGAGGATTTTGTAGCTGAATCGTGGAGTCACAGCTTACCCAAGAGTCTGAGGCAATTTCCTCATGATATATCTCTGTGGGCCTGAAGGAAACGAAACACCTATACTATTGCTCAATGCTGGAAAATTCTCCAGGGTGGCCGACACCTCTGGCAGACAGTAGCCAGGGTTCTGGGGGACACAGCCCATGTGGGCAGAGAGCTTAGTAGTTCCTGAACTCACTGAGCTCCTGCCTATGCAAGGACAATCCACTCTCCTTTGAAATCATCTCCTCTTCTCCATCCCTTGCCTGGCATCCTTTGCTTCTTATAGCAACACAACACTCAAAGTTAGGGTCACAGACACTTGAGTTAAACTACCTGGGTACTAGATCCAGCCTGGAACAAATGTCTTAATTGCTCTCTACCTCAGTTTCCCTTTCTGTAAAATGGGAATACTAGTATTACCTAGTCCATAGGGCTGTTATGAGAACTAATACTTATAAAGCCCTAGTACATAGTACAGTGATCAAGGAGCTACAAAGAAATCATAGATGGTGTCTGAATCCTGGATTCTCCTTTCACAGATGGTTGACTTTGGATAACGTACTTATTCTGACCTCAGCTCTATCATTCGTAAAATGGGTATGAAAATAGCTACTTCATAGGCTTGCCAGGAAAGTCAAATGGGATAATGTATGTAATGAGTATTGTTATGTTGTTTGGTCGCTAAGTCGTGTCCGACTCTTCATGACCCCATGAACCACCAGGCTCCTCTGTCCATGGGATTCTCCAGGCAAGAATACTGAAGTAGGTTGCCATTTTCTCCTCCAAGGGGTCTTCCTGACCCAGGGATCCACGTCTCCTACATTGGCAGGAGGATTCTTTACCACTGAGCCGACAGGGAAGCCTTGTAATGAGTATAAGACTTCAATTATTGGTTGCTACTGTGGTAATGGTTATTGAAAAAGCCAGCGGTGAATATGCAGGGAGGATTCAACACTGAAAAACAGAGAGACTGGTGATTAAAAGAAGATTCTGTAGTCAGACACACTGGGTATGAGAACTCAGCCTCCGCTACTCTTGACTCTGTGACTTTGGACCTAAACCTTTGTGACATTCAGTTTCCTGATCTGTTGAATAGGATTGAGAGTGGTGCCTGCCTCTAGGTTTGATATGAGGAGGAAATGATGATAAACCAGGAACATAGAAAGTGCCTAATAAAATTAACTGTTATTGTTACTTACATCTCCTGTCCATCGGTGGGAGAACTCCTGCCTGCAGTCAGGAGTCCCTGGGCAGGAGGAACGGTAGCACAGCCAGAGCCCATACCCAGTCCATTCTGCTGGGTTTGGACCAGAAGATAGGCAAAAGGGCCAAAACTCAAGCAGGGAATCTGAGGCAAAAGCCTGGTTTTTACAGATCATCCAGAATGGTTTGCATAGAGAGGTAAACACAGTGAAGGATGTCTGGCAGGATTTAGTTCAATGATGTATCTCCTTGTGACCCTTAAAATCATTCTGTTGGGTAGGTCCTGTTATTTTCAGTTATCACCTGGTGAAAATTGAGGGTCAGAGAGGTTAGGTGACTTGCCTGAGATCACACAGCTAACAAGTGGAGGAACTGGGATTTGAGCCCAGGACTGTCCAGCTCCAAATCCCTAATGACATGCTGTTAATATATGTCCTGCCTCTGTTGGGAATGACTCAGAGGCCCAGCAGGAGCAGAGTGGAGTAGGGGCATGACCCCTGTTTTTCTGGGGGACCAGAGGAGGTGGAGGAAGGGGCAGCAGGTCTGGAGCTGACAGGCTGCATGTAAAAATTTGGAAATTTTGCCCCGAAAGACAAGAAAGTCTTTTCAGCAGGGGCCATTTTCAACTGTACCCTGTGTACTAGGCCAAGGGTAAACCAAAACACAGCCATAAATAGTACTCCCCAGAATTCTCGTCATAGCAGCCCACTGTGCTCCTTCTATTTGGAGATGGCTGTCAAAATACTTCACATGGAAATGTCTGAATCTGCTACTGTTCACCAAGTCAGTCACAGCCCATTTGCACGAGGTGCCCTGGGTGTGAGTGGAGGCACAAGAATCATCAGATGACCAATCACTGTGAATCCTCACCAAATGTCCTGCCCAAGAAACCAGCATCCTGGACTAGGGCCAGTCCTTCCTAGAGCCACGGCTTTGAAGGGGTCCATCCTGGTTCAGTGGGCCTGCCCCAGCTGGTTATAGAATATGTTTTTATAGCTATCCTTTCTCTAATTAAAAATAAAGTATCAAAGATGAAATTGACTTAAGTCCTCTCATCTAATACATTTAATAGATGGAGACATTTGTTTCCCACGTGGGAAGTGACATTCCCAAGGTTATAGAGAGAAAATCTGAGACTAGAATCACAGCTTCCTGATTCTTAGTCTAAAACACATCCCGTGCTGCCCTCCTGAGCCTTCCCAACACAATCACAGATTTCCCACCAGCCTCTTCAAAGGGCAGAGCTGAAAGATAGGAAAGGTTGGAAGGAGGTTATGCTTCTTTAGGCATTCTACCTTCCCCTCCATGTCTGTCCCTGCATTTCAGTGTTTCCTCTCATCTGTCGAAACTAGTTCTGTAGGCCCAAATCTAGATCCTTGAGAAGCAGCTTCTCGGGTTTCCAGGGTTCACTGCTGCTCCCTTGTCCAGGAGCAGTGCAACCTCTTGAACAGTGGATAGGTGTCCAGACCGGGAGGATGCCTGGCTCAGCACCTGTTGGGTGGGTTTCCCAGGTGAGACAAGGCCTCCCCAAGCATCATTTCTCATCTGCAGGGGAAGGCCAGGAAGAAGAAAGGATTGGATGCTAATTGATTGTCTGATAATATGCTGGATTATATAACCTCATTTAATCTTCAATTTACGCTTTGTGGGGTAGGTAGATACTATCATTTCCACTTAACAAACGGGGAACAAGAAGCCACACAGCTAGAAAGTGAGAGAGTTGGGACCTGAACCTAGATTGGTGCAAAATTCCAAAATATAAACTCTTTCAAGTTCACCAGGCTAGAGAAAATGAGATTAGTGTGTACTTTCTAAACTGTGAAGAGCCACCCACCCGTGAAGGATGGTGAGGATGACAATTAGCACTCAATCCAAGTCAAGCAGGAAATGACTCCCAACAGGCAGGTGTTTAGCCCCTGGGGAAATGTGCCTTCCACAAGGACATCTGGGTATCGAAGCTGTTGCTCAAAGAATCTACTTACAAGAAGGGGAGTGTAGGGGCTCTTTCAGGGCCAGGGTCTCTCTGTGACACGTGTGCATGATAAATCGCTTTGTGTTAGACTCTTTGTGACCCTATGGACTGTAGCCCACCAGGCTCCTCTGTCCATAAGATTATCCAGGCAAGAATACTGGAGTGGGTTTCCATGCCCTCCTCCAGGGGATCTTCCCAACCCAGGGGTTGAACCCCCATCTTTTATGTCTCCTGCATTGGTAAGGCAGGTTCTTTACCACTAGTGTCACCTGGGAAGCCCTTGGTTTTAATGGTGATGGTTAATTTCTTGACCCCACTCTCTGCTCCTCACAGTTACTACAATTGACCAATCAGGAATGGGTCACTGTCAGGTAAGCAGAAATCATTAAAGACCCTTTAATTCATCCTTAAAATGTGAATTTCATTTTCTAGCACAAGCTAATCCATTGCAGATAAAATCTAACCTTAACAGCACTTGTTGAAAGTCAAGAAACTGATGAAGGGCACCTGCAGCTGGTTGATAGGCCACCCCCAAGGGTTTCCAGCTTCCCAGGTGTCTACGCAACCCTCCATGGCAGTGGGGCATGGGGAGGGAGCGGCACTGCCTGTCTGGTCCTGAGATACCACAGGCAGGCTAATGGCTTGGCCTGGCTCTCCCCTCCCCATGCCACCCTGGGAGTACGTGGTCAGCAGTGGGGAAATGGGGTAAAGTGCCCAGAGGCAAGGAGCACATAGCCAAGAACTGATCCTAGAAAAGGAAAGGCAGTAGGTCTTACCCCACCTGCCCAGCACATGCTCCATCAGCCTTCATCCGCAAAGCACACATTCAAAGATAAAATCAAGACTTTCCAAACAGGGACTGCAAATCACAGAACCCCAAGCTTGAGCCCTTCCTGGCACAGGGCCCTGGGCAACTGCATGGGTGGCATACCCATAAAGTTGATCCTTATTGCAGCTTTTTAACAGAATGTCACTAGTAGAGGGGAAATGAAGATGTGAGGGCAGTCTGTCAGGGTTTTACCAAAACTGTATGTGAACAATTTAAATGACTTCCCTATATTCTGAGATTATGATAACTATTTGTCTCCCCTTTAGTGTTAAAATCTTTTTATTTATTTATATTTTGGTGGTATATGGATTTACTTTTTACTTGACTTTTATTGGAATATAGTTGCCTTACAATGTTGTGTTCGTTTCGCTGTACGGCAAAGTGAATCAGCTATATGTATTGGTTAAGCCCTCTTATTTGGATTTCCTGCCCATTTAAAAATCTTTTTCATTAGGACATGATGGCCAGAGTAAAAGTTGAGTAGGTTTTTGGTTATTATTATTATTTTTTTAAGATGCTTATATAGGCTTCCCACGTGGTGCTAATGGTAAAGAACCCACCAGCCAGTGCAGGAGAGTGAGAGACACGGGTTCAATCCCTGGGTCAGGAAGATCCCCTTGAGAAGGATATGGCTACCCACTCCAATATTCTTGCCTCGGAAATCCCATGGACAGAGGAGCCTGGTGAGCTACAGTCCACAGGGCCCAAAAAGTCAGACACAACTGAGCACTGACCATCTGAGCACAAATAGCAAAGCAAAATAAGAAGCTGACAATTCTTTGTAGATCTCCAAAAGGTTTGGAGATTATATTGGTCCAGAGATTGGGAACTCCTGAGCTGGGGCTTCCAAGAAGATAACCCTTCCTGATTGTTAGGAATGGAGCTTCTTCCCCCACTGCCGGAATCAGAATGGCATACCTTCAGTAATTGTATATTTCAGTAATTTCTAGGTACATCTTTGCTTTTGTGAAGTCTAAAGTCTGGTGGAATCTGTGAGAAGAGGCAACACAGAATAAGGGCATCAAAATCAAAATTCAAAGTCTGAAACTTTTTGTTTTCTGTGACCCTAGAGATCATTTCTCTAAATTTCCCAACCATCAAGAGCTCTGCAGAAGTAAAATGGAAAGTAATAACACACCCAGGAGAAACCCAGCTTACGTCTGATGTCCTAGTCTAATTATTAATAATTGATCATTAAATTGTCCAGAACTCAAAGAGGGTTTATCAGGTTAATAAACTATGGCTCCCTTTATTAAAGGCCCCTTCATCTCTCCTGGGGCCTCCCAGGAGGCTCAGCTGGTAAAGCATCTGCCTGCAATGCGGAAGACCTGGGTTCAGTCCCTGGGTTGGGAAGATCCCCTGGAGAAGGGAACAGCTACCCACTCCGGTATTCTGGCCTGGAGAATTCCATGGACTATAGTCTATGGGGTTGCAGTCATTCACGACTGAGCAACTTTCACTTTCATCTCTCCTGAAGCCACAAGCCCCAGAGAGACTACTGTTTCCCTGAGCAGGAACCACTTGTGAACAGTTGAAGGGTTGCATCTGTCCTGCCAGAAGCCTGGGCTGGGTGATAGCCTGGAGCCTGGAAGATCCCCTTGTGGTGGTAAATATCTATGACTCCCAGCCCAGCGGCTCCCACCATTGTATTGTTTTATAGGAGCATTAAGTCGAAGGCCAACCCACTTTCCATGCTTTGATGAGGAAAAATACATCAACACAGTGGTCCACTGAATTCTGGATATAGACAATACACAGTGCCTTTTGGGGTCTGTAGCCTAAATAGTTTTACTCCAAAAGATGTGGCATTAGGCATAAAGCAGACAGCTGATTAGTGCTAAACCCACAAGCTCAAAACCAACCATTATGCCTCTTCTCAGTTACAGAACCAGAGAGGCTTTGCCTAGAATAGGCATCAGCAGACTGGGCTTTGGGGTGAGGAGTCAGAGGGAGGAGGAGGGGGAGGAGGAGGGAAAAGAGGAATAACACATCGCAGAGGTGTACAGTTTTGAAATGTACAAAGTCTGTGCCATTTAATTGGGATTACTTTTTCTTTTTATCCCATGTGTATTTCTTTTTATCCATATGGAAAGAAATATTTGTCAATACCTGCTTCAGAGTCTCAGGTTTAAGAAGCCGATCGCTGACCCAAGGAGAGAGAGACATAAATCACTTTCAAGTTCTTCAGACAAAGAACAGCTCAAGGCAAGCTGGAGAGTTTGCAGGGCATTTTGGTGACATTTCTGGATGCCCTTTTTTTCCCCCCTTTCAAGAAAAGCCCTTTCTTTCCTTGCCTTCTCACATAACAGCTTGGGATTCTTGTCCCCCACCCCCTCCCCAGAAATGCATTTGAACTTGCTGGGTTTGTTAAGAGTCAGGGCATAAAGCATTTTTCCATGGTAGAAAATTCTGGCATTCCACAGCAGAACTAATGTGAGATTTGGGAAAGCTGCCCTATTTGTGCACTTAATTAGGGCTCCCCAAAGGCAGTTGATCCATCGGTGTCATAGGAAACCGACGCCAAAGCTAGCAAAGGCTGAGACTGTGAGCACCCAAGAGGGGAATGAACATGAATCCCACACCTGTTCCCCACTGACTTGAATCAAGACTCAAGGGAAATAAAGACAAGGGCTTGCCTACAGTGCTCCTTTGGATCCCAGTCCTGATTTCATCATTCTGGGTATCACCTGCTTTTGAATCAAGTCCTAAAACCCTTGTAGATAAAGGATCAGAGTTACAGGTTCTCTTCAGGTCTGTGAAATAAGGTCTTGGTTCTGATAAGATCTGTGAAGTTGACAAAATTACAGTGGAAAAATTATAGACTCCGAAGACCAACTAGCCTCTGCTCTGAGTCTGACTTTGCTGCTATTAGACAGTATCAGATCTTGAAGAAGTTACCTGGTTATTTCTGAGATTTAATTCCTTTCCCTAGAAAAGACCATCCTAACAGCTCTTCCATGGGTTCATTATCATAACAACAGCGGACATTTGTTGAGCAGTTTCAGTGTGTAAGGCACTGTTCTAAAAGCATGAACTGAACATTTATATCATATGTGAAACAGATCGCCCGCCCGGGTTTGATGCATGAGGCAGGGTGCTCAGGGCTGGTGCACTGGGATGACCCTGAGGGATGGGATAGGGAGGGAAGTGGGAAGGGGGTTCAGAATGGGGAGCACATGTATGCCCATGGCTGATTCATGTCAATGTATGGCAAAAACCACTACAATATTGTAAAGTAATTAGCCTCCAATTAAATTAATTTTTTTTAAGTTTTTTTTTTTTAAAAAAAAGAAAAGCATGAAGTGTATTCTCTTCAATCCTCTGTAGACCCTATAAGGTAAAGTCTATATTAGAGGGTGCAAACTACTCACCATGGGCAATTCTTGCCCACGCTTATTTGTGCAAATAATGTTTTATTGGAACATAGTTACGCACATCTGTTCATGTCTATTCTGTGGCTACTTTCACGCTACAGCTCCAGGGTTGAGTAGTTGCAACAGAAACTGTATGTCCAACCAAACCTGAAGTATTTGTTATCTGACTTTCTACAGAAACAAATTTGTCAACCCTTGCTATAAATCATCCCAACTGAAAGATGAAGAAAATAAACCATGGGTATTTTAAATAGCTTAACTGAGGTCATTCAGTTAGTGACAGATAGAACTAGGAATAGAACCTAGTGGCCTGATCCAGAACTTGTGATCTTCACCAGTGTCCTACATGTAATATATATGAATTGTTTAGTGCAGTACCTGACACATAGGCGATGCCTGATATCTGTTGCTTTAGCAATCCTTTGCATTCCTCCATGGTTCTCTTTTCTTCTGCCTCCCCTTGCAGGTTACTGTCCATTCCAATTGCCTTATCTTTCTCTTCTACCAGAGTGTGTTTTCAATTCAGCAGACTTCTGGGCAATTTTGTACCCATTATCTCAATCCATCAAACAAACCTGTGCATAGGTAAATAGAGTAGGAACAGATTGTACAGGACTTTGAAGGCTGAGAGAGGGCTTTAGAATAATAATAGTGCTAATTATGGTAACACTTTGGCGAAGGGTTGCTAACCCAGGTACTCTAGATACATATTCTCCTTTAACCCTAACAACCCGTCTGTGATACACAATTTAGTATTTTCCTATCTTGCAGATGAGAACATTGAGGCTTACACTGTAGCAATCAAATATTAATGGGAAAATCAGAAATATTCCACATGCCTAGCTCAACAACACAAGGCTTTTGTGTTGTTCACTTCTCCTGTGGATGCATGTGCTTTCAGTTGGGGTTTTAGATATGTCCATACAGTATACTCTTAGGTTTTGCTGATAAAATTGTCCTCACTTGCTCTAGTGAGCAATCTTACTTGATCCTGTAATCTACTATTGGTTGCCTGTGGACTCAGATGGAGAACACCAGAAATTAGAGACTCTACACCTGGACCACTATGATACCTCTCATCACAGGCAGTAGGGAGCCATGGAATGCTTTGGAACAGGAGATGCCATAAAGAGGAAACTACTCTGCCAACAAAGTCAAGCTGAGTGGGAGCTGGGAAAGTCAGTGATAGCTTATGGTGTACCGTATTGGATTCATAATCTCCAAAGAAGATTTAGCTTCAGCACCAGGGACCAGGCTTGGTCACTCAAGAGCTTTTGTGTAGGAGAGTTTTATTAAAGTGAAAAAGGGCAGACAAAGCTTCTAACATAGACATCAGAGGGGAGATGGAGAGTGCCCCCTCGAAAATCTAAGCAAGGGAGTTATATACTTTTTGATTGATTACAGTAAATCAAAAGAATGTCTCAAGGTTGTAAAAATTTTACCAGACCCACTCCCACAGTTTACATTTTACGATAACAGAATTAAAATGAAGGATGAAGACCTACAAGACATTCTAGAACTAACACCCATAAAAGATGTCCTTTTCATTATAGGGGACTGGAAGGCAAAAGTAGGAAATCGAGAGTTACCTGGAGTAACAGACAAATTTGACCTCAGAGTACAAAATGAAGCAGGGCAAAGACTAACAGTTTTGCCAAGAGTATGCACTGGTCGTAGCAAACACCCTCTTTCAACAACACAAGAGAAGACTCTACACATGGACATCACCAGATGGTCAATAATGAAATCAGATTGATTATATTCTTTGCAGCCAAAGATGGAGAAGCTCTATACAGGCAGCAAAAACAAGACTGGGAGCTGACTGTGGCTCAGATCATGAACTCCTTATTGCCGAAATCAGACTTGAATTGAAGAAAGTAGGGAAAACCACTACACCATTCAGATATGACCTAAATCAAATCCCTTATGATTATACAGTGCCAGTGACAAATAGATTCAAGGCCTGATAGACAGAGTGCCTGAAGAGCTATGGACGGAGGTTTGTTACATGGTACAGAAGGCAGGGATCAAGACCATCCCCAAGAAAAAGAAATGCAACAAGGCAAAATGGTTGTCTGAGAAGGCCTTACAAATAGCTGAGAAAAGAGAAACAAAAGGGAAAGGAGGAAAGGAAAGATATACCCATTTGAAGGCAGAGTTCCAAAGAATAGCAAGGAGAGATAAGAATGCCTTCCTCAATGATCAATGCAAAGAAATAGAAGAAAACAATAAAATGGGAAAGACTAGAGATCTCTTCAAGAAAATTAGAGATACCAAGGGAACAGTTCATGCAAAGATGGGCCCAATAAAGGACAGAAATGGTATGGACCTAACAGAAGCAGAAGATATTAAGAAGAGGCAAGAATACACAGAAGAACTATACAAAAAAGATCTTCATGACCCAGATAACCATGATGGTGTGATCACTCACCTAGAACCAGACATCCTGGAATATGAAGTCAAGTGGGCCTTAGGAAGCATCACTATGAACAAAGCAAGTGGAGGTGATGGAATTCCAATTGAGCTATTTCACATCCTAAAAGATGATGCTGTGAAAGTGCTGCACTCAATATGTCAGCGAATTTGGAAAATTAGCAGTAGCCACAGGGCTAGAAAAGGTCAGTTTTTATTCCAATCCCAAAGAAAGGCAATGCCAAAGAATGCTCACACTACCACACAGTTGCACTCATCTCACATGTTAACAAAGTAATGATCCAATTTCTCCAAGTCAGGCTTCAACAGTAAATGAACCATGAATTTCTAGATGTTCAAGCTGGATTTAGAAAAGACAGAGGAACCAGAGATCAAATTGCCAACATCCGGGATCATCAAAAAAGCAAGAGAGTTCCAGAAAAACAACTACTTCTGCTTTATTGACTATGCCAAAGCCTTTGACTGTGTGGATCACAACAAACTGTGGAAAATTCTGAAAGAGATGGGAATACCAGACAACCTTCCCTGCCTCCTGAGAAATCTGTATGCAGGTCAGAAAGCAACAGTTAGAACTGGACATGGAACAACAGACTGGTTCCAAATAGGAAAAGGAGTATGTCAAGGCTGCATATTGTCACCCTGCTTATTTAACTTATATGCAGAGTACATCATGAAAAATGCTGGGCTGGAGGAAGCACAAGCTGGAATCAAGATTGCCGGGAGAAATATCAATAACCTCAGATATGCAGATGACACCACCCTTATGGCAGAAAGTGAAGAAAATCTTAAGAGCTTCTTGATGAAAGTGAAAGAGGAGAGTGAAAAAGTTGTCTTAAAACTCAGCATTCAGAAAACTAAGATCATGGCATCTGGTCCCATCACTTCATGGCCAATAGACAGGGAAACAATGGAAACAGTGGCAGACTTTATTTTGGGGGGCTCCAAAATCAGCACGGACAGTGACTATAGCCATGAAATTAAAAGACACTTGCTCCTTGGAAGAAAAGCTATGACCAACCTAAACAAACAGCATATTAAAAAGCAGAGATATTACTTTGCCAACAAAAGTCCATCTAGTCAAAGCAATGGTTTTTCCAGTAGTCGTGTATGGGTGTGAGAGTTGGACCTTAAAGAAAGCTGAGCACCAAAGAATTGATGCTTTTGAGCTGTGGTGTTGGAGAAGACACTTGAGAGTCCCTTGGACTGCAAGGAAATCAAGCCAGTCAATCCTAAAGGAAATTAGTCCTGAATAATAATCATTGGATGGACTGATGCTAAAGCTAAAACTCTAATACTTTGGCCACCTGATGTGAAGAACTGACTCATTGGAAAAGAGCCTGATGCTGTGAGAGATTGAAGGCAGGAGGGGGGGACGACAGAGGATGAAATGGTTGGATGCCACCATCGACTCGATGGACATGAGTTTGAGTAAACTCCAGGAGTCAGTGATGGACAGGGAGGCCTTTATATGCTGCAGTCCCAGGGGTTGCAAAGAGTTGGACAGGACTGATTGACTGAACTGAACTGAACTGAACTTCCACGGTTTACATTTTAAGATAACAGGATTAGAACTTAACAATAGAGGGATTTTACCCGACCCACTCCCATAATATACATTCTAAGATATCAGGATTAGTCAGATTTTCAGGAAGGAGAAAGTGTCCTCAAGCAGGATACATTGTTGGTATATAGTCCTTAGTACAGGGTTTAAACTGAGTTGTCTGTTGTGTCATCATCAGTTCTTGGCTTAAAGGGAAAAAAAAGTTTTTAGTTTTGTGTGACTAAGACTAAGGAATTTAGAGAAAAAAAAAAAAAAGACATTTGTCCTTTCCTCCTCATTGAGAATTCCAACCCCCGATCTCCTCCTTGGGGACCCTGGGCTTCTTATCAACCTTCCTAGGAATTGACTTTCTCATCAGGAAGGAGGAGGGAATATGAACGCACAAGTGTGATATGCAGTTGTAAGCCCTCCTTGGATTGAGCTGTAAGAGCTTAGGTTTGGGAGGACAAGAGGATCTGGCAAGAAGAGAAGGGCATGTATATGCAGTCAGAGGGCCAAGACCAGCACTGCTTAGAGCTTTCTACTAGACAGCCATGCCTAGATTCAGGTTCAAGTCCTGGCTCTACTGCTGAAGTTGCACTGTGTAAAGGACGAGGGAAAGGGGAGGGATTTTATGCTGTTGAAGTTAGACAGCATCTCATGTATTTTCTCATCAACTTTTGGAGGTGGTGATAAGAAGAACAATAGATAATATTTAAATACTCCTGGAACCAGCACTTCTCGTGTTCTCTTCTAGCCATTTCTCTCTCTATATTTAATCTTCATAAAAATCCCACAAGATAGGGAGCCTTCTCATCCGCTTTGGATAGATGGGGAGACTGAGGCACAGAGAAGTAACAAGGTTGTGGTCACGCAGGTGGAAAATAGAGAAACTAAGTTTTGCACCCAGGCAGCTTGGCACCAGAGTCCTTGTTCTTAGTCATTTTCAGATGGTCTCTGAGGCACATTAACCTCAGGGACGGTTCTGGGGTTAAGGCCATTCTATCCCACCCCATCAGGGCTTCCACGTGGCTCTGTGATAAAGAGCCTGCCTTCCAATGCCAGAGCCATAAGAGACACAGGTTCGGTTCCTGGGTCAGGATGGTCCCCTGGAGGAGGAAATGGCAACCCACTCCAGTATTCTTCGCTGGAAAAAAAAAAAAAAACATGGATGGAGGAGCTTGGCGGCAACAGTCCTTGGAGTCACAAAGAGTCAGACATGGCTGAGCGACTGAGCACCCATACCCACACGTCCCACCCCATAACTGCACACTGACAGCCCTGCCTCTATACTGCAGGGTCAGGGACTTCCCGCTGAGAAGACTCCTTGCCACAGCCTGTCTGGAACATTTCACTGTACCCTCCGCAGGGACCCCTCCCCACCCCCGCCACCTCCTGGCTCCTGGCCATTCCCAGTGCCCTTGGTTCTAGCCTCCCAATCCTGGAGCACTTGTGCCCAATAACATACCTCTGGTTCCCCTTTGAATAGTTTGTTTTTGCCCCTGGGACACGTTAACCTCTTGGTTCATTGTAAGACTCTAGCACCCAGCTTCCTCCCTCCAGTGCCAGCCCACAGGAGTGGCATCCCCATCAGATTTGTGCTGGATCCTGGAAACAGAGCTGGACAGCTTGCTCAGCCACTTTCTCAAGGGCTGGTCCCTGACAGTGTTACCAATCCCACCCATTCCTGGCCTGGTAGCTGCCAATCCAACTAGATGAGGCTATTCTGGGAGCAGCAAAGACTTATTCACACTAGTGAGGTCTTTAACAAAAGAAGTCAAAAGGCTTTTCATTGTTGTTGTTTTTTTTTTTTTAATGTGTGTTAAAATTCTACCCAGAATGCTATAGCAGTTAAGTCATGGCCTCTGAAATCAGAAGCATATGGGTTCAAAATCCATTTCTCCTACTTGCTAGCTGTGTCATCCCAGGAAAATTGCTCTGTCTCTGTCCTTCATTTGTAAAGGCTTTGTAACGAGGGGAAAAGGTCTGTCTTATGGGGTAGTGGTGAGACTTTGGTGAAATGATGTATGCAGGCACGTGTCACACCACCTGACCAGCAGTAAGTTCTCAATACCTGGTAGTTATTATCAGCGTTATATTAAGTATCATTATATAAGTTTCATTCAAGACTCCCTAGAGATGGTTCATTCAGTTATTTACTCAACAGATATTTATCAGGAGGCTACTCTTTGCCATATCTATACCAGGTACAAATATAGGGTGTATGTTTATGAGAGGAAGCAATGCATGTTAATCATTTATTATAGGCCATACCCTATTCTAGGCATTTTTAGGGACATGAGCTTCCAGATGTTCAAGCTGGTTTTAGAAAAGGCAGAGGAACCAGAGATCAAATTGCCAACATCCTCTGGATCATCGAAAAATTAAGAGAGTTCCAGAAAAACATCTATTTCTGCTTTATCGACTATGCCAAAGCCTTTGACTGTGTGGATCACAGCAAACTGGAAAATTCTGAAAGAGACGGGAATACCAGACCACCAAACCTGCCTCTTGAGAAACCTGTATGCAGGTAAGGAAGCAACAGTTAGAACTGGACATGGAACAACAGACTGATTCCAAATAGGAAAAGGAGTATGTCAAGGCTGCATATTGTCACCCTGCTTATTTAACTTATATGCAGAGTACATCATGAGAAACGCTGGGCTGTAGGAAGCACAAGCTGGAATCAAGATTGCCAGGAGAAATATCAATAACCTCAGTTTTGCAGATGACACGACCCTTATGGCAGAATGTGAAGAAGAACTAAAGAGCCTCTTGATGAAAGTGAAAGAGGAGAGTGAAAAAGTTGTCTTAAAGCTCAACATTCAGAAAACAAAGATCATGGCATCCAGTTTATCACTTCATGGCAAATGGATGGGGAAACAGTGGAAACAGTGGCTGACTTTATTTTTCTGGGCTCCAAAATCACTGCAGATGGTGACTGCAGCTATGAAATTAAAATATGCTTACTCTTTGGAAGGAAAGTTATGACCAACCTAGACAGCATATTAAAAAGCAGAGACATCACTTTGTCAACAAAGGTCTGTCTAGTCAAGGCTATGGTTTTTCCAGTAGTCATGTATGAATGTGAGAGTTGGACTATAAAGAAAGCTGAGTGCTGAAGAATTGATGCTTTTGAACTGTGGTGTTGGAGAAGAGAGAGTCCCTTGGACTGCAAGGAGATGCAACCAGTCCCTCCTAAAGGAGATCAGTCCTGGGTGTTCATTGGAAGGACTGATGCTGAAGTTGAAACTCCAGTACTTCAGCCACCTGATGCGAAGAGCTGACTCATCTGAAAAGACCCTGATGCTGGGAAAGATTGAGAGCAGGAGGAGAAGGGGACGACAGAGGATGAAATGGTTGGATGGCATCACCAACTCAATGGACATGGGTTTGGGTGGACTCCGGGAGTTGGTGATACACGCGGGGGCCTAGCATGCTGCATTTCATGGGGTCGCAGAGTCAGACATGACTGAGTGACTGAGCTGATACTGACTGATATCATTTTATCTATTTTTATGTATATATTTATTTTTTAACCTTATAAAGCATATATTTTTTATTTATTAATATTTTTACAGTATGTCCTTGTTTATCTTTCGATCCCTGGGTTAGGACAATACCCTGGAGAAAGGGAATGGTTACCCACTCCAGTGTTTTTGCTTGGAGAATTCCATGGACAGAGGAACCTGGTGGGCTACAGTCCATGGGGTCACAAAGATTCAGACACGACTGAGCAATTAACACTTTGACTTTGATTATCTTATCTCATTTTTAAATGTATTTTTATAGAAATATAATTGCTTTACAATGTTGTGTTACTTTCTGCTGTACAGTGAAATGAATCAGCTATATATATATATATATATACACATATACCCTATGTGTGTATATATATATATATATATATATATATATATATATATATTCCCTCCCTCTTGGACCTCCCTCCAATCCCACCCCCATCCCACCCACCTATGTCATCACAGAGCACCAAGCTGAGCTTCCTCTTCCTTATAGCAGGTTCCCACTAGCTATCTGTCAAGTCTAATCTCCCACCTCGTCCCCCGCTCCCCTTGCCTCCCTGTAACCACATGTCCATTCTCTATATCTGCATCTCTGTTCCCACCCTGGAAATATGTTCATCTGTACTATTTTTTTAGATTCCACATATATGACTTAACATAGCAGTGTGTCCGTATCAATCCCAAACTCCCAATTTATCCCTCCTTCCCACCTTTCCCCACTGGCAACCATAAATTCATTCTTTAAATCTGTGAGGCTGTTTCTGTTTTGTAAATAAGTTTCTTTAAAAAATATATATACAAATAAACTTACATTTCATCTTGATAATGTCTTTTCAGGCAGACATTAGAATTGTCATTTTACAGATGAAGAAACTGAGGTTCAGAAAGATTGGCTTCTCCAAAGACATGTCCAGTGGTTGAGTGTAGCCATAAATAAACCAAGATACTCTGAGATCAAGTCCCCACTATTGAGAGATGCACACTTTATTCTCATATTCATGCAGTTGAATGCCTTTGTTTATGTGCCTTTCTGGTAAAAAGGAAGTTCAAATAAAAGTATTTTTTATTTCAGCCTATTGGTACAAATCTCTGAAAGAGATGAGAGTTCTGTGCCCATCTTAGCAGACTAGTGATGAGCCTGGGGGGCTGTCCTACAATGATTGGGGATTTTGTCATCCTAAAGGATAACTTCTCTCCTTATGTGGGACTGGAATTAGAGAGGGAAAAGGTAGTAGGTAAGGTGCTTATATTGGACTCACCCAAGGCATACTTTGCAAGTTATTTTGTTTTGTTTTTTAAATCAGTCTCAGTCATAAGCTTGCTTTTTGGATCAATGCCTTATGCCTCTAGCCATTGAAAGCCAAGTATGTCAAGGGAAAAAAAGTTCCTTCAGTTAGTTGAGGTTTTATTCTGTTTCTACTTTGGTGGTTTGAAACTAATTACAGACTCTGGGTTGTGCCTGCATGTCCAAAATGAAATGAGAGTTTGAGCCAATTGCTCTAATAACTAAAAGAGGAAAATCCACTTTTCTTTCCATTATCTAAAGATTTCAGGCATATGTAGTGTTTTTTTTTTTTAATTGAATTATGTGAAAAGTTGGCCTCAAGCCTTCATTTCACTTTGCCTGTCTAGAAACTAGACTGAAATTTAGTTTCAGGGAGGAGATGGCATGCCTTAGACTGCTTTGGTGGGTCTAGAGGGTCTTGTTAGAGCAATTAATGGCTAAGAGATTTTGTGTTCTTAAGATAAAATATTTGCATATGCTTGGGGGAGGGAGGTGTATTACAAAGGCTATCTCTTTATTTAAACTGTTTTGAAAGACTGAAGCACCTAAAATAAATTTCAAAATGAACAGTTTCCATTCATCTCATCTATTGATTCATGTATTTGATCCTCACTGTGGCCTACAAGGCTGCCCGCCTGGCACCCAGTCCTTTTCTGACTTCATCTCGGGCTCTTTGCCCCTTTCCCAGGTTGCATATCTGCCCTGGCCACTTCACTCTCTGTCCGTATACTAAGCACACTTCCACCTCTGGGCCTTCAGACATATAGTTCCCTCTGCGTAGAATCCTCTTCCTTAGATATTTGCATGGTTCATCCTCTCATCCCTTTCAGATCTCTGCTCAAATATTTGTATCAGAGAGATGCCATTCCTGCTACCCTGTACAAACTGACTTCTCTACTCCTGTGGAGAATTCTTCATCCCCTTATCCTACTTGATTTTGCTTCCCTAGTACTCTTCACCACCTAACGTAATGTATGTGTATGTGTACTTATTCATACATTATTTTAATAAACTCTTTTTTAGAACAATGTTGTATTTATAGAAAATTATATAAAATTATGTAATTATATCTCTGTAAAAATACAGAGTTTTCATAAACTGGGCATAAACCCCATGTCCAGTGTCCCTTATTATTAGCATCTTACATTAGTATAGTATGTTTGTTGCAATTAGTTAATCAATACTGATAGGTTATTATTAAAGTCCATACTTTATTTAGATTTCATTAATTTTAATATCCTTTACTTGTTCCAGGATCCCATCCAGTATATTAGATTACACTTAAACATCATGTGTCCTTAGGCTTCTCTGGTTTTTCATGACCCTGAAAGTTTGGAGGAGTTTTATAGAATGTTCAATTGGCATTTGATGCTTCTTTTATTATTAGACTGTGGTTGTTTGGGGGAGGAGGACCACAGAGATGAAGTACCATTCTCATCACACACTTCAAGGGTACATACTGTCAACATGACTTGTCGGTGTCGATGCTGACTTTGATCACCTGGCTGAGGTAGTGTAGGCCAGGTTTCTCCACTGTAAAATTACTCTTTTTCTACTTTATATGCTGTTCTCTTTGGGAGGAAGTCACTATGTGGATCCCACACTTAACAGAATGGAAACTATGCTCTATTTCCTTAAGGGTGGAATATTTACATAGAATTCTGTGTGGGAGATTCACCTCCTTATTCATTCATTCTTGCTTTACTTAGTCATTTCTTTATGATAGTTTGGGCTCATAGATATCTATGGTATATTTGGGGTTATAATCCAATACTACTTATTCTGTTTCCCAGTTCTACTTTTGACAATTGCAAGCTCCTTAATTGCCTTCTTTATCTCTCTGATAAAACCCTCACAATTCTGTATGTATTTTTTTTAATTACTTCTTTAATTTTGGGCAGTACAAGATGTTCCAGACTCATCTTTTATATTTCTTGCCCCAGACCTGGAATCAGCCACTTCTCCAAGGAACTCTGTTTTTAATTAGAGAATGATATTAGAAACCAAAATCTGGGCACACGTGTGCTCACTCCTGAGCTGTTTTTGCTTCTAGGGAGGGCAGCTGACAGTGAAAGGAAATATATGTGCCTATACTAATCTGTGTATATACCCATCTCTGTAAGTATTTCTTTGTATAATCATCTCTGTCTACATTAAGCTACACATTAGTTTATACTGATGTCTACAACTGTAGTCTTTTACAGCATGAATTATTCTAACCTTCCCGTTTCGCTTATTTGTAAACTCTCACTCAAATAGTGAGAAACCTGGCTCCCACCATTCACCATCATTTTTAAATTGTTCAGTTCCAGTGTACCTGTATGGAAATATCAGAATTGTTAAGCCAGACTCTTATGGAGTATAGCTTTATCAACTAGAGTACAGTGTTTATGTACAGTTTCTCTTGCCTTTAGTTTTACAAACTCTACTTATTTCCAAAATTACTTAGATCAGCACATTAATCTCCCATGACCTACAGTGAGACTGTCTCATATCATACATTGTATTACAGTTAGATTGCTTGACACATACTGTATTCCATCATAGGATTCCCCTCATCTCTGAAATTATCTTTTGAATTTACATATCTTATGGTTCACTCTTTGCACTGTCACCTTCAGTGGTTTTGACAAATGCATAATGTTGTGTAAAGACAGTTACATTCCAGAATGTCACATAATTGGGATCATGAATATGTAACCTTTTCAGACTCATTTCTCTCACTTGGTAATATGTATTTAAGATGCATCCATGTCTTATTGAGGCTTTGTAGTTCATTTCTTTTTATTGTATAATAATATTCAATTGGTGTAGATGGTACAGATACACCAGTTTGTTTATTCACTCACCTACTGAAGGACATCCTGGTTGTCTCCAGTTTTTGGTGACTATGCATAAATATTTGCATGTAGGTTTTTGTATGGACTTTAGTTTTCAAATGGGTAGGAATACAATTGTAGGTTTTACAATAAGACTATGTCCACATTTGTTATAAAAGAGCAAACTATCTTCCAAAGCAGCTGTACTATTTTGCAGTTCCACCAGCAAAGATTGAGAGTTCCTATTGCTCATCATTTATGTGAAAGTTTGATACTGCCAGTTTTGTGGATTTGGGCTATTTTGTAGTGATATATAGGTTTGTAGTGATATATCATTATTGTTTTAATTTTTAATTCACTAATGGAAAACGATGTTGAGCATCTTTTCGTATGATTATTTGCCATATGATTTGCCATATGATTATCAGCCTATCTTCTTTGGTTAAATTCATATCTTTTAGTCATGTTTTTACTGGGTTGCTTCTTGTTGTTATTGTTGAATTTTAAGTATTCTTTGTATATTTTGGATACAAATTCTTGGAGAACAATATATGTTCTCCAAGTCTGTGGCTAGTCTATTCATTCCCTTGAAATTGTCTATCACAGAGCAGTTTTTAAATTTTAATGATCCAGCTAATCGATTTTTTCTTTCGTGGATTGTTCTTTTGATGTTGTATCTAAAAACTTTTTGTTAAACCCAAGGCCACCTTAATTTTCTCCTGTGTTATGTTCTAGAATTTTTATGGTTGTACATTTTACCTTTAGGTTTATGAACCATTTTAAGTTAGGTTTTGTGGGAGGTATAATGTCAGCACATAGATTATTTTATTATTTTTTTTGCATGTGTGTGTCCAGTTGTTTCAGCATTGTTTATTGAAAGGACTACCCTTTATCCTGTGAGTTGACTTTGCTCCTATGTCAAAGATTAGCTAATTGTGTTTGTGTGGGCCTATTTATGGACTTACTTCATTGATCTGTTTTCCTGTTCTTTCACCAGTACACTATTGTGATTATTATAGCTTTATGTAAGTCACGGGCTTCTCCTGGTAGCTCGGCCAATAAAGAATCTGCCTGCAGGTGCAGGAGACCCCAGTTCGATTCCTGGGTCAGGAAGATCCCCTGGAGAAGGGATAGACTGTCCACTCTAGTATTCTTGGACTTCTCTGGTGGCTCAGATGGTAAAGAATCTGCCTGTAATGTGGGAGACCTGGGTTTGATCCCTGGGTTGGGAAGATCCCCTGGAGAAGGGAACAGCTACCCACTCCAGTGTTCTTGCCTGGAGAATTCCATGGACAGAGGAGCCTGTCAGGCCCCAGTCCATGGGGTCACAGAGTCAGACATGACTGAGTGACTTTCACTTCACATAGTGAGTCATGAAGTCTGACTTTGTTCTTCTTTACTATTATGTTGACTAATCTAAGTCTTTTGCCTTTCCATATAAATCTTAGAATCATTTTGTTGATAATTTACAAAATAGCTTTCTGAATGTTCAGCTGGGACTGTGTTGAATCTATTGATCAAGTTGGGAAAATTTGTCATCTTAACAATATTGAATCTTATAATCCATGAATAGAGAATATCTCTCCATTTACTTAGCTCTTCTTTAATTTCTTTCATTAGAATTATGTACTTTTCCATATATAGATTCTGTATATTTTATGTTAAACTTATGCCAAAATACTTTAGGTTTTGCAGTATGCTAATAAAAATTATTTTAACTTCAAATTCCAGAATTTCATTGCTGCTAGCAACTTTATAGAGCAACTTGTGGGACATAATTATATATTACCTTATGTCCTGTGACTTTGCTGTGCTCTTTTATTAGTTCAAAAAGGTGTTTTGTTTGTTTTTATTATTTGGAGTTTTCCACATAGATAGTTATGTCATCTAAGAATGAAGACAGCTTTATTTCTTCCTTCCCAATCTGTATGCTTTTTGTTTCCTTTTCTTGTCTTATTGTACCATCTAAGACCAATACAGTCTTGAATAAGAATAGTAAGAAAGGGCATCCTTGCCTTTTTCCCAGTTTTAGAAGAAAAAAACATCCAGTTTTTTCTCATTAAGTATGATGTTAGCTGTAGAGGTTTTGGTAGATGTTCTTTATCAAATTGAATATGTTCCCATATTTTCCAAGTTTGCTGAGAGTTTTTAATCATGAGTGGTGTTAAAGTTTATCAAATGTCTTTTCTGCATCTATTAATATGATTGTTATTCTTTAACCTGTTGATGTGGTGAATTACACTGATTGAATTTTGAGTGTTGAACCAGTCTTGCATAACTGGAATAATTTCTATTTGATTGTGGTGTCTATTTCTTTTTATACATTGTTTAATTTGACATGCTAATATATTGATAATATTAAAAATTTTGCATCTGTATTCATGACATGTATCTGTTTTTGGATTTCCTTTCTTGAAATATCTTTATCTGATTTTTGGTAGTAGAGTAATGCTGGCCTCAGAATGAGTTAGAATGTCTTTCCTCTGCTTCTCTTTTTTTTGGAGGAGATAGTGAAGAACTGGTATAATTTATTTTTTAAGTGTTTGGTAGGATTCACTAGTAAAACCATCTGAGCCTGGCACTTTGTGGGCTTTTTTGAAGTTTGAATCTTTCATTGAATAGTCTGTTTCATCTAAGTCATAAAATTTGTGGGCATAGAGTTGCTCATAGATTCTTTTTTTATCCCAATGTCCATGGGATCAGTAATCATGATCTCTCTTTAATATCTGATATTAGTATTTTGTGTCCTCTATCTTGGTTAACCTGGTTAAAGGTTCATCTATTTAATTGATCTTTTCAAAGAACCAGATTTTAGTTTCATTGATTTTCTCTATTGTTTTCCTGTGTTTAGTTTCATTGATTTCTGCCTTTTATTATTTTTTTCTTGCTTTTTTTCCTTCTTTCTTTCTTTCTTTGATATAGGCTTAAACTGTTTCTCTGTCTTAGGGCTTCCCCAGGAACTCCTGCATAAACAGAGCCTGCATCTTTCAGCTGTAATCCACTATTATTTTACTGGAGCATTGTTAGTGTAGTTTTAAGGGGTGAGAAAGGGAAAGCACTCTAGAATCTTTTGATTTCATCTTGAGCCTGTGTCCTTGGGTTGTGACCTTCCCAAAGGTTTCTTACCTTTTTACCTCCCTTGTTAATTGAGAAAGGGAGGTTAGAAGGGGCTAGAGTTCAAACGATGTCCCTCCCCTGGATAGGATAAGTCTTTGGTCAAGCCTTTTATCCTTGAAAGTAGACCTTTGTTATAAAGAACACTCTGACATATTTCACAGTGTTTCTTCCTTTTCACTCCTGCTGGAACCAGTGGGGGATCATTCTTGCTTCTTTACAGTGAGTACCTGATAGGGTTCCCAGAGGTAAAACTCATGAACGTGTGGGCCTCCCCCTAAAACTACAGCCCCTGAAATTTCTCAGTCTCATGCTAATACACACTCAGCCCCCAGCACTTCATCAAAATTATCACTTAAATGTTTCTACCAGTTTCTGACTCCAGTGGCTTCTACTCTAGGAAAGGAGATCTCGCCTGCAACTCTTTGGAATTCTCCTGTCTCTCCAGAACTCAGGCTGGTGGTTTGCCCCGTAACCTCATTTCTCCAAACAATCTGAGTGGAAGTGAAAGTTCCTCAGTCATGTCTGACTCTTTGTGACCCCACAGACTCTCCATGGAATTCTCTAGGCCAGAATACAGGAATGGGTAGCCATTCCCTTCTCCAGTGGATCTTCCCAGGGATCAAACCCAGGTCTCCCACATCACAGGCAGATTCTTTACCAGCTGAGCCACAAGGGAAGCCCAAGAATACTGGAGTGGGTAGCCTATCCCTTTTGCAGTGGATCTTCCTGAGCCGGGAATCGAACCAGGGTCTCCTGCATTGCAGGCGGAAACAATCTGAGAGCAGTCAGTAATTTTCCATTTGTTAGCTCTTTTCTTATTATAAGAATGGGAGTAATGACTTCTAACTTCTTTACACACTGGAGCTATAAAAGGAAGTCACTCTATATATTTCCTTAGTGTATTTTCTGATTCTCCTACAGGAATATAAATTTATGAAAGCAAGGGCTGTGTCTGTTTTATTCACTAGTGTATTTTCAATAGCTGAAATAGTACCTGACTCAAAGTAGCTGCTTAATAAATATTTGTTAGATACATTGATTAATCTGTTCATATTCAGTGGGCACATCAGTATACTAGGCACTGTGCTTGGTATGGAGACACAGCAATGAAAAAGTAAGTTCCCATGTGTCTACAGCCGTTACAGTGGTAGTAGGGGGCATGGTAGACATACTGTAAATGGAAATAACAATAAACTATGAATTAGGAGATAGGTAGGTATTGAAGCATGGAAGACACCTACCTAAACTAGTCTAAGCAATATGGAGGTAGAACATTGCCAGAGGAGGAAACCACCATGTGAGTTGAGTTGTAAAGAACAAGTCACTTCTAGCCCATATAAGGGAGGGTGATACTGGCAGAGGAACCAGCACGGACCTGTTAAAGTTCATGTAGGACAACGTGTAAAGTGATTTTCTCACCACAATTCATGTAACATATAGTGCGCCGCACAAAGCAGGCACCATTAATTCATTTCACAGATCAGAGGGTTTAAGTGACTTGACAGAATGTCACCAATGCTGAGTCGTGGAGCAAGTCCCCTTGAGTCCAGAGTCCATTTTCCTCCTGCTGCAAAGATGACTAAAGCTCGAGTCAGAGCCTGGCGGAGGAGCCAAACACGTAAACAGATCTTGCGGGTGCCAGTTGCTCCCTTTGAATTTGCTTCATTGTCGTTTTTCTTTAAGACTGCAGCCCTCGAAGTAGTGAGCTGCAAATCAGGGCTTCTTTGCAAATGCCCACAAACCACTTGGGGGGAGTTTTGTCAAAGAAGGCGGGAAAGAAAAATAAATGTGGGCTTCTGCTCTTTAAACCTCAGCCCAGTGAGGCGGACTTCCCGGAATACTTCAGGCCGCTTCAAAGGCCTATTGTGGGAAATCTCCAGATGTGCGTGGAAAACCTCACTGGGGAGCTTCCCAGTGAAGAGGCCTTTTAAGCTTGAACTGAGATGAAGGAAGTTGACGTGATGAGTCCTACCAGGTGGCCCGTTTTCTGAAGGCCCCCAGATTCCACCGTGACTTTGAGAAGGCGGGGGTGGGGGTGGGGGTGGGGTGTGCGGATTAGCCAGTTCAGATGCCTTTGCCCAACAGTGCATCTTCTTTGATTGTGGAAAGTACAGGTCTTTTTTTGCTAGAGTCAGGGGTGGGGGTCATTCACCAAATAATTTATCTACTTTAAATGGTTAGTGACAGCCTGGTCATTCCTCCAGCCCATCTTGGGAGAGCTGGGAGGGATTTCAGGGTTGGAAAAAGTCGAGGCCCTGAGCAATTCATGCCAGTTCTCACAAGGATGCCTCTTGGCATTCTGAGAGCTAGCATCCTCGGGATTCTTGGTCAGAGACTGCCCTGAATCTCCACTTAACCCATTTACCCACCCAGTGCCCGATGAGGCCTCAATTTAACATCTTCTTGCTAGACACAGTGGAATCAGACAGACCCAGGTTTAAATCCTGGCTCTCAGGTTAGCTTTGCCATGTTGGAGAGTGCAACTTCATTTGACCAGATCTCAGCTTCCTCATCTGTAAAATGAGGGGACCTAGTCTCTGCACCATTACCCATGTGGAGGAGGTGAATGACTGAGTTGATGCACTCGTGGAACCCAGCACATAGCGTGGCACAGAGTAAAGACCCACTCTGCGTTTATCCCTTTCCTCTTCCCGCCGGTCGTAAAGGAAGGCAGGGGCTGTCCCTTTGGGCCTTTGAATGTTTCTTCTGTAGCTCTTTAAATCCTCTCCCTGCCTCGTCCATATGGGCTTAGCTAAGTATTTTGAGATCACAGTGTATTTAAGGGAAAGTCCTTTTGGCTGCAGCTAAAATTAGGCCTCTCTTTTGCTCCTCTGTTTACCGCCCCCCTTCCTCTTTTCACCAAGCAGAGGCATTGACACTGAGAAACACTTGAGAAAAGTTAGGAGAACAGCTGGGAGTTGTTCTAGATACTGGCAGCTGCTGCCTCTCAGCACACAGGCACCGAAGAGGATGCTCCTGATCCGAAGGGAGAGAGGGTGCCTCAGAGAAGACGGAGGGACGCCAGAGCCTGCCTGGGCTTGGCAAACAGCCGGGTCGGGGTTGGGGGTGGTGGGGGCAGGTCCCGTTACTGTGTCCTCCACCTTCTGCTCAAAGAAAGAAAGAAGGGGGTAGGGGGTGGGGTGGGAGGAGCGGCAGATCAGAGAGAACCGTGGAGACGGAGCGAAAGAGCTGAAGGGAAGGTGGTGTTCAGAAGTTCAGCGAGGTGGCTAATTATTTAGCTGGCTATTTCATGCAAACAGCCTCTTCTTCTGGGACTCTGATGGTGGAATTCTGAGCTGAGTGCTGGTGAGCTGGGGCTCTGGGCTGCTCTCCCACTGGAAAGTACAGCCTCACTCGGAGATGGCCTCTGACTGCCTACCCTCTCCTCCATCCCTGTTGTTGCCGCAGCTCAGCCCACCGCCTTTCCATCATCTCCCTCTCCAGGTCTTCCTTTCCTGCAGCCACATCACCTGAGTTTTATCCAGGTGTCTACTGGCTAGCCATGTGACCTGGGTTGAGCAAGCTATTCCCAGCTTTGTGCCTCATTTTCCTTAGCTGAAAAATGGGGACACTAATGGTGATGATCTCAGAAAGTTGATGTAAAGATTGATGAATAAATAGTTATCATGTATTTGGTATGGGGACTGGCACGTAACTGCTCAATATTGCTTTCTCTGTCGTTGTCATCACTGTTATCATTGTTCTTATTCCTTTTACTGCCTTGGCTGTAATGCTGCCCCTCCCCCAACACACAGACTTTTTCTTGTGATCTCAGTCCTCTTGTTCCTTCTGTCATGAGTTTAAATGTCACTTCCTGAGAAAAGTATTTCCCAACACGCCCCAATCTAAGCTAGTGTTCTTCACATGATATCCTGTAACCCAGTACTTCTGCTCCACAAGTGTAATGAATTGGTATAGATATTTTTGAGGATATTTGTTTACTATTTGTTTCTGGCAAGTCTATCAAGGGTGAGAACTATGCCGATTTTTTTTTTAATTGGGGGCTAATTACTTTACAACATTGTAGTGGCTTTTGCCATACACTGACATGAATCAGCCATGGGTGTACATGTGTCCCCCATCCCGGTCCCCCCTCCCACCTCCCTCCCCATCCCATCCCTCAGGGTCATCCCAGTGCACCAGCCCTGAGACCCTGTCTCATGCATCAAACCTGGACTGGCGATCTGTTTCACATATAATATATATACATGTTTCAATGCTATTCTCTCAAATCATCCCCCCCTTGCCTTCTCCCACAGAGTCCAAAAGTCTGTTCTATACATCTGTGTCTCTTTTGCTATCTTGCATATAGGGTTATCGTTACCATCTTTCTAAATTCCATATATATGCGTTAGTATACTGTATTGGTGTTTTTCTTTCTGACTTACTTCACTCTGTATAATAGGCTCCAGTTTCATCCACCACATTAGAACTGATTCAAATCTATGCCGATTTTGTTTACCAGTAACTGCCAGAGCCTAAAACAGGGATTGTCACGTAGTAGGTGTTCAATAAATGTATATAAAGGGAGAGAGGAAAGAAAGGAGGTGGGAGAAAGGAAGAAAGGAGAAAAGAAGAGAGGGAGGGAGGAAGCAGGACAAGGGAAAAGGAAACAAGATTATTGGGACAAAAAGAAAAATTACTTCTAAAGCTCACTCTCCTTGGGATCTGATTCTCTCAGTCTTAGGACATCAAGGGTTACAGAGTGCATCTAGCCTCCTCTGTCCTCACTTTTCTTTCTTGTTTCCCACCCCCTGAGACTTGCTCTAGACATCTCCATCATATTGATATAACAAAGATCCCTTCCAGCATATTGACTGTTTCACTAATCCCTTCTTATTAAACACAATGAAAAGGCAGATATTTGTCCTCTGGAGATGCTATCTTAATTAAACTCTTGTAGAATCAAAACTCCAGGTAGTGAGCCATGGAGATAAGCAAGCTTTTGGTGTCACCTGTCCCCTAGGGACCTTACTTACCAAGGCCCTTCCTCCAACATCATAGAAATTTTCAAAGATATAATGGCAGAATTTGGGGGTCAGGAGACTTTTCATCTGACCTCAGCTCTGCCTGACTCCCTGTTAAATGCTGAGCCATTCCAGTGGTTCCTGCCGCTGGCCAGCTGTGACCCCAGAGTGTCTGTGCCCCTGGCATGCCCCTCCTGGTATAGTTCATACAGCCTCTCTCCTGGGTGACCCAACACAAGGACTGACTTTGCTGTGACCCACCTGTCAGAGGAGACCTGGGAACCCTTCTCTCACAGGTAGGCCACTCAGAAAGGCTGCCTGGAGCTTCATTTTATTTTGGGGGGGATATATATATATATATATATATATATGTATATATATATATAAAAGGATGAAAAAGAGGACATGATACAGCATGATATACAGAACAATTTATAAAGGATTACAGTCTCATTTAACAAACAGGCTTGAAATGGCCTGTGGGGATGCCAACTCTAGCACTTTAGCAAAATGTGTCTTAGTTTTAGTGAACTTATAAACCAACGTGCTTCCGTTTTGGAGTAAAAACTACATCCCATGCCATAGAGTTATCTGCAGAGTTGCTTATCTAGCACCTGAGAAACATGCAGAAACAGAGTAGATTTCTCTAAGAAACATACTGGGATTTTTTTTTTTTTTTAATATCTAGATTCTGATCAAGGATTCAGCAGTCCTAAAGATAATCCAAAATCTGTGTCTCAATATAAGCAGTTTCTGGCCTTAGATCCAGTCACTAGTAGTTCTCAGACATCAGTCTCAAAAAGGGTTTCTTTTCCTGGGGAGGGTGATTCCATAAGGAGAAATATTGGGGTTCAAATATCAAAGCTACACTAAGACCCATGCTCATCGTACCTGGCAGAGAACTTCCTGGGCTGCCATGGAGGTAAAAGAGGCCCAGTCCATCAGCACAGCTTCTTCCAACATCACTCACTCCACTTTACTGTTAAAAGCTGAGTCCTTCATTCCTTAAGGAAAACTTCCTGGAGGAGGTGGCATTTTCTGCTCAGACAGTCATGTCTGATTCTTTGCAACCCCATGGACTGTATGTAGCCCGCCAGGTTCTTCTGTCCATGGGATTCTCCTGGCAAGAATACTGGAGTGGGCTGCGATTTCCTCCTTCAGGGGATCTTCTGACCTGAGAACTGAGCCCACATCTCTTACATCTCCTGCATTAGCAGGCAGATTCTTTACCACTGAGCTACCTGGGAAGCCAGTGGCATTTTAGGTTGATCATTTATTCACCATCCATTGATTCAGCAAATATTTACTGGGTGAGCATCACTAGCAAGCTAATCTCTGTGCTTCAGTATGACCTGTACACATAGGTCCTACCCCCTGGGATTGTTGGCCCAGTGGCAAAGTCAGAGAATAAAGAAATAATTGTACATATAACCGATATACTCATTATGAGAACTTAAAGGAGAGGTACAGGGTGTGATAGGAGTGTTTAAATGGAATTTGAGATCTGTAAACGTGGCTAGTGATTGCTACCTTCTAGAGCAATTGTCTCATGAGAATGAGAAGTGTGCCCTGGAGGGGAGATTTACCACCAACAAATTGCCAATGCCTGTGGTAATAAAATCAGATGAACCTTTTAACCAGTCTTCTTCTTATATTTTAATTCTCTACAGAGAGTGCAGCCCTCCCACCCACGTTGTCCACACTCAAGGTGAATGGCTTATACCACCCTGCCCTTTGATATACCTCTGAGTTAAACAGATAGATTCTATTACCTGGCTTTGAATTCTGGATTTATCATTTACTATCTGGGTAATTTTGAGCAAGTTACTTAACCTCTGTTTACCTTTTTGTAATTTTGGTTTTTATTGCAGTCCAGTTGGTTTACAATGTTGTGTTTGTTTCAGGTGTATAGTAACCTCTCTTCTCTCCTCTGTAAAATAGGGTTAATAATTATAGCACCCATCTTACGGGGTCACTGTGAATTTGATGAGATAAGACATATACACTCTTAACATGGTGCAAAATGCATATGATACCAAATAATGTTAGCTGTCGTTACTATGAGTGCTTAAGGAGTGGTGGTGATTCTTATTTTCTTCTTTTCTACAAGGGTGGAAGTAAGATTTGGCCCCTGAGCAGAAATCTGCTGGGGATGTGAGAGAGTAGGAGGCAAAAGGAAATTTCCTTCCAGTGTCTGATTTAAACGGGCCTCTCCATGTCCATGGGCTTCCCAGGTAACACTAGTGGTAAAGAGCCTGCCTACTGATGCAGGAGACTTAAAAGACACAAGTTCAATCCCTGGGTTGGGAAGATCCCCCAGAGAAGGGCATGGCAGCCCTCTCCAGTATTCTTGCCAGGAAATCCCATGAACAGAGGAGGCTGGTGGGCTGTGGGCCATAGGGTCACAAAGAGCGACTTAGACCGCATGCTCCATGTCCATTACAGCCTTGAAACGCTCCAGAGTTCCCCTTGAAATTCCTATGAGTGTCCTGCACACATTCACTCCTGGGTGGAGGCTCCCACCCCATGCACCCCCAGGTACAGGCTCTGTGGTTCCAAGAAGCCCCCGTGCACCCCCAGGTACAGGCTCTGTGGTTCCAAGAAGCCATAGCTGCTTGCTCGAAGATGTCTGTGCATAAGTGCTCTAGCATTTTCCATGGCCTCGTGTCTTCTATCTTGACGCATTTTCCTGTCCTCCCATCTCCTCCTGACCACCCTCAGGAAGCCGGGAGATGCCTGTTTGTGAGGATCTCAGCCACAGATATTGTGCTGAATGTCCAGGAGTTATACTTAAACTCCCAGGTTGTCCAGAGCTTCTGCTACTTAAAAAAAAGAAAACAAGTGCCTTCACATCTCAGAAGTAGGTGCCAGATCTTGTAGCACTTACAAGAACAAATCCATTTCTTACTGAGAAATGGAGCTTAAAACCCACATGACTGGCTGACGTAAGCTTTGGCCAGGTCTCTGAAGAACCTTTGCAACATTATTTCTCCTGATGTTCTTTTCTTATACCTGATGTCCTCTGAACAGGAAGAGGCAGGGCTGAGGCTTTGCCACTCCATGACCCTGAGTGGGCCCTTTCAGATCTAGAGAAGCAGGCTGTGTGCAGACAGCCCTCAATCCCAATCCTCACTCCGCCTCCAACTAACCAGGCAGATGCCTAAGCCCAGATATCTACGAGTTCTTGAGTTGCTTCTGACAACTTTTGTTCCCTAATACCCCGATCTGTTTGCTCCTAACCTCCATCACCAAAGCCTCCCGAGCACCTCTTGTATTTGTATGCATCTCTCTCGTCCAGTAGCACCACCCTGGTTTTCCCCTGGACCCCTGCACCTGGCCCCTGCCAGGCTGAACACAGTGGTGCCCCTCTGGCTTCCCTGTGCCCAGGGAAAGGAGACTGCAAGCGAGGGCTGTGCGGGCACTGCCTGCCTCTCAGCTGTGTGTCATCCACCCTTGCCCTTGCTCTGTCTGCTCCGAACATGCTGGCCTTCTCCTGCCTCAAACGTATTGTTTTCCCCTTCCTCCACATGGTCCTCCCCTCTGCTGGATGCATGCTTCCCCCATCCTTCAGCCAGCTAACGCCAGCACATCTTTGAATGTCAGCCAAGCCATAACATATAGGATGCATACACACATAGCATACCATATCATACATACACACATGCCATACATCACAAGAGGCAGTGGACCAGTCCCTGGGGGAAGAGTGAGCCCTCATCTCTCTGATTCAGCCAGCTCTCTGACAGAGAGGAAGGATCTGAGGAGATAGCTGTCTGAACTACCCTTGCCATGTCACTTCTGCTCACGCTCCTGAGCAGACCCATCCAAGGGGAGGCTGTGGACATGATCATTTCTTCTCCTCACCTTGTCTCTAACCTGGTAGATCATTCCTTGATTACCTGGAAGAGATTAATTTGACTTCTGCAAACAAACTTGCAAAGCTTTTCTGCCCAAACTATCAAACATAACCTCACCTGTCTCTCTCAGTTCAGTTCAGTTCAGTCACTCAGTCGTGTCCAACTCTCTGCAATCCCCATGAATCGCAGCACGCCAGGCCTCCCTGTCCATCACAAACTCCCGGCGTTTACTCAAACCCATGCCCATCAAGTTGGTGATGCCATCCAGCCATCTCATCCTCTGTTGCCCCCTTCTCCTCCTGCCCCCAGTCCCTCCCAGCATCAGGGTCTTTTCCAATGAGTCAACTCTTCACATGAGGTGGCCAAAGTACTGGAGTTTCAGCTTCAGCATCAGTCCTTCCAATGAACACCCAGGACTGATCTCCTTTAGGAAGGACTGGTTGGATCTCCTTGCAGTCCAAGGGACTCTCAAGAGTCTTCTCCAGCACCACAGTTCAAAAGCTTCAATTTTTTTGGCACTCAGCTTTCTTTGTAGTCCAACTCTCACATCCATACATGACCACAGGAAAAACCATAGCCTTGACCAGACGGACCTTTGTTGGTTGGCAAAGTAATGTCTCTGCTTTTTAATATGCTGTCTAGGTTGGTCATAACTTTCCTTCCAAGGAGTAAGCGTCTTTTAATTTCATGGCTGCAATCACCATCTGCAGTGATTTTGGAGCCCAAAAAATTAAAGTCTGACACTGTTTCCACTGTCTCCCCATCTGTTTCCCATGAAGTGTTGGGACTGTCTAGCCACATCCAAAACATTTGTTCAAGGAATTTTTTTTTTTTCTTTTGAGCTACACCCGGGACTTCCCTGATGGTTCAGTGGAAAAGAACCCACCTGTCAATGCAGGAGACATAGGTTCTATTCCTGGGTCAGGAAGATCCCCTGGAGAAGGAAATGGCAACCCACTCCAGTGTTCTTGTCTGGGAAATCCCACGGACAGAGGAGCCTAGTGGGCTGTAGTCCATGGGGTCGCAAAAGAGCCAGACAGGACCTAGTAACTAAACAACAGCAACTCCCAGCACAGACTAGGCAGGAGTGGGAAGAAGGATGAGAAGGGAGTCGGGGTGGGAGAGAACTGCCCAGAGTGACTTGAGGACATTCATAAAAAGCACTCCACTTGCCCTCCTCCCCCCTCACTCACATTCCTAGCCATGCTGAGACTCTCTTCCACTCACCAGCCCTCTGGGGCAAGGCACAGGCCACCTTCCCCCCTTCGCCTATGTCTTCTCCCCAGTGTATCCCATCCATTCCCCCCAACCCCTCTTCAGTTCATGGGAAAGATCTTCAGCCCAGAATCCCAAATTCTTATCCTGGCTTTGACAATACTGATTCTATGATCTTCTCTGAATATCATCAGTTTTCTCCTTTGAAGCTTTTTCAGCAGCATGGATTTCACCCCTGAACCCACTGTGCACAGAGGCAACCAACATTTGTGAACACTTGCTTTATACAAAACACCAAGCTACGAGAACTTCCAGATGTTCAAGCTGGATTTAGAAAATGCAGAGGAACCAGAGATCAAATTGCCAACATCCGTTGGATCATAGAAAAAGCAAGAGAATTCCAGAAAAACATCTACTTCTGCTTTATTACCTATGCCAAAGCCTTTGACTGTGTGGATCACAAAATAACTGTGGAAAATCCTTAAAGAGATAGGAATACCAGACCACCTTACCTGCCTCCTAAGAAATATGTATGCAAATCAAGAAGCAACAGTTAGAACCAGACATGGAGCAACAGACTGGTTCCAAATTGGGAAAAGAGTACACCAAGGCTGTATATGGTCACCCTGCTTATTTAACTTATATGCAGAGTACATCATGTGAAATGCTGGGCTGGATGAGCACAAGCTGGAATCAAGTTTGCCAGGAGAAATATCAATAGTCTCAGATATTCAGATGACAACACCCTTATGGTAGAAAGTGAAAAGGAACTAAAGAGCCTCTTGATGAAAGTGAAAGAGGAGACTGAAAAAACTGGCTTAAACCTCAACATTCAGAACACTAAGATCATGGCATCTGGTCCCATCACTTCATGGCAAATAGGTGGGGAAACAGTGATAGAATTTATTTTCTGGGGCTCCAAAATCACTGTGGACAGTGATTGCAACCATGAAATAAAAAGACGTTTGCTCCTTGAAAGAAATGCTATGACCAACCTAGACAGCATATTAAGAAACAGAGACATTAGTTTGCCAACAAAGGTCTGTCTAGTGAAAGCTATGGTTTTTCCAATAGTCATGTATGGATGTGAAAGCTGGACCATAAGGAAAGCTGAGCACCAAAAAATTGATGCTTTTGAACTGTGGTGTTGGAGAAGACTCTTAAGAGTCCCTTGGACTGCAAGGAGATCAAACGAGTCCATCCTAAAGGAAATCAGTCCTGAATATTCATTGGAAGGACTGATGCTGAAGCTGAAACTCCAATACTTTGGCCACCTGATGTGAAGAACTGACTCATTGGAAAGGACCCTGTTGCTGAGAAAGATTGAAGGCAGGAGGAGAAGGGGACGACAGAGGATGAGTTGGTTGGATGGCATCACCGACTCAATTAAACATGAGTTTGAGCAAGCTCCAGGAGTTGGTGATGGACAGGGAAGCCTGGCGTGCTACAGTCCATGGGGTCACAAAGAGTCGGACACAGCTGAATGACTGAACTAACTCACTATCTACTCACAATCCCTATGAGGTAGATATTATTCACATTTTACAGAGAAGAAAGATTAAGATTTAGGAATATTAAGAAAATTGTCCAGGTCCATAGACTGGTGAAGATGGGTTTCAAACCTAGATCTGCTCTTTCCATCACATTAAGCTGAGTCCCAAGTGTACTGTAGGGAAAGAAATAACAGTGACTTTTTACAAAATAAGAAATAGAGCTCATCCTCTTTCATTCATGCATTATGCAGGAGATGAAATGCCTTTCTTGGATTCCCCCTCATACATACCTCTACCTGGGAGCTAAGAAGAGCAAAAAACACACATTGGGACTTCACATCCTCATCTGTAAAAGACCCAGTACCAGAGGAAGAGGAGAAACAAAAGAGGGAACATGGGATGCTGTGAGGCTCTTAGGTGTCAGAGCAAACCCAACCTGAGCCTTTGGATACATGACAAACAAACTGAGGACCAGATGGTCATAGAACTTGTTTGAGTTCACACCAGTTAGAGATGGAGGCAGAGACTAGACCCCAGGTCTCCTGACTCCACAGAATTGCCAGGGTCAAATAGGCCTCCTCCATTCAAAAAGGACTTTCAAGAACACTGATTTTGTCCCCGTCTAAAAGCCATGCCGAGCTGTATGTATTGGGTAAGTAAGCCAAAGGTATTGTGCATTGCAAACATGTTCTCACAGAGACTTCCAGCTGAACACACAAAGAAGGGAGTCTCCAAGGAACAGGGTAAGGATTGTCTGAAGGGATCTGTGCTGGTGAGATTACAAAAATCATAATATATGGATAAATGAACATATGGAAGAAATCAAGCAAAGCCCTTTCCTTCTTCCCATATGTAAACTCAGTCTTCGCCTGAAATCATTAAGCAAACACAGATGCAGCCAAACCAGGCACCAGATGGCAAATGAGAGTTGCAAGAAAAGGTAAAGAAAGCTTTCGATGTTTATTCAAAGATGGGGGAAAGCCATGATCTGAAATGCCATGGTTTCCATGGAATGGTCACCTGAGGTCACCAAGACCCAAACCAAGGCCCCAAAATGACCAAAACAAAACAACACAAAACTAGAGTAATCTTGATTGGGAAGTTGTAGGCAAACCACCACTATCTTCTGTCAGTGGAATACAGCATCAGAAGAAAGTGGTAATTGTGGGAAATGAAACAAAGAGTTAAATAACAAAAGGACCAGTGAGGGACAGGAATGTGGGAAGAATGGACTTTAGCTGAGTTCTTGCATGAGGCAGGAGCTTTGCACCCTTGGTCTCCTTTAATCTTTACAACTATCCATTTAGGTATTGACCAAATTTTATAAAGAAGGAGATTTTGTAAATGGACCAAGAGAGATTAAGTTCACAGGAATTCCAGGCTAGCTACTTCCAGTGCTTTCTGTGTACCTCTCCCAATTAGAGAGAATTTGCAATTAGAGAATTCTTATTTCTAATCTTTTATCCTGTTGTCAGACCATGTAATATTTGACACAGAAATATGGTCCTTGAAAGGTTCCGTTTACCCTGTAATCACTAAGTGTTTGTCACAGGCCATGCCCCTAGGAGTATGCATGGGTTATAGCTGTGAACCAGACACACAGGGGGAATTGTATGGCATTCTCTCACCCCCTCTGCCCATCCCACTGGGTGTAAGGAAGATGGTAACCTAGTCAGGTACTGCCTAGAGGCGAGACAAGAGCAGATGCAGACTGGAGAAAAGAGCCTGCCTGAGAGCATAACACCACTTCTGTTTCATCACAGACTCCCAGGCACATTCCTCCCCCGCCTCTTAACTTGTCCCTTGGGAGTGAGCATCTGTAATGACAAACCAAGGGGCGTCTTAGTTTTCCAGTGTGCATGAGTTCATATATACAGGATAGGAAAATTCCAATAATATTTTGGTTTCAATGAAGAGTTTAAATGAACATGAAAGTGTACCCCCTCTTCCCCAAATCAATCAGACCACTCCTTAGCTTGCAGGTGGACCAGCAGTGCAGAAACTGTCTGTACACTTGGCAGACCTGTCTCTTGACTCCTTCACTAACTAAGCTTACTTCTTAGGCAGGCCACTCTTTAGTTCTAGTTCCTTGTCTCTAAAACAGAATTAACATGTGCTTTGAAAGGCTGTTGTGGTACTTTCTTTCCTTTCTTCTTACCCCTCTTCTCTCCTTACAGCTGGCCAATCTCCTTATGACTGTTTAATTTTTTCACTTTTTCCCTTTGTTCTTCTTTTACCAAATCCCAATTCAGGATGAACCCAGCTTTCGACCTTATGCCTGCCTGAAGGCCACTGAACACTCTCGGGAAACACTATGCAGCAATAGAAGGCTTCCCTGGTGGCTCAGTGGTAAAGAATATGCCTGTAGTGAGGGAGCTGCAGGAGACCTGGGTTCGATCCCTGGGTTGGGAAGATCTCCTGGAGGAGGGCATGACAACCCACTCCAGTATTCTTGCCTGGAGAATCCCATGGACAGAAAATCCTGGCAGGCTTAGTCCATAGTCACAAAGAGTTGGACACGACTGAAGCGACTTAGCACTCACGCATGTACACATACAACAATAAGGCAGACTTCTAACTTTATGTATGAATGATCCCCGGACAGCCTCCCTCACCCTCTAGTTTCTAGTTGCACTTGGCCACTGGGCACCAGAGGGAGCCTGGGGGGGTGGGGTGGATGGAGCTGTTTGTTTGCCCAGCTCCCTCCTTGCTGAATTGCCATGGTTTAGCTGATTCATCTACCATGCGTCTATACCATAGACCACAGTTCCTGCATGTGGCCCTCTCCCTCTTCCCATCTTCTCTCCAGGTGATGGGAATCACTCCCTCCCCTTGCTGCTTCAGGCCAGGAGGCGGTAATGGTTTTCCACTGTTGCTAGTCTTTTCCTAAACCTTCTTTAAAACAAACCCTTTGTTAAGCTTTACTTCAGTTACCCAATGTGACTGTCCATCTGTTTCCTCACAGGAACCAGACTAATACATCAGATTAGTCTCTAATTTTCTGCAACATGATATCAAATCTTCTCCATTCCCAGCCCTGTCTTTCCTGTCACATTCAGGCATATGACCTCCCACTTAGTCTCAACCCCCAACTACCTCAAAAAGAAAATAAAAGCCATTAGGAAGACACCTACTGTCAAACCTGTTTCTCATATCCAGTGGTGTGCTGGAGCTGACTCTCGCCTGCTCCCAGGAGGCAACTGTGGGCATCTCTGCCCAGCTTCACTTTCAGTGACATCACATTTAGTTCAGTTCAGTCACTCAATCGAATCTGACTCTTTGTGACCCCCATGGACTGCAGCACACCAGGCTTCCCTGTCTATCACCAACTCCCGGAGCTTACTCAAACTCATGTCCATACAGTAGGCGATGCCATCCAACCATCTCATCCTCTGTCGTCCCCTTCTCCTCCTGCCTTCAGTCTTTCCCAGCATCAGGGTCTTTTCCAGTGAGTCAGTTCTTCACATCAGGTGGCCAAAGTATTGGAGCTTCGGCTTCAGCATCAGTCCTTCCAATGAATATTCAGGACTGATTTCCTTTAGGGTTGACTGGTTCAATCTCCTTGCAGTCCAAGACACTCTCAAGAGTCTTCTCCAACACCACAGTTCAAAAGCATCAATTGTTCAGTGCTCAGCTTTCTTTATGGTCCATCTCTCACATCCATATATGACTACTGGAAAAACCATAGCTTTGACTAGGCAGACCTTTGTTGGCAAAGTAATGTCTCTGCTTTTTAATATGCTGTCTACGTTAGTCATAGCATTTCTTCCAAGAAGCAAGCGTCTTTTAATTTCATGGCTGCAGTCACCATCTGCAGTGATTTTGGAGCCCCCCAAAAATAAAGTCTCTCACTGTTTCCATTTTTTCCCCATGAAATCAGCCACAGTGGAAGCCTTTACACCCCAGTGCTATGAATCACAGCCTTTTTTTTATTTTTTGATAGAACCAGTTGTTGAGCATTTATCAGCACACCACTGCTTACATCCAGATGCAGCCTTTTGCTCCTTTACATTTGGTATAGTGGAAGAGACAGCCCGCCTGTTACAGAAGCTCCTCCACCTCCCACTACCTTTGGTAATCCATTGATCTCTTCCTCTGGCATATTTAGCCTCTTCTTCCATACTAACTCCTCATCAGCATTCAAACCTGCTCTAAACTTGTGCTGTCCCGCACTGTAGCCACTCATCAGACGTAGTTACTGAGCACTTGAAATGTGGTCAGTCCAAGCTGAAATGTATAGAAGACACACCAGATTTCGAAGATTTAGTATGAATACAAGAACATAGACTATTTCATTAATAATTTTTATATTGTTGAAAAAATATTTGGGATATAATAGGTTAAATAAAGGACATTAAAATAAAGTTCACCAATTTCTTTTCACTTTTTTAAATGGCTTCTAGGAAATTTAAAATTACTTACAGAATTCACATTATTTCTATCGGACAGTGCTACCACAAATTCTCATCTTAAAATCTTTTCTTCTCCCTATCAGCCCCTCCAGTTACTTCCTCTCACAGTCAGAAATGCTTTAAAAAGTGGCCAGCGTCATTGTCATGATTTTCTTTATTTTAAATAAATTTGTTGCTCTATTTTTGGTTGTTCTGGGTCTTTGTTGCTCTGCGGGCTTTTCGCTAGTTGTGGTGCGTGGGGGCCACTCTCTACTTGTTCTGCACCAGTTTCTCATAGGGGCGCTTCTCCTCTTGTTGAGCATGGGCTCTGGGCGTGCAAGCTTCAGCAGTTGCGGTGTGTGGGCCCTAGAGCACAGGCTCAGTAGTTTTGACACAGGGGTTTTGTTGCTCTGTGGCATGTGAGATCTTCCCAGAGCAGGGATCGAACCCATATCTCCTGCATTGGCAGGAGAATCCTTTACCACTCAGCCACCAGGGAAGCCCTGTCGTGATTTTCTTACACACCACCTCCCTCCTCACCAAGGATGATCTGCCTTCCTCTTCCACAGATCTATCAGAATCATTCCCGTTTAGGCCACTAAAGCTCACCTAGGTCATTGCACAGCACGAAGGACTTTTCACGTCTTACCCTGCTTTACACTGAACAGCATTTTGCAATGTGGCGTACTCGCTTCACTGAAACACTTTTCTTCTTATTTTTTTTAACTTGATTAAAGTATCAATAAAGTCACAATATTGTGTTAATTTCTACTGTACAGCAAAGTAACTCCATTATTCATAGATAAATATATATATATGCATTCTATTTTGTATTCCTTTCCATTATGGTTTATCACAGAATATAGGTCGCTGTGCTATACAGTAGGACCTTGTTACCGGCACACTCCCAATCCATTCCCTCCCTCCCCTTGGCAACCACAAGTCTGTTCTCTCTGGCTGTGAGTCTGTTTCTGTTTCATAGATAAGTTCATTTGGAAACACTTTCCCACTAACAGCATACTTCCTTGATTTTCCTCCTACTGAGATGCTCTTAACGCTATTTTCCAGATTCCTTGTCAGCTCCTGTCTCTCCTCTATCTAGAATTCTGTATTGGTCTTCTGTAAGATTTTGTCCCTCTTATCCACTTATAAGGATTCATTTTCTGTTGATATGCAAGCAGCTCTACATCTACACTTAAAGGTCTCACAGGCATCTCAATTTAAACAGGTTCAAACCTGAACTCAGCATCTCCACCTTTGCCTGCAAAACTGGCGCTAGCTTAGGACCTGGCACTATCGGTAATGGTACCACATCTACTTAATCACTTCTGCCAGGACCTCAAGGACATTCAGAGCCCACCCTCTTCTTCTTCCTCCACCCTGGTGTCCCCTGGTCTCTTTCTAAACTCCTCATTGTATCTCTTTAATTCTCCACTTTGCTTTAACTCCACAGTCCCACCCTAGTCCAAACACCATCAGCTCTCACCTGGACTTCTCCAAGGGCCTCTTGAATGGGTTCCCTACTGCCATTTTACCACTCTAATCCATTCTCCACACACCTGCCAAAGTGATCTTTTACAAACTTGAATAGAATGCTTTAGCTTAAAAATTATCAGTGTCTTCCCCTTGACTTTGGCATAATGTCAGAAACCTTTAACATGATTTTAAAAGACCACCCCAAAACCTATTCCTGCCTTCATTTGTAGCTTTGTCTGTTTTCACTCTTTCCCAGCATTCTGTCTACTCAAACCACCTTGGACTTCTTTTAGTTCTTTGAATGCACCGTATTATCTTGACTTGGGACCTGCAAATATGCCTTTTATTCAGCCTGGGACCCTCTTCATCAATACTCTTTAACTATTTGCCCAAGTCCTTCTGAACCTTCAGATAGTTCGCTAAGCCCCCAAACTAGTTTTGTCTCCATCTGGTGCTCTCACATAATTCCTTTGTTTTTCTAATAGACTCTAAACTCCATGAGGTCAAGGATCAGAGCCATCTGATTCACTTATGTATCCACAGTGCCTAGTGTAATGTCTGGCACACAGTGGGTCCTCAATAACTATTTGTTGAACAGTAAAACATTATCTGGCTCAGGCTTCTCGTTTTGGAGATGAGGAAACTAGTATCCAAAGAAAGGAAGCAATTCATTCAAAATTACAGAGCCCAGACTGAGTTCATACAGGACCAGAGCCTCCTGATTTCCAGCTCAGTCTTCTTTCCAGTATATCATGTGTTTGTCAATAACTTAGTAAACAGAGGGAAGTAGACTGAATTCCCTATGTTTTGAGAAAGCCAGCACAAGCTCATGTTCATAAACACAGCTGACATAGTTGTTGTTTTCTTTGTTTTATGTAAAAGGCCTGGAAGTCCAACCCAAAAATAAACTCCGTATTCTAAACCTACAAGCTCCTACAACTTTTATTGCCTACAGGCCCCATTCTGCTCATTGTCCTTCTTCCTTCCCCGCATTAACCAGAGGCATCAGCTGGTATTCAGGGTTGAGCAATGCCTTCATTCCATGCTCTTTATCAATCCCCTGCCCAGGCAGCATGTCACATGTAGCAGAAGATGAGGAAGTGCTGTCTTTAAATAGTAGTGCTCAAGAAAACAATATAAGATATATAGTGCTAGGGTGGAGATAGTGGAGATTTTTATAAAAATAACAAATTTTTTAGCTCTCACTTGTGCCAGGCACTAAATTAAATGGTTTGCATGCATTTTCTCTTGTCTCACTAACTCTATGAGTAATTATTTCTTTTGTTTCTATTTTACAGATGAGTAAACCAAGGCATAAAGAGGTTATTAAATTGCCTAAGCCATTCAGTTAAAAGAGCCAAGGCTCTGATCTAGGCAGTCCAGAGCCCATGATCTTAACTGTGTGATATCTGAAAGTGAAGAATATTATTTCCTAGCAGTAAATACCAAAAAGTACAATTGAGGGATATCCCAAAGTTGATTTATACAGATATCCCGTCCCTGATTCATTCATTCATTGATCTATCTACTCATTCGTTCTTTTAATCTCTCAACACTACTTATTGAAAAGTCATATTATATCAATTGTTGAGGATACTGGTAAAATTAATGACCTCTCTCCTCTGAGCTCTCATTGTCTAGTATAAGAAACATATAAGTAAACAGACATTTATCCTACTGCCTGCCAAGTGCTAAGATAGAGGGGGCTTTGGGAACACAAGAAAAGCTTATAAACCAACTTAAAAGGACACGTGTGATTTATCCTGGACCTGCCTTCCATGCTTTTTTCACTCTGTGTACCTCTGCTGTCTCCTTCCTTCCCAGTTTCCCTCCAGGCTTTCTCATGCTTTTGGTGCTTTGCTGACATCTTCGGCCTCCTCTACTCCTGGTTTCAGATGCATCCTCTCTGCTTGTCTTTGTCCTCCTAATATAGGTTTGAAATGCGTTCTGGCATAGCCGGAAGCACATCTGTACCATAAAGCAGTCTAAGCCCAACCCCAAAGGCTAGACCAAGATGTGCATGCCCCACTTCTAATATGACTCTGATCTAGGAGAGTTGGAAATCTAAAACATGGAGCTTTAAGGTGTGTGGAGGGCAAGATAGATGGAAAAATACCTGTGTCTTAGAAAATTTGGTTATTTACCAACCTAAACACAGAGAAATTGACTAGTGACTACCCAACATCCCTTGTAGCTCATCATGTCTTGCATGTCCTGCACCACCACTTTTTCATGATCTTATAGGATATTGGCTTCTGTGCAATGGGGGAATTTTTGGTTTTACAACAGAGTATAATAAAATGAATACATCAGATTTGGAACATAAAAAAATGTTAGTGCCATCACATTTTTATTTTCTGCTATCAATTATGATGCCTGATCTGTTGACCAAAAAAATCTTCACAATACAAAATTAGCTTTGAAACAGGAAGTGTAAATTTCCAAGTTGTTTGGACTCTGAGAACTTTCAGGATCCTGTATTTTCTCAAGTTGCAATCTCCCATCAGCCCACTCCTTCCTAAACTTTGTTTTACTCCTACAGTCATAAATGAAGCATATTCTAGCTAAGGAATGTCTGTGGATTAGATGTATCAATTGAATTTGACAAATAAAAGATAATTAGTAGTGACTCTCATTGATCAGTGTTTGATTTAATGGACTCACCCCTATATATGGAAGAAATCAGTCAGAAGAGGTATATAGGCTCAAAAAAGGGACTGAGATTCTGGCAATAACCATCAGGTGGAGGAAGACATTTGATAGGAATGATGTGGCAAACAAGATTAAAGTAATGGGCAACTGAAGTCAGAAAGTGGCAATTATAATATTGAAAACACTTCAAAACCACAAGACTCAAGCATTGGATGGGTCCTGTAAACAGATGCTGAAGACTTACATGATGAAGACAAACCCCTAGATGGATAGGGAGATGAGATCTAAGCCTTCGGCTCATTTGACATCAGCAAGAGGCTAATGATGACAGCATAGAGATGCAGGGGAACTAAATATGATTATATCTCTATCGTTAGGTGGCATAAAACTCAGAGTGGAGGTTTTTGCCTGCAGATGGAGAAGCAGTCATCCAGAAATGATGATAAGGAGCCAGAGACTGTTGACATCCACCACCTTCCCTAATCTAGTCACCCCACCAACCGGAAACACATATCCAAGTATTAGTGATACATGTTAACTCTTACTTTTAATAAAGCTTCTGGAAAATAAGGTTTGTTTCAGTTGATGGGTAAATAGTATTAGTAGTAATAACAACTATGCTTTTAATCATTTATTTCATAACAATATACCTATAAAATAGGTATTAAGTGTCCCATTTTTAAAACTGAGACTCAGAGTGTTAAATGGAAGAGCTAGGGTTTGAATTATGGTCTCTTTTATCACCAAAGCCTTTGTTCCACAGTGAATGGTTAAGAATAGAATTCCAAAACTGTTTGTCTCCTCATCTTTCAGTTGGGGATATGAAGTTGGTAAAGTGTTTAATGGGGCTTCCCAAGTGACGCCATGGTAAAGAATCCACCTGCAATGCCGGAGACACAAGAGACATGAGTTCAATCCTTGGGTCATGAGGATCCCTTGGAGGGAGTAGGAAATGGCAACTGGCTCCAGTATTCTTGCCTGGAAAATTCCCTGGACAGAGGAGCCTGGCAAGCTACAGTCAGCGGAGTCTCAAAGAGTCATACACAGCTTAGTGACTCAACAACAGCAACAATAAAGTGTTTAATAAAGTATTGGGCCATTAGCTGCCATTATTATTTTTGTTGTTGAGTTATTGTTATTAGTATTATTTCTGTTACAGCTCACTGAAGTACTCAGCCAGAAATATCAGCAGGACCATTTCTTTTTCAGTCAATAACATATTATTAAATGGGTGAGAGCTTGCCATTTTGAAGTCTATAATATGATGCTTTTAGCAAGAAGCTTGATATTTTGCCCTTGAGAAAACTCATAAGAGCCAAGTCAAACCAATGTAAGTAGGATGACTAGTCACTCAACTATTCATTTTAGGGCCCAACCCCTTTGCAACCAGGCCCTGTATTAGGACTGCATCTCAAAATATCACAGTGGTAGGTATCCTTACCTATTATGGGACCTCTCCCCTCTGCCATGATTGCATGACTGAGTTGGAATGAGGCTATACCTTGCTGGGGAAATACAGTAAGTATATTCTCTCTTAGAGTAAACCTAGTTAAAAATAATAATAATAATAATAATAAAATGTACCATTGAGAGCAACCGGTTCATTTGTCAACTGAGAGTTAATCAAAAAAAGACATGTACATGGAAGCAACAGATTGCAAAGCTGGCAAAGATTTTAGAAATAATCTAATCCAATCCCTTTATTTTGATGATAAGGAAAGTGAGTCCCAGGGAGGGCTAGACCTTACTCAGGGTCATACAGTTGGCAATAATTTTGTTTGCTTCAAAAATTAACATGAACCGTCTTTCCATACATCAACGAATCTTCCTGCTTTTGTGAGCACAATATCATAACTATAATTGAATTTGTCTTTGATGGTGGAGGAAAGCAAGCTTTTAGGGTTTTACAGGACCTTAAAGTCATCAGAGCAAGATAAATTGTCTTGAACTAATGCTGGAGATCTATTAACTGTGAGCTTGTCAAGGAATAGGCCTGGTCTTATTCATGAGTTAAAGCAAGTTTCAAATCCTAGCTAATCCATCTACTAGCTTAGGAAAGTCACTTAACCTCTCTGAGCCTCTGTTTTCTCATTATAAATTTAGATAATAAGTCCTTCATTACAGAATGTTTGTGAGCATCAAATGAGGCAGGATATAGATACACAGTGCCTCACCAGAACAGACTTAATTAGTGTATACTTTCAAATAACCTTCAGCTAACATCCTCCTAAAAGCTAAAGATACATCAATGAATAAGAAAGCCAATGACCCTGATTTCATAGAGCTTAGGTTCACAAGGAAGGAGTAGGTGTGAAAGCTGAGGAAGAAATAGACAGTAAACAAGGATGCAGATAAATTAACAATATAATTTCAGGTACAGGTAGGTAGATTGATACCATGTATTTAAAATTATAAATGAGGTGTGAGTCTTTATGTCATGATTAGTGATGAAGACTTACTTTCCTTTCTCTCATCCTTTCTTGCTTCTCAATTGTTGTTGTCATGGAGGTTACACAGAATACCAGGTGCAGGTCAAAAGATGAGTGTGTCAAAACGAAAAACAAAATAAATAGAAGAACAACGAGCCATTTCTTAACACTTGCTGGAGGAAAATCACATTGCTATACTTTGTTTTTCTACGGAGGGGTCATGTGCCTCAGCCCACACATTAGCATGTGAACTTGTTGTTCCAGTAAAATGAAATGAGTCAGAGTTCCTCAAGAAGGCAGATTCATGTATTTCAGAGCTATGTGTCAGCATCTTTGAAAAAAGGTACAGTGTTCTGTACTGGTGTGTCTCACAAACGCACACACATCGATCACACGGCTAATCAGCAGCAGAAGTGGGATTTGAACTCAAGCCCAGAGGACTCAAGGCTTCCCTTGGTGGCTGCCTTGAAGAGGGAAATGGCAACCCACTCCAGTATTCTTGCCTGGGAAATCCCATGGACAGAGGAGCCTGGCAGGCTACAATCCACAGGGTCATAAGAGTTGAACACGACTTATTAAACCACCACCACCAGGGGATTCAAGTGCCAGGTTTTTGTCTTGCAAAGAGGATAGGAGGGTCATGGCTGAGTGTAGGGCTAAGCATAAGCCTGGAGTCAGAGGTGGGTCTGAATTCTAACTTTACTGCATATTCGCTTTCTTACCTTAGGCAAATTCCTCATACTCTCTCCATTCACTTCTTGGTCCATAACGTGAAGACAGATGATGATACCTGTGTCATAGTCATTTGGAGAATTTAAAGAGTCATGTACATAAAGTGATTAGTACAATGCACAGCACAAAGTGAAAGAAAGTGAAAGTGAAGTCACTCAGTCGTGTCCGACTCTTTGCAACCCCGTGGACGATAGCCCACCAGGCTCCTCTGTCCATGGGATTCTCCAGGCAAGAATACTGGAGTGGGTTGCCATTTCCTTCTCCACAAAGTAGCACCTGCAATATCTTGGCTGAACTGGTAACCTAGCAACAACCATGGGAGTTGACTGCTGGGCCAATGGACACCTTGCTTTTTGGCTCATATACTCCATCAGTTTAAAAAAAATTGAACTTACATGCTAAATACATGGAAACTTATTTATGAAAAAGCATATACATATTCTACTGTGCTTGTAGATTATTTACACATAAAACAACTGAAATAGAGCTGAAATGATACTATTTTATAGTAATATCATCATACTAACATTATGCAATATCTGAAGTTACACTGTCTATGGCCAGATGAGTTTTTAATGATTTTTTTAAATGATTATTGATGATTTCTAAATGATTTTGTATGTGCTTCTATATATATCAAACAGTATTCTTTTTCTTTTTTTAATTAAAGTATAGTTGATTGATGATATGCTAATTTCAGGTATATAGCATAGTAATTTGGTATTTTTACCAGTTATACTCCATAAGTTATTGCAAGATAAAGACTGACTCCCTGTGCTGTACAATAGTACAGTATATGCTTATTGCTTATCTATTTGTGCATAATTTGTTTCTCTCAGTCTCCTACCCCCGTCTTCCCCATCCCTCCTTCCTTGTCCCCACTGGTAAACACTAGTTTGTCCTCTACTGCTTTACATATGAATTCATTTGTATTAATTTTTAGATTCCACATATAAGTGATGTCATACAGTTTTTATCTTTTTCTATCTGACTTATTAGCTTTCCAGGTGACTCAGTGATAAAGAATCCACCTGCCAATCAGGAGACATGGGAGACATGGGTTCGATCCCTGGGTCAAGAAGACCCCTGGAGGAGGAAATGGCAACCCATTCCAGTATTCTTGCCTGGGAAATCCCATGGATGGAGGAGCCTGGCTGGCTGTACAGTCCATGGGGTCACAAAGAGTCAGACATGACTTAGCAACTGCACACGCACGCTTGCACATAAACCTACCAACCTGGAACATGTAAATGACGACATGTAGCAAACCCCTGGAAGCTGGGGACACAGAATGGAGTGCCCTGCTGTCCTCTGTGGTGTTGCAGCACTCTCATCCTCCCTTTAGGAGACCTCACACATCTTATTCATTCATGACTGTTGTGCGGACCAACTTTTGGAACTGGTGACAATCCGCATATTAAAACTGAAGTAATTTCCTCAGACTAAAAGTCATATAAATAGCACTTCCAATATTTTCTTCTGAAATCTTAGCAGGTCACCTCCAGCACTCCCTGGAGTGCATGTATACTATTTTAGAAACACCATTAGGTGTCTTCCATTACCTTCTGTCGTGAATATCACCACCCTTGCCTTCAGCAGCTCAGCCAACATTAACCAAGCAACTATGGACTCATGTGCTTGGACCATGTTAAGCATGAGACTTACAGTGACATGTGCCTTTAGGGAGTCACAGTATAGCTCCCACCAGGCCAGGTTGTGGCTATTCTTCCTGTAGACCATGACTCCACACTGCCAAACTTGCATTGCACTTTGGTGCCTAAGTCTAGACTACCTGCCAGCCTTCCCAAAGTCTTAAGGTCATTGTTCCCCTTCTCCTGGGTGGGAGGGAAAGTATCAAACCCCCTGCTCCCCAAATTGCCAACATTTCTGTCTGCCACTCTCGGAATCCCCTTCTTCTCCGTGGGTGCTGATGAGCACCTTCCTTTCTTGAACCTAACTTCCCTGGGTACCCCACCCAGTGTAGCCTACAGCCCTTCAGTGGCTCCCAAGCCAGTCTGGGACACATGAGAACTGGGAGTTCCCTGGGCCTACACAGGCCTGGTGGCTGCCAGTGCTGCTCCCAGGGAAGTGGTGAGCTGCGTGTGCGGACTGGTATCTCGGCCTTGACACGGCAGGGAAGGGTCATACCCCATGAATGCAGTCTTTCACGGCCCTGGTACAGGGCTCCTATTTTTTCTTACAGAAGTGACGATCAAATGTGAACTTTCATGGTTTATTTATAGCTCGGCCTTATAGAGAGAAAGAAAAGAAGTGATTAAAAGGCGATTTTACCAAATATTTTGTTTTCAAAAGCTCTCATTGTGTGGGCAAAAAGGAAAGAGAAAAGTCCCTGTCTTCGTTGTTTCTGTCTAGACTCCCCAACAAAGAGGGTAGCGTGCTACAAATCCAGATTGTCCAGCTCTTGCCTGCTGACAAAAAGGATGAATTTTGCGGCCAACTTCAAATAAACCCTTTTGAACAGAAATATATTGTGGGGGGTGACTATATTTAGCACGTGTCAGCATTTCCATAATAAATTCATATTGTTATGCTGTGGTAATTTCCAGATTTACTGCAGCCAGTGGGTTCATGAGGTTTCAGTTTTATGTTAATGATTTGGAAAAATGGGAAAACTCAGCAGTGCCGTTTCTGATGACAGCACCAATTCTCTGGGTATTCTCCATATTGTGTCGAGTACCCTTAATGAGCCCCACCTCCCAGAAGAGAGGAGAATGAGCACAAGTCATTTTGACTGCCTCTAGAAGCATAACTTTTTTTTTTTAGAGTGCAGTTTTGTTTTATTTTCCTTCAAATGATCAAATCCCTTTATGCCATTGTATCAAGTGAAGACAGAAAAAACAAGTGAACACTAAAAACTAACCACTCATGCTCTTGAACCTGCTGATTTTTTTAATATATTTTCATCTATTGTTTATTATGCACATATAACACAATTTTTGAGACAGAATTGAAAAACAACTGTATTTTTTCCTCCCACTGTCCCTTTATATGTGCACTTTAGCTAGTTTCTCTCTGCCCTAGTTAAAAATTTTGGTAGTCCCATTACTTTCTTAAGTAAGCAGAAAGTCATTTAGATAATATGGGTTTCATGGTCACTGTAAGTCATGCTGGTGCTGCTGCTAAGTCGCTTCAGTCATGTCCGACTCTGTGCGACCCCAGAGATGGCAGCCCACCAGGCTCCTCCACCCATGGGATCTTCCAGGCAAGAGTACTGGAGTGGGTTGCCATTGCCTTCTCCGTGTAAGTCATGAGACATAACCAAAATTCCAACATTAGAATACCAAGAAATATATCATGCTCATCACTTCATTGTTCATCTAAAGATAAGAGAGCTCCTCATTCCTCCAGCCAGGACTGCTGGAGATGTGAAGAGATGGCTGTGATTAGATTCTTCTTTTTTTCCTCATTCACTTTCCCTCCAAGTATATGTTAGCTTTCTTCTTGTTCTTCAGAGGTGGTTGGAAGCTGGAAGGGAAGAGAGTTAAGGGGTGTAGGAAAGTTCTTATCTTGAATAGCACTGTCATAAATGGACTTCGTGCTAAGTTGAAAATGTGTTTACAGCTAGGCTCCATTGCAGATTTTTTAAGGAGACTCCACTTCTGTAGACACCTCATTGTATCCACTCCTTGTCCTTCTCTATTCTAGTAGCTCTTTTAATTGCTTAAAAATCCAGTTGGTTGCCTCAAGCTTCTTTTTTCTCTTTTTAATTGGAATATAATTGCTTTACAATGCTGTGTTAGTTTCTGCTGTTCAGTGAGCTGAACCAGCTCTTTGTACACATATATCCTCTCTCTCGCGAACCTCCCTGCCGTCCCGCCCCCATCCCAACCATGGAGGTCATCACAGAGTGCTGAGCTGAGCTTTCTGTCATTGTCGCAGGCTCCCAGTGCAGGCTCCCTCTCATTAGATAGCCATACTGGCCAGGATCTAAGACAACCCACAAAGCCCTCTCACCTGTGGCCACCTCGGGTGGCCTTTTGAAGTCTGACAGACGCTGGCCGTACCGGCTGATCCCAGGGCAACACTCCTTCACTTCTACACCAAAGCTGCCAGCCAGCACTTCTCCTCCAGACAGGAGATACGCTCAGCCCACCCTGTCCCCCAACCTCAGGGATATGTGTCCAGATACCAGTTGATGTCAGTGAAACCATGCTCTCAGCCCCTCCCCTGGAAGGAGCCCTGATGCTCAGTCCACACACGGCTCCCTCCTAAAATTCCATCTCTTTTTCTGACCTTCCACATGGATGAAAGGTTTCAGAATTGATTTATGGGTCCTCAGCTACCCTTTCAGGGTGGTCTGTTTCCAGCTCACTGTGGTGTCTTATATCTGTCAACTTTAGCTCTCAGACAAAACTTCCATTTTAACATTCCTTCACATGTATGGTCCTTAAGTTCGTTCATCCCATAGACATTTGCTGGGCACGTGCGATACCCCAGATGCTGAGTTTGGCAGTGGAAATAGTTAAAACAGTTGCTGCTTAAGGAGCGGGAGTCTAGTTGGGGCAGCTGATGTGCTAACAAAAAATTGTGGTACTGTGTTATAAATGCTATGATAGATGGGAGCACAAGTTTCTACAGTAGCAGATAACTCATTCTAGGTGGGAGGCAGGCAGTGAGGATGAGTCAGGGAAGACCTTCTGTGGAATCAATAACTGAGTTCAGCTTAATGTCTTAAATCTGTACTTTTGTGAGAAACAAAATAACCTCTTGTTAAACCTTTGAAATCTCTATTGCTTTTATTCCTCAAACATTTATTTTAAAAATAAGCAAAAGTAACATGAAGACAGGAAGAAAGAATTCCCTGCTATCTGCCGTGTGTCTACACATCTATTATGGTGGGAAGGGAAGTGACATTTATGATGCTTCTTATATAACACAAGTTTCCTGGATCCCACCCATGAAGGCAGTCTTAGAATGTCAACTCAAGTCTAACACCAAAGCCCAATGCTGAGGATACCCCCAGGGTATTTTCAAGATTCAGAGCAGGCAAATCTGCCCTAAAACAGGCAGAGCAGAACAGAGCACCACTGTGAAGGAAGAAGCAAGCCCAAAACAGGAGACCTAGTGGCAAAGTTGGTGGGGGGGATGACTGTGACCATTTCAGCAACACATGGGACTTGCTTTAAAGGAAATCAGAATTTAGTTTTTGAAGGAGAATGTTCTGACACACATTGGGGTGAGCAGAGCTCTTTAAATATTCTTGTTAAGTGGAACAGCAGTGACCACACCAAGATATGGATGCTCTTTTACAAAATGTCCCTAGGCTGCCCTTTGTTGGTTCTTATCCTTTCACCTTGATTCCCTTTTCAATAATTTTATCATAATTTTTCAAACCTCCTTCTTAGTAAGACTGCTGTTTTTTTTTCCTTCTGTCAGTGGGCTTCCTACTCTCAGCATCTCTGATCTCCCAAACAGCACTTTTAAAACCACTGAACATTATACAGAGCGAAGTAAGCCAGAAAGATAAAGACCATTACAGGATACTAACACATATATATGGAATTTAGAAAGATGGTAACGATAACCTTATATGCAAGAAAAGAAAAAAGAGACTCAGATGTATAGAACAGACTTGTGGACTCTGTGGGAGAAGGCGAGGGCGGGATGTTTCAAGAGAACAGCATCGAAACATGTATATCTAGGGTGAAACAGATCACCAGCCCAGGTTGGATGCATGAGACAAGTGCTTAGGCCTGGTGCACTGGGAAGACCCAGAGGGATAGGGTGGAGAGGGAGGTGGGAGGGGGGACCGGGATGGGGAATACATGTAAATCCATGGCTAATTCATTTCAATGTATGACAAAAACCACTGCAATGTTGTAAAGTAATTAGCCTCCAACAAATAAAAATAAATGGAAGAAAAAAAAAAAGAAAAACCACTGAACACTAGGAAACCAGATAACTGGTCAGAATGTCCATGGGACATTTTTCCTTGGGAAAGAGCTGGTAGAACGTATTTGCCAGACTGGAAATATGTGTAAGTGATTAGTAGATGGAAAACTATTAAGTTTCTTGATCCTTGAATAACTATTGAAAAGAAGTTTATCTGCTTCTAGCATGGTATTTATCACATTCTATTTTGATCATAGTAAATGTTTTTTCCATTCCATGGTGAGCTTCTTGATGAAAGGACCATTTATTCTTCATCTCTGTTTTCCATATATATTGAATGCTGTGCTTGGCACGTGGAAGGGGCTCAATATGTTTTATGAATATTCTAGGTACTGAGATTACGCAGCAAATAGACATATCTCCCAGCCTAAGTTGCTTACATTCTCGTCAGAATGAAAGATGAAGAGGCAGAGAAGGAATATAAGCTAGTAGGTACATGACTTGTCACACAAGAATTAGTGATAAATAATAAACATAATATTTATAGAATTATATAAATACATATGTATGTGTATGTGAATAAATAAATCACCAGTAAAGTGGTAAGGATGTTCAAGGAAACACTTGGGCATGTTTTGAAGATACCAAGGGCCTTTCACATTCTGTGTGGTAGCCAGCTTCTTACATTTCTTTCCTCCTCTGCTAATATGTGAGTTTCTGTGGGCCATAGGGTGTGTCTTACACAAATCTGTATTCCTAGCACAGTGTCTGGTACATAGTGAGTAATTAATACATGTATAGAGTAAGAAGTTGTACATATGTGACCCCAGAATGACTGCATCCTTAACAATAAGAGTTCAATAGCTGTTCCCAAGACAGGACCTCTTCTGAGGAGCTTTGTCATGCTATTGCTTGCAATCTCCCAAAGTCAAGTCTTTGGACTCCACAAACTATGGGTTCACTCTACTCCCCTAAGTTTCCCACGAACTTAACAACATTGGGAGACCACCCAAGGAAACCTGACCTCTCCATTCATACAATGGAGCCAATGCAATCTGTGGTTGATCTTGCTGCTGTTCATTCCGACCATGTCCACCCAAGACACTGCAACAATGCCCCCCTGCCCCATTGTAAAGACAAGAATGTCCTGAGGTCGAGTCTGTTAGACTCAGCCCAGAGGTCTCACATCTGTACTCACAGTTGCAGAGACTACTGGGAAAAGAACTGAAAGTGAAATGAAGAGGTCTTAAATATTCGGACCTAAAGTTTGCGTGCAGAGTGGCTTCTGTGAGTTCAGTGGACAACAGGCTCTGGCAGATTATGTTGCCTTCTCAGGCCTTCATGTCTGGGCAATGGGAAGGGGAAATAGTTCCCTCCCATAGCCCGCTGCAAGCCATCACAAAAGTACTTTGCCTTCCAGGTTGTTATGTACTGGAGGTCTCGATAGGCAATCATTTGTTAAGCCCAAGCTGTGTGGTGGTAGATGTAACTTTTAATATTCACTGGGTTTTAATCTTAACACTAGAGAAATTAAGTTGAAAAAAAAATGGACTAACTGAATCTCTTAAGGGGAAGTAAATTCTCATTAACATGTTTTTGCTTGTGATAGGCCTCACTTAGGTCCTAACTTTCCAACTTAGCTGTGTTCTGTTTTCTATTTGACAGGAGGCAATGGCAAAAATGAGCAAAGTTGGAAAAGTTGTGTTTCCTAGACATGAGGATAAAAGGTAAGTTTGTATGTTTTCTATGCACAATACTGAGGAATGAAAACAATAGACACACGCAACTCTAGAGCTGGATAAACCACAGGGGTCAGCAAGCCAGCCTTTTCATTTAATAGTTGATAAAACTACATCTCAGGAAGGTAAAGTCATTTTTAATTCCCTAAGATCACAGAGCTAGGAAGGGCCAGACCTGGGGGTCAAATATTAACTTTTGAACTTTCAAATCAATGTTCTTTTCCTTAGGTCATTAACTGCAAATCTGGTCTCATCTGTCCTAAAATGGAAATCTCATGTCTTCGCGCACAGTAGCATTTATCTGTTCCTCCACCCTTTGCCTTTGCGTTACGTGACTTTGAGGGTTACAACATGACTTTCTTTTAAAATGGAAGTATATTTGATTTACAATAATCCTGTTAGTTTCAGGCATACAGCAGTTCAGTTATATATGTGTATGCGTGTGTGTGCATGTGTGTATTCTTCAGATTCTGTTCCTTTATAGGTTATTACAAAATATTGAGTATAGTTCCCTGTGCTATACAGTAGACCAACATGACTTCGATTAATATTTTAACCCCAGTTCACAAAACACTTATTTATTGAGTCCCTCCTGTCTTCAAGCCATTATGCTGTTTGACATCTAGGCAGGACTTAGAAGAGAGTAAGACACAATCTTATTTATATAATAGATCACTTCAGGACAAACAGGTATGTTATATAATAAATGTGTTACTAGGTGATAAAGTAAGCAAAGCAGAAGAAAATTTGACCCTGTGGGGGTAAGGGAAAGCTTTTGAGAGGAGGTTAAGTTTACCTGACTTTAAATGCCTAAAAGAAATTGTCAAAACAAAACCAAAAAGAACTTTGTCAGTAGGGGGAATAACAAAGCAAAGTTGTAAAGGTGGGAACTGCATCGTATATTCAGGAAACTCTAAACAACTCATAATCCTGAAATGCAAAGTATGAGATGGGAGATGACGGGAAGTGGAACTGGGTGTAGGGGGAACAGAGGCTTCCTCTCACAGGGAGCTGTGAGAGAGCTAAGGACCTCAGGTTTCATCCTCCCAGCAGAATGGAGATAGTGAATTTTAAGGAGTGATGGGACCTGTTCAGATGCAGATATTAGAAAGATCCTCTTAGAGGATGCATGAGAGGGCTTAAGGGTAGAAGCAGAGAGACCAGATGAAAAACTTTTCAAGGATCAATTCGAGAGATGAAAAGAACCTATACTGACTCACTGGTTGTCAGTTTAGAGATGAAGGAACAATTGTGCCAGTGGCTTTTATCGTTTTAGGAAAGTATTTGAGGTTAAGACATAAAAGCAAATTCTACCTTATATAATGGACAGGAAAAGGTGCTGGTCCCACCAAAGCAGAGTGGAATGGTCCATGGAGAAAGCCATCCACCTTTTATTTTCTTAGAAGATCTCCAAAGGGGAGCTGTTAATCCCCTGAATATAAACCCCTCTCTAAATACCTGCGGGAGCTCTATGCCAGAACATGGAGAGATCTGAGTTCCCCGTGGCGGTGGGAGCCCTGGGCCAGCAACATCCCTCTTTTGTTGAAATTAGAAACAGATTCTTCGTTCCATCTCCTCACTGACCCTCCGAAGACTTTTGAGGAAAGCCTGTTTTTCAGTTCTTTGAGTAGATCCCACGTGCTCTTTTGAGAAGAATCCTTGGTTTCTTGCTGTCAGCTGGGAGCGGGCCTCCGTGAGGGAGCCACACACGGTGCTCTAGCACCATCTGCAGGTGGCCCGAAGATTTGCAAGTGGAAAGAGAGCCGGTGCCCTTCTGGGCCCCTCTCAACATCTCCTTGACTCAAATCACGTTCTTGTCTGAAGAGAACACTCACTGAGGTCTGTGCCACACAGACCTAAGATGGAAGGATCAAGGATTAATATCCATATACAGATAACTCTTAAAACTCAACAACAAGAAAACCAACAACCCCAATCAAAAATGGGCAAAGGGCTTGAATAGACATTTCTCCAAAAATAATATATGGTCAGTGAGCACATGAAAAGATCAACATCACTTATCTTTAGGAAAATGCAAATCAAAACCACAAAGAGATACCAATTTACAGTCATTAGGATGGCTACTGTCAAAAAAGTAAAAAAAAATAGCTAGTATGGGCTTCCCTGGTGGCTCAGATGGGTAAAGAATCCGCCTGCAATGCAGGAGACCTGGGTTCAGTCCCTGGGTTGGGAAGATCCCCTGGAGAAGGGAATGGCTACCCACTCCAGTGTTCCTGCCTGGAGAAATCCATAGACAGGGGAGCCTGGCAGGCAACAGTCCATAGGGTCACAAAGACTGAGCAACTAACACTTTCACTTTTCACTTTTATTTACAAGGGTGCAGAAAAACTGGATCCCTTGCCCACTGCTAGTGGGAATGTAAAATGGTGCATCCTCTGTGGAAAATAATACAGTGGTTCCTCAAAATTTAAAGATAGAATTATTATATAACCCAGAAATTCCACTTCTGGATATTTATGCACCCATGTTCATAGCAGCATTATTCACAGTAGCTGAATGAAGGCAACCTAGGTGTCCATTGACAGTTGAAAACATGAAGAAAACATAGTATGTACATATGATGGAATATTATTCAGCCTTAAAAAATAGGATTCTGAAATGTGCTACAACACGGATGGGCCTTGAGGACATTATGTTAGTGAAAAGAGTCAGTCACAAAATGACAAATATTGTATGATTCCATTTACATGCCACTCCTTGGAGAAGGAAATGGCAAGCCACTCCAGTATTCTTGCCTGGAGAATCCCATGGACAGAGGAGCCTGGCGGGCTACAGTCCACAGGGTTGCACAGAGTTGGACATGACTGAAGCGACTTAGCATAGTGTGCCACTTACATGAGGGACCTAGAATAGTCGAATTCATAGAGACAGAAAATAGAAAGGTGGTGGCTAGAGACTAGGAAGAAGGAGAGAAAGGGAAGTTACTGTTTAATGGGTAGAGTTTTAGTTTTGCAAGGTGAAAACAGTTCCATGGATGGATGGTGGCAATGACTGTACAGTAATATGAATGTGCTTAATACTACTAAATTGTGCAGTTTAAAATGTCTAAAACAGTCAATAACGTGGTATGTATGAAGTGAAGTGAAGTTGCTGAGTTGTGTCCGACTCTTTGTGACCCGATGGACTGTAGCCTACCAGGCTCCTCCATCTATGGTGTTTTCTAGGCAAGAGTACTGGAATGGGTTGCCATTTCCTTCTCCAGGGGATCTTCCCAACACAGAGATTGAGCCCAGGTCTCCCACATTGCAGGCAGACACTTTACCATCTGAGTCACCAGGGAAGCCGTGGTATGTATATTTTACCACAATAAAAAAAGATTGAAAAATAAAAAGCACAAGAAAAGAAGTGCCTTGGGACCTCAGCTTGCCATGTATAAAAAAGGGAAAATATAGTATATCCATCTCTCTTTTTTTTTGTTGAAGTGTAGTTAATTTATAATGTGTTGTGCTATGTGTCAGGCATATAGCAAAGTGATTCAGTTATGCAGATATTGTATATATGTGTGCATATGTGTGTATATATACACACACATATATATTTTTAGATTTTTTTAGATTCTTTCCCATTATAGTTTATTATAAGATATTAAGTATATATATATATATACACACACACATATATAGAGAGATATTTTTTTTATTCTTTTCCATTATAGTTTATTACAAGATATTAAGTATAGTTCCTTGTGCTATACAGTAGGTTCTTGTTGCTTATTTACTTTATATATAGTAGTGTATGTATTTTAATTCCAAACTCCTAATTTATCCCTCCTTCCCTTTCTCTTTTGGTAACCATAAATTTGTTTTCTATGTCAGTGAGTCTATTTCTGTTTTGTAAATAGTTAATTTGTATAGTTTTTTTTGGATTCCACGTATAAGTGATATCCTATGGTATTTTTCTCTTTCTGACTTCACTTAGTATGATAATCTCTAGGTCCATCCATGTGGTTGCAAATTTCATTAATTATTTCATTCTTTTTTATGCCTTAGTAACAGTCTATCCATCTCTTGACATTTCAGAATACTAGAAGGATATGAGAATGTTAGCTCACATGTATAAGAGTTTGACAGCCTACAGAGTACTTCATGTTCATTTTCATGTTTAAAGTTCAGTCACTCTATGACATTAGGTACTGTTATCATCCGTCTAACAGTGGGGAAACCGACTCAGACCAGTTAAAGAAGTTCCCAAAATCACCTAGGCTTCTCTGCCTGAAAAGCCGATGCTTTTCCCACTGTACAAAGTTGCTGCAAAGATTTCAGTATTAAAACTGAAAATCTTCAAGTGTATGAGAAGGAACACTGACCCAAGCTCCCTTCTAGAAGTTTCCCCAAAGTCAGAAAATCCATCTCATATAGTGAAAAAAATTATTGACATTAGATTGTCAGAGAGTAACATTAGAAGAAGCAAATTGTGGTTCCCCAAATCATTCTATGGTTAATACATTTGGAGGCTCATAGAGCGAGTTTTAGTAGAACCTACATATAGTGAGATTGAAGATAATACTGGAGCATTAGTTTGTTTTTTTTTTAATTGAGGCTAAGATTTTTATTATTTTTTTTTCCATTTATTAGTTGGAGGCTAATTACTAGCATTGGTATGACTTGCTATGATCCCAGTGCTGTTCTAAGAGCTTCTCAAATATTACCTCATTTAGTTCACATAACAGCTCTCTTGAGGCAGAGAGCTGTCTGAGGTTGAGAGCTGTCCCATTTACAAATAGGACATTTAGGAATGAATAGATTAAGTAAAATATCCATGGTCACACAACTAACAATGATGCCAAGCTGAGATTCAAACCCAGTCCACTTCTTAACCCTGTGTTTGGTCCCATCACAGCTCTTCAGTTACCAGAGTTCTTAAAGTAGAAGTGCCAGGGATGGGGGGTGGAATGGGAGTGGGGGGTTGTGTTCCTGTTAATCCATTTAGTCCTGTGTGTTACAGGTAGAAGTCCCTGCGTGTAGTCCAGGGTTACTGTTATACTCTCTCACCCCCAATTCCCAAGCTTGCCTCAAAGTTCCTTCATGAAGACTTCTTTTCAAAGAAGCTCAGAATCTACCAAGACATGTTAGACAGGTTTCATTAACCCCTTACCCCTTTCTCCCAACAAAAAGGAATAAGGGCCAAGCTGCCATCTGCAAGTATAACTGGTCTTAGCTACTATTGTCCTTTTGAAGACTGTGATGCCAAGGTAGCTTCAGCTGTCTGACTCATGGGCAGCACTAGTTCTAACAGGTCTCATCTGAAGACTCAGCCAGAGAGTACAGGAGAGCAGGGTCCTCTGTGGGATGCCTGGAAGGCAGGGTGCAGCTCCAGGAGAGGCATTAGTCATGTTTTCATGGGGTTTTACTCCCAGATAAAGCAGCCTGCAAAGGAAATACAGGTGCAGAATCTGCAAAGGGTGATTAAAACACTCAGTCTCATCTCTGGGCAGGCTATGACTTTAAACCAGTCACTAAACTGGAGCAGGGGGTGGAGTAGTCATACATGAAATACTTATTGAAGCTGAGAATGTGAAAAGTCCTGTGTCAACCCTGGGTTTTTCACTATGTTATAGTGGAGGCTTTGACATCAGGTAGCCCTGAGTTTGAATTCCAGATCTGCCCATTTTTAGTAATACTCTTTTAGATTTGCCTCCTTGAGCAACTCTCAGATTAAAACCTTTACCTCTAAAGTGGAGATGTGGATTCACCCATGGAGGTTAAAGACAGTGGGTGTGAAACATGTGACTCAGGGCCCTGTCCGCATCCAAAAAGTGGGAAGTGTCTGCAAAACCGTAACAGACACATTCCTGTTCTTCTAAACCTCGGGGGAAGCTGTACAACAGTTTTGTTGAAATCACTCAACATGATTATTTTTTTCCTACAGATATTATGACAAGAAATATCAAGTATTCCTGAAGCTGGTTGAACACCAGAAGGAGTACGCAGCCATCATGAAAGGGGACTGAGCAGAGCTTGCAGGGGCTGATGCCAGGTTTCATATCATTGTGTTGGGGACCTCTGTCATTTCACCTTACATTCGAGACCCTTAGGTATAATTTCATTCATTTCTGCATTGTCTTTAAATAAAGAGAGCTGAGACATGTGCAACCAAAACTTGAGTCTTCCATTTCAAAATACCACCATTATTTACTTGGTAGTTGCCGCGGGCACCATCATGGAGACAGAAGTTTCACCAGGTATCGTAGGATCTCCTATGGGACTGGAACTTGGGGATCATTCCATCCAGGAGAAATGGTCCTTGGTAACTGATTCAATGTCAGCCACTAAAGACTTACATAATTTCATGTGGGGCATCCAATGTTTATGCTAGAGGTGGCTAAAAACTTGTTATTAATTTTTTATTTGGAAATAATTTCAAACTTACAGAAAAGTTGCAAGAATAGGAATAATAGAGGGAGGGAACACCCATTACCTTTTAATAATTATCCCATCCATCTGCTTTCTCATTTATATGTTCCCTCCCTGTGTGTGTGTGTGTGTGTGTGTGTGTGTATACTCATATATATTCATTCACATATCATATACATACAGATTTTTATGAATCACTTGAGAGTAAATCTCAGTAGCCTTAATTTTTATGTAGTGCTTTTATGTAATCCTCCATTCATATTCTGATTTTGTCAATAATTCAGTAATGTCTTCTATGGCATTTTTCCCTCCTTCATAGGATCCAATTTAGACTGAGACATTGCAAAGAGTTGGATACAATTTAATGATGAAACCACCACCAACACTCCTTTTAACTGCAGAAGAGTCATCTTGCAAACATCATATTAAAGATAGGTACAGGCAGAAATCATCAATGAATCCAGGAGGAAATTTTGATGAGTAATTGGATATGTGTGTGGTCTTAAAATGTCTCCTCATAGATTGTTTATCAGTTAAAAGAAAGGGAAAAAAAATGTTAACCACGCAGGGAAGACATAGGACAGTATCTTGACTGATTGATCAAAATTAACTTCAGATGCATAAATAGACATCAGGGGCCTCCAGATGTGTGAGCCTGAAAAGGACACACATCACTCTGGCTGGGAACGCATAGCCTGCATCTAGTCAGAAGGAAGCATTAGACAAAACCCGAATTGGGCAGCATTCTATTCTTTCAATAGACTATATTCTTTAAAAGTATTTATGTCATGCAAAGTGTGTGGAAAAGAAGCATGGTGGCTTAAAGTTTTTGATGTAGACAAGTGTTTGAAAACACAGCTAAAGTTACTTTAGTTGATATAACACATACATACAAACACAAATACACGGATATGTACAGACACACACACACCATTCTGGACCAAAGAGTAACTGCTAGTGTTGATTCCAGAGCTGTCATCCTTCAGGTGAGTTTGGATAGAAGGCATATGGAACCTCAGCAACATAAGTCAGCAGGTAGAAAAGAAAAAACCACTACCACTCAGTCAGCAAACCTCTTCTGGATTTCTTATTTCTTATTCTGTGCCAGGTATTGTGCTACCCACTGGAGCACAGGGATAAACAAACACATGATCCCTGCCCTCAGGCCTCTCCCGGTCTAGAGAAAAACAGAAACAAGTAAATTAATCACAGTACATTGTAAGAGTTGCCACATTGAAAGAAGGCACCTGCTGCCATAGAGCATATCAAACACCCAGAAAAGTGAAAGATTGACAGATTGGATGGAGCATTATGGTATAATGGCTGTGACCCTTGGCTTGGGATTCTAGGCCTGGTTTCACCTCTAACTTCCTGCATGACTTAAAGAAAGGCCCTCAATCTTCCCAAGTTTCAGTTTTTGAATGAAGATGTTCATGGTACCTACTTTACCAGATCATAACAAGGGTTAAGTGAAATCATACCTGTAAAGCATTTAGCTCCATTGTCTGGACCATACCTGTCTTTTTGCAGGACCTGCCACCTAGGAGATGCTCAGTGGTGGTTTAGTAGCTAAGTCGCGTCCGACTCATTTGATCCCATGGACTATAGCCTGCTAGGCTGCTCTTCTCCAGGCAAGAATACTGGAGTGGGTTGCCATTTCCTTCTCCAGGGAATCTTCCCAACCCAGGAGTTGAACCTCGGTCTCCTGCATTGTGGGCTAGGCCTGGTTTCACTTCTAACTTCTGAGGAGATGCCCAGAACAATAAAAATACAAATCATGAGTAGGATGACCATACCCAGTTGCAGAGGCCAGCTCTGTAGTAACATTCTATAGCATCTAAAAGATATCAAGATCTTGGGCATGGACTAGGATGTAAAGTGAGTGTGGCCATCCAATCCAGCAGGCTTTGGCAGCTGGAAGAAGACCAGTTCATTCACCTAGATGCCAGACAGAACCTGAGCTAGGGATGAGAAAGACTGAGGAGAAGTCAGGTACAGCAGGATCTAAGCGAAATGTCAGGACCACAGTCTCACAGGCCTAGGCTCCTAATGCTGATCAACACTGACTTAGAGACCAGGGCTGGCCTGGCCCGACTCGGGCAAAGCAGTGATGAATGCAGGAGCTGTGCCTGGCCAGGAACTGCAGAGATCGGAGGCAGAATAATTAGCCACTGTTTGCCAAGTCCTTCCTGTAATCCCTACCATAGTGTGGAGAAGTAGGCAGCATTAACTTCACATTGCAGTTAAGAAAACTAAGGCTCAGAAAAGTTAAACAGCTTGCCCTGAGTCCCACAGGTGGTAGTAGAAATGGGATACAAATCCAGATCTGTGTGGGTGCAAAACTTCGAGTGTTTCCTTGTATTAATAACAGCTACAAAGAAATCTGTCCCTACTATCCATCTGCTCTTTGGTTAGAGTGCTTGTGCTGTGGGGGACTAGCAGAGCTACTGGGCATTCTCTGAGGCAACTCCTATCCAAACCAAACCTGACCTGGGGTTCCCACTGCTTTATAGAGAAAGGAAAACACACAAACGAGGCAAGGAACATGGGAATCTTAGAAATGGCTTTGGCACCTTAAGAATGAGGAGCTGAAGTTAGAAGGGCTGAAAAACCTTGGGCAAGATACTTAACCTGTAAGCCTCAGTCTTTGTCTGTGTCAGTTCTTACCTACCTGTTACTTACCTCCTAATGTTGGTCATAAGGATTCAGTGAAGAAAACATAAAGGCCCTACCTCAGTGGGTGAAAGGCACTCTGCAAGTATTGTTTCCACAGTGTTCTATGGTGCCACCTGGCCAGATGGCTAATCCCTAAGAAAATAATTCTGGTTCCTACTATAATGCTAGTGTCTTAGGGAAATGTAGATGTCTATATGGCTTTCTTTAACCATTGGTGACTCAATAATAAAAATTTTAATGACACCAGTACTCACCTTCTTGCACTGGTAAGGGGGGGTTTTACTTAATGCACACCTGTAAAGTGTAAGTGTATTTAGCTTTTATGAATAAGAATTACAGTGTGGCCAGAGTGGTTCCAGGGAGTTTTTGTTTGGTTTGGTTGCCTACTGTAAGCTTTTCTTTCAAGTTGAAGTCAGCCTTGTTTCTCAAATCACTGTGCTAAGGAGCATGTTGCGGATTTTTTTCTTTTGACCAAAAACTCTTGCCATGTGTGAAGAATGTAAATGTGGCTTTCCAAAGAACCTGGGAGAACAAAAGCTGGGAGAAGAGGGAAACAGGGAAGAAAAGACAGGGACAGCAGAACGTGTGACATGGTGCAGAGCAGGGATAAACGACGGGACCTGACGCTAGAATCCAAACGCAGCAGCTGAACACGATGCCCTCTCTCAGGGGGATCCCAGTGGGCAGTTGGTCTTAATATCAGAGCGCAGTCTATGTTGTTGCTGGTTGCACTAGCAGGCAGAAGGATAGAGAGAGGTGTTCCAAGGGGTGTGGTCAAAATATTGTAAGGCATCCCCAGAAACACTCAATTTTGAGGAGGCACTCGATCTGCAGGCGAGGGTAACAAGCTGGAGCATTAAAGTCTTAACATTAACGTGATCCTCTGTTTCTCACAGGCTGGAGGATAATCAGGTTATTCAGGTTGACTTATTTGTTCCCCTGCTGCTGACCCGGTTGCTCTTGTGGAAACCAAGACCTGTGTTCTCTGCACCTAGATAGTTCCCAATGCATATGGGTGCTCAATATATATGTATGTAAGTAAATCCACAGACATGAGACATTTTTCTGCACAAAAAAGACAGGTAAAACTAAAAATATCTCCAAAATGTCTCACTTTCAGGTCAATCTATGATATGTGTTAACACACCTTAATTTAGGCAGTATCAAAAACTTTAAAATGTGACATGGTTATTAAACCATTAAGAAAGTCATGCCTTGTATCTAACGACTTGCTTTTAGTTTTTTATTGCACAAGTGCACACACACATACACATGCATAACCACACACAACATTTGGGGTTGTACTTCAAGCTCAGAAACCTTTTGCAAATTGTTGGTGTTGTTATAGGCCATTTCCTGTATGATCTCTTATGGGAAACTAGTTACATCGTTGTCCAGAAATACCCATTGTTCATCAGGGCTGCCGTATACAGGCTTTCAGAATTCAAGGGCATAGTTACAAATGATTACCATCAAAGGATTTAAAATGAAGGACATTGTTGCTAAACAAGAAACTAATGACCAAGCAGAGCTATGTAATATAATTATACTTAAGAAGGGCCTTCTAATGAATTACAGAAGCATCTTTGTGCTGTCTCATGTCTCCAAAAATATACTTAACTGTTATTGACGGTTTATAGGAGGAAGTCTTGCATATAAAAAATGTTTTTTTTCCTTTCCTAGTTTTCATAGAGAGAACTTAAAAAGCAGTACATTTTTAAAAGGATGTTTCTGCCTGTACTTCTAAATATTTAGCAATCATATACAATTTATAAAGCAAATGTAACTTAAAGACTATTGCTAATAAATTCAGGTTTCCTAATTTATGATTAGCTCACTCATTAATCTTATGATCAATTTCTATTCTACACAGAAAGTCATTTAAAATTACATATTAGAATAAATTGTTCTAAAGACCTAATTTTGTTTGCTTAAGTTATGCCTGATGTCTTGATTAGAAGTGTTTTCTCATTAAAATCTAGGGTTAGCCTGGCTCCCTACTGCACAATTTTAACACATTTGAAGTGGAAAATATTTTACTTATAATGTCTGGTGGACAAAGTTAATAATGATGCCTTCCATTTGAATATTTCTTTTCAGTATCCGTATTGATTGCACCTATATAATCTCAGCTACTCCTTATAAATAGATTGATAAGGGAACCCCTGACAAAGGGGGAGATCACATTTTATAGATACAGAAACCACGGCTCCGAGAGGTAAATTAACCAGCCCAAGACTGGGTAGCAGAAACAGGGAGGCCTTGCTTCTTCCTAAGTAAATTCAGTTAGCTTATTTGTGCAACAGGGGATGATTCACTAGTTAGCTAATTGCTCTCTCCTCTGTGGTTCCCCTCTTTAGCAGATGTGTAAATAATATTTAGGAGGCCCCTTCTGATGCTCACTTGTTGATCAAAGTACTGTGCTATTTCTATTGTCTGCAGAGTGATGAAGTGATAAAGCCTTGAACCATGGAGTCCTGCCTTCAGAACACAGCTTCATTGCTTACTGATCCACACAGTGTATAAATACACTCATGCAAGCTAGTTAACTTATGAGTCTCTGATCCTTATTCATAAAGTGAAAGAAAAGAAAATCTGCCTCATGACTAATGTGAGAAGTAAATGGGATGATGTTTTGAAGTACCTGGCCCAGCGTATGTGTGAATGTTAAGTTGCTTCAGTCATGTCCGAATCTTTGTGACTCTGTGGACTATAGGCCACCAGACTTCTCTGTCCATGGGATCCTCCAGGCAAGAATACTGGAGTCGGTTGCTGTATCCTCCTCCAGGGGATCTTTCAGACCCAGGGATAGAACCCCCATCTCACATCTCCTGCATTGGCAGGTGGGAAGCCCCACCTGGCCCAGTGCCTGATATAAAATAGAATTGCAATAAATAGCAGTTTTTCTCCTCAATCAATCCAATTTTACATTATAAAGCTTCTAGAAGCATTGCTTCCAGTCAGGTTGGATAACTTTATATCCAGTTTCTGTGGATAAAAGTTCTGTGTTCCATCCATAACAACCAACGATTAATGGGTTCTTACTGGGTCAAGAGAGCCAGAATAGTTCTTGTCAGTGCATCAAGGGGCCAGGTGCAAGTCACTGAGAACGGGGACATACATAGAAAGAGATTTAAAATGCCCAGAAATCTCATTCTAGATGCCCAGTGAGTGGTGTTGAGAGAGGTCCAAGGATGCCAGGAATGTATGTCTGTCTTGAAAAGTCATCTGTAAGTGATGAAACATCTAGCCCTTCTTTCTCAGCTCTGCTAAGCTCAGGTACTAAAGGTCTTTCACCTGATGATTCAGCTCTGCTCCATCCCCAAGGTACACCCAGGCTATATACACCCAGTTCAGACCAGCAGCAGCTCTTCCCCAGCCAGTGAGTCTGGAATTTGTCTTTCTGCCCTTAGGCCTAAGGCACTGGGAACCTCACTAAATCACAGGCTTCTTCCCTAAGAAACAAACATGTTTGTCCAGTCTGGCATGACCCCTTGAAATTGTGCAATTCTTCTTATGCTGGACACAAAGAAAGAAATGTTGAGTCCACTCACATGGTTCACTGCATTATTCCTAAGCCACTTGTCAAAAGTCCATGCCTCACATTACATTGCGTTCCGCATGTAATCCTCCTGAACTTGGGCTTTGTTTACTTATTCTCTTATTTCTGGCCTCACTAATCCTTCAGATTTGACTTTTGAAACTATCTCCCTTGGTTAAATTCACCTTCCTGCTACTCTGACTTACAAATCCTCTCTCCTATCCCACCTGGCCCCAGAAATTCCTCTCAGATTAAACCATATGGAAGGTTTATCTACCTGAACTCAGCAAACAGAAACTTGGGGTAAACATCTAGGCCTCCAGCTTCCCTCCTGGGGCCAGAGTCCTGCTTGGATTGGGGGCTGTTTGATAGAACCCTGACACATTGTCTAGCGCTTATGAGCTCTCTCCCCCAAGGCCAAATGCAGTTCCCTGAAATCCTCCAGTCACCAACCCAGGTCTGGCTTTTTCCCAGACAGACCTCCCAGAGAGAATCCAAGGGACTCAAGCATGCTTTCTGGCTGGAAACTTTTGTCGCAGTGCCAGCCCCACTGCTGTGAGCCATAGCCAGTGAAGATGTTCTCTGAGTGCTTCCCGTTCCTGGCCTCTTTATGGTTGAGTGGAATCTTGTAACCAGGTCTGTTTAATGAGCTGTGAGAAATGATGGGTGTTATTTCTGGACCAGGCCTTTGATTGTCAAGTGAGAGTCCCCAGAGCTTTCTTTTCTATTATATAACAACTAGCACTTGTCCAGACAAGGATTCTCCCTCCTCCTGGGCCCCAGAGTGAAGATGAGTCAGAGAAGAGACCCTAGTCAACCCACAACGGACTTGCAGCTTGAATGAGACTTAAATTTTTAAGATTGTTTCTTCCCTCAGCATAAGCTTTTTTTATCCTTACTGATGTACTTCACAATGGATAGACCTCATACTATTAGCACCACGCTGACTCATATGAAGCTAAGTTTGCCATGATCTGAACAGCAGGTTCAGTCTTGTTAAAGTAATCCCCTTGGTCCCAGCCCTGAACAACCCTTCATGCTTCCTTCCCTGGCTAGTGTGTGTTGAGCACTCAATCTCACAGGAAATCAGCAAGACACCCTCTTAATCCCATTGCCCAAGAGAATGTTTGTCAATTGTGATGGTTTGAGCTGCAAGTGATAATAATCACATTTGAGAGTAGCTTATATAAAATTTGCATTTTCTTATTAAGAAATATGGAGACAGGTGCGGTCATCAAGTTGACTTGTGGATTCAACAATTTCATCAAAGATTCAAGTCCTTTTTATCTTTCTGTTTCTCCCAAGACTCAGCCAGAAGGCTTTTGACCTCAGGTTTGTAACTCCTGACTGTAAGAGGCTGTCACTTTTAGAGGCGTCTTATTTTTCACAGACCAGTATCCGAAGGATGATAGGGTAATAGGCCTGGCTCGCAATGCCATACTTTGTAATAAAGGAAGAATCTCTCAGGAGACTTCTCCTTAGGTCTCATTGGCCAGGTTCTGCATCACAGGTCTGCCACTAGGGATTCTCAAGACTGGCTTAGAGAATGCAAGATGCATTGGGACTGGGCATGTTGCTGTTCCAATGAAATCATTGTTCTGTTAGAAAAGGGGAGGAGGGAAGAGCTCTTGTATAAGGAGCCAACAAAGTTTGCCAGAATAAAGGTTTTCCTTGGGAAAATGATCCAGGAACAACTAACTTTGGGAAACAGTTAAAACAGGCTTTGTTATTATAGGATATCTTAGAATAATTCAGACTGAGGCTAAACCTGAAGCTCCAATACTTTGACTACCTGATGTGAAGAACTGACACAGTGGAAAAGACCCTGATGCTGGGAAAGATTGGAGGCAGGAGGAGAAGGGGATGACAGAGGATGAGATTGTTGGATGGCATCACCAACTTGATGGACATGAGTTTGAGCAAGCTCTGGGAGTTGGTGATGGACAGGGAAGCCTGCCATGATGCAGTCTGTGGGATCACAAAGAGTCAGACACAACTGAACGAGTGAACTGAACTGAACTAGAATAATCTGATTCTGTGTGAACTGTGAATCTCCTAGAGAGAGAGAGAGAGAGAGAAGTTGTGAGGCATCTTCCAGACTTATTTCATTTTGGTAGTGACCATTTTATTGCACTCATATAGAACCACTACAGTAATTTGAACCAAACTGACCAAGAGTTTGTAATGTTTTAACTTGAGTTGTATGAATGTTTCTTTCATATTATCTGTGAATAAGAGGTTTATTCAGCAAATTAATAGCTATTAAATGAAATCTGGTTATTTTACCTAATTATAGAAACAAACTGCTTTACTTTATCAATGTACTATATTCACTACTTTGCTATATCAAATATTATCTTACAAGTGAATATTAATTTTCAAGGTCTAAACCAGTCACTGGGGATTCCCCTGTGGCTTAGCAGTAAAGAATCCACCTGCAAAGCAGGATACGCATGTTCTATCCCTGGATCAGGACGATCCCCTGGAGGAAGGCATGGCAACCCACTCCTGTACTCTTGCCTGGAGAATCCCATGGACAAAGGAGCCTGTGGACTGCTGTCCATAGGGTCGCAGAGAGTCTGACATGACTGAAATGACTGAGTGTGCACAAACTAGTCCTTAAAAATAGGCTCAAAGAAGGTGTCTATTTAGGAACACCTTATAATAAATCTTTCAATTCAATCAAATTATCCTTTCAGTTAAATTTTAGCTCTCAGAGCAACATAGATCAAATCATTAGGGTAGCAGCTAGTGTTAAATACAGCTGAAGATACAATCCTGCCTTTCTTGGTAATATTATCAAATTTGGTATTTCCATTTATTCCAACTTTAAGCCTTCCTCTGCTCTATAATATATTCCAGGTAGGAAACTCTCCAGTCACACACAGCAGCCTGAGGACCTCTCACTCTTACCTTACTTTCCTGTGCACACCCTAACCCTAAACCATACCTGCAACATGAACAACCTTAACACAATGTTAGATCTTCAGCTAAAAAGAGTAGAAAGCTGAGACCAACAAAATTTCAATGGGAACTATATATGCCAATAGCTTTTTTGTGACACGTGGAGTTTCTGATACTACCTTTTGTGAGTTGCATTAAAACTGGGTTGATTTAAATCTCAATGTTGCATAGCAATTTTAGTATCATCCTTTTGACAATAGACTTCTTAGGTTTTTTGGCTTATTATATGTTAATGGTTTTAGAAGAAGTTTTGGCATATCCTAGTTTTTTTTTCTTTTCATATCCTAGATTTTTAAAAACTTGTTGCAATTAAAAAGGATTTGAAGAAACCATACAGTTGAATTGTGTTAATAGCAAACATGTGTTTATTTTTTTGTAAATGTGCATTTTCCTTTTTGACATCTACATAGTAATTTTCAAAGTATAATTTCTGAAGCATATGGCTTAGCTGTTCTACACAGGTGTTATACTGCACTGGAGAATGTATTATGCTTCTATATATTCAATCATGTGTTTCAAACCTACTCTTCTTAAAACAAACACTTCATAGACTTCCTGCTATTTATATCAGGAACATATACTTGGCCTTGGTATCACCTGCTCTTTTTAATACAAGGTATTGTCAGGAAACTTCTGGGAGCTTATGAAATCTACCAGAAATACAATGTTGATTTTGTTATAAAGGTGATTGAGTTGGTGAGGAAGTGGTTAAGAAAAAAAACACCTTTATGATTGTAAATGTAGAATGAGATAACAATGTGTTACCCTTTTAAACCTTTCCTTATTATTTTACTCTCCTCACAAGCTTTTGTGTTTGTACTTAATTCAGTGTTCTAAAAATTTTTTTCTCATACAATGCTTTAATCCCAGCTCTCATTTCAAGTATTTATAGTCTATGTACCAATAAAAATAACTAATCATGATAAAATCTTACATTGGATAAGTATTATCAAAGACTATTGTGTCATATTAAAATAACACTAGAGCCAACTTGAAGTGTTTCCACTGGCCAAATACAGGAATTATTGCATCAAAAAAAAAGAAACAACTATAATGGATAAATAGGTATACATCAATATATAAACATCCATGAGTAGTCCCTAAATATAAACATGATTTAATTTACATTTATCCACTGGATAACTCTGCAACATACTGCTAATCAAATCATATTTATGCAAATAGATTCAGTAAAATCCTTCCACCCTAGATCTGAATATAAGGTGATAATAAACTGAAATTGTCTCTTTTAGGAAAACAAAGGTTCATATTCCTCATAAGAGAGGAAGAATACTAGTCTTCTCAAATCTGTAGAACACAAAAGATCACAAGACTGTTGTCTGTATTAGAGCTCTCCAGAGAAACAGAATACATATATATATACTATTGTTAGGTTACTAAGTTGTGTCTGACTCTTTTGCGACTCCATTGACCCTTTTGCCTGCCATGCTACTTTGATCCCAGACAAGGGTACTGGAGTGGATTGCCATTTCCTCCTCGAGGGGAGTCTTCCCAACCCAGGGATCGAACCCGTGTCTCCTGCCCTGGCAGGTGGATTCTTTACCACTGAGCCACCAGGGGAGCCGTGTTTATACACTCTGTTCTTTACACTGAGCCACCAGGGGAGCTGTGTATATATACTTTGTACTTTGTTATAAAGAATTGGATCACAAAATTATTGAAGCTAACAAATCCCACAATCTGCTGTCTGCAAGTTGGAGACCCAGGAAATCCAGTGGTATAGTCAAGTTCAAAGGTCAAAAAGACCAGAAAGAGCCAATGGTATAAGTCCCAGTCCAAGGGCAAAAGGCGATGTCCCATCTTATCTAATTAGAATTCTCCCTCCACCTTTTGGTTCTCTTGATGCTCACCCACATTGGGGATGGTAATCTGCTTTTCTTAGTCTACTAGATTCAAATGTTAATCTTATCCAGAAATACCCCCACAGACATGCATAGAAATAATGTTTAACCAAATATCTGGACCACCTCCCCATGGCCCTTGTCAAGTTGACACACAAAATTAACCATCACGCCATCCAACTTCAGATCCATGGTTCATCTAAGCTGGTGATTCTCACTCCCAATTGTGTATTAGAAGAACCTGTTTGGATTTCACCTCCAGACATTCTGACTGAATTGTTCTGAGATGTGGCCTGGCATTGGTACATTTGAAAATCTCTGCCAAGTAATTCTAAAGCGCAGCTGTCATTAAGAACCATTGGAGGGGACTTTCCTGGCATTCTAGTGGTTAATACTCTGAGCTTTCAATGCTGGGGTCATGGGTTCGATTCCTGGCAGAGAAATAACATTCCACTTCCACACTGGTTGGCTCCCCCAAAAAAGAACCATTGCAATCTAACTTCATTTTATCTCTGGGAGAGAGGCTCTATGGTACAGGAATGAGAGAGCCTGTCCTTCAGGAAATACATTTAAAAACACCATCACCAGCAATAATAACAAGCCACTAAATACCTGATATGCCAGATCAGGTAGTATGACTCATTTAATCCTTTGAAAAGCACTATAAGAGATGCATTATTATCCTGATTTTTGTGATAGAAAAATAACAAATGGTAAGTAAGATGAAGCACAGGGAAGTTAAATAAATTACCAATAGTACAATATTGTAAAGTAATTAGCCTCCAACTAATAAAAATAAATGAAAAAAAAAATTACCAATAGTCACACAGCCAGTAAATAGTGAAACCAGTACTCAAAGTAGGTCTTCATCCATGCAAAGCCCATACTGTTCACAATATCACACTTCAGATCACTGTCTTCCTGGCTTCCTAGCTAAAAATAAGTTGCTATCTAGGCTGAACAGGTAACTTCTCAGCATCAGCCTGTGGTGACAAATGTTTTAGTTATTTTTCATTGAAGAGTCACCTCTAAGGAGGTGAACATGATCAGGCTCACCTTTTTAGGTTACAGGAAGAAGGCATGTATGAGCCTGGTTTGCATGAGAGTGCACGTGGTTGCACTGTCTAACTAGATCACTAACTAATGGTACTGTTTTAAAACATAGATTTTAAGTGCCGTGATCAATATTTAATAGCCGTAAATTACCTCTTTCAGTAGAGAACTGAGAATTTCTGTATAGGAATTTCCTTGAGGACTCAATTTGGTGGAAAGAAGGAACTAACAGTCTTCTCATAAAACTACTTTTTCAATGCCCTTTCCATAGGAATGAGAAAACGTGAACTGTCCAAGATCAAAGAATTGTAGGGGAAAACCAGTGGAAATTGTAGAAATGCAAAAACCCCTCCACCCTAAAAACCCTACCTGTCACTGCTACTGTATCTCAGATAGGCAAGGATGTTTATGGAACCATCCAACTGAGGCCAAAAGGAAGTGATTAGATACTCTATAAGCTGTGTCTTTATTATTAAATATTATTACTATGATTATCTCTCTCTAAAGAAATCTCTTGGAGTTCCCATACATCTTCACTTCTTCCACTCTCAGAGTCCAGGTTCTAACTACGTTTAACAGCTTCCTAGCTAACTGCCTGCCCCCATCTCTCTTTCCATTATTCTAATCTGACCATTGCTGCCAACCTCATCATCCACTCTCACACCTATCTTTCGTTTGGTTTCCTATTTTTAATTGAAATGAAAGGAAGAGCCTGGTGAGGTCCTAAGTGGGTGTATGGAAGGAGGGTCCTGCATCACTGTGGTGGGAGTATGAGGAGCTGAGAGACAAATTCCAGAATGATGTCCTGGAAGGGACACTAAGGTTAAGTTAGGGCAACTGGCCAAGCCAGGTTGCCCTTCCCAAGGGCAAGGTGAGCCATAAGTGTGAGAAATGGAGCCCAAACAAGGAAGAAGAGAGCAAGAACGCGTGTGAGAGGCTGTCTAAATGAATGCTGGAGACACAATGCTAATGATAGTAGCATCTTTGTGTATGAAGTACCAGCATGGCTAAGTCAGGTCTATTTAAAGCGCCTGGAATGGTATGGATGCCTCTCTCTGACTCCAATACTCTAGCATACTTCTAATCAGGGGGGCTCTTTTGCCCATATAAACCCTGATGACACATCACTGGGGTGGGCTGTGTGTCACTGGGATTCTGACACTTCTTCCTCCCATCAGATGTTTCTTATTTGTCTGGGACTGTCTGGAAAGCAGTGGTGCTTCAGTAATTTTAGACTGGCTCCCAGAAGCATCGCCTTCTTCTAAACTTCACAATACCTGAAGCCCAGGATGCTTCACAGCACACTGACTGTCACAGATACTTAGGAAAGCAAGCCGTGGAGCACTGGGAAGCCTTGCCCCAGAGTTTCAGTCAGTCTGGAAAACAGGGAATTTCACCATGACCTTTGTTTTTGCCAGAATCTAACCAGGAAACAGAAATCACCTGGGCATTCATTAATAGCGATTTCAAAACTGGGAATAAGTTACACGGTAATGGAGGGACTGAGAGCCAAATAGAGGACAGGGAGGCAACCCAGAGAATAACTCACAGGAGTTGTTCTGTGAGAATACTCACAGGAGGAGGCCATTAAGACTCTTGAGTTACAGGGACAGAGGAGGAGGTAACACGACTGGCCCCTGGACAAAAACTGAGACCATGGCAGGACTGTTGATGGGCGAAACGTCACTGCTTCTGGAGTCTTTGCCCCAGCAGTGTCTCAACATTGCCTCTGATTGACCATGAAAATGAAAGTGAAGTGAAAGTCGCTCAGTCGTGTCTGACTCTTTGCAACCCCATGGCTGATACAGTCCAACACAGTCCATGGAATTCTCCAGGCCAAAATACTTGAGTGGGTAGCCTTTCCCTTCTCCAGGGCATCTTCCCAACCCAGGGATCAAACCCAGGTTTCCCACATTGCAGGCAGATTCTTTACCAGCTGAGCCACAAGGGAAGCCCAGGAATACAAGGGAAGCCCAAGAATACTGGAGTGGGTAGCCTATCCCTTCTCCAGTGGATCTTCCTGACCCAGGAATTGAACTGGGGTCTCCTGCGTTGCAGGCAGATTCTTTACCAACAGAGCTACCTGGGAAACCCAATTGACCATATTGAGCTGGAACCAGCAGAAGTGGAAGGCTGAGAAATGCAGCCTGCAGGGGACAGCCTCCTCCAAATGCAGAGCAGAGTGGGGTTCAAGTGAAGAACCTGCCTAAGGCAGCATGCCCTAGATAGACTACTCGCTCCTCACTGTTAATCAAAATTCAGGGCCCTCAGACACACTTCCATATCAGTATTGCTCCTTGTTTCATTGCCCCATCTCCCACAGTTTATTCTTATACTTCTGCAAGTTTATGCCAACCCCTCCACTGTGCCTCATGGAGCCTCCACTTTGTGTCCTCAGCTTCTTCTCCAAACTCTCTCTGACTTTAATTGAATCACATCTCCCTCTTAGCAAAAACCTTGCATCATTCATTCTTCAATCATTCAACAATGATCTGTTGAATGGGAATTAAATCAATGATAACTAACCCTCCACTGTCATTTGTGTGTTATACATATTAAACCCTGCCATTCTCATAGCCACCTATCTTCTGTTTTACAGATGAGAACATTGAAACATGGAGTATTTAAGAAACTTGTTCATAACATAGCTGATGAGTGGCCAGGACAGAAATTAAATATACAGGCTCTAGAAATCAAAGTCTTATCCAGCATGTCTGGAAAGTAGCATTCTCTTCTAGGAATGGATATACTGCCAAGATGATTCCTGCTGATGGAGTTCAGTGGAAGAAGATATTTTTAGCTTCTCATTTTGAAATAGTTTTACAGAACAGTTGCAAATAGTGCAGAGAGTACCAGTATATGCTTCCCCCATCTCCCCTAATGTTAGCATCTAACATAACCATAGAATGTTTATCACTAAGCATTAACATTGGTGCAATACTCCTAACTGAACTACAGATTTTAATAGACTTCACCAGCTTTTCCACTAATATTTTTGTTCCAGGATTCCACACAGGACAGAACATTGCATTTAATCAGCAACATTTTCCTACTCTCCTCCAATCTGTGCCAGTTTCTCAGACTTCTTTTTTTTTTTTATGACCTTGAGACTCTTGAAAATTAAAGATTAGGTAGCTTGTATGAATTCCCTTAGTTTGGGTTTGTCTGATGTTTTCTCACAATAGACTGGAGTGATGGACTTTTTGGATGAATAATCTAAAGGTACAGTGCCCTTCTCACATCATGTCAAGGGTACATATTATAAACATGATTTATCACCAGTGATGTTAACCTTGATCATTTAGTGAAGGTGGTGTATGTCATATTTCTCTACTGTAAAGTTACTATTTTTATAGTAACTATTTTCATATTCTGTTAGTTAGAAGGGAAGTGATTAAGTGTAGCCTACACTCAGGGCGAGAGGAATTAAGTTTTATTTCCTGGTGTGTGGGAGCAACTGCCCTTATTATTTGCAATTCTTCTGTAAGAAGCATTTGTCTCTTCTCCTCCAATTATTTATTTATTTGATCACATATATCAGTATGGCTTCATAGGTGTTTGTTTTACTCTTTAAATTATAACTTAATACTATCATTATTGTTATTTATCAATATTCTGTTGCAAAGCTGTTCCAGCTTTGGCCATTGGGAGCTCTTCAAGGTTGACTGCTATGTCCTTTTCACGTATCACCATTTTTAAAAGCACTTTATTGTTTTCTGTCACCATGAGATGCTACTCTAGGCTCATCTGCATTCTCTCTGCCCCTAGAATCATCATTTGTCCAAGGATCCCTTCCTCCTTTTATTGAGAAAGATGTTAGAAACCAAGATGTGGGTGCTAGATGTGGTTCTAGGCTCTCTTGGTGCTAGAAAATATATGTATGTATGTATACTACTCCATGCATATGCACACAAGAAGAATTAAAGTAAATGAAAGCACCAATAGGTTGTTACACATAAGCTATGAAGAAAAATGCCACATTCTATTTAATGAATTACAGGTGTTATTTACTATAAATGAGGCAAGGCAGTGGCCGTGTGATCTTCTTTGTAGCAGGAATACATAAGCCAAAATCTTACAAACGAACAAGAATTAGCCAGACCAAAAGGGCAAGGAGAGAGCATTTTAGGCAGAAGGAACAGCCCCTGAAGAAACACTGTGTGGGAAGAGCTCTTGCATTTGCAGAAGTGGAAGGAACCCATCATGCGAGAGCAAAGAGATCCAAGGGAAATGGAACTGTAAATGGGCAAAGACTGAATCATGAATGGCCTCAAAGGCCATGATGAGAATTTCAGGTTTTGTCATGAATGAAATGGATTATCATTGAAGGGCTTTAAATAGGGAGGGAGGTGCATCCTGGCTCGCATAGAAATGTACGTCTGTGTGAAGTGGGAACCAGCCCCAACTGCCTCCGCTCTCCTTCCCCCTCTCCTAGAAGCTTGTCTCTGCTGACACCTGTCCCCCAGGAAGCCATATCACTGTGGTCCACGCCACAGTCTTATCTTCCCAGTTTGTTTTGGATTTCACCAAGGCCATATCTATGAAATGCAGTCATATGAGGGGTACCTGTATGCTTTTGTTGTAAAGTATGCTTTCATTTACATTATTTATGTAAAGCCTTTTCAATGAACAGACTTATATCAAATGCCTCACAGAACTCCAGGCTCTGCTAAATAGTAAGAATAATGTTTCCTTCTGTTGCTCAGTTGCTGTGAAGTTCAGGACCACATATACACACTGAGTTGTATTTTCCTGTTAATTATTGATAAAATAATTTCTCCTCTCCTCTTTCACTGATTGGTTAATTATAGTGACTGCTTGGATAAAAATTTATTATATCTGTACTTTTGTTGTCAACAAATTGAAGATATTTTTTGAAGTGAGGGCCGTTACAATATATTTTTTTAAATGAACAAAGAAATATGAAGGCCATCCTACTACTCAAGCCTAGAATTTTCTCTCTGGCACCACTACGAGCCTCAGCCTGAGGATTTCAGCAACACAGAACTCCTAATGTTGCTCTGTTTCTCTGAACAGCTCTAATTACTGCAGAGTTACTAATGTTTATTGATTGTTGGGCCAAGTGAATTAACAATGGTCTGTTGTTTTTGTTAAATAATGGGGTACTGGTTGTTTAAAGTGTTCATTGTGCCTTATGTAAAAGTAAAGGTTTACTAAGCTTAAAATACCTTAAGAAAGCAATTTGTTTATTAAAATCATAGACTTAAAAATGGATCAAATGTAACTATTGAAATGAAAATAGTAGGTTCTATATCATCTATAGAGTAGAATTGCTGGAATGCAATAAAGACAATTATCACCAGAAGAACACCATTACAGTCATTGCTTAATTACAGTTTATTTTTCCTTTCCTCTTGTGATAATTACTTAGTCCTTCAGACCAAGCGATGCTGACATTTCGGTAACAGCATGATTGTTTTTATTCCACACACCTGTGGTTTCCTCCCATTTTAGTCTGAAGACAATGTGTTCAATTATTTTCAGGTTCTAAATTTATTTTAATAGTGTCTGTGTTTATTTAGATTAATGATTCTAATTTTTAAAAATTAGAACAATTTTATTTTGACATTTTACAAATATATGGAGTGCCAGTTGACTTGTTAAAGAATTCTTAGCCCTTATACCATACATAAACTTAAGTTTGAAGGTCAAGTCAGAAAAGCATCAGCACCAAGACTTGGATTTAAAAGACAGCTCTACTACATACTGTGTGTGAACTCAGACAAATCAATTAATCCTTCTGAATTGTTCTTCTTTTATTTTTAAGGTAGAGTTTGTAGTTATCCCTCTATCCAAACCACTAGGCTGTTATGAGGTTCCAATGGAATAATTGCTGAAAAATGGTCCACTTTCTACACCATAAATTTCTTGTCAAGGGTCAATTGTGGTATATGTATTCATTCATTTCAAAAATGTTTGTTGTATACACAATGCACCATCCCCAGTGCTCATGCCAGATATCTAGAGATGTCTGAATAGAAGATGATGATGAAAACAAGTTTCATAGAATTAAACATGTACATAGTATTTCTTAGATTACATCTATGTAACAACAACAGAACATTATCATGGAGTTATGATATTTCCTCTTATTAAACCTTTAAAATTTGTTTTCCTTAGTTTGAAAGCAATACATTTCTTCTAATTTGTCATAGATGTTATATACTGAGCATTACCAATTAATGTAGCTGAAAATCTGGATTTGCAACTGTATGATTTATGATTCTACTATTTCTAGTAAAAAAAAAAGTTAGAAGCTGGCTAATTTTTTACTAAATTGGTGAATTTTATCAGGTTTTGTGTTTAGTTCTTAGTATTGTCCTGATCACTTCTTCCTCTTTTGGCCTGACAATGGGCCCAAGCCAGGTAACATGACAAACTGTCACAGAAAAAAACTTTTGAGACCTTCTGTATCACCTGTTTTCTGGAGTTTATTTCAGAATCAGAAGCAGAAATGGCAGTAGGACTACAAAGCAAGAGAAATGTGAGCTGTAGTTACAACAGGGCAGCAAGGAAGTGAATTACGGCAGGGACAGAATGAGACAAGATGCCCTATTAAGTCAGCAAATACTGATGGAGCATTTACCATGTACAGAGCACTAGTGACAGGAATACAGCAGTAAATACAGACCTACTACTCAATTCATGAATTTTAGAGAAATTAGGACAAGTTAGGAAGAAACTTCTAGGCAGAAAAAGCAGCACTTGGAAAAACCCGGAGGTCTTCCCTTACAAATAAGTTACCCCTGGGGCTTGGAGGACATGTCCCAAAGTGTTCTTTGTATCTGTGTATTGCTCCCCATGTCTGGTATTGTGTGGTACACACGGAGATGAACAACAGATATTTTAAAATCAACAATAAATGATGAACCCCAATGATTATGGCACCATTGGCTCAGCTGACTCTCTCATAGCTGATCTAGCTGTGAATGCCAGAGCATTAATATCTTCTTTGGTAAAGTATGAACCTTGATATCCACTACACAGGGTAATATGGAAAAATAATGAGGTGTTACAAGAGAAAGCAATTTTTAAATGTGAAAACATCATCAAATGTCCGTTGTTTATCTTTGAAACAAATGGAGGAATAATAAGAACATGGAGCAGAAGAACTACCAGGAAGATTCTGCATTGGAAGGTGTCAGGATCCTGAACATTTTCTTAGTTTTAGGTCTCAAACACACCAAAGAACAGACTATAACTGAATCAGAAGTAGCTGCATCTGTGTCAATGTCAAAGTTTCATCAACTGGACTTGGAGGAGAAAGAAAAAGTGCTCAGGCTTTCACTGGGGTTAAAGAATAATCTTTTCTCATGATCAAAGCTCACAGGTCAGTGAACCTGTTTCACACAACAGAGTAGAAGGCGAACGGTTTGATTAAAGAACATATTAATGGTGCTGATCAGTGAGTGTGGGTAGATTTTCCACAGACTTAAACTCCTTTTGTTTATATGTTTTTATACCTACAGTTAAATATGTGCATTAGTATGAAACTTGTTAAAGCTTCATTTGGAGATTATGAGATAACATAGGTGGAAACACATTAAAATCTACCAATATGTATGGAATTCTAAGAAATTGCTTTTGTTGTTTTTCATTTGCTAAGTCATGTCCAACTCCTTGCGATCCCATGAACTGCAGCATGCCAGGCTCCTCTGTCCTTCAGTATCTCCCAGAGTTTGCTCAAATTCATGACCACTGAGTTGGTGATGTTTTCTAACCAAGAAACTGCTATTTTCTGTAATATTTTGATTGTTATACTGTTCCAGTGCCATTACAAACTCACAGGGAAGGCTTCATAATAATAGTCCTTTGAAACTTTCACTAAATGCACTTGAATGAAATCCAAGTCTCAAATTGCTTAAATGAGTTCCACTCCTTTCTGAATAGTCTTGTCGTGCTGCTTCAGGATGTGAGATAATATTATTGTGACCCAGCAGCTTTAACAACGCTAACTCTATTAATAAGGCCAAAGAGGCCTTTATCTAGGATGATAAAAAAAACAAACAGCAAGCAACTTTTTAAAATAACCATTTGAGATATTGTTGGAATAATGCCACATACTTGAGTCTAAAGAATAAAAATTAATTCTTTGGAGAAGGAGTGCACTCATATATTGCACATATTGCCTTTTACTAAAGTATTTGAAGCATGGGAAGCAGTCAGACTATAATGACGTGCATCACATACAGTAAGCTTAAATAAAAGGCTCTCAGGATGTCTGTGATTAAACATAAAAGCCACTCTCTTGGTAGGGCATTTCCATATTAGAGGTCTTGAAGAACTATTGGTTAATTTACTGGTCATATTACACTGGGCATAGCAAATAGGTTTCAACTCCGCTGTCAATATTAATTGATGGGTAGTGGCTGCTAGGAATACTTTATTGAAAAGGCTGTGATAATAAAGCCAACTCTACCACAAAGTTAACAGATGTGTGTGTTTGAGAATGGAAGTCAACCTTAGCAGTCCCTACACAGCGATGGTCTATTAGGGGAAAGGCTGATCAAGCACAGATCCCCAAAGTTATTCAGATACTAGCTACTCATTTACTCATTTGTTTATCCTTCACCTCTTCAAAAAAGACATGTAATATAAAAAGATTTTAAAAGACAAGGCAAAAGGAAAATAAGGTAGGTAAGGCCACTGAGATATGCAAGCCACAAAATCATGCACAATTAGCAATGGGGGCTTAATATTTGACTCTGAATTTCCTAACAGCCAAATTAAATATGGAAGTCGTAATTGTTTACAAGGCTCACATTGTCAAAAATATAAGGCTGGTCATGTAAGTGAAGTGTAAGGTCAGAAGGTCAAACATTTTAGTATAAAGAAGTAGAAGCGGCACTAGAAGGTGTGAATTTAAATTTTAGGTCTGCCACTTAGTCCTGGACGAGGAAATGGCAACCCACTCCAGTGTTCTCGCCTGGAGACTCCCGTGGACGGAGGAGCCTGGCGGGCTGCCTGTGGCCCATGCAGTTGCGAAGAGTCGGACGTGATTGAAGTGACTTAGCATGCGCACACGTGCTGCCACTTAGTAGCCATATGGCCTTCAGCAAGTTATTTAAACTTGACTGCCTCAGTGTCTCCGTTTGTAAACTTTGGATAATAATGCTGCTTCCTGAATTATTCCAAAGTTAAACTGTGAAGTGAGCATATTCTTTATCTTCCCTTTGGTCCCCGAGATCCATTCCCCTCACTTCTCTGCCCTGCAGGCTGCATCGCCTAGGCTCCCTTTGCCCTCAGGCTTCCTATTCCATTCAGCCAACAAGGAGAAACCTCTCCCCACTTCTTCAATGCCGAGGTCTTATGGTAGCTGGTCCCTTTATGACTGTAGCACCTGGTGGGCAGATACCTTCCAGACCACGAACTCTCACCAGGCTCCAAGACTGTGGCCTCCCCTTCCTTCTTTAGGCTGCAGGAGGTGACACCTGCTTGACATTGCTATCACAGGATATCTCAGGATCGCTTGTTGGTTTCCGCAACTCCATTCATATTTCTGTAAGCAGTCCCTTCATTAAATTCTCACCAGAATCCAATATGAGCATATTTTCTATTTCTGATCAGGGCCCTGACTGAGTAGAGTTGATTTTTGAGCCCCAACTACAGGCCAACCATACACCAGTCAATACTTATAGCAAATATTCAATATGTGCTGATAAATCTGAAGTAAGGGATATAAGAAGGATAAAGGAGAACAAATTTCACAGACAAGAAGTTGAGACATAGGACTTGAATCCTTTCCGTCAGATGACCTCCTTTCTCCAGTATGGAATGTCAGCAGAAGAAAGAGGAATAAGCAGGATTAATCAGGCTGTTTAACCTGCACAACCACAACAAAATGCCAGCATTTATGAAGATGTAAACTATTATTCTAGGTTTCAGAAAAAAATCCAAAAGGAAATGATGCAACAGAAAGCAAGTATGTGAATTTTCTTTGTGCCATTTCAGATACCTGGGTGTAGGATAGAGGTGAGTGGACATAAACATAATTAATGGAATGCCTAGAGTGCTCATGTGCTATTCTTTTTTGGAATGATTTATAATTTTCTGAGGATGTATAATCAGAAAGGAAGTACTTTGTCTCCTTCTCAAAATAAAGATACTTTAAGAATCTCAAACAAGAGAGACCATAACAAGAACTCATGAAGAGTGTTCCAGCACAGGGACAACAAGAGGTTTGTGGCCACACAGCAAGTTCTGCTGTTGTCCCTAGAAAACACCAAACGCACATAATTTCAAGTGCTTCCCTTACTGAAATATCCTACGTGTTACTGCCATCAGGAGAGACTCTCATTCTCAGATCCTCTTTATAGAAAGAGATCTACTTTTTTTTCTTTTCTCTGTTGAGGCACATTTTTACAGGAGGGCAGAGATGTCTTAGATCTTTTGCCCAAAAGCTGTCACCGTAACCAAACAGACAGACCTTGTACAAAAAAATAACCACAGTATAGGGGAGAACTCACAAAGACAAAGATGCACAAAGTGAAATGCTTTGCTTTCCTTTTTGCCATTTTCATCCTGTTTTGGTTTTCAACATGTGCAAATTGTTCTGTGGCTGTAAAACTTATTAAATGAAGTAAAAGAGCAAAGACCAAAAATGTAAGAATGAAGTGAAGTTTTAATCCTTTACAGTTTTTTTGGCATCATCAGCTTGATTACATTTGATATACACTGAAGGGTTTTGAATTTCAGACGGAACTTTCTTAAAACTGTTCATGCGTCCCAGATGTGACCTAGTTTCATTCTGGGAAATGGATGCTGAGTGTAGCACAGGCAAGTCAAACAGGCATGGCTATTTTAGGAGCCATTAATGTAGCATATTTACAGGAACCAAATATGTTATTCCAGCTGGCCAGTGAAAACCTCTATTGAGCATGTACTATATGCTGAGCTGCTGCTTCTGCTAAGCCGCTTCGGTCCTGTCCGACTCTGTGCGACCCCTAGACGCAGCCCACCAGGCTCCCCCATCCCTGGGATTCTCCAGGCAAGAACACTGGAGTGGGTTGCCATTTCCTTCTCCAATGCATGAAGTGAAAAGTGAAAGTGAAGTCGCTCAGTCGTGTCCGACTCTTAGAGACCCCATGGACTTCAGCCTACCAGGCTCCTCCGTCCATGGGATTTCTCCAGGCAAGAGTACTGGAGTGGGCTGCCATTGCCTTCTCCAATATGCTGAGCACAGACCTGTAAACACAAAGGACCAGTCCGGATCTTGAGGAGCTCAGAAACCAGGCAATGAACATGTCACATTGTAAAAGAAAATACATGTAAAAAATAAAGCCAAGGGGTAAAATGTGCAGGTTTTAGAAGCTGGAAAAAGGTAGAAAAATGCTCCAAAATCTGTAAACAATTTTTTTTTTTTTTTTTTTTTTGTCTTAGAAGAGTTAAGGGGATGTTTCACAGAGGAGGTGGAATCATGCAAATTCTAAAGTTTTAATTCCAGCTGGGAAATTCTCTTCAGTTAAGTCATGACCTATTTATGGGCAAATGAATTTATGGTTCACTTGGATCGATGAGAAAAGAAATGCAAAATGCCTAGGATAAGACTGGGAATAAGATAAGAATCATCAAATGCTTCCTCTCTCCTCCTGTATTTTCTTTTTTTTTTCTGTATTTTCTTAATTGAAGTGAAATTCATGTAACAACACCCTGTTCATCATTTTAAATTATACAGTTCAGTGGTGTTAGTACATTCAAGCATTATCACTATCTAATTCTAGAATAGCCTCATCAGCCTACAAAGAAAGGCTGTGCCCATTGAGAAGTCACTAGCCATTCCCCTCCCCCTCCAGCACCTGGCAACCACTAATCTGCTATCTGTTCCTAAGGATTTGTCTGTTCCAGACATTTCTTATGAATACAATCATAGCGTATGTGGCCTTTTGTGTCTGCCTTCTTTTGCTGCAGAAAGGGGGACCCTTTCCAGGGCCCGAAACCGGGCTCTTGTCTAACATTCGGAAATGAATGGTCCGAGGAGACACATGTGCTAACAAAGCAAGAGATTTTATTGGGAAGGGCACCGGGTGGAGAACAGGAGGGAAGGGAACCCAGGAGAACTGCTCTGCCGCGTGGCTCGCAGTCTCAGGTTTTATGGTGATGGGATTAGTTTCCGGGTGGTCTTTGGCCAATCATTCTAATTCAGAGTCTTTCCTGGTGGTGCACGCATCGCTCAGTCAAGATGGATGCCAGCGAGAGGGATTCTGGGAAGTGGACGGGCACGTGGTGTCTCCTTTCAACCTTTCCTGAACTCTTCCGGTTGATGGTGGCTTATTAGTTCCGTATTCCTTATCAGAATCTCCTATCATAAAACAACTCATGCAAGTGGTTACTATGGTGCCTGGCCAGGGTGGGTGGTTTCAATCAGTGTGCTTCCCCTAACACTTTCACTTAGCTTGTTTTCAAGGTTCATCCAAATATTAACGTGAATTGGTACTTCATTTCTTTTTATGGCTGAATAACACTTCATTGTACACAAATACCGTGTTTTGTGTAACCATTCGTCTGTTGGTAGACACTGGGTCATTACTACCTTTTGCCTATTGTGAATAGTGTTGGTATCAACATTCACATACAAGTTTTTATTTAAACACCTGTTTTCAATTCTTCTGCACGATATATACCTAGGAGTGGAATTGCTAGGTCAGATGCTAATGGGACAATTAACTTTTTGAGGAACGAGTAAGCTGCATTTGTGGATGTACCATTTTAGATTATTATCAGCAATGTATGAGTGTTTTAATTTCTTCACACCTCATTGATGCTTGTTATTTTCTGTTTTGTTTTGTTTTGGCTTGGTTTTGCTTGCAGCAATCCCAGTAGGAGTAAAGTGGCATCTCATTGTGATTTTCATTTGTGTTTTCCTACTGACTGATGATTTTGAGCAACTTTATATGGGCTTGTTGACCATTAAAATTTCTTTTTTAGAAAAAAATGTCTATTCAGATCATTTGTCCATTTTTAAATTGGATTGTTTGATCTTTTTGTTGTTGTGTGGCAAGTTATTTATATATTCTGCATACAAGTCTCTTAACAAATAGATGATATGCAAATATTTTGTCTCTTACTGTGGTCTTTATTTAAAGGATAGTGTCCTTTGATGAACAAAAGTGCTGTTTTAAATTTTTATAAAGTCCAAATTATCTACTGTTTTCCTTTTTTTGCTTGTGCTTTAGGTATCATGTTTAAGAAACTATTGCCTAATCCAAAGTCATGAAGATTTACATCTATGTTTCTTTCCTAGAGTTGTAGAAATTTAGCATTTACATTTAGGTCTTTTGATTAATTTTGAATTATATTTTTTTATATGGTAGAAGTAGATATCTTAGTTCATTCTTTTGTGTGGATATCCAATGGTCCTGTTGTAGCCACGTGTTCCCGGAAACAAACTCACTCAGAAGGACAGTGCAGATAGTGGAGTGCAGTTTGTTACACCAGCGGGTCCAACGCAGAGTCTCCTCTTAGTCAAGGGCCCCGACCAGTTTTTGTGAAAACCTTATATACCCTCGGAGAAGGCAATGGCAACCCACTCCAGTACTCTTGCCTGGAAAATCCCATAGACGGAGGGGCCTGGTAGGCTGCAGTCCATGGGGTCGCTAAGAGTCGGACAAGACTGAGTGACTTCACTTTCACTATATACCCTAAGTGTACGTGCTCAAACCTACCTCCCCAAATTCTCTAAAACTAGTCTGAACAAAGGAAAAGAAAGATACAATCAAAGGTAACCCATGATTCGTGTGCCTTAAGCCTAGGTAGTTAACAGTGGACAATTATCAATAGGCCTGTGGTCATACCCCAATAAGCATAATAGAATGTATGATTCTATTTGGTTACACAGATAATTAGGATATTCTTTTAGGCGATGGAGAGTCTAGGTACGAGCCCTGGGGCTCTTCCTTCCGGGGGCCTGGTTTTCCAGTTGGTATGTCATTTCCATAGGTACTGGGCATATAGCTCAAAGTCTACAGTCTGGCCCACGATGGATTCCTGCTGTCAAGATGGAGCCTGTTCTGTCTGTTTCCTCCTTCAGTCCCAGCACTGTATTTTGAAAAGACTATTCTTTCTCCCATTGAATGTTCTTGGTATGTTATAGATATCTGGGTTTACTTCTGGATTCTGAATTATATTCCGTTGATCTGTATGTCAGTCCTTACGTCAGCACAACAGTGTTTTGGTTACTGTAGCTTAGTAGTACGTTTTGAAATAGAGAAATATGAAGAATTTTGTCCTTTTTCAAGATTTTGGATATTTGGCATCCTTTGCAATTACATGTGACTTTTATAATCAGCTTGTCCATTCTTCAAAAAGGCAACTGGAATTTTGATAGAGATTACACTGAATCTGTACATCAACTTGAGGAATGTGAATGTTAGTTGCTCAGTCATGTCCAACGCTTTGCAACCCCATGGACTGTAACCTTCCAGGATCCTCTCTCCATTGAATGCTCCAGGCAAGAATACTGGAGTGGGTAGCCATTCCCTTCTCCAGAGGATCTTCCCAACCCAGGGATTGAACTTAGGTCCCCTGCATTGCAGGCGGATTCTTTACCATCTGAACCAGAAAGGAATATTGCCTCTTAACTATATTAGGTCTTCCAATCTATGAATGTGGGATGCCTTTCCATTTATTTAGGTCTTCTTCAATTTCTTTGAGCAATATTTTGTTGTCTTGTCTTTAATATATGAATCATACCTCCTTAGTTTACTAAGTATTTTATTCTTTTTGATCTTAAATAGAATCTTTTTTTTTTCTATTTCAGTTATCTCTACTCAAATTTTCATTCTTTCTTTCTATTTGCTTTGGATTTAGTTTGGTGTTGGTCCTTTAATGGACCAGAACCTGGTGGTCCGGAGTCGACGATGAGAAAGTGAAAGAAGGAAAGAGGCTAATATTCCCTGGGTTATGAAGCCGGCTTTCCCACTCCAGGGAATCACCCAGAAATAGAAAGATAAAGAGAAAGAGAGGAAGAGAAAGAAAGAAAAACACGGGGACCAAAGCTCTGATGGAGCAAAGGTGTTTTAATCAACATGGCATGGACATATATAACGTAGTTATTATTAGCAAAGATAAAGATTAAAATTCCAGACTTACAAAACACAAGGCGATCCCTTAAAGAGAGAAGAGGGTACTTATCACCATAATGAGAAACTAACAAAGGAAATGCCTGGATTCCTCAGCCCTGGGAAAGGCGTACCTCTCCTCTTAATTCCTGAATATTCAGGAATTAATAAGGGCCAGAGGATTCCTGACAGTTTGTTTGGATTTTTTTTTTTTTTTACTAGTTTCTTAGGAAGTTTAGATTATTGACAATAAGTTTATCTTTTTTTTTTTTTAATGTAAGCATTTTAAAACCACAAATTTTCCTCTACTAAAAGAGAAAACAGAACAGGCTCTATCTTGAAAGCAGGACTTCATCTTGGGCCAGACTCTGGACTTTGAGCTATATGCCCAGTATCTATGGAAACGACATACCAACTGGAAAAGGAAAAGCCCAGGGCTCGTACCTAAACTCTCCCTTGCCTAAAAGAATATCCTAATTATCTGTGTAACTGAATAGAATCATACATTCTATTATGCTTATTGGGGTATGACCACAGGCCTATTGATAATTGTCCACTGTTAACTACGTAGGCTTAAGGCATATGAATCACAGGTTAACTTTGGTTGTATCTTTCTTTTTCCTTTGTCCAGACTAGTTTCAGGAAATTTGGGGAGGGGGTTTGTGCACAGACACTTAGGGTATATAAATTTTCACAAAAAACTGGTCGGGGTCCTTGGCTAAGAGGAAACTCTGTGTTGGGCCCATAAGTGTAACAAACTGCACCCCACTATCTGCATTGTCCTTCTGATTGAGTTTCTTTCCCGGAATGCATGGCTACAACACTACGAGCTGCTTTAGCTGCATCCCATAAGTTTTGGTGTGTTATGTTTTCTTTTTCATTCACCTCACAGTATCTTCTAATTTCTTGTGATTTCACTTTTGACCCATTGGTTAGTGTGTTTAATTTCCATATATTTGTGAATTTGACAGTTCTCCTGTTTGTTATCTTCCTCCCTTATTCCCTTCCTTCCTTGGCACCTTTCTTTTTCTTCTATCTTTTAAGAAGGACTTTTTGTGTTTTAAAGAACACTAAATGTATCTACTCTGTTAATAACCTTTAAGTGCACAATATAGTATTGTTATAGGTTAACTATAGGCAGAGTGTTGAACAGCAGATCTCTAGAATTTTTTCAGGTGGCAACACTGAAACTTTATACCTGTTCAACAGCGCCATCCCATTTTCCCCTCCCTCCAGCCCCTGGCCACCATCTCTATATTCTCTGTTTCTATTAGGTTGGCAGTTTTAAATACCTCATTTAACTGAAATCAGGCAGTATTTATTCCCTGTGACTGGATTATTTCACTTAGCACAATGTCCTCCAGGTTTATCTATATTGTCACATATGGCAGGATTTCCTTCTTTTTTAAGGTTGAACAATATTCCATTGTGTGTATACATCACACTTTCTTTCATCATTTGTTGGATATTTAGGTTATTTCTATATCTTGGTTATTGTCAATAATGCAAAGAACTTTGGAATGCATATATCTTGTGGAGATTATGAATCCAATTTATTTTGATATATGATCCCCTGGTAAGTCTAATTTTAATTTTTTAAAGAAACTATACTGTTTTCCATACAGGCTCACCCTTTTATATATCTTATGTCTACCAAAGTGTACAAGAGTTCCAATTTCTCCACCTCCTTACCAACACTCATTACCTTTGAAATATATTTGTAATAGCTATCCTAACAGGTGTGAGTGATATTTAATTGTGACTTTGATTTGCATTTCCCTGGTGATTAATAATGCTGAGCATCTTTTCATATGCCTATTAACCAGTTGCCTATCTTTGGAGAAATGTTAATTCAAGTTCCTTGCCCATTTTTCAATCTTATTTATTTGGTGGGGGGGCGTTGTTGAGTTGTAGGAGTTCCTTGTGTATTTTGGATACTAACCTCTTATCAGATATATGATTTTAAAATATTTTTCCATCTCTATATTCTATCTTTTCACTCTGTTTCCTTCACCGTGCAGAAGATTTTTAGTGTGATTGCATCTGTATTTTTCCTTTTGTTGCTTGTGCTTTTGGTGTGTTATCTAAGAATCATTGCCAAACCCAATGTCATGAATGTTTCTTCTGTGTTTTCTTTCTTTCTTTTTTTTTCTTCTGTGTTTCCTTTTAGGACTTTTACACTAATTTCTCATTTTATTCCATTGTGGTCAGAAAACATGTTTTGTATGGTTTTGGTCTTTTTAAATGTATTGAAATGTATTTTGTGGCCTAATATATGGTCTTTCCTGGAGAATGTTCCACATGCTCCTGACAAGAAAGTTTATTCTGCTGTTGTTGGGTGTTCTGTTCTATATATGTCTCTTAGCTCTAGTTGGCTTATAATGTTGTTCAAGTCTTCTGTTTCCTTACTGATTTCTGTGTAGTTGTTCCATCCATCATTGAAAGTGGGGGTATATATGTGTTCTACTATTACTGTTTGGCATTTTAATTGTTAGTTTTCACTTTATATATTTTGTGGCTTGGTTTATGTGTTTATACTTAATATGTCTTCTTGATGGATTGGTCTTTTTATCACTATGTAATAGCCTTTTATCTTTTATAATAATTTTTCTTAAACTCTATTTGTCTGATATTAATATAGATAATCCAGCTGTGTTGTGATTAGTGTTTGCATGGAATATTTTTTTCGTATCTCTAAATTTTCAACCTAGCTTACCTTTGAATGTAAGGTCATCTCTTATAGATAGCATATGATTGGATCATGATTTTAGAAACTATTCTGCCCTTTTTTTGCCTTTTGATTGGTTTTAATTTCATTTTCCTTCAATGTAATTACAGATAAGGGAGGATTTCTATTTTGCATAGATTCTCTACATGTCTTATATCTTTTCTTGTTCCTCAACTCAATGACTGCCTTCTTTCATGTTCAATATGTATTTTTTAGTATACCATTTTGATTCCATTCTCTTTTTCTCTACACATTTTTAAGTTATTAGTGGTTGCCCTAGAGATTGCAAGTAGCATTTTGATTCATACAATCTAGTTTGAATTAGTGTCAATTAAGCTTCAGCTATGTAGAAAATGTTTGCTCCTATACAATTTGATCCTCCCTTTATGTTATTGTTATGTTACCTTTTATGCATTGTGTTCCCATCAACGTAGATTATTTTATAGGAAAAACAAGGAGTTACAAAGTAAAAATACATTAACATTGACTTTTTTACCTATGTAGTTATCATTATTGCTCACCCTGTTTTTTCTTTTTCCCTTTCCTTTCTCCCTTCCCTCTTCATTTGTTGCATTTCCCTTTGTCTCTTCATTCCTTGTTTCTTACTTCATTTCTAAAACATTGGTTGAAACAAAAGAAAGTTGTGTTTTATTATTATTGTAAATTGGTACACTAATAATGTCCTTAGTAATTAATCATTTCCCTTCTCTTTGACACTCATATGGTGTGTTACAAAATGTATTTGCTCTTTTTCATATGTAAGTTCACCATCCCCAACTAGATGGCCAGCATAGTAAGAGTAGATACTCTGCCTTATAGTTCTCCACATTTTCAGTGTCAAATGAAATGTTCAGAGATCAAATTGCCAACATCCATTGGATCATAGAAAAAACAATTGAATTCCAGAAAAATATCTACTTAGGCTTCATTGCCTATGCTGAAGCCTTTGACTGTGTGGATGACAACAAACTGTGGAAAATTCTTAAAGAGAGGGGAATACCAAACAGACCATCTTACCTGCCTTCTGAGAAATCTGTATGCAGGTCAAGAAGCAACAGTTAGAACCTGACATGGAACAACGGACTGGTTCCAAATTGGGAAAGGAGTATGTCAAGGCTGTATATTGTCATCCTGCTTACTTAACTTATATGCAGAGTACATCATGCAAAATGCCAGACTGGATGAAGCATGAGCTGGAATCAAGACTGCCAGGAGAAATATCAATAACTTCAGATATGCAGATGACACCACGTTTAGTGCAGAAAGTGAAGAGGAAATAAAGAGCCTCTTGATAAAAGTGGAAGAGCAGAGTGAAAAATCTGGCTTAAAAATCAACATTCAAAAAATTAAGATCATGGCATCCAATTCCATCACTTCATGACAAATAGATGGGGAAATAGTGGAAACAGTGACAGACTTTATTTTCTTGAGCTCCAAAATCACTGCAGATGGTGACTGCAGCCATGAAATTCAGACGCTTGCTCCTTGGAAGAAAAGTTATAACAAATCTAGACAGCATATTATAAAGCAGAAACATTATTTTGCAACAAAGGTCTGCCTAGTCAAAGCTATGGTTTTTCCAGTAGTCATGTATGGATGTGAGAGCTCGACCATAAAAAAAGCTGAGCACCAACGAATTGATGCTTTTGAACTGTGGTGTTGGAGAAGACTCTTGAGAGCCCCTTGGACAGCAAGGAGATCAAATCAGTCAATCCTAAAGGGAATCAGTTCTGAATAGTCATTAGAAGGACTGATGCTGAAGCTGGAGCTCCAATAATTTGGCCACCTGATGTGAAGAACTGACTCATTGGAAAAGACCCTGATGCTGAGAAAGACTGAAGGCAGGAGAAGGGGACAACTAGGATGAAATGGTTGGATGGCATCACTGACTCAATGGACATGAGTTTGAACAAGATCCAGAAGTTGGTGATGGACAGGCAAGCCTGGTGCTGTTGATGGGGTTGCAAAGGGCCGGACACGACTGAGAGACTGAACTGAGCGGAACTGAATAGAAGTTACCTAATGCATGGTTATTGATGTCCTAGATATCCTGCCTCCTTTCTTCAGGCAGGGAAGCTATTATCCCCATTTACAGTGAAGAGAACTGAGAACAAGAGAATTCGGGAGTTGACCAATGTATTAATAAGAAGGGGAAACGAACATGTTCTTATGGGCTTTGTTCCCAACCTTGTTTTTCAGGTAACTTGCCTCAGTTATGTCTTACAAGCCTTCAACAAGCTTTCCGAGCACTAGACAAACTCTGGCAACAGGCAGGACTTGTAATAAATAATCCAACTGAGAAACACTCAATTTGAGATGCCTATCTGTTCTTTTTGAATCAACAGTGAAAGCAAATGAAATCAAATTGTTTCCCTACAAACTTCCTGAGCACTGGAAAAATGTTTGAACCTTATTCTCAACTGAAGGACAGTATTTGTGAGGGTGGCTATGCATGCAAGTCACAATGAACAACTTCAAGTGAAACAGGGTAAGCGGCTTGAGCAAGTTTACTCTGTTTCAAACCTGAAGTAGGCGAAAGTTGTGTTTTTAGCTCATCAACCTCCTTGCTTGCCTTGGGGAACAACTTAGGGTAATAGAAGGCACAGATGAGGCTTTTCTGGCCAAACAAAAAGGGTTTCAGTTCTAGACTATCTGCTATACATATTACAACTTTGAAGAAGTTACTTCCTCTTTTGTAAAAATAAGGATTGTTGTAAGGATTAATTTAAATAGTTTACACAAATGTTCCCAGAATAGAAGTAATTGATATTAGCTTTCTTTCCATCCATGAACCTGTTTCACCTCTCCACCACCCTCAACCCCCTCCCTTCACATTGTCCAGTGTCCTCATTCTTTCTGCTTCCGATCTCTTATAAAATATACAAGCCGATAAATACTTTCACCCTGACATGTAAATGACTATTACGTTCCATATTTTAGTTTTTACGGGGATGTATTATTTCAACACAGAACTAAAATCTAATGTTGAAAAAACAAAATTATAATTAAGAAATGTAACCCACTTTGGTCACAGAAATTGAGCCCTACTAAATACCATTCCCCATAAAATGGAGCCAGGGTTTCTGTGAGAAATGACTGATGTCAAGATAGGGACAGGAAAGTACAAAGGGAACTCGGAACTTCTTCTGTAGAGAAGTGCATAAAAACTGAAGAGGTATGCAGAAAGGACACAGAAGGCAACTTGAAGGGGCTCCTACTGGCTGAACTTGGGATAGTTTGATGACTAAAAAATAGTGACGAGGATTAATTGTATCATATTGAATAAAAACACATTTATGAGTCCATATTTACACTTTAAAAAGTTGTGGGTGTGGAGAGAAGAGGAAAGGTCTTCTTTAACAAAACAGTGTCAGTTAGCAGATTTAAAAAGAATGATGGAAAAAGAAAAGCACCATTTTGTGACCACCATGGTAATAATCAATTCAGGCAATAACTAATAATGGATGCTAAAAGCACCGAGTGACAAACTTTTGGGGAACCTTATATTCACACAGTGTCAAGTTACTAAGTAATTACAATGGAAAAAAAATCTTTATAATGGAGAAATCTGATGGATACTATCTAAATTATAACATTTAACATCTCCCATAATCAGACAATCCAATGTCATGTTCCTGCCAATGTGACACACTCACTGAGTTCATATATACTCTCTGCTAAAAATGTTTAAGCCAAATCTGGTCGTGAAGAGATAATCTGACAAATGTTACTAGATGGGGCCATTCAAAAATGTTGTTGTCATGAAATCACACACATACACATGCACACAGGCTAGGGTACTGACATAGATTAAAGGAGACCAAAGCAACTTGGAGACTCAGAAGATGTGGATTCAGTTCCTGGGTGGGGAAGATCCCTTGGAGGAGGAAATGGCAACCCACTCCTATATTCTCGTCTAGGAAATCCCCCGGGCAGAGGAGCCTCATGGGCTACAGTCCCTAGGGTCAGTGAGGATTCCAGAGGGAGAAAAATAGTTAAGAACAATTAGGTAAATTTAAAGAAGGATTGTAGGTTGAAATGGCTTTCCAGGTGGCAGAATCCACCTACCAATGCAGGAGTCTCAGGATTTGTGGGTTCTATTCCTGGATGGGGAAGATATCCTGGAGGAGGAAATGGCAATCCACATTAGTACTCTTGCCTGGAAAGTTACATGGACAGAGGAGCCTGGTGGGTTACTGTCAATGGGGTTGCAGAGAGCAATCGAGCACACACGATTGAATAATAATATTGTATTGATGTTAAATTTCCCAAATGTGATAATTATAGGTGGTTATGTAAGTGTGTGTGTTAGTTGCTCAGTCGTGTCTGACTCTTTGCCACCCAATGGACTGTAGCCCACCAGGCTCCTCTGTCCATGGGGTTTTCCAGGCAAGAATACTGGAGTGGGTTACCATTTCCTTCTCCAGGGGACCTTCCTGACCCAGAGATCAAACCTGAGTCTCCCACAATGCTGGAAGATTCTTTACCATCTGAGCTACCAGGGAAGCCAGCCAGATTATGTAAGAGAGCATTCTTATTCTTTGATGATTTAAGGGGAAAGAGTAATTATTTTGGTTACTATTGAAATATACATACAGAGAGAATGAATATGGTGACTACAATCAATAAAAACAATTTGAACATAAAAAATACACCCCTAATAGTAGACCAGTTATTCAGTCCAAATATCCAACTTAATTATTGCTGAGAAAACTCATGTGATGTTTATAAGAAAAATCATATTTGAAACAATAAGTCAGACTCATCTTCAGATAAAAAATGTCAAAAGTTTGATCCATTCAAGGTCTCTCAGTCACGTGTATAGTCACTAGCCTCAGTCAGCAGATTCTGTTTGCAGATGACATGATCCTCTACATAGAAAACCCTAAAGACTCTACCAGAAAATTACTAGAGCTAATCAGTGAATATAGTAAAGTTGCAGGATATAAAATTAACACACAGAAATCCCTTGCATTCCTATACACTAACAATGAGAAAACAGAAAGAGAAATTAAGGAAACAATACCATTCACCATTGCAACAAAAAGAATATAATACTTAGGCATATATATACCTAAAGAAATGAAAGACCTATATATTACAAAACACTGATGAAAGAAATCAAAGAAGACACAAATAAATGGAGAAATATACCATGTTCATGGATTGGCAGAATCAATAGTGTGAAAATGAGTATACTACTCAAAGCAATCTATAGATTCAATGCAATCCCTATCAAGCTACAAACGGTATTTTTCACAGAACTAGAACAAATAATTTCACAATTTGTATGGAAATAAAAAAAACCTTGAATAGCCAATCCTGAGAAAAAAGAATGGAACTGGAGGAATCAACCTGCCTGACTTCAGGCTCTACTACAAAGCCACAGTCATCAAGACAGTATGGTACTGGCACAAAGACAGAAATATAGATCAATGGAACAGAATAGAAAGCCCAGAGATAAATCCACATACCTATGGACACCTTATCTTCGAAAAAGGAGGCAAGGATATACAATGGAAAAAAGACAACCTCTTTAACAAGTGGTGCTGGGAAAACTGGTCAACCACTTGTAAAAGTAAGACCAGAAACTATAAAACTCCTAGAGGAGAACATAGGCAAAACACTCTCCGACATAAATCACAGCAGGATCCTCTATGACCCACATCCCAGAGCATTGGAAATAAAAGCAAAAATAAACAATGGGACCTAATGAAACTTAAAAGCTTTTGCACAACAAAGGAAACTATAAGCAAGGTGAAAAGACAGCCTTCAGAATGGGAGAAAATGATAGCAAACAAAGCAACAGACAAAGGATTAATCTCAAAAATATACAAGCAACTCCTGCAGCTCAATTCCAGAAAAATAAATGACCCAATCAAAAAGTGGGCCAAAGAACTAAACAGACATTTCTCCAAAGAAGACATACAGATGGCTAACAAACACATGAAAAGATGCTCAACATCACTCATTATCAGAGAAATGCAAATCAAAACCACAATGAGGAACCATTACACACCAGTCAGGATGGCTGCTATCCAAAAGTCTACAAGCAATAAATTCTGGAGAGGGTGTGGAGAAAAGGGAACCCTCTGACACTGTTGGTGGGAATGCAAACTAGTACAGCCGGTATGGAGAACAGTGTGGAGATTCCTTAAAAAACTGGAAATAGAGCTGCCATATGACCCAGCAATCCTACTCCTGGGCATACACACTGAGGAAACCAGATCTGAAAGAGACACGTGCACCCCAATGTTCATTGCAGCACTGTTTATAATTGCCAGGACATGGAAGCAACCTATATGCCCGTCAGCAGGCGAATGGACAAGGAAGCTGTGGTACATATACACAATGGAATATTACTCAGCCATTAAAAAGAATTCATTTGAATCAGTTCTAATGAGATGGATGAAACTGGAGCCCATTATACAGAGTGAAGTAAGCCAGAAAGATAAAGACCAATACAGTATATTAACGCATATATATGGAATTTAAAAAGATGGTAACGATAACCCTATATGCAAAACAGAAAAAGAGACACAGATGTACAGAACAGACTTTTGGACTCTATGGGAGAAGGCGAGGGTGGGATGTTTTGAGAGAACAGCATTGAAACAAGTATACTATCAAGGATGAAATGGATCGCCAACCCAGGTTGGATGCATGAGACAAGTGCTCAGGGCTGGTGCACTGGGAAGACCCAGAGGGATGGGATGGAGAGGGAGGCAGGAGGGGAGATCAGGATGGGGAACACATGTAAATCCACGGCTGATTCATGTCAATGTATGGCAAAAACCACTACAATATTGTAAAGTAATTAGCCTCCAACTAATAAAAATAAATGAAAAAAAATTTTTAAAAGGCAACAATTAATTTCACTCATTGGATATGAAAGCTTCACTTGCTTCACAGTGTTCAACCAAAAGAAACTTGACTGCCTGAAGACATATTTCAGTAGCAAGGGACAATACAAAAACAATAACGACTGAAGAATTGTATGTGCTATATTTTATTCTGTAATGGTTATCTTAAAAAAAAATATCAGTTCTTTCCACAAACCACACACAAACACCAAAGAACAAAAGGAAATTTTTGGAGATGGTGGCTAGGTTTAGAACCTTGATTGTGGTGATGGCATGATGGGTATACACAGATATTCAAACTGATCAATATGCATATGTTAAATGTGTGTAAATGTTTGTATATCAATTATACTATAATAAAGCTTAAAAAACAGTGTTGATATACCCTGGTAGATGTCTCCTCTTCACATTTGGAAACACATTTTCTGAAGTATGCAGCTTATTCATGATCACTTCCTTCATCTGTAAAATAAAGACTAAAAGTGTTACCTACCTTGTCAGTTTGTTAAAGATATTAATAAATGAATTGGCAAAGATGAAGCACTTTGAATAGTGCTTAGCACCTAATAACAATGCCATAAATTTTAGCTGCTATTACTATTGTTGCTGTTGTAGGTCTTTATAGCCTCAGGACTAGATATCTTCTTGGTCACCAATACTAAACACTATTCAAGTACTTTAATGAAATGTGCAGCTTCTCTCTACTGTAAAAGAATAAGCCCTGATCAGTTTTTAAATTTATGTTTGTTTTGTTTTATTTTTAGGCTATCTGGAAAATATTTCCAAGTCACATAAAAGAGTATTTATTTATTTGGTTAAATCATTTCAAAACTTTTATTAACATTAATTGGACTTCTAGGTATTTCCTATACTTGCTCATATTAACAAAGCCATCACACGTCTTTTCTGGCCTTTCTGTCTTTGTTTTTACAGCCTGATTTGTTATTGGTCTTGATTAGATAGCCCACCTTCTTCTTTTTCCTTAATTTCCTGATAAATTTTTTCCTTCTAGCATTTTCTATCTTAAGTCACAGTATTTAACACATGGAGAGTGAACAGGTATATCTCCTCAGGCAAAAATCACTTTCCTTATTCTCAATTGATATACATGTTGGAGGTTTCAGAGTACCATGTTTAGCCATAATGGTTTCAAATATAGATTTTTCAAGCTATAAAAAGATATAAGCAGTATTTCTAGCACAGTGATCCCTGTCATCCTTAGAAACCATACTTTTATTATTTCTGTGAACCTTGTCTCGTGAATGATTTTATTCACTTTCCATTTATATGATGTAAACTAAATAACTTCTTATTTTTAAAATATTAATCTTCAATATCCTTGAAGACAATAGGAGGTAACTTGGATTGTTATACTGTAAAGTTAGATTTTGCTTGCTTTTTAGAGACAAACATCTGTGGATTAAGTGATTAGCCACTTTGTGTCAGTGTTTAGAGTTTATTTTAAAAATCTGCTTACATGGATTAGAAGGATTTTTGTATAGAAGAAACAGGTCACCAACAGAATGAGGAGTGGGGATCAGCTCTTCTAATAGAGTGTAAAATGATGACATATCTTGTGATTTGCTTAGGGAAGCTGAGCCGGAAAGCAGACGATTTGTATATTTAAGTTGGTTGGTTAAGTTTGGTTTGGTTTAAACCAAAATGCTTTAGGTTGCTTACATTATTATCAATACATTTTACTAAATATTTGTTACCTGTTGCTTTTAGGTTTTTGAAACATGGTTTTTGAAATATATACCTTGCTATTAAATTTTTTTCTCATCTTAGTTCCTTGTGTGTGTTAGTCGCTCAATCATGTCCAAATCTTTGTGGCCCTGTGAACTGTAGCCTGCTAGGCTTTTCTGTCTATGGAATTCTCCAGGCAAGAATACTGAAGTGGGTTGTCATTTCCTCCTCCAGGGAATCTTCCCAGCCCAGGGACTGAACCCAAGTCTCCTGCATTAAAAGCAGATTCTTTACCACTGTGCCACCTTAGGGCAAGATAAAATAATCAGGTTTAGCTGTATTTGACTTAGCTTTGGAGTGTGTTTAAATATGCTTAGTAAATGAAATGGTGATATTCATTTTCACTCAATAAGTGACAAATTGATCATTCTTTCTCATCAGTTTAAAATACAATTGATAATATCATCCTACATTGCGATTTATCTTTCATAACTTTTATTTCCCCAGGCACCCCAGTTTTAAATTCTCCAAGGCACTATTTGTTTAGTTATTTGACACCAAGTCTTTACATGAAATTATAACTGTTTCTATACTTTCTTTCCATTTTGGTGCCTTCTCAGTGCAAGAACTAAGGATGCCAGCATTCTTCCTCTGTGACCATTTTAACTTAGTGGTTATGATACTATTGCCCCAGTTGGGGTTACTTGTCCAGGCTTTTCTGAACTAGACTTTACCATTCTGAGTGATGGCACCCCCACATCCATCTACATGACTGTAGGCATGACTGCTATTCAGAGGATTCTGTGATGTGATGCCCAGATCCCAACATGGGGGAGTGCTGTTCACAGACAGCCATCAGCCATTGTGAACTGCCTGGGCTGCCATGCCACCTTTCCAGGATAGCCCATATCCAAGGACTATGGAGGCATAAGGATTAAACCCCTTTCATTCAAACTCAGAAAACTCAGAAGCATCATCCTAGCTTCAGAGCTCCCCAGGGGTTGGTTGGGACTATCAATAGGACTTCATCTCAGCCTTCTTTCTCCCTCTACTCATTTCTGCTTCATTTCTTTCCCTTCCACGGCTGTTATTCCCAAGAGCACTTCTTTTTTATTTTAAAGTAATTAAATTAATTAATTTATGTATTGCCTGTGCTGGGTAATATTGCGGCTCATGGGCTCTTTGTTGCTGTGCATGGACTTTCTCCAGTTGCGGAGAGCAGAGGCTATTCTCTAGTTGCGGTGCATGAGTTTCTCATTGTGGTCACTTCTCTTGGTGCAGAGTGCAGGCTTTAGAACACACAGACTTAGTAGTTATAGTGTATGGGTTTAGTTGCCCCAAGGCATGTGGGATCTTAGTTCCTGGACTAGGGATCAAACCCCTGTGCCCTGCAGGCTGATTCTTATCCAATGGACTACCTTCAAGAGCACTTAGGAAACCTCCTGAATGCTAATCTTCATCTCAGAGTCACTTCTTGCAATTTTTTTCTTATAATATAAATTTAAAATCTTTTGTATTGTATCTGTATATTCATCAGTGACAGAGACACCTTCACTCTTGATCTGAACTTCATTAAAATCTTAGAATAATCTCTTTGGGGTAGCACAACAGGTTAGTAATCATATTGATTTTAAATACTGAAACAAAATACACTTAAAAGCAGTTTTATTAAGTGATATAAATTTTCTTGTCTATAAAAAGCCCCAGAAGCAATATTTTCAGTATCATGTAAGTCTCTCATTATTTTCGTAACAGGAGTCAGTTCCTGGCCAAGGTGAAGTATTCTCTTTTATACCCAGTGGGAAGTAGTCCTCATCCCTGATCCATTTTCTCCAGTTTCTTTCTCAATAGTCACCAGGTCTGAAAATACCTGTGGGGATGACTCCCACTGAGTGCTCAAGTCAATTCTGTCCAAGATTGTCTCATCAAAAAGCTAAAGCTCACCTGTGGTTAGTGTATAGGGTTGGTCTTGCAGTCTTGCTTCCCTAATGCCAGTACAGTATTTTATAGAGCTAGGCACTTGCACCAACTCTGATCACAGGCCTAAGAACTAGATGCTGTTTTAAAATGTAAATTTTCATCATCATTTCTCTTACCTGGGAGTCTACCTAGGGCTTGTAAACCCCCTTTCCCAGGGTGTGGACACTCATTCCAAAGTATCTCCCAGATTCTACAAATTGTCACAATCTAGAAATGTCTCCTGTTGTATTCAGCTGATTATAGATCTAGATGCTGACTGGATGTAGGATCTTGTGTGTAGGGGCCCAATAGTTTGCTTTAGGAATGAATGCTTTGCTGGGGAGGTCCATCGGGATGTTTGCTGCTGATATGGTCACTCTGCTAGAATGACTGTTCTGTCTGAATGTCTAGATCTGTGCCTGTCCAGGCCAGGATTTTCTTCTAGCTGGTGTCTACCCTCGGCCATTCAGTATATCTACATATCAGCAGGGAAAATCTTAGACTTCTCCATTTTTTCACTCCATAACTTTATGGGCAAGGCACAGATATACTCTATCAGTAGAGCCGTCTACAGTTCTTTTTAAGGTACCTAGTTAGGGCTTTTCTCCTTTTATCACATATCCATCCACTTAAGAGGCCAATTCAGAGCTTAAAAATCTCATCCTGATCTCATCTTTCTCTTTTAGAATTTTTGGTTTTATTTTTTTTTTAATTTTTTTTAAATTTTTTATTAGTTGGAGGCTAATTACTTTACAATATTGTAGTGGTTTTTGTCATACATTGACATGAATCAGCCATGGATATACATGTATTCCCCATCCCGATCCCCCCTCCCACCTAATATTAGTTCATTTTGGTAAGAGAGGAAAATTTAAAAATTAATAATCACTGTGAATAACCTCTACCAAAATTTTAATGTATCTTTTTTCACTGTTTTTTTAATGAGTGCAAACACACACACACACCTTAAGACATATATGCAGTGTAAATAAGAATTATACTAAAATAGATTTAGCAATTATCATGAGCTAGGAGTTCTTTTAGGCATTTTATATGCATTTGGTATTCACAGCAACCATATGAGTTTACGTGGAGGGAACTGCTCTTTTTGTTTTTGTCTGCAGGCATCCATATCCCCTACTCTATCCACATGGGGCAACCACTGCATGATTTCAACTTGGGTTTACAGTCCTGGTCGGGCAGCCATTCTAGGCACTTTATCTTCCTCTGGCAAAGGATTGGATAAATATGTCATGATAGACCCACTAGATGCTCTTTCTCCAACTTGAATCTTGAATAAAATGACTTAAAAAGACTTGAAACCATTTTTATTATATTCATCTGGGTGGCACTCTCCTGAAAAGACTTGTTAGAACTTTTGCAACCTAGATCTGATAAGCTGCTCTGAGACCTGCCCTTTCCCATGTGGAGTTCTTCAGATTTTTTTCTCTGAATCCATGAGATTTTGTACCCTTGAAATAACATTTTAATAGTTACCAGGTTAAATTTCACCCACTTAACACCAAAAAATCCCTAATCAATGTATAAATGTACAGAAACATATACGTATTATTTGAGTTTACAAAGATTGAAATTAGGGATTACTGAAATTAAGTGACTTGTCCAAGATCATCCAGGAAGTAAGTCACATCAGGTATCTAGAACACAAGTTTGAACTTAATTTAAAAAAAAATTTTTATTGGCATATAGTTGATTTATAGTGTTCTGTTAGTTTCAGTATACAGACAAGTGAATCAGTTACACATATACATATATCCACTCTTTTAGAGTCTTTTCCCATATAACCTTTACAAAATACTGAGTAGCGTTCCCTATGCTATACAGCAGGTTATTATTAGTTATCTGCTTTACATATAGTAGTGAGTTTATGTCAATCCCAATCTCCCAATTTATTGCCACCCCCTTATTCCCTGGTAACCATAAATTTGTTTCCTATATGTGACTGTACTTCTGTTTTATAAATAAGTTCATTTGTATCCTATTGTTTTTAGATTTCACATATAAGTGATACCATATGATGTTTATCTTTCTGTGTCTAACTTACTTCATTGAGTATGACAATCTCTAGGTCAATCCATGTTGCTGAAAATAGCATTATTTCATGCTTTTTATGGCTGAGTAATATTCCATTGTATGTATGTACCACATCTTTTTTATCCATTCTTCTGTTGATGGACATTAGGTTGCTTCCATGTCCTGGCTATTGTAAACAGTGCTGCAATGAACATTAGGGTCCATGAAGCTTTTCAATTTATGGTTTTCTCCCAGTATATGCCCAGGAGTGGGATTGCTAGATCATAGGCATAATTATAATCAATTTTCTTTTCAATCTCTCTCTGTTCAAACACTTAGGAGTGGTGTGTGTGTGTGTGTGTGTGTGTGTGTGTTTGCATGCTAATATGTATTCTTTCATGGTTGAGATCTAACCATATTCAAAATTTTAATTATTTTCAGTTATTTAGTTTGTCTAATGATAAAAGTCACTGTAGAAGATTTCAAAATTATTGTCAAGTACAAAGAGGTAAAACTTACCAATTATTCCCAAACCTGGATATTATCATTATATTACTATCCATCTCTCTCTCTCAAGAGAGCCACACTGTATGTACAGATTTAAATCATCACTTTTTAATTTTAATATTATTTTGTAAGCATTTTCCTGAGCAATTAAACTTCTTTCAAATTATTTTAAGAGCTACTATATATTTTATTGTATGGATATATCATAATGCAGTTAATTATTCCTCTTTCAGATATTTAATGGCTGTTTCTTTTTTCTGCTTTGATAAATAGCACTGCAATCAACAACTTTGTTGACATCTGATTATTTTCTTAGAATAGATTCTGGAAGTAAAATTGACTTAAAGGCTTGAACATTTTAAAGATTCTTGATAGCCTCAAAAACTTTTCAGAAGATTGTATCAATTTATAATTCCATTGCTAGTGTTTAAAAGTTAGTTTCATCCAATTCTCCAAATATGGGTGCTGATTTTTAGAAATGAATGCCAACAGTTGGAAAATAACAGCCTACATTGTTTTAGGCATTTCTTTTAACATCTTTTTTTTTTTTTTCCTGGCCCAATGTATTGCAAAATAATCTTATAATTAAAAACACAAAATTTTCCTAAAATGCTTGTTCTAGTTGTATATGAAAGTGCACTTTTTTCAACATTATTTTGTATTGTTTTATTTCAATGATTAATGTTTTACACTTTTCTAACTTCAAATTTGAAATATTTCTTTAAATTCACAATCATGTCCTTCACATATTAATATTTTCCTATTGAATCTAGTATCATGAAGAGAACTGGGCATCTATTCTCTGATTGTATAGATCCCAGAAAGATAACTCAATTGCCTCTCAGTTGCCCCTTCTTAAATATTCCCAGTAGTCACTAATGTGGCTCTTAGTGACATGTTCTCAAACACTTCTAAGCATATATGTGATTGCAGTAACTCATATTTGCAAAAGAGTTTTTCATTCACAAAAATCTTCCAGATCCATTATCATTTTTGCCCTTATGAGGTATCCAGGGGAGGTTAGTGTCATTCTCATCATTTTAGGAAGGTGGAGGTTAGGTTCCACACGAGAAAGCTGTCAACATTGCCAGTGAAGAGTAAAGTCAAGACCCAGACCAGGTCTTCAATTCCTAGATCTTTTACTTTTCATCAAATCATATTACTAGTGTTGCTAGTGTACAGAAGTAAAAAATGACTCCACACAGTGTAAGAAAGTCCTGTAATAATGTTAAGGGACTCAATAGCAAATGCATGTACTCTATTTTTAGAATGAGACTGATTTAAATTGGGGGGCTTTTAATTGCAGTGATCAGTTTTAAACATTCAATGTCGAAACATAAAGATGCAATAATATAAATGAGCCAGCTGCATTTTTACACAGAGCATGAACTGATGAGTTTATGAATGAGTGATGAAAATCAAGTGAGTAATAATATTCCAGGCCAATTCAATAGCCTAAATTATGTATCAGTCAGTACCTTAGTTTCCAATATACACCTCCCCTCCCCCATGAACATTTTGAGAAAAGACAAGTTTTCAACCGCTCTAGAAACATAACAAGCATTGTACATTGATATCTTTCATACTTTTTTGAAAACGAAAAGATCATTTTTCATTTTCCTACCTGAAAATGGCCTTCCCTTTTGCCTCATTTAAAATAAAATTGTCCATGGTTTTGTGATCTTGTGAGAGCTTATTTGATTTAAGCAGCTTTATAGTATTTTACCCCATAGGAAAAAATTTCTTTGCCATATCTGCAAACTAAAATATCCTTTTCTAACGAGCGCATAGAACATTAGCTCTCCCTCTCTGGATGGTTTTTATTCACTGGTAGGATCTATCTCTGAAGACGCTGTGGAAGCAGGCTGTCGGTCTTCACAGGTGTAGCCAGGAGCTGCCCTATTCGCATGGAGGCGGGAAGATGCCTGGAGTTTCTCCTACACATTCCTAGGCCCCCGTGGCCACTTCTGCCCTTGGTGCTACGCGATAGTCGACCTCACTAACGCCCCGTCGCGCACGCGCACTCACTGCCCCCCGCCCTAACTGCACCTGCCAGGTCATAAACCCCTTCCCACCCGCTCTAGCTCTCACTAGAAGGCTCAGTCTTGTCTCACGTTGATTGGTCGAAATCCAAGAGGGTGCGTCCAATCAGCAATCCCTCCTGCTCAACCAATTCCCGCTCTTCCCGCCCCCTCCCCGCCCCACCCATCCCTCTCAGGCACCTATCTTCTTTGTGACTGGTGCGCGCCCAGGTCACTCAGTGCGGCAGGCAGAGGTGTGCCGGAGTGGGAAGGAGGGACGGGAGGAGGGCGGGGAGGGGTGGGGAAGGGAGGGGGCGGGGCTCAGGTGCCGTGCGGCGCAGTCCGGGCCAGAAGCGGGAGGGGGCGAACTGCGGAGCGGGGCGGGGGCTGCGGCGAGGAGGGCGTTACGCCGGCGACGTCGGCCGTGCGAGGCTTCGCGCGTGAGCGGCGTGGGCACCGGGCCTGGCTACCGAGCTTTCCTGGCGGGCGAGCAGGTCCTCTACGCCGGCTCCTGGGGGAGCGCGGGGAGGAGGGAGGTGTCGGCGTCAGCGGTGTAGTCGACGGCGGTCCTGGCCATGGAAGAGACGCAGCCGCTTCCGCAGTCCGAGCTGGCGCTGTGCGACAGCCTCATCATCTGGGTGAGTGCGAGGGGGCGAGGGGGGCCGAGGGGCCGCGGCGAGTTCCTGGGGCAGGGGGGTGCCTGGTTCTCGCAGGTGAGCCAGCCGAGGAGCGAGGGTAACCTGCGCCCCGAACTCCGCTCATTGCCCTCCGCGTCTCCGGTCGCCCTTGACCTCGAGAGTGCCACCTGCGGGTCGCGGGGCAGGTGTGCGTAGGTGAGTGAGTGTGTGTACGTGTGTTTCTGTCTTCGAGAGGGGGAGGAGGGAGGGTGAAAGGAGCTGGGGATAGGGGAGCGGGAAGGAGGACACTCGTCTTACCGCCCTGATCATGCTCCTGACAGCTGTGGCGGGAGCCCAGCGCCCATCCGTTTACTCCCAGCTGGGCCATTTGCTCCCCTCTGCTCTGCGCCCAGGCCCTAGACTTTCTGGACCACCGACACCCTTGCCTTCCGTCTGCAGAACAGCCTTCTCATAGAGACCTTTATGCTACTTGGGAGTGAAGACCCCCCTCTGAAACCTCCCTCCCACTGCAACAACCTAGCTCTACTTTGGACGCAGATGGCAAAGAAGTGGTTTTAGTTCATGCGTCAGGGCTTCTCCTGGACCCCAGGACATCCGTTTTTGTAGAAACCTTTTAGAAGAGATGTTTCCACGTACATATATACTGCGTGGATCAGAAGATATATTGGGAGTGGGGTGCTCGTATTCTCTCTTTCTCACTGGTTCCCCTCCTCTTCCAATGGACAAGCATTTTCTTTAAAGGAAAAAAAAAAAAAAACTTGGCATTTTCGTTTGCACTTTATCCGCACTTGGTAGTCCTATTAATTTATGTTGGGTTTGGACAGACAGGATCTGTCCTCAGTATTGCGATTAACAGAAGTGTCTCACCTTTTGGAAGTGCTCAGCGATCGGAAAGAGCTGACAATCAGGTGTGGCTTCTAATCCATATTGGGCAAGTTTGACGCTCCATGGTCCACAAGGTTCAGTCAGTGATGCTCACCCCAAAGCAGTTGTTTAGTTTTGTGTCGCGGAGTGTGTGTAGAATGGAACGTAAACAGACTAGATTAGGAGGCAGTAATTGATGAGTTTCTCTAGCTCTCAATGCATGTAATTCAAAAGAATGAGAAATCAGGGAACGTTTCTGGCAGTATGTGAAGTCTCTTGTAAATAACCACAATGTAAAGCTACCTTTACACTTTGGAGGTAAATAGTTTTTGCTCCAAGTAAAATGCAAGCATCTGGAGTTTCTGAGTGAAAAGCAATTAACTAACCATTCACCCATATTTTCACTTAAAATTAGTATGGGATTTAGATGCCATATTTAAGGTTGCCATGAAACAAGGCAGTTACTTCTAATGGTGTGGTTTAGTAAATGACTAATTAAAGGGTGTTTCCTAATCTGTTGCGTTGTTGCTCTAAACATCTGACTTATATAGTAAACTTAGTCTTTATGATGTCATTGACTCATATGAGGGTTGGTGGTGAAGTATAAGATTTTCATGAATTTTATTTAAAATATTTAAAATATTTTGTGACTATATCCATTCTTTTAATCAGTATTAATAGTGAAGTTCCTACTTTGTATAAGACACTGAGGAAGAAAGATATCAAGAATAATCAAAGAATCTTCCATTGTAATTGCTGTGGTAGGTAGATCTGTGTATTTTTTATAATGGAAGGCAAAATTCCTTAAAAACAGTAAAATTTTTATTTTTTTTCGGCCATGCCATTCAGCATATAGGATCTTTGTTCCCCCACCAGGGATGGGATTGAACCCATGCCCCCTGCCTTGGGAGTGCAGAGTCTTAACCACTAGACCTCCAGGGAAGTCCCATGTAAAAAAATTACTTAAAACATAAGGAATGATAATAGATTACAGAGTATAATCGGTTGTTTGCTTCTCCAGTTCTCTCAGGCTGCTGAAACACTATGGAGAAAATGGAATTAATGTGCAGACTGTTGCCTCTCAAATGCTGCTATAGCTAAATCCTCCTGTTTCCATACCCAGCCCAGCTTTATTATTAAGATTAACCATACAGTTCCTCTCACGTTGCTCTTTGCAAACCTTAATCAGTATCCTGTTTGAGCCCCAACCCTTCTCCCCATCAGGAAAGTGACCTCCTTCTTATCTTTGGCTCTGGCTCTAGATCCACACCTTCCACCTTGTCTAAAACTTTGTCATTTATCCCCTCTAGTATCTATTTTTTCCTTTCCATTAGCTCCTTCCTCACTACATGTAAACTTACTCAAATCTTCCCTCTCCTAAAGAAGAAAAACAGAAAACCATCACTCTCTATTGAACCACACTGTATCCCCCCACTTTCCTTCAGTCATATTTCTTTCATTTTTAAATACTCATCCTTTATACTTTTTGAACTTTTATTTACATCTCAGCCCACTGCACTTGAGTTCTTTTCTCTAAGGCCTTCTCATACTGGGTTTGGCAAACTGGAAACTTATATTATCCTTATGTTAATTGGTGGTTCCTTTGTGAAATTATCTTCTGCCTTAGTTTCGTGGGTTCTTGCCTCTAGGCTTTTCTTTACTTCTTTGGATGATTCTTTGGAGAACTTTGCTGGTTGTCCGCCACGTCACTGTAAGTGTTCGCTTACCTCCCCGACTTTCTACAAGCTACCCTCATGCCTCGCTTCTCTGTGCTCCCATACTGCGTTGACTTTCTTTAGGAAGATAAGCATTTGTGTAGGGTTTTTTGTTTTTGTTTGTTTTTATTTGTAAATGCATCACAAGTTTTTAGCTTCTCTTTCCTCTACTTTGAAATATCCTTCTTCTAGTTCTTTCAGTGGCTGATTGACTTGTTACCTTTCATTTCTTGGATCTAGTGTCATCTTTCAGAGACATGCTGTGATCGTGAGTACCCTACTCATATCCCGTTGTAACCTGTTAACCCCTTTTTGTTGTGTCTGTAAACATTTAACATTTTCTGAAGTCATCTTGTTTGCACTTTGGGAACAGAGCCCTTGCCTGACCTGTTTTCGGTTCTGTCCCCAGGAACAAAAACTGACTAGGATCTCTAGTACAACATTGAATCAAGGTGATGATAGTAAATATCCTAGTCTTGGTCCTGATCTCGAAGACTAATATTTCACCATTGATTATTTCACCACTAAGTACCTGGGATACATTTTTAACTGTTTCATAGAGGATTGATGTATTACGGTAACTCATTACGGTTACATTACGGTAACTCATCTCGGCATGCCAGGTTATCACAAAGACCATTTCTGAAGCCTTCTCACTGACACAGGCATAACGCTGTTTTTTCATTCTCTTGTCACTCTTACTGCTATCCACAACATACTAAGGATGTCTCTCCCTTGTTACTCTTCAGTGATTCTTCATCACCCAGAGCAGTAGTTCTAAACAAATGATGTGCATAACAATCACTGGGGGATTTTCTGATTTGTCTGGAGATTCTGATACATGTTGTCTTAGACTCCACACTTTGAGAAACCCTGACTCACAGCTAATGTGCAAACAGCTGTTGAATTTGTACCATGTGCTAGACACAGATCTAAGTACACTGTGTTTACTAATTTATTTAATTCTCACAACCATCTTGTGAGGTAGAAACTATTCTGCTGTTTCCCCATAATATAGATAATACCCTGAAGGTGAATTCCAAGTTTCTTACCATGGCCCTTCCGAGTTCTACCCTGTGCCCCTTGGTTGTCTCCCCTTAGCACTGAAATGCATAGAAATCCAGCAATACTAAACTGTGTGTTACCCAAAAATACCATTTCTTTTCTTGTATTTGTACTCTTTCCATGTTGCTACCTCCTAAAACTTCCTTCTCCTGGTCCTTTCTATACTCAAGACCATCCGTTGGAATCATCTCTAAGAAGTCTTTCCTAGTACACACCCTAATTAGATTAGCTGGCTCTTACACAGTTCAGAACATTTTGTGCATACTGCAGTCATGGGAGTAGTAGTGGCATTCTCTGGAAATGATTTGTGTCTTTTTCTCCCCTCTTTAATTCTCAATTGAAGCTACTTAAATGTGGAAACCTGGTAATGTTCCCTTGCAATTCCACCTTATACTACAGTGCCCTACGTACAGTAGAAAGCTCAGTAAAGTATCTGTGCTTTGAAAGTAACTGTGGCTCGATTTCGTTTCTGTCAGTCTTCCTTGTTGTATTAGGATAATAGAGACAAATTTCTAGAACCTCAAAATACAGCACCCACTAAAGGTGTTTTATGGTGGTAAACTAAGGAATTATAATTGAACAATTGAAGAGTAAAGGAGATGAATAAGTGTGGGAAAAGAGAATCATAGTATATTTAAGATCTTTGCAGATTGAGATTTGATTTCTAGAAAATATATAATCCATTTTAGCTCTGTTGTAATTTGCTTTTAAATAATTCCTCTATCTTGTATTTACCTATTAGAAAGAGCTGCCACCATTTCACTTCTCTTTTCAAAATATACATGAATATTTAACAGAGATTTGGAAAGTTAGTAGTTCCTAACACCAAATTAGATAGAAACAACTTGATGTTGTAGGTGGGCCCTGGACTGTTCATGCTCTAAGGGTAACTGTTGGTAGCAGGCAGAAGAAGTCTTACCTAGAGCTCAGTGATAAACTAAGAGTGTTAAACTTGACATTTCTAGCCTTTGTTTTCCTAGCAAGTGGTATGAATTAAATTTTAACTTGCAGATATTAGGTTATTTTAAAGTTCTTTTCCTGATGTTATTCTCCTAAAAATTGACAAAACAGAAAGTATGACTCTCTTAAGAGCTCTACATGTATTTTCCAGAAATTCTGAAGTATTTCATATGTGACATCAATATATCTGAGTATTTTAGGTATAATATTCAGTGGTTTTATGAAAGGTTAAGTGTTTATTCTTATAAAAATACAACACAGTTATAGAAACTTATTAGTATAGTTCCCTTTGTTTGGCAGAGAGTGTTCTCTCTAGTGTGCGTTTATGTATGCAAACTCAGTGGAGTGAGGAGTTGGCATAAGCTTGCTCTGTGTCATTGTAGCTGCAGACATTCAGCACTGCTGCACCCTGTCAGGATGTCAAGCAGCTGACCAGTGGAGTTGCCATGGCACAAGTTCTTCATCAGATGTAAGTATGGTTTCAGGTTCTTCCTAAAATAATTATACCATAAGGCTGTTGAAACTTGCTCCTTTAGTGCTGACAGGCTTATGGTATCAAGGTATTCATGCATCTAGGGGACAACAAAGTTTACCATCTGATTATTTCTTGCTTATTCATAGAGATACATCTTAATTAAATTACCAATCAGGATTCTTATCTATTCAAGAGAGGTTTAATTTTAAACTTGTTTTGGTCATATTCACAAGTTATAGTTACTAGGAGAGAAGCAGGTTAAATGAGTGATGTAATTTCTTACAGTGTTTTCTCCAGTTATACTGTTGTCATTTTAAGGTATCAATGCTTAGAGATTATTGTTTTTTAGATAATTGAAGCATGAAATACTGGTTTTAGAAAAAAATATTAAGTTTAACATTTATATTTGAATTAATAATAGTAATTGTATGAATCCACCAGTAGTGAAATGTTCTATAAATGAGATTTTAGCTCACAAATGCTAAGGAACCTTACCTAGTAAAGAGATTCTGTTTGGGTTGGGCCCGTTTTAAGTAATTATACAATATCAAAAGAGCCTTAATCCATTATTTCACCATTTTTGCCAAGCATTGGAAGAGGATTAGGGTTATAATATCCGCAGCATGAACTGTACCCTTAATAAGACAAAGAGGGCCAATGCTATAGTCATAATTTATTAATTGTCATATTGATTTTGTATTAGCTGACGTTCATGATAATATATCTTCAATGAATCCTATCTCTGCTACATGACTTTAGATGTCAGAAATTGTTTAATTATTGCCATCATTTTTGTAAAGGTTTTTTTTTATGACTGACTCTGAAAAATGCTTCAGCAAAAAATGGGTTAGCAGAAATTCTTTACCATTGTTAAAACAACAACTCAAACAATATCATAATCTTAGTTACTTTGAATCTTTAAAATGACCTAATTTGAATAGACAGATTTTATGGTTAACTCAAGATTAACACTTTAAAAGATAAATTTAGCATGTTAACATTTTTTTTTTTGGCAGTCTTTCTGAAGTATGCCTTACTTCCCTGCTTTCTTAAAAATGTTTCTTAATTATTTTATTTTTCCTGTGATTGGTTTTAAAGTGATTTAATTTGTCCAAACTAAGAATTGGGCTTCCCAGGTGGTGCTAGTGGTAAAGAACCCACCTGCCAGTGCAGGAGATATAAGAGACACTGGTTCAATCCCTGGGTCGGGAAGATTCCCCTGGAGAAGGGAATGGCTACCCACTCCAGTATTCTTGCCTGGAGTATCCCATGGATACAGGAGCCTGGCAGGCTACAGTTCATAGGGTCAGAAAGAATTGGACGCAATTGAAGCGACTTAGCACGCACACAAGAATTGTGAACATGGTCTTGGTGATTTGGTAAATTCATCATTGTTTTAATGTACAGTCTGGCCTTTTCTCATTGTTGTGGATGTTGGTGTAGATATAGCTATCTTGTGGTTGGCATAGATGTAAGGCTGATGAACGTTCACTTACTTCGATATCCAAAAATGCTATTTATATGTACTGAAACGTCTTTCATAGCTTTACACCACAACATAGTAGATGAGAGCTGTTTTTACCGTTATATGATGATATACACATGGCTCTTTGACCTCCTATATACCAGTACTATACCTGATGTTTAGAGTAGGGTCAGGTCAATTTTAGTTAAATTGTATCCTTTATCACCAACTCATTTTTACATAATGTGTTGGATTCTGTTGTTATTGCTGATTCTGTCTCTCCGGTTTTTCTCTTTTTATTCTCTTTTGTCTCTTACCGTCTTCTAATAGCTTTTCTGCAGGAATAATATGAGTGAATCAATCAGAAAGCTTTCTTTCTTCATAAAACAAATGACAGTGAACTAAAATTGGCCCTAAACCTCTTGTTTCATTTACTTGTTTTTGCATGTACTTAGATGTGTAAACCTCCTTATCCTATAAGAACCAGTTTAAATTTATTTTTCTTTTGACTCCCTTCCATTTTTTGTAAGCTTTTTAGAAGTCTGGTTCCAGACAGTGAAACTCACAGCATATGTTTTCCCTTAGTTGGGTCAGTGTATCATATTCCTGCTTTAAAAAAAAAAAAAAAAGAAGCAAATTTTACTTTATTTCTTTGAACACTTCAAAGCACTTTATATATGTTCCAATTTATTATATATTTCTTTGATGGCTGTTGTGACTCACATCAAAGTTGTTACTGAAAATGAGATGGGAAAGTTTGCTTTTTTAAGGAAATAACAAAATCTAGTGAATAATTCTTTCATTAGTTACCTGAGGCAGATACACTTCTAAATAATACAGTCTTAAAAATCAATTCCCAAAGTATATGACTTAGACATGATGAGTCATGAAGTTGTTGCTAGGATTCTACAGTTCTTTATTTGTTATCTTTAGTCTGAATACATAATATATATCTCTTTTTTAAATGCAGAAACTGTTGCTATTTTAAAGACACATGGGAGAAAACCTGTAACTACAACTGTATTCATTTCTTGGGATTTTTATAACAAAATGCAACAGATTATGTGGCTTAAAACAACAAAAACATCTTCTTTAGAGTTGAGGAGTTTACAAGTCCTATATCAAGGTATTGGCTGAACCATGCTCCCTTCAAAACCTCTAGGTCAGGATCCTACCTTTATGTTTCTAGTCTTTGGGTCTCCAGGTATGCCTTAGTTTGAGGCATCGTAACTCTAATCTGTGTCTCTGTCTTCACATCGCTATCTTCCCTCTGTGTTTCTTCTCCTTTTCAGTAGAGGGACACCAGTCATAATGGATTAGGATCCACTCTAATTTAGTGTGACCTTAAACTTGATTACATCTTAACTTGATTATGTTTGCACACACCCTTTTCCAAATAAGGTTACGTTCATAGGTAGTAAGGGTTAGGCCTTGAACACATCTTTTGGGGGGTTGTAATTCAGCTGTAATTAACAGCTATAAATAGTGCATACTACTTTCCTAAATGGAAAGACTTAGCTTTGTTATTTTATGCACCACATAACTTTTCTGTTTTTTTCTGTTGTCTTTGACTAGACATTTTTACAAGAGAGAAAAGAATAATACAGAATGTAGAATATCCAGGGAAACCTTAAGTATCAAGTACAAATTATTTGTTTATTCATTTATTCAGCATATATTTGAGCATTTAAAGAAATAAATCATGATAGCCAACATATGAATGTTTATTAAATGTAAGACATTATATACCCTATATATGTGGTAGTTCATTTAATTTTTACTGTTTTGTGAGACAGGCATTATTTTTATCCTCAACTAATAGGTGAGGAAACAGAGATTTATAAAGGTGAAATGACTTAAGTAAAGTCAAATAATGAATAAAAATAGCAAAGTCCAGACTTTTATCACTTTGGCCTGACTCAAGCCATACTTGTGGTCAGCTATAATCATTGCAGCCTAGCATCTTGAACCCCTCCTGATAGATTTTTACTTTGAAGTCTTAATAAATGAGAGACCAGATGTGCATGTCAAAGTACTGACAATTTGATATGGTAAATGCACAAGACCTTTGATTACTTAAGAGGAATGGTGTCAGGGTGTCCACTGAAGCAACAAAACGATGTTGTGTCTAGTAGCCAGTAGGCATTAATTACTACCTGTATTTAGTTGATAGAATTGTGAAGACAAATACCATGGATGGAGCTAAAAATAATCATATAGTGTTTCTTACTTGGTTTTATTAGAAAACAGTTGGACCACATTTCACTGTCTTTGTGTTTCCTTGTTTGGTATCTCTTAAGTTTCATTGAAGTTCTGGGAAATACTTGAAAAATGGAGCTAATTGTTGGAGCCAAGTGTCTAGTTAAGGCTTGTAGATGTGGCAATGCAGAAAAAGTAAAAGAAGGATATATATCCTGAAAGTTCTGAAGTTGAATATCAAGTTTAATAGGGGGAAAGGTTGGCTGCTGTTATAATTGTTTGAGAAAGATGAATTTGTTTATAAGAAAGAAAACAAGATATAGACTTTTATGGAAGGGTTAGAAAGTGTTTCTAAGAGTATCATGGACTGAAAGTTTGTGTCCCTTTAAAATCCTGTGTTGCACGGAGGAAACCAGATCTAAAAGAGACACGTGCACCCCAGTGTTCATCGCAGCACTGTTTATAATAGCCAGGACATGGAAGCAACCTAGATGCCCGTCAGCAGGCGAATGGACAAGGAAGCTGTGGTACATATACACCATGGAATATTACTCAGCTGTTAAAAAGAATTCATTTGAATCAGTTCTAATGAGATGGATGAAACTGGAGCCCATTATACAGAGTGAAGTAAGCCAGAAAGATAAAGACCATTACAGTATACTAACACATGTATATGGAATTTAGAAAGATGGTAACGATAACCCTATACGCAAAAGAGAAGAAGAGACTCAGATGTATAGAACAGACTTGTGGACTCTGGGAGAAGGCAAGGGTGGGATGTTTCAAGAGAACAGCATCGAAACATGTATATTATCTAGGGTGAAACACATCACCAGCCCAGGTTAGGTGCATGAGACAAGTGCTCAGGCCTGGTGCACTGGGAAGACCCAGCGGGATCGGGTGGAGAGGGAGGTGGGAGGGGGGACCGGGATGGGGAATGCATGTAAATCCATGGCTAATTCATTTCAATGTATGACAAAAACCACTGCAATGATGTAAAGTAATTAGCCTCCAACTAATAAAAATAAATGGGAAAAAAAAAAAATCCTGTGTTAAAGTTCTTAACTCCTAGTATAGCTATATTGGAGATAGGGCCTTTCAGGAAGTAGTTAAAGTTAAACGAGGTCATAAGAGTAGGGAGACATGATCCAGTAGTATTGAACTCCTTATAAGAGGAGAATTCGGAGGCCTCACTCTCTATAAACATACAAAGATGAGGTTATGTGAACACACTGCATGATGGTAGCACCTAGGATCTCAGAATGAAATCTGCCTTGCTAGCATCCTGATCTGTGGCTTCCACCCTCTAGAACTGTGAGAAATAAATTTCTGTTGTTTAAACCATCCAACCTGTGGTATTTTGCTGTAGCAGTCTGAGCAGACTCTTAAGACATAGGGCTAAAGTCGATTTGAGATGGGAAGGAAGACAAGTAGGAATGCAAGACAAAAGGAGGAAATACTGAAAGAGGTTGTCTCTAGATCCATTTTCTAAAGGTAATTATTTATGATGGAACTACAGAATGATGTATGAAGATTTTTTTTGGAGTCAGAAGACTGGTGTAGTATCTTCAAAGAAATAGAATAAGATGTGTATATATACAATACACTGCACACACACACACACACATACACACACGCATGAGGGATTAGAGAGAGAGTTAAGAAATTGGCTCATGTTCTTATGCAGCCTGGGAATTCCAAAATCCAGAGTAGGTAGACCAGTAGGCTGGAAGTCTAGGGAGGAGTTGATGTTACAACTAGAGTTGACAGGCATCTACTCTTAAAAGCAGAGTTCACTCTTTTTCAGGGGGAAATCAGTCTTTTTCTTTAGGTCTTCAACTGATTGGATGAGCCACATTTTGGAGGGTAATCAGCTTTACTGTAAGTCTACTGATTTAAATGTTAATCTCATCCAAAAGACATCTTCACTACAATATCCAAACATATTTGACCAAATTTATGGGTACCAGTGTTCTGCCAAATTGACACACAAAATTAATGCTAATTAATTAATTGTGATGATTAGCATACCTCTTTAACTTAATCTGATGTCAGAAGAAAGTAAAATTACTTGAAAATTTTTACTCAGCTAAAAAATTCAGTCTTTTCAGGTAAATACCTGGTTAGAAATACATCATTTATACACTTAGTCAAGTTATTTTGGTAACTATAGCCTTAACATCTGAGAAAAGCCAAAAATAATTAACATTAATTTGCTCGAAAGAAAATGGTTGCAAATTCCAAGTAAGTGAATTGAAAATGATGAGGCCATTTCCAGTTACTCCGGTCAGAAGAGACATTCTTCTTTTGTATTAGCACATTTGAGGCAGAATGATTTCTGAAAAGCAAGGCACTGTTTTCAGCTTTGCATTTTTAAATTCAGGATACTGCCTTGGAAAGAACCCCTTTAATTTTTTCCCTCACTTTAGTTGGCTTATCTGTAAAGTTGAAATTTAGGCAAGACTTCTGAGACTTCTGTTAGCACTAATATTCTGTGATTTCTTGGTGTTTGTTTACTGCTTAAAGCATTTATCACCTTCTCCTTAGATGCTCTAGAGTAGGGAATGGCAACCCACTCCAGAGTATTCTTGCCTGGAGAATCCCATTGACAGAGGAGCCTGGCGGGCTACAGCCCCTGGGGTCTCAAAGAGTCAGACATGACTGAGCAACTAACCCTTTCACTTCCTTTAAGTATAGTTATTTGTGCTCTTTCAGTTCAGTTCAGCTCAGTCATGTCCGACTCTTTGCGACCCCATGAACCACAGCATGCCACGCCTCCCTGTCCATCACCAACTCCCAGAATCTACCCAAACCCATATCCATCGAGTTGGTGATGTCATCCAACCATCTCATCCTCTGTTATCCCCTTCTCCTCCTGCCCTCAATCTTTCCCAGCATCAGGGTCTTTCCCAGTGAGTCAGCTCTTTGCATCAGGTGGCCAAAGTATTGGAGTTCCAGCTTCAACATCAGTCCTTCCAGTGAACACCCAGGAGTGATCTTTAGGATGGACTGGTTGGATCTCCTTGCAGTTCAAGGGACTCTCAAGAGTCTTCTCCAACACCACAGTTCAAAAGCATCAATTCTTCTGCCCTCAGCTTTCTTTGTAGTCCAACTCTCACATCCATACATAACCACTGGAAAAACCATAGCCTTGACTAGACGGACCTTTGTTGGCAAAGTAATGTTTCTGCTTTTTAATATGCTGTCTAGGTTGGTCATAACTTCCCTTCCAAGGAGTAAGCGTCTTTTAATTTCATGGCTGCAATCACATCTGCAGTGCTTTTGGAGCCCAGAAAAATAAAGTCAGCCACTGTTTCCCCATCTATTTGCCATGAAGTGATGGGACCAGATACCATGATTTTAGTTTTCTGAATGTTGAGCTTTTAAGCCAACTTTTTCACTCTCCTCTTTCACTTTCATCAAGAGGCTCTTAGTTCTTCTTCACTTTCTGCCATAAGGGTGCTCTTTACTTTCTACCTTTAATAGCTATTTCTCTTAGGAGGATAGTAAATTATTCATCTTTATATTAATCTCACTCAATTTTTTACTCAGAATAAGCCTCCAAATATTGTTTAGAATATAATCTTTTATTATAGTTGACTATTTTTAATCAGATGTTATTCTTCAAGGCCTTATTAAATACATAATAATTTGATATAGTAGCTTTGTTTTGGACTTCAGTGCCTATTTAGGGCTTAACAAATTTAATTCTAAACTTTGCTATGTACTAGTGTCACTTAGAAGATAGAAATGGCAACCCATTCCAGTATTCTTGCCTGGAGAATCCTGTGGACAGAGGAGCCTGGAGGGCTGCTATCCATAGGCTTGCACAGTCGGACACGGCTGAAGCAACTTAGCATGCATGCATGCATGCATGCATGCATTGGAGAAGGAAATGGCAACCCACTCCAGTATTCTTGCCTGGAGAATCCCAGGGACAGAGGAGCCTGGTGGGTTGCCATCTATGGGGGGTAGCACAGAGTCAGACACGACTAAAGTGACTTAGTAGCAGGCAGTGTCCCTTAGGGCAAATTACTATCTTATCCTCAGTTTACTAAAGGACTGAGATTGGGGATCATAGACCCTTTACTAAGATACTGTTATATTAAAAATGAAGTGATATGGAAAAACATTAGGCACAATGCTTGATGCGTAGTAGATACATTGTTTTCTTTTTTTTTTCCCTTTAGGATTAGGATTTTTATATCCACCTGCTACCAGGGTGCATGAGTATGAGTTATTTAGTAAATTTTGTTAAATTGAAGATGTTAATGACTTAATTCATTTCCTATGAGAAATTCCAAAAGAAACCCTTAGGAATAACAAAAAATTCAGTGGGTTCATTTTAAATAATATTTACTGTTTTTAATAAGGACAGCCTTTAAGATGGAAAATAACTCTATCTGTTGATTAGATTTGGTATTTTCATGTCATACAAACATTTTAATGTTCATTTGTATTTTTGTTGTAGTGATGTAGCTTGGTTCGATGAATCTTGGTTAAGCCGAATTAAAGAAGATACTGGTGACAACTGGAGAATAAAGGTATACAGAATGAATGTTAGATGTACATGATCCAAACAGTGGTTCTGAAATTAGCACTAAGCTCAACTAAATCTTCTTTTTTAAATTAACTGAAGGGTGTATTTTGTTGTGCATGGTTTCAGTTTTGATAGTTATATGTGTTCTTATACCATCATAATCAGATGTAGAACATTTTCATTAACCAAAAACATGTACCTGTTCCCCTTCCTAGTTAATCCTCACTCCTAAGTTGGCCCTGGATGGCCACAGATCTGCTTTTAGTCACTGTAGGTTTAATTTCTAGAAAGTGAAAGTTGCTCAGTCTTGTCTGACTCTTTGCAACCCCATGAACTATATAGTCCATGTAATTCTCCAGGCCAGAATACTGGAGTGGGTAGCCTTTCCCTTCTCCATGGGGTCTTCCCAACCCAGGAATCGAACAGGTGTATCCTGCATTGTAGGCGGATTCTGTACCAGCTGAGCTATCAGGGAAACCCTTAATTTCTAGAGTTCATTATAAATGGAATTTGATAAATCTGGTTTGATTTTCCATTTTTTGAATTTTTTTTTCAAAAGAGCAGCTTTTGTTTTCTTTTTTGTTCATTTCCTTTCTGATCTTTATTATTTCCTTTCTTCTTTATGTCTGCACCTTTTTTTTGCTTCTTAAGGTGAAAGCTTCAATGATGTTTTCAGCACTTTTCCCTAACAGTAAGCATTGCCTTAGTCACATCCACACATTTTAACATACTGTGTTCTTATTTTCATTTCAAAATATTTGATAATTTCCCTTGTGATTTTTCTTTTGACCCCTGAGTAGATTAGAAATAGGTATTTCAGGTTCTAAATATTTGAGGATTTTCTATATATCTTTTATTTATTAATTTATAAATTCCATTTTGGTTTGAGAACATACTCTGAATTCTTTTACATTTACTGAGACTTATTTTGTGACATAATATATAGTCTGTCTTGGTGAATATTCCATGTACATTTGAAAATAACATATATTTTGCATTTCTACAACTATGGATTATTTTAGCTTCTTTGATAGTACTGTTTACATCTTTTATATCTTTATTGATTTTCTGTCTGATTATTCTGTCAGTTAAGGGAGGAGAGTTTTCAAATCACTAATGATGATAGTGGATTTTTCAGTTTCTCCTTTCAGATCTGCAAATATTTTAATCATGTAATTTGAATCTATGTTATATGGTTTATATACATTAGTTTTTTATGTCTTGTTGATGAGTGAATCTACTTATCATTATGAAATGACTTTCTTTATCTTGGTAATATTTTCTGTGTGGAAGTGTAATTTGTCCGATACTGATATAACCACTTTTGTTATGATTTTTTTTGCCTATTGTCTTTTTCTTTTCTTTAGTCTCTCTCTATTTATATTGAAAATGCTGTAGATACCTAATAGGTCTTGCTTTTTAAAAAATCCATTAACAGTCTCTTTTATTTAGTTTTTTTTTTTTTTTTTTTAGTAAATCATTAGCTCTCTTATATTCCTGCTATTTAAATCCTTGAACATTTTAAACTAACAATTTTACCGTTTTGTCTTCTAATTCTTTCATCTCTCATTTTTGGACTTGTTTCTATTGACTGTGGTTTCTCCTAGTTATAGTTCACATATTCCTGCTTCTTCATGTGTGTAGTAATTTTTTATTGGATGCTAGATAGTGTCGATTTTCTTATTGAGTGCTGGGTTTTTTGTATTCCAACACACTTTAAAGAGTGTTGGATTTTGTTCTTACAGGCAGTTAAGATACTTGTGAATCAGTTTGATTCTTTCATGGTTTGTGGAGGTGGAAGGCAGATCTAGAGTTATTTTCTCCTCTTGGACTATTAGACTCACTACTAAGTTGTGACCTTTTTGAGGTCTTTATTGAATGCTTATCTATATTAACCTGGTCATGGTCTCTTCACTCTGACTGGTGAGAATTTCAACTGTTTCTGGCCCTGTGCAATCTTCAGGAATTGTTCAGTTTATAGTTCCCTGCATTGTTGTTTCCTTGGAAATTATTTTTGTTTAATCTCATAGAGTTTCACCCATGCACGTGCAAATTATTGTTCAGCCAAAGAGTCAAAGGAACTACTATGCAGATTTCTGGAGCTCTTTCTTTCCATAGCTCTCACCTCTTCATTTATCTACTCTGCCAATCCCAACTACCTTGACCTTTCTGAACTTCTGATGTCTATCTTCTCAAATCCACTAGAATGTCAGGCTTTGTTTCGTTTCTACCTCCCTATGCCATGGTATGAAAATTGCCTCTAGAGAGAAATCTTAGACTAGTATAGGGCTCACCTTTTTTGCTTTTCTTCTCTCTGCAATTAGAGTTCTATATTGTCTTTTGGCTAAGCTTGAAAATAATATTCCTGTTTTCTAGTTGTTACTCATGACTAAAGGTGGACATGCTCATAGCTAAATTTTCTAAGTTAGTACTTGAATTCTAACTTAGCCACAACTTATTTGTGGCTCATTTTAAATAGAATCACTGTGGTTAAACTATGTAAGCAGTAAAACATTTTTTCTTCGATAAAACTCTGAATAAAGCTTTGATGTTTAAAAATTACCATGTATTTGTATTTGTAGAGCTCTAATACGTATTTTTGTTGTCCTTTTTATTGGGAAGTCTTTATTGTCTTTCACCTTGATGTGTGTTTTCTTTCATTATTAATTTTAAATGATTTATTTAATTCTTATTTTTTCTTCTGTTAGGCTAGTAATTTAAAGAAGGTACTTCAAGGAATTATGAGTTACTACAATGAGGTATGAAAATCATCTGACTGTTTAAATATAAAATACTGTGATAATTATATTGACAATGAAAAATGACTTGCTTTTAGTTTATAACATTTTATGATGTATAATTCATAATTGAAAGATTTTTTTCTCCATTTTTAGTACACTCAGATTTTGTGAACATAAAAGGGCTAAAACTTAATATATTGATTTGTAAAATAATGTTTATATGTTGCTACTCTTTAAGTTGATTATTTTCTCAAATAAAATTGCTTACATCTTTATATAATTTGATCTTATATAATAAGACCTATAAAGTAGATCTTGTAATTAAATTGAAGTACTTTTCTGTTTAACGTATTCTGATGTTTCTTTCCAGTGTAAACAACAGCAAAGCTCCACTATGAAATTTATGCTTGTGCAAGTAAATTGAGGAAGAATGCAAAATAAAAGTAGTATTAAAGTCACCTTAGATATTACATTATTCAAGTACTTTGTTTTTCTTATTCAGCATTATAAGAAATTCTCTAGTAGGATTATTTGATATTAGAAGGTTAATTGCTTAATGTATGAAAGCTTTTGGTCTGGTTTTGCTGTTAAAGAATTTTTTTTTAAATTTTTGTACCATTGAACTTGTTCCTTCCAAGTAATTTTAGAACTAAAATTTTTCAATTCACTAATGCCTAAAACTCATTTTGAAGTTTTGTTTGTTTTTTGTGTTTTTAATGCTAAGAATACTTTTTAGTAATTTGAAGAAAACAGTCTTGGGAATTCCCTGGCGGTTCAGTGATAGAACTTGGCACTTTCACTCCCAGGGCACTGATTCAGTCCCTGGTTGGGAAATTAAGATCCCACAAGCCGTGTGGCACAACAAAAAAATAGAATGAAAGTTGTTCAGTCTCTTAAGTTGTGTCCCACTCTGCGATCCTGTGGACACCACGCAGAAAAATTATAGGGCCAGCAAAGATTAATCGTTTAAATCTGTTACTTATTTGTCGAAGTGTGACAGTTTATTTTGTGTTTCTCTGTTCATTGAGACTGTATCAAAATATTTTGAATATTCTTTGACTTAACATAGATCTGTTTATTTTTTATGGAAAGGCATAAGTTTTATCATAATAGATCAGGCCAGGGGCTTCTTAAACAATTCCTCTCTCTGGCAGTGGGGTAAAATGATACTTGTTAGTTGCATTTGGTTGGTTCTCAAAATTTTAGGAGCTTGCTTGAACTTTGCTAACTGTTTTGGTCAATAATTGTGGTTTTGTCATTTGTTAATTTATTTGAATCATTTCATGAACCTATTTATAGAATTTATCTTCCTTATAACAACTAAATGTAGTCTCTTCTCTGTAGCTTACATAAGTGAGTGATCTAATTTATTTTTAACACTGCAGTTTTTGGGGCAACAGATTTCTGAAGAACTTATCCCTGATTTAAACCAGATAACTGAATGTTCAGATTCTGTGGAGCTTGGGAGATTGCTCCAGCTTATTTTAGGTTGTGCTGTCAACTGTGAAAAGAAACAAGGTAAGTGAATTTCTTATTTGAGGATATCTACTTTGTAGAAACAACCTACATTGCTTATAAGAAATAGCATAATAATGTACTGTTGAGGGTTAGCAGAAGGCCAGAGGTTCTGAATTCAAGCGCAGCTCTGCCATTAAAAAGCCACAGATCTTCAGTATCCTAATTGTATTTCTGGATTCTGAGATTCATATTCAATGGCTAAATAAAATGTACTTTAATTAGCTTAATTTAATCAGTGCTTAGGACTTAGTGGGTATTCAATAAAAATTGTATTTATTCACTTGATAAGCTTTCTCTTTCACATACAGACCCTTATGTTGGTTGAGATTTTCATAAATAATTATACAGCTGCTAAATTATAATCCAGGCTTCTTCAGGTGATATTCTGCTATTTTCAGAAGAATGCCTTCAGTGTGTCCTCCAAATAAGCAGTCTGATGATATAAATGGAATTGAGGACTATATTAGTATATCTAAACACAGTAATCCATACCCAGCTGAGTACTAAAAGAGTGTTTTTGGTTGAAAGTAGTGAGTAAAATGATGAACTGAACAGACCATCTACTTCTCTCAGGAGCTTGCATCAGTCTGGGTGATGAGATTTTTGATCCTGATGTTTTTTGCATGACTCATCCAAAACTGGCTTTAGGACATCACCTTTTTGGGTGCTGAAGTTTGTAAAATACTTTAAGTCAGAACCTTAGAAAATATTCAGTGTTATCTAACTAATGAAGAGAGCACATAAGACAAGATAAATTCAGTAAGAATTAATTCAGGAAGGAGAAAAATAAAATATATGAAATCAGCTATAGTTTATCAATAAAAAAAGGGTTCAGGTATCAGAAAACTTTCATATTAGGCCATCTCTGTTATTAACTGGCTGTTTTTTCTTGGACAAGTGAGTGCTTCTCCATAGGTTTTTATTTCTCATAGCTATCCTTTGCTGTGCAAAAGCTTTTAAGTTTAATTAGGTCCTATTATTTATTTTTATTTTCACTACTCTAAGGAGGTAGATCCAAAAAGATATTGCAGCAGTTTATGTCAAAAAGTGTTCTGCCTATATTTTCCTTTGAGAGTTTTACAGTATATGGTCTTACATGTAGGTCTTTAATCCATTTAAAATTTATTTTTGTGTATGGTGTTAGAGAATGTTAATTCACTATTTTACATTTACCTATTCAGTTTTTCTAGTACCACTTATTGAAGAGACTGTTTTTTCTCCATTTTATGTTCTTGCCTCCTTTGTTATAGATTAATTGGCCGTAGGTACGTGAGTTTATCTGTGGATTTTCTATTCTGTCCCATTGATCTATACCTCTGTTTTTGTGCTATTACCAAACTGTTTGATTATTGTAGCTTTTGATTACTGTATAGTCTGAGGTCAGGGAGCCTGTTTCCTCCAGCTGCATTTTTCTCTCTCAAGATTGCTTTAGCTCTTCAGGGTCTTTTGTGTTTCCATGCAAATTTTAAGATTTTTTTGTTCTAGATCTGCAAAAAATGCCATTGGTAATTTGATAGGGATCGAATTGAATCTGTAGGTTACCTTAGGTAATGTAGTCATTTTGACAATATTGATTCTTCCAATCCAAGAACATGGTATATCTTTAGATTTGTTTGTGTCAACCTAGACTGTTGGTGGGAATATAAATTGGTACAGCCACTCTAGAGAACAATATAGAGGTTAAAAACGAAAAATAGATTTGATTCACTCTTGGGCGTATATCTGAAGAAAACTAATTAGCAAAGATACTTGCACCCCAGTGTTAATTGCAGCACTACTTACAATAGCCAAGGCATGGAAGCAGCCTAAATGTCCATGAACAGATGATGGTAAGGAAGATGTGGTACATATATACAATGGAAGATACTCAGCCATAAAACGGAATGAAATAATGCTATTTGCAGCAACATGGATGCGATTAGAGATTGTTACTAAGTGAAGTCAGACAGACAGAGAAAGACATATATCATATGATATACTAATATGTGAAATCTAAAAATTGTACAAGTGAGTTTATTTATAAAACAGAAACAGACTCACAGGCTTAGCAAACAAACTTATGGTTGCCAAAGGGGAAAGATAGGGAGAGCAGATAAATTAAGATATTGAGATTAACATATGCAAACTACCATACTCTACTCAATACTCTATAGTAACCCATATGGGAAAAGACTATGAGAAAGCCTGGATGTATATGTATATGTATAACTACTTTCCTCTACACCCAGAATGAACACAACATTGTAAATCAGCTATATTCTAATGTAAAATAAAAATTAAAAAGATAAAGGAATGTTTCCCTTAAGGGGAAAAAGAAAGAACATAGATGATTCATGGGAAGAGATAAAAATACCAGCATTCACAGGAGTTTGGAAAAAACTAATTCCAACTCTTGTACATGACTTAAGCAGTTCAAGACTTCAATGGAGGGTTTAACTGCAGATGTGGTAGAATAGCAAGAGAATTCGAATTAGAAGTGGAACTTAAAGATATGACTAAATCTCATGAGAAAATGTTAATAGATGAGTTGGTTCTTATGAATGAACAAAGAAAATGGTTTCTTGAGATGGAATCTACTCTTGGCAGAGATGCTGTGAAGATTGTTGAAATGACAACAAAGAATTTAGAAATTACATAAACTTAAGTTGATGAAGCAGTAGCAGGATTTGAGAGGATAGGCTCTAGTTTTGAAAGAAGCTATACTGTGTGTAAAATGATATCAAACAGCACTGCATGCTACAGAAAAATTGTTTGTGGTAGGAAGAGTCAACTGATAATGGCAGACTTCACTGGTTTCTTATTTTAAGAAATTGCCACAGACAGCCCAGCTTTGACCAGCGCCCTCTTTGGTTTTTTCTAGCAGCCATCAGCATCAAGATATCAATAAGATCCTCTATTAGTAAAAGGATTAGCACTTACTAAAGTCTCAGATGATGGTTAGCATTTTGTTAGCAATAAAGCAATTTTTAATTCAGGTTTCTACATTGTTTTTTTAGATTTAATGCTATTGTCACTTAATTGACTAGAGTAGTTTGTAAATAGAACTTTTATATATACTGGGAAACTAAAAAATTCATGTGACTCACTTTATTGTGATTATTGCTTTATTGTCTGGAACTGAACTTATGATATCTCTGTGCTATACCTGTGCATGTGAATTCATCCCATAATGTTGAATTTTTAACAAGATAGAAGAAATTGTCATAGTTGTTCTAAGATTAATTGCAATTTCTTCTCGTTTTCTTCCTTGTAAGAAACTTAGAGATTTTCTTTAAAACATTTATAAATATTTATGTGAATATTTTCAATTATGTGTATTTGTTTTCAATGGACATATTTCTTGTGGGAAAAGTATTGTACTTGCATAAAGAATTATGTATAGTGAATCAATTTTTATGTGGTTAATTGAATGGCTGAATTACTGTGGATAAAGAATAGAGTTTTTATCAGATCTGATTTTTTTTTTAAACCATAGAACATATTCAGAATATAATGACATTGGAAGAATCTGTTCAACACGTGGTCATGACTGCTATTCAAGAGGTAAGTTATATCATAATGACATATGTATAAAAATCCTAAACCAAATTGTATAAAATTTTTCACAAAAACTTTATGGATGTATATTTCACTACTGTATAAACGTGCCCTTTGCAGTAGGTTGACTTATCTTTGACTGTTATGTCTTCCCTTCATTCTTTTCCCCCCAAATTTCTTTTATAAGGATTTCAAGCCCAATTTTAGTACCTCAGCATTTTAAAAGCTAAATTACTGTTAAGTTCCTTTAAGTAACTTTAGCTAAGCAGGATAAACAGCATTTTCCCAGATAGGAATTTTTATACCTTCTTTTTTTTCTGCCGGATAGAATAATCTTCTCTGAAATTTAAAGTGTGTGTGTGTGTGTGTGTGTGTGTGTGTGTGTGTGTGTGTCTGTATCTTATGTGCATTTTCAGAATGTTAGAACTGTGAGCAAATACAGTCATAATTATATTTCAGAGCCAGGTAGTCTGGGTTCAATCCAGTCTGGTTATCTTAAGTTATGCCATAAAGATTCAAATTTCATTTGGCACATGTTCATGTTCATTCTTAAAGTCAGACCAGAAGGCTGAGATGAAGTCAAGTGAAGAGGAGGCCTGAGGGAAAATTGAGTGAAGGGTTAGTTTGGAAGAGTCATGACTTAAAGGGAGACAGCATATAGGACTTGAAAAGTGGGTATACCCTGAGTTTGCATTGCTGGTTTGAATTCAAAACACTGCTATGCATAAATATACGTGTCTCGCATATGCAAAAGAAATTATTTTACAGGATCTTTTTTCTCATATAATTGTAGCTCCTACACTTAAAATGGCTTCTTGGATTAGGAATTTTGCCATATCACTCATTTATAGCTGTATTTTAAACGTGCCAACTCATGTTACAGAAGAATCATTCTTTAAAATTATTCAATGTGCTCAATTTTATGTAGAATTTGTATTATAATTTTTAGTACATTAGTATTTTAAATATATCTATTTACATATTTCAAGCATACTCTACTTTTTGTCTTCACTAATATAATGTTTGAACATTGAATTATTTAGCTTAAGTTGCTGTTTATTTTTTATTTGAATAATATAAGGGTCATCAAATTAAGGCAAGGAAAAATTAAACATGAAACACCTTACTGTTATTTTTACTGTGTAAAAGAACTTTTTGCTTGTAAAAAAAAAAGAATACTTTTACTGTGTAAGCCTCAGTTTATTGTACTTAATTTTATTATTTTAATCCTAGTTGATGAGTAAAGAAATCGTGAGCTCTCCCACAAATGATGCTGTTGGAGAATTAGAACAGCAGGTGAGTATTTCAGTATGTGAGGAAAATGTAACAGCGATAGAGTTCCTCTGTCAGTTATTGGGTTAACCAAAAGGTTCATTCGGGTTTTCCATAACTTCTTAATGGAAAGACCCAAACAAACTTTCTGGCAAACCCAGTACTGTCTTAAAGGCTTACATCAGAGAGCACATATAAGGTATTTTCCTCCATGAAATTTAGATAGTTTGTTCTCTTGTAAGATCTTAAATATTACTATACATTCCTTCATGAATGCAGGTAGTGTTGATTTCCACAGTTTTTAATGATAGTGTTTGAAGAATCAAGTGGCATTAAACTTTCCTGATATTTGTTAATACATATGTAGCTCATGCTATATAGTTATGTAATTAAATAGCAGACAATTTTTAAAATTCTGCTAAATTCTAATTTATCTAATAAGCAAATGTGATTTTTATCATAGTTGCTTTCCTTTAATATTGAACTCAAGGGTTCTGTACTCAAGGCTCCCTTCCCTGGTTGTTTCACACAGTTGTTTTCCATGGTGGAAAAGATACTCTCTTCCTCTGTGTAACCCAACCTGGGTTATGGTAAGAGAAGTAAGGGAAATGGTAAGAAGACGCACATGCATTTGTTAATTTTGAAACTGTTTCCAACATCAGTATATATATGTGTTGTGATAAAAGTTTATTTTTCAGTTTGTTTCAAAATATGATTTACTAAGAATTAGGACATTTTTCTATTTCAGCTTAAAAGGGCCCTAGAAGAACTTCAGGAAGCACTAGCAGAAAAAGAAGAACTGAGGCAAAGATGCCAAGAACTAGATATGCAGGTATGGATATGAGAGTAATTTCCTCTTTGAATTAATAAGCCTTTTTAAATTAATTAATTAGTAAAGTGTTTTGGAGATTGGGTTTATTTCATGGAGGGATCATTGAAAGAGTTTGGTATAGACTTGAATATTGAGGCATAAATTTTATCATTTTTCTCTTAGAGTTGAAAATTGCTGGTGTAACTACTTCATTGAGAAGATCATTCAAATTGTAGAATTTCAACTGGTTAGATAGGGCTTAATTTGTTATTCTGTAAAAATGGGAAACTAAAGTATCTCCTTTATAAGATATGAGTATTAAGTGGAGTCCTTTATGGAAATACTTAGAAGTGCTTGATCTCCAGTGAATGCAGGTGCCAAGTTTGTTTTGCTAACATGTATGTGTATATGAACACGTATATAATTCTCAGGTTCGTATGCACATACATGTTAGCAAAATAAACTTGGAATGAGAAACAGTAGTTAAAGGAGAATCGTCAGACCAGGCTTCCTGTATTCAGAACCTGATCATATTACTACTGTTGTTGTTTAATTGCTAAGTCATGTCCGACTCTTTTGCGATCCCATTAATGGTAGCCTGCCAAGCTCATCGGTCCGTGGGATTTCCTAGGCAAGAATACTGGAGTAGGTTGCCAATTTCCTTCTCCAGGGGATCTTCCTGACGCAGGGTTTGAATCCATGTCTCCTGAGTTGCAAGTAGATTTACAACTGAGCCACCAGGGAACTCCTGGTCATGTTACTAGCTAGTTATGTCTGCTTGGGCACATTGCTTAGTTTCTCTATACTTCGTTTTTCTCTTTTGAGAAATGATGTGATAATAGTATATATTTCCCTATGTGATAATGAAGATTAAGTGAATTAATATACTTGAAGCTCTTAAAAAGGGCCAGGCATATAATGGGTTATGTATGTGTTTGTGTATATTGTTATTATTAAATGAAAGTGCAAATATGAAATTATGCAATAAGTCTTGAAAAATTGTACAAAACATTAAATACACCATCATAATATGCTCCATGTGAATTGCACTTCTCATTCAAATAATGAGCTACATAAATAATTGACTCTGAAAATTATGAGGACAAGGAACAAGGCTTGTGGTAGCAATACCCTTGCTTAAATATCTAAAATTATAGGGCTGGGTAGTATTTCTAACCTTCATGGGTTTGCAAATGAGATGAGAAGTGACTTGGTCAGGGTGATTCGATGTGCAGGGCAGTGACAACCAGCACCAGAATCCAAATCTCCTAACTTCATCATTAAATATCCCTCCTCTGTGTTTGAACAAAGCCAGTGTTTATATTTGAACAAAACTAGTGTATCACTATGTTTTTCCCTTTCTTCCTTTTTAACCACATGCACAGCATCTGAAATGTTTTATTTTCAAGTAAGATTATATCCTTTTTCTAGAATACCTCATGTAAAGAGTAGAGGACTGACTCATTCAGGTGTTACCAGCCTTATGTAAGATCTCTGTACAGTTTTCTGAGAAATTCTTTTTTTAAAAAGAACACAAAATTTGGTTAAAACATTTCAGTGTTTGTTACACATGGTGAAGAGTACATGATGATCTGATTTTAGTTGAAAAGTATAGACATCCCAAGTTTTGGCATTTTAATTCCAGTATCAAAGTAGAGGCAACCCTCAACTATCTGCTACACGTGTGAAATAAATGACTACTGCATATAATCAGAACAAAAAGTAATTGATTAATTTAACAATATGAATTTCACACAGGTGTATATGATATATACCCTAATTTTATAAGAAAAAATTTTTTTGAAAAATGTTTGTTTTTAATCACATGTAACCAGACAGTAGGTTACATTACTTCATGGCAAATAGGGGAAAAGGTAGAAATAGTGACAGATTTCTTCATCTTGGGCTCTAAAATCACTGTGGATGATGACTGCAGCCATGAAATCAGAAGACAATAGTCCTCTTGGCAGGAAAGCTATGACAAACCTAGACTGTGTTGAAAAGCAGAGATGTTTCTCTGCTGAGAAGAGTCCATATAATCAAGGCTATGGTCTTCCCAGTGTTCACATACAGTAATGAGAGCTGGACTGTAAAGAAGGCAGAGCACCGAAGAATTGATGGTTTTGAACTGTGGTGCTGGAGAAGACTCCTGAAAGTCCAATGAATAGCAAGGAGATCAAACCAATCGATCTTAAGGGAAATAAACCATGAATATTCGTTGGAAGGATGCTGAAGCTCCAGTACTTTGGTCATCTGATGTGAAGAGCTGATTCATTGGAAAGGTCCCTGATGCTGGGAAAGATTGAGGGCAGGAGAAGAGGACATCAGAGGATGAGACGGCTGGATGGCATCACTGATGTAATGGACATGAACTTGGGCAAACTTCGGGAGATGGTGAGGAACGGGGAGCCCTGGTGTGCTGCAGTTCATGGTGTCACAGAGTCAGACGCAACTGGGCAACTGAAAAACAACAACAAAAAACTGGAGAGTGATATTTAAATTTGTGGGGAATTTTTTTTTAATACCCAACCAAATGAACCAAAAAAGAAAAATAGGTGGCAAAGAAATTCACCAAGGGCAGGTAAACAAGCACAAGGGCTTAACCTAATAAAGTTAATTTAAAAGCTTGGTAATCAAGGAAAGAAGCAGGCATATGATATTGATAGAGGTGCTACAGAGCAGGAACCTGCTGTTCTTTCTTCATTTCTTGCTCTTGCTGGGGAGTCAACAAAAATCTTGTGACTTCTCACAGTAATCTCAATCAGAAGGAAATTCACTCTTTGAGTTCTTCATTTTATTTGCACTAGATATGAGTGGAAATAATGGCCAAGAAGAAAGTAAGGACCTGACTCTTTCTGATATGAACAAAGGGTATAGGGCCACACACTGAATTGGGGCAGCACTGACGCCCAAAGGAATTTCTTCACGGAAATGGAATACCATTCTCACTGTGCTTGTATGAGGTATTTAAACCTCAGAAATGATAGCCTAGCCCATGTGTTATTAAAAAAGAGTGTCCACTGGCTCAGCTGCTCTTCCCTGCCCCCGCAGCTACTGCCTTCCCTCACCATTCACGAGGCTATATAGAGTGGTGGAGAAAAAACAGTCCCAGCTATAACTTAGAGGGGAAAGCATACTGGGCCATGGGGTACATTAGAGAGCATGTCCAAGAAGTCTTCAACATTGCCAGAACAAATAGGGTATCTTGACTGCCAGCAAAGCATGAACTAGATGAAAAGAGTAAAAGCATGACATCTGTGTGAACGTTACAGACTAAAAGCAGAAATAGAGAAGCATATGTAAAAGATAGTAGCCGAGCTTAGAGAGGGCTGCCCAGGTGGCTTAGTGGTAAAGACTCTGCCTGCCAGTGCAGGAGACACAGGAGGCACGGGTTTGACCCTGGGTCAGGAAGTTCTCCTGGAGAAGGGCATGGCAACCTACTCCAGTATTCTTGCGTGGAGAATCCATTGAACGGAGGAGCCTGGCAGGCTACAGTCTGTAGGGTCCCAAAGAGTTGACCATGACTGAAGCAACTTAGCACACAGGCACTCAAGCTTAGAGAGCTTTTGCTTTATGTAGTATTACAGTTTCATAAGAACACTTCAGTAGAGTAGACTAGGTGGTAGGACAGTGAAGAGAGATTTGAAAGGAAATTTCAGCTAGAAACAAATCAGTGGATAATTAACATCAAACCTCATCTGAGTTAAGCTCTCAGATTTCAGGAATAAAGGCAAAACAACTCTGTAACAGGTAGAAAAGCTAAATCACCCACAAAGATTAGAAAATCAGGCTCTCCTACAACTTTGGTGTCAGAAAATGGAAGAGTGATATCCACAAAATGCTGAAGCAGGGAAGAGCATTAACTAAAGAAGCATTAACTGAAGAAGAGCGCAGATACAAATTCATGAGCCCTTCTTGAAAAAAAACTGCTTGTTCACACAGTCCAGTTAGCAAATGTGTTTTAATCAGAATAAAAAATGCAACAACTCTGTAGTGAAAGATCTGGTGGTGAAGCACAACCCATTTAAATAAAGATCTATGTGCATTCTGTGCAAATTATGGTTATAGGCTCTGGAACAACTGAAATTCTGACCAAGTCAGGAGGAAGCCTGATTATGTGTACTTTAAAAGAAAAGAAAAAAACCCACATGAAAACTTGATGTAAGGTTTGAGAAACTCAGCTAATCTTATAGTTTTGGTCCAATGATTATGGGGCCTTTGGGCAAGTTAGGATGAGTTTATCGACATCTCTCTCCTCTGCCTTTAGTTCAGTTCAGTTCAGTCGCTCAGTCGCATCCGACTCTTTGCGACCCCATGAATCGCAGCACTCCAGGCCTCCCTGTCCATCACAAACTCCTGGAGTTTACTCAAACTCATGCCCTTTAGGTCTCCTTTAGGATGGACTGGTTGGATCTCCTTGCAGTCCAAGGGACTCTCAAGAGCCTTCTCCAACACCACAGTTCAAAAGCATCAATTTTTCAGTGCTCAGCTTTCTTTATAGTCCAACTCTCATATCTATACATGACCACTGGAAAAACCATAGATGGACCTTTGTTGGCAAAGTAATGTCTCTGCTTTTTAATATGCTATTTAGGTTGGTCATAACTTTCCTTCCAAGGAATAAGTGTCTTTTAATTTCATGGCTTCAATCACCATCTGCAGTGATTTTGGAGCCCAGAATAATAAAGTCAGCCATGCTACTCAACCATTAATCCTAATACCTGGCAGCCATCAGTAGCTCTCCTTCACTTACTGCGGTAACAGAGGCCGGTTATTCTTGCTTACAGTATGTTAGAAACATACTCCTACCCAGCATTGTCACATATACTGAGGCGGTGATCTTCAAACCTAAAGGTGTCTGCAAATTATATGTGAAACAGGACTCCAGCTATAGAAATTTATGTTTTAAGTTTTTAAATAAGCTTAGATTTTAAATAAGCTAATATGATAAAAATATTGAATCTGAGTGATGTGAGAAAAGAGCATTATTGTTTTTTTTTTAGTTTTTTGAACTTTAAGTAGCTCATAGAGAGAAAAAAACTAGAGAAACAGAAAGGGACAGAGGCAGGTACAAAGTGAACCTAAACAAAGTATCACCATAGCATCTTGTTGAGAGATATCTAGAACCACCTGTGGACATTCTAAGTCACTCATCTGGAGTGGCTCTGGAACCACTATGTGAAATACATGGTTAAGAACAAGGTTGGTTACCCACTAGATGCTGAAAACGAAGTTTGCCCTTGCTCTTCTCCCTTCTTGAGGGGATTCTTATCCAGTTTGAAGACAAGGTATTGTTTCTACTCTACCAGTCTTATAACAGCCCCTACCCTCAAGCTAATATGAGATATTCTTTTCTCGCACCACCCTCCCCCACCCCCCCAAATAGCGTAATTTCATCAAAGCACCACATTTTCTGTCCTGTAATTGTTTACATTTCTGCTGTAGGGAATCTTAAAGGGTGCAACCTCTATTCTTTTTTGTATCGCAATATAGGATTGTATTACATGACAGATAATAGTCACTAAACTGCTATATATATGACAAGGATGGATGCATGCATTGTATTTAGGAAGAGAAACTGTTTCCACTTTGTCTGGGAATGGTTTTTCAGACTCTGTGTTACTCATTTGGAGGACAGCGTTTGTAACTTGCCTACACTGTATTTAAGACTATATAATATAACTTGATTTTTTTAAAAAGATTTATTTATTTTTGGCTGCTCTAAGTCTTTGTTACTGAGCATGGGCTTTCGCTTGTTCTGGTGATCAAGAGCTACTTTTCGTTGCAGTGAGAAGGCTTCTCATTGCGGTAGGCTGTGTGGAGCACAGGCTTAGTAATTGTGGTGCTTGGGCTTAGGTGCCCCGTGGCATGTGGAATCTTCCTGGATGAGGAATCAAACCCATGACCCCTGCATTCACAGGTGATTCTTAGCCACCTGCCCACCAGGGAAGTTCCTATGACTTGATTTAATTTCCTGTTAGTAGCTCAATGTGTCAATATGTAATCCCGTTCACGTAACCAGACTGCATTGATTACACCTTTTGAAACTATAAATAGCAAACTTATGCAGTAATATGTTGTGAAAGTGAAAGTCGCTCAGTCGTGTCCAACTCTTTGCAACCCTATGGACTGACTATACGTCCATGGAATTCTCCAGACCAGAATACTGAAGTGGGTAGCCGTTCCCTTCTCCAGGGGATCTTCCCAATGCAGGGATCAAACCCAGGTCCCCTCATTGCAGGCGGATCCTTTACCAGCTGAGCCACTGGGGAGGCCCAGTAACTTACAGTGTATCTAGGTTATGGTGAGTCAGCCTTCAAACTAATCTTAGCAAAATCCCATGTGGATGTCTGGTCTTACAAAAGAAAGAAAGAAAGAGAGAAAGATAGTGCTATGTCCAACTCTTGGGATCCCACGAACTGCAGCCCGCCAGGCTCCTCTGTCCGTGGAATTCTCCAGGCAAGAATACTGGAGTGGGTGGCCATTTCCTTCTCCAGGGGATCTTCCTGACCCAGGAATTGAACCCAGGTCTCCCGCATTGCAGGCAGATGCTTTACCGACTGAGTTACTCAGGAAACATGCCTTATAAAAGGTTGCAGCCTTACTCTAAATGTTTAAAGATATTTTTAAATGAATAATGCTTGTTAACATAAATATGTAAATAAAATAAAAAATGTATCCAGTACTGGTATTGATGTCATTCTAAAGTTATATGTTTATATCCATTTTAAATCTTAAGCAAATAGTTTCAGTGTGCAGTTGGGTTCAGTTTTTTTGCTGCTGATTGACTAACCAAATAATGTGGTTATCCCCTAAAGATATGATGTGAATCTGATAATTTTCTACTATGAACCTAAAATGGTAATTTTGTGCATATTTGTGTGTATCTCAGTTTACTAGGTAACAGCATCCTGAAAATAAATTTGTACCTAAAAGGGAGACATTATTTTTTTGAAGTACATAGGTGCATAAAATTTTAGAGACTAAAAAACAGTTTCTTCTCTGACTTAAAGCAAGCATGAAGTTTGGAAGATATTCTCCTTTGTATGTATTAACTCTCTTTCCTCTGTATTAATAAAATTAATTTTGTTTCTTCTGATTCAAACCTGCTAGACCCAGAATTCCAGAGCTAGAGGAATCCTTGAGAATTCATCTAGTCTGATTGACCAGGCTAGTTAACGGCTTGGCCAGAGTTAGAGTCTAGAGCTCCACTGCAATCTCTGCTTTGCTACTGATGCCTATGCTTGTGCTTTTGGTTTTAGGTGACAGCACTTCAAGATGAAAAGAATTCACTGGTTTCTGAGAACGAGATGATGAATGAAAAACTTGACCAGTTGGATGGATCTTTTGATGATCCAAATACAATGGTTGCAAAAAAATATTTTCATGCACAGTTGCAACTAGAACAATTACAGGAAGAAAACTTCAGGTAGCATTTTTAATAGGAATCATTCTATACAGTTTTATTAAACTAGTAGCGAAAAATCATAATAGCAACAACTGATGATTAAGCATTACAACACATGTTTAGAATACTAAGTGGATGAAAATACTGTCTAGTATAAGTGGTTCCTGTCCTTGTAAGGCTAACAATACAGTTAAACAAGTGGGATACATATATAAAAAGCAAAACAATTCAAAATAATGTGTTATGAGGGCCAAACAAAGGCCATATGCAAGTCCACGAGGATTTAAAAGAATGTTTGCTGAAACCTGGGGAAGAAGAATTTTTGCATAGGAGAGGGAACTTGATAATAAGTGGAAAAAAGTATAAACCTCACCCTAAAAGGATATTTTTCATATCAACTTTTATATTTCTTCTTTTGGGAAAAAAAAGTGTACATCTAACCTTTGATAAACATTATCTTTTTGTGTGCTTACCTCTGAGCCCTGCAGTGTAAGGCCCTGATAAATAGGCGCTCCAGTTGCATTGTATGTGGTTTTTTGTTACTTTATTTTGGTATTATTTGAGACTTACTGAAAAAAGTTGCAAGAATAAGACAGGGAGCTTCTGTATATCTCTCATTCAGATTCTACATTTGTTTTACAGTTCTATTCATTTGTTTTAGCGGTCTCTTTACATAGTCACATGTGTATATATGTTTTGTTTTTTTGAACCATCTTAGAGTAAACTGGAGACATACTGCTTTACCCCTATGTACTTCAGTGTGTATTTCCTAAGAACAAAGATATTCTCTTATAAACCACAGCATAGTGATCAAAATTAGTGATTGATCTTTGAAACAAATCATCTAATCTACAGATCATATGCAAATTCTATCAGCTATCTCAGTATCCTTAAAACTTAAGTTTTTTCTTGTTTCAGAATCTAATCCAGGATCGTGCTTTGCATTTAGAAATGGATTCTTACTCAATGGACTATAATTCCATTACTACCATCATTTATTTTTATGTTAAATTGTCCCAGATTTGACCACTGAGGAGCCTTTCAATTAGCCATGTGTCTTTACTATATGTTGCTATCCTTCTTTGAGTATTTTCTTCTTTCTGGCACAACAAAATGTTCCAGACTCTAATTGTTCTTCCTCAACTCTAGAGTCAGCCATTTCTCCAGGAAGTCCTGATTCCTTTTAGTGGAGAATTCTCCACTAAAAAGAGAAATCTATGATCTAGATGAATTTTTCTGTCTAGATTTATTCTCCGCTAAAAACAAAGGTCTATGGTCTCAGTTCAGTTTAGTCACTCAGCTGTGTCTGACTCTTTGCAACCCCACTGACTGCAGCATGCTAGGCTTCCCTGTCCATAACCAACTCCCAGAGCTCATTCAAACTCATGTCCATGGAGTCGGTGATGCTATTCAACCATCTCATCCTCTGTCATCCCCCTCTCCTCCCACCTCGGTCTTTTCCAGTGAGTCAGTTCTTCACATAAGGTGGCCAAAGTATGGGAGTTTCAGCTTCAGCATCAGTCCTTCCAATGAATATTCAGGACAGATTTCCTTTAGGATGGACTGCTTGGATCTCCTTGCAGTCCAAGGAACTCTCAAGAGTTATCTCCAATGCTACAGTTCAAAAGCCTCAATTCTTAGGCGCTCAGCCTTCTTTATGGTCCAACTCTCACATCCATACATGACTACTGGAAAAACCATAGCTTTGACTAGATGGACCTTTGTTGGCAAAGTAATGTCTCTGCTTTTTAATATGCTGTCTAGGTTGATCATGGCTTTTCTTCCAAGGATGGTCTAGATGAATTTTTCTGTCATTGCTTCTGGGCCACCTTAGTGTACAGAGCTAGGAAATACACTTGTACAGGTTCATACCAGTCCATGATTGCACACATGTGTCTATGCATATATCTATCTATTTTCATAGCTACAGTTATGAACAGTGAATTCATATTATCATCTTCCATTTCAGTCCAGTGACTTCAGGGTACATTCTGATTTTCTGCATTTCCATATTGTAACTCCCTTCACCAACATTGAGAAACCTGACTTCCATTTTCCTCAGCAGTTTTATTCATTTACTCAATCCCAAAACACATTTGAAGTAAGAATTGCTAATCCATGCCTTCTATAAAAAGGTAGTGCTACAGTGCAAACTAATGCTACACTTCAGTATGTTTACAATTCTTTTTTTAAGATAGCGTTTACATACTGTAAGTTGAGTGAATAGCACTGTTTGGCATCTTTTATTAAAAGCATACATTTGTGTAACTCACATTTTTATCATTTGATAAATCATTTCTGTCACTACAGAAAGTTCCCCTATCTATGTCCCTTCCCAGATAACCCCTATGTCCCAAAGACTCTTCCAATTATTTTCCGCTATAGATGTCTTTTCTCTCATCTAGAACTTCTTAGAATTGTAACATGAATTCTTTGGTGACTGGCTTCTTTTGCTCAGCATATTTGTGAAATCTACTGATGTTGCTGAATATATCAGTTCATTTTTTTAAATTACTGAGTAGTATTCTGCTAAATGGAATTATTGCACATTGTAACACATTTTGCTTATTCATTTTCCTTTAGATGGACATTTGAGTTTCCAGATTTTGGCTAATATAAATAAAATGGATATGAACATTGGAATATAAAACTTTTGTGAACATATTTTTTCATTTCTCATTGGCAATTACATAGAGTGGCATTGCTGAGTCACACATTTTGTTTATGTTATATTTAAAAGATACCAGCAAACCATTTCCCCAAGTGGTCGTATTGTTTTGCATTCCCACCAGCAGTGCTTGCTGCTGGTTGCTCTAGTTACTCTGCCTGTTTAACATAAGTTGGCCTTATCAGTCTTCTTCTTTTTAGTTATTCCAGGGAATGGGTTAAGAGTGTTGAATTGTGGCTTTAATATGCATTTTCCTGATAACTAATGATAATGGTAAGCACCTTTTCATGTGCTTATTTGCGCTATATTTTACTATGTGAATTGTCTCTCTACACTGTTAGCCTATTTTTAAATTGGGTTGTTTGTCTTTATTACTGAGTTGTAAGAGTTTAAAAAATATATATTCTGGTTATAGAATCTTTGTCAGATATGCATGTAATAATATTTCATCCTTTCTGTAGCTTGCCACTTCATTTTTCAAATGGTATCTATCAAGAATTAAAGTTCTTAGATGAAGTCTGATTTATCAATATTTTTAAGATTAGTGCTTTTCATGTACTGTCCAAGAAATCTGTCTACTCCCTAGTCATGAAAATACTCTAGTATTTTCTTCTAGAACCTTTATAGTTTTATCTTTACAGTTAGGTCTGTGATCCATCTTGAATTGATTTTTTTTTGAAAATAGTATAATATGTGGGTGTCAGACTTTACTTTTATTTCCCTTATGCGTATCCAGTTGTTCCAGTATCATCAGGTGAAAAGATTTTTATTTTATTCCATCAAATTGCTTCGGCACCTTTGTGAAAAGTGATATAGCCATAAAATGTGGGTCATTTTCTGAACTCAGTTCCTTCCTGCTGATCAATTTGTCTGTCTTTAGCCCATAAGGCATGATCTTGATATTTATTTGTCTATTTTTGGCGATGCTGGGTCTTTGTTATTGTGTGGGCTTTCTCTAGTTGTGGAGAGTTGGCAGTACTCTCTGGTTGTGGTAGTCGTGGAGAGTGGCGGATACTCTCTAGTTGTGTGCCAGCTTCTCACTGCGGTGTCTTGTTTCGGAGCACGGGAGCTAGGCGCACGGACCAGGAGTTGTGGCACGTGGGCTCTAGAGCACAGGCCCGACAGTCATGGCACACGGGCTTAGTTGCTCTGCTGCATGTAGGATCTTCCTGGATCAGGAATCAAACTTGTGTCCCCTGCATTGGCAGGCAGATTCTTTACCACTCAGCCACCAGGGAAGCCTGCTGTAGAGTTTTTAAATTGGCTTTTTATCAGATTGAAAGAGTTCTCCTTTATTTCTGCCTTGCTAAGAGTTTTTATCATTTATCAGTGTAGATTTTTGTCTTAGGACTTCTGTGCATCTTGAAAAAAGATGGTTTGGTTTTTCTTTTTTACTCTTTTAATATGATTAATTTTTGAATGTTAAAAAAATTTGTATTCCAGAGAAAAACCACCTTGGTCATATTTTCTTATCTTATACACATATGACTGGATTTGATTTGCTGATATTTTGAAAGTATTTTTGTGTCTTGTCTTTATAATAGATACTGGTCTATAACTTTTTTCTCTTGTAATGTCTTTCAGGTTTTGTTATCAGAGTTCTACTAGTCTCATAGAATAATTGGGAAATACTCTCTCCTCCTCTATTTTCTGAAAGAGTTTATGTAAGAATGACATTATTTCTTCCTTCAATATTTGATAGAATTAATCAGTAAAACAATTGGATCTGTGGTTTTCTTTGTGAAAGGGCTTTTAATGACACATATAATTTCTTTAATGGTCATAGGCTTTTTAGATTTTCTGTTTCATATTATGTCAATTTCCTAAATTTTTTTTTCAAGGTATATATTTATTTGATTTAAATTGTTTAATTTATTGGCATGAAGTTTTTCATAATATTCTATTTATGGTCCCTTTAATGATTGTAGGAGCTGTAGTGGTGTTTCCTTTTTCATTCTTGATGTTGGTAATTTGTGTTTTCTTTCATTTTTCTTGGTCACCCTTGCTAGAGGTTCATCAGTTTTATTAATCTTACACCCTTTATTAATCCAACAGCCTTTATTAGTTTCCTATAGTGTGAGTTTTAGATCTTTGTTCTTTATTCCTTTCCTTTTACTTACTTTGGATTTGATTTGCTCTTCTTTTTCTAGCCTCCTAAAGTTAGATGATTGATTTTAAGCATTTCTTTATTTCTATTATAAGCCTTTAAAACTAAATTTCTCTGTAAGCACTGGTTTAGCTGTGTCCCTAAAATTTGATTGATTTCATTTCTGTTATTATTCAGTTCAAAATATTTTCTAATTTCCTCTCTGATTTCTTCTCTGACTCAGGAATCATTTAGAAATGTATTTTTTAATTTCCAAATATTTAAGGCTTTTCTCCAAACTTCTCATTGTGACTGATTCCTAATTTAATTTCCTTGTAGTTAGAGAATATAGTCCATAATACTTCATTCTTTTTAATATTTATGATACCTATTGTGATCATCACATGTGTTATTGCAGTGAATATTCCGTGAGTACTTGCAAAGGATGTGTATTCTGTAATTTTTTACTGACATGTTTCATGAATATTTATTATATCAAGCTGATTAGTAGCGTTATTCAGATTTCTTCTGTATTTGACATTTTTGGTTAGTTCTTTCATTTATTGGGAGACTGATGTTAACATTCTTGACAATAATTATGGATTTGTAGATCTCAGATCCTGTCAGTTTTTGCTTCATCTCTTTTAAAATTTTATTTTTTGTTATATATAATTTTTTGATATGTCTTTCTGATGGATTGACCCTGTTATAATTGTGAAATATCTATACCTTTGGTAATACTTTTTGTGTTAAACCATTTTTTGATGTTAATATAAATATCCCAGTTTTCTTTGCTTATTATTTGCATGATACTTATTTTCATCTTTTTACTTTTAACCTATTGTGTCTTTATATTTAAAATGTTTCTTCTAACTAGTATATATTTGAGTGTTGCTTTCTTATCCAGTCTGATAGTCTCTGCCTTTTTAATTGGTATATTTAGTCCTTTTGCGCTTTACATAATTTTTGATATGGTTGTGCTTCGGGTCTATCAGTTTGCTATTTTTTATTTGTCATATCTGTTTTTGTGTTTATTTTTCTTTTCTGCATTATTGTCAGCTGATCAAGTAATTTTTTAGTATTTTTATCACTATATAGTCATTTTAGTTTTTGTTGTTGCTCTTCGGTTCAAAGTATTCTTTATCACAGTCTATACTTAGAGTTCATATTTCACCACTTTACATGCTATGTACATTTTTGGGTAACTTTACATGGTTTCTCTTTTTCTCTTGAAATTAAAATTTCTGTTTGAACTAGAGAACCAGGCTCAGTGTTTCAGAGTGATAATGAAAATTCAGAACATCACTGGCTTATCAGTTCTTACAAGTAACCACACTAATGAAAGATGTTAATAATAAGGGAAACTAGGGAGTGAGATGACCATGAGGGAATATATGGGAACTTCGTACATTCTGTTCAGTTTTTCTGAAAAAAAGTCTATTAATTTTTTTAAGTAAAAAAAATCATATGACCATAAATGTTAAGAGTTTACTTTTGGACTTTTAATTGTCATTGATCTATATGTCTAGCTTTATGGTAGTATGATACTATCATGATTACTGTAGCTTTGTAGTAAATTGGAAAGTATGACTTCTCCAACCTTTTTTTTTTTAAAGCTATTGTTTTAAAACTAAGGACTAGAAAGTAGCTTATTCCTTTAGTTTTTCTTTTGAATGTGGAATCAAAGGAGCATTTTAGAAGTAAGTTTTGCTAAGCTCGTGTCTCAGTAAAGAAACAAATAATGGAAATTACATTATAAATACTTATTTTCTTTATGCAAGGCTTGAAGCTGCAAAAGATGATTACCGTGTTCACTGTGAAGAACTTGAAAAGCAATTAATTGAATTTCAACATAGGAATGATGAATTGACTAGTCTTGCTGAGGAAACAAGAGCCCTGAAAGATGAAATAGATATTCTTAGGTATGTCATGTCTAAATATAATTGTGTCACTTCTCATTTTGGTATTCTATATTTTAATTAAGGAATCTTACAGTTATACCTGTGTATCAAGTATTGATCAGTTTTTACCCAAGTTCCTAGTCTTTACTTCTTTTATGTTTGTTGATAGTTATGTGAAGTTTCAGGATAATATTTGATTCCTGTTAGGAGAGATTTTCGTATTAGAACCATAAACCTTTTTCTTATTTCTGATTAAAGAAAACGATACCTTTTTCTTAAAAATTTGTAAGCTGAGTTATTTTTAGGTGCATTTGACTTGACCTTCTTGTACTTATTAGTACATCTTGTGAAATTTTTGTGTAAGAAATGTATTCTCACAAACCATACTTTGACATTTGATAAACTATAGACAAGAATCCTAGCATTTATTTCAAGATTATCCCGGGTTCTCTTATTGTCTTTGACAGTACAAAGTTTATAATGAGCTTTGCCTGTGAAATGTTAAGCAAAGAATCTGTTTAAATGATTTTTTTATTTTGTTAATTTTTCTTAATTAGGCATTTTCTTACAGGCTTTAATGTTTTTTTAAAAAACAAAATCTTTATAAGCATTAATTTTAACCTTCATGTGATATTGAAGTGATTCTGTTTATTTTTTCTCCATCCCGTTTGTCAGGTGTGCACAACTCTAAAGGGAAGTGCTCTGCCAAACAAATTATAAATTCAGTCAACTTCCTGAATGTATCAAATACTTAAACTGCATTAGATATTATACACAGAGCACAACTGGCCTGTAAGCTTACAGGCAGCTCAGAATTATTCAGCTATGTTTGTAAAACCGTCCTTTTTTTGTACATTGTGTGATATGTAGAATCGTTTGATAATACACTGTGACAAATTTCGAGCATTTTATTTTGATGACTTTATAACAGAAGGGTTGAACTTTCTGAGTCCGTTTCAAGATTTCTCACAAAGTTAATGATTTCTTTTCTCTGTCCCCTCATTTTTTTTTAACCAGTTGATAGTTCATTTGGAAGACTCGTTTTACAGCCAGAATAACACTGTTATGTGCATTTACTTGTTTTTACAAAGTAATGTTTAATCTTTGTTATTATAGAGCTACCTCTGATAAAGCAAATAAACTGGAGTCTACAGTTGAGATATATCGTCAGAAGCTACAAGATCTGAATGACCTTCGCAAGCAGGTGAAAACTTTACAGGAAACAAACATGATGTACATGCATAATACAGTCAGCTTAGAAGAGGAATTAAAGAAGGCAAATGCTGCACGCACACAATTAGAAACATACAAGAGACAGGTAAGGAAATATCTAAATTTTTTAAATCAATAAAATTGAAAGAGTGTACCTTTTCACTCCTTTAGAAGGATGTAGCAGTGACTAAACACTGTGCTGTGCTCAGTCACTCAGTCGTGTCTGACTCTTTGCACCCCCATGGACGGTGTAGCCCGCCAGGCTCCTCTGTCCATTGGGATTCTCCAGGCAAGAATACTGGAGTGTGTTGCTATGCCCTCCTCCAGAGGATCTTCCCAACCCAGGAATAGAACCCATGTCTCACACATTGCAGGTGGATTCTTTGCCATCTGACCCACCAGGGAAGCCCAGAAATACTGGAGTGGGTAGTCTATTCCTTCTCCAGTGAAACTTCCCAACCCAGGAATCAAACTGGCGTCTCCTGCATTTCAGGTGGATTCTTTACCCACTGAGCTACCCAGTAAACCCCGAATAAACACTATTTGTAGTCAGTTGTGTCCTTATTATCACATGTATCTTCTATCTGTAATTTAATTCAAGAGTTGATCATTGAATTTGTGTTCTCTAGGTCTTTTGGACTTCCCTGATAGCTCAGTCGGTAAAGAATCTGTCTGCAATGCAGGAGACCCCAATTTGATTCCTGGGTTGGGAAGATCTGCTGGGGAAAGGATAAAGTACCCACTCCAGTATTATTGGGCTTCCCTTGTGGCATTTTTATTAGCTTCTGAGCTTGTATGCTTTTGAAATGTTTTATTGTTTCAGTAACATTTCTGATAATCAGGGAAAATACCTAGAGAATGCACTTATAACCTAAAATATTCTCTTTTGCTATTTATCAAACACCCTAGAGAAATGGTAGAAGACTGATATTTTTTTTTGCTAAATTATTATTTGTGTATTTTAAAACTTATGTTAATTTTTTTATTTACATGCCATTTCCATGAATATTTAGAATTAGACTATAATCTTACTATATATTTTATTTTCAGTTTTTAATTTATTGATCTCTGAAATGCTATCAATATTCTAAACTCTTATTTTCTACTTTTGTTTCTGATAAAAGGTTCAGGATCTTCATGTTAAACTTTCCTCTGAATCCAAAAGGGCCGACACACTAGCATTTGAAATGAAGCGGCTTGAAGAAAAACATGAAGCTTTACTTAAGGAAAAAGAGGTAAACATAAATATAATTGATGTGTAATATGTATGTCCTGTTTTAGTTTTAATATTACCCTCGCTGTTTTAAGAATGGAAATGATGTAACCAGTTCTTCTTTCTCCAAATTGAAATTAGTGATGTAAAAGAAAGTCTTGTAGAAATTCTTTATGCAGTTTTGTAAGTTTTCTTGATATGGTAAGATGAAGTCGTGTCTCAATGCATGTGTTCCAGTTCTGGACTGTCAACTCCTTGAAAGCAAGGACCATAGATGCAATTTTTGAAAACTTTACTAGGATATAATTTACATACCATAAATTTCACCTATTTAAAAGCTATGGTTCAGTGGTGTTCAGTGTATTCAGTGTTGGAAACCATCATCGTTTTAGAATTCTGTTATCACTCCAAGGAGACCCTGTGCCTGATAGCTATTCTGCATCTGGTCCCTCTTTCCCCAGCCTTAGCAACCATTAATCTACTTGCTGTCTATGAATTTGTCTTGTCTGTCCAGAATATATAACCATACACTTTGTGGTTTTTGTGACTGGGTTCCATTATTTAGCATAATACTTCCAAGGTTTATCAGTGTTGTAGCATGTATCCATACTTCATTCATTTTTATTGCTGAGTAGTAATCCATTATATGGATATACCACATTTTATTTATCTGTTCATCAGTGGAAACAAAGTCCAGTTGGGTTGTTTCCAGATTTTGCCTATTAAATGAATAATGGGGCTCTGAACATTTATGTACAAGTTTTATATGGACACATGTCTTCATTTCTTGAATATGTGTTGAGGAATGGTATTGCTGGGTCATATGGTAGGTGTTTAACTATTTTAAGAATTACCAGACTTTTCTAAAGTGAATGAACCATTTTTCATTCTCACCAGCAGTTTGTAAAAGATTGCAATTTCTCCCAATTCTTGTCAAATCATATTGAATTTTAATTTTGGCTATCCTAATAGGTATGAAGTGTAGTATATCATTGTGGTTTTGATTTGTGTTTCCCTAATGACAAATGATGTTGAACATCTTTTCATGAACTTATTGACCATTTCTGATTTTATTTCTTTGAGAAATGCCTCTTCAAACTCTTTAGACCATGCTTTGTTTATTATTTGCTTTTCTATTTTTGAGTTCTAAGAGTTCTTTATGTATTCTAGATACAAATCTCTTGTCAGATACATGGTTTGCAAATATTTTCTCCTATTCTGTGAATCCTCTTTGCAATTTTTAAATGGTGTGTGTGTGTATTTATATATAGCAGCAGAATAGTTTTTTATTTCATGAAAACAAAGTTATCTGCTTTTTCTTTTGTGTTTTTTTGGTGGTGTTTCTATGACACCACTGGGTAACCTTAAAGTTATAAAGGTTTATTCCTCTGTTTTATTTTAGGAGTTTTATATTTTTAGCTCTTATATTTACTCTGTGATCAATATTGAATTCATTTTTATGTGGTGTGAGATAGGTTTCTAACTTTCTTCCTTTCTGTTTAGATATTCATTTGTCCCAGCACCATTTGTTGATATAACTGTTCTTTCCCCCACTGAATATTCTTGATACTCTTGTTAAAAATCAGTTGACATTGTCCTGTAATGATGGATATATTATACCTTTGTCAAAACTCATAAAACTGAAACAAAGAATGTACCCTAATGTAGACTATGTCCTTTAGTTAATAACAGTGTATCACTTTTGGCTTGTCAGTTCTTACAAGTAACCACACTAATGCAAAATGTTAATAATAAGGGAAACTGGGGAGTTGGGGGAGAGGATGATGGGAACTTTGTACTTTCTGTTCAGGTTTTTTTTTTTTTTTAAAGCCTATTAATTTTCTTAAAATAAAAAGAAATCATTTGGCCACAAATGTTAGAGTTTATTTCCAGATTTTGAATTGTCACTGATATATATGTCTAACTTTATGGTAATACCACACTGTAATGATTACTGCAGCTTTGAATTAAGTTTTGAAATTGGAAAATATACTCATTTTAAATAAGTTCTCCAACTTTTTCTTTGGAAAGCTATTGTTTTGGTTATTCTGGGTCTCTAGCATTTCATATAAATCTAAGGGTCAGATTAATGTTTCTGCAAAATATCCAGATTGAAATATTGATAGGAATTTCCTGAATCTGTTGATCAGTTTGGAAACCTGGCCACCTTAATAGCATTAAGTTTTCTGATCCATTAATATGGCATAACATTCCATATATTTATGTCTTTAGTTTCTTTCAACAATGTTTTGTAGTTTTCATTTTGTAAGATTCGCACCTGATAGAACTACTCATGAGTGTTTTATTCTTTCTGTCAGTGCTAACATATAGAAATACAGTTAACTTTTGGACATTGGTCTTGTATTTTACTTACATCCTTGTTGGATTCCCTTAGTATTTCTAATAGTTTTTAGTGAATTAGTATTTTTATATACAAAATCAGGACATTTGTAAATACAGATAGTTTTATTTATTCTTTTGCATTCTAAATGTCTTTTATTTCTTGTCGAATTATCCTGGCTAGAACCTTCAGTAGTTTGTTGAATAGAAATAACGAGGTGAGAGTATCTTTCTCTTGTTTCCAATATTAGGAAGAAAGCATTCATTCTTTTACCATTGTGTGTCTTATTAGTTGTGGATTTTATTTGTAGATTCCTTCTGTCAGGTTAAAGAAGTTTTAATTCCTAATTTGTTTCATGTTTTTATCTTGAAAGAGTTCTGTATTTTGTCAACTGCTATTTCTGGGTCAGTGGTATGACACATAGTTCTTGTCTTTTACTGTATTGGAATTTCAGCTTCAGCATCACTCCTTCCAATGAACACCCAGGACTGATCTCCTTTAGAATGGACTGCTTGGATCTCCTTGCAGCCCAAGGGACTCTCAAGAGTCTTCTCCAACACCACAGTTCAAAAGCATCAATTCTTCAGCACTCAGCTTTCTTTTTAGTCCAACTCTCACATCCATACATGACCAGTGGAAAAACCATAGCCTTGACTAGACAGACCTTTGTTGGCAAAGTAATGTCTCTGCTTTTTAATATGCTATTTAGGTTGGTCATAACTTTCTTTCCAAGGTGTAAGAGTCAATTTCACGGCTGCAGTCACCATCTGCAGTGATTTTGGAGCCCCCAAAAATAAAGTGAGCCACTGTTTCCACTGTTTCCCAGTCTATTTGCCATGAAGTGATGGGACTGGATGCCATGATCTTAGTTTTCTGAATGTTGAGTTTTAAGCCAACTTTTTCACTCTCTTCTTTCACTTGCATCAAGAGGCTATTTAGTTCTTCTTCACTTTCTGTCATGAGGGTGGTATCATCTGCATATCTGTCATGAGGTTATTGATATTTCTCCTGGCAATCTTGATTCCAGCTTGTGCTTCTTCCAGCCCAGGGTTTCTCATGATGTACTCTGCATATAAGTTAAATAAGCAGAGTGCCAGTATACAGCCTTGACATATATTGAGAAAATGTTCCTGTATTTTTGGTTTTACCACACTTAAAGTCTTTGTCTAGTATGTCCACCCACTAGTGTCATCTCATTGACTCTTTCTGTTAACTGTTTTTTTTTTTTTTTTCCTGTATAGGAATTTCTCTATTTCTTTGCATGTTTTTTGTTGTTGTTGTTGTTGTTGAAAATATAACTTTTAAAATAATAATGTGTTTCAACTCTGGAAATCAGATTTTCCCCCAACCTCAGGGTTTTTGTTTTTGCTGGTTTTTTAGTGACTTTTGGACTAATTCTATAAAGTTTTTTTTCTTTGTAATGTGCAGCCACTGAATTCTCTGCTCAATAACCATTGCAATCAGTTAATGATTTGTCAGGTGTTTCCATAGATCTCCCAATCTTTGCCAAAGGACTCAATGTGTATTTATTTTGGGAAACATCTTCAATTCTTAGAAAGTTTACAACTCTGCCTTTGCATTTATGCTTCAAGTTTTTCCAGAGCTGAGACATTGGGGTCCTCTCGGGTTATTTCTGGGTGTACGCACAGCTCTGTACATAGCTGACCTCCTGGGTCTCCATATGTCAGGACTTTTAACCTCCTCTATGCATATCATGTTTCTCAGCTCTTCCTCGTAAATTTTTGGCAAGAGTCTTGTTTGCCTTAACTGGCATCATGCCTTCAGCAGCTATAATGAAAGCAATTGCTGATGATTGTTTTTTTACAGATGCCTGAGGAATATTTTCCTGCACAGCAAGCACCAAATTAGCTCAAATAATGAAACGCATGATTGGGATTTCTCCAAGGTACTGCTTGAGAGACCAAATAGTGATAGTTTTCTAAGCATGGGGCTTTTTAAGAAGAGCTTCATAGCTAGGCAGCCTCTCCAGGTGGTGGTAACATCTGCTTTTCAAAGCTACTCAAGGCTACTCCAGGGTTGGGGAGAGGGCGATAGTAATCAGGATAGTTAAAGAACAAAAAGCTCACTGTTCTGAGGTTCAGCACATTTTCTTTAATAAGTGCTGCTCAGATCATGGCAGACCTTTGGTTAATCTTCATACTTTTTGAAAAGTTGATTTTGACAAATTGCTAGTGTTCACATTGCATTTATGAAGGAACAGATTTATAGGGGTCCTGATGCCTGACTGTACTTATAATTTACAGTGTTCAGAGATCCCTAGAGCATCTGTACACACTGGCCTAAGGACCCTTGGAAGCAGTTACCAGTTTACTGTTAAGTTGATTTGAGCCACATAATGGACCTAATAGGGTTTTATTTATTGATCTGAAGTATAGTAACATTTAAAATTTAAAATACAATTTTATGTTACTTCTCAGGTTCTGGAAAAGTCATTTAAACCTGAGACTTTTTTTCAGAGTACAGAACTTTGTCATTGACTGTCAGCTGTAAAATAAAATGAGTTCAGTTCAGTGGCTCGGTCGTGTACACCTTTTTGTGACCCTATGCACTGTAGCACACCAGGCCTCCCTGTCCATCACCAACTCCTGAAGCTTGCTCAAACTTATGTCCATCGAGTTGGTGATGCCATCCAACCATCTCATCCTCTGTTGTCCCCTTCTCCTCTTGCCTTCATTATTTCCAAGGATCCAGGTCTTTTCCGGTGAGTCAGTTCTTCACATCAGGTGGCCATAGTATTGGAGCTTCAGCTTCAGCATCAGTACTTCCAATGAATATTCCGGCCTGATGTCCTTTAGGATTGACTGGTTTGATCTCCTTCCAGTCCGAGGGACTCTCAAGAGTTTTCTCCAACACTGCAGTTCAAAAGCATCAATTCTTTGGCACTCAACTTTTCTTTATAGTCCAACTGTCAAAACCATACATGACCGCTGGAAAAACCATAGCTTTGACTATATGGACCTTTGTCAGTAAAATAATGTCTCTGCTTTTTAATATGCTGTTTAGGTTTGTTATAGCTTTTCTTCCAGGGAGCAAGCATCTTTTAGTTTTATGGCTGTAGTCACCATCTGCAGTGATTTTGGAGCCTGAGAAAAGAAAGTCTGTTTCTGTTTCCATTGTTTCCCCATCTATTTGCATGAAGTGATGGGACTGGATGCTAGAATCTTTGCCTTTTGAATGTTGAGTTTTAAGCCAGCTTTTTCACTCTCCTCTTTCACCTTCATGAAGAGGCTTTTTAGTTCCTCTTCACTTTCTGCCACAAGGGTAGTGTCATCTGCATATCTGAGGTTATTAATATTTCTCATGGCAATCTTGATTCCAGTTTGTGCTTCATCTAATCCAGCATCCAGTCCAGTAAAGTAAAATAGCTAACGACATGAAGTCCTAGCATACTATCCCTGGGAGATAGTTTTTTTCCACAGATTCATACTTCCAGTATGCTGTTTACAGTAATTGAAGGAAATAACAAGTCTCTTGCATTTCTTACACACCAGACTGTGTTCTAGATATTAGACAAACTTCTCATTCACTACTCAGAACACCTTTCAGGGGCTTATGAATCAGTGTCCCTGTTTTGATGATAAAGATCTAAAGCCAAAGAGTCAGTAGCTTGCCTTAAATAATACAACTGGAAATAGTAAAACTGAATTCAAGCCGTGCTCTGTTTGCCTCCAAAGTCCACGTGCTTTTATTACTCTACAGTTACATTTTTGTACTCTGTTGTATACTTACATTCATTTGGCTCAAAGGTAAGCTATCTACTGGGAAAATCACAAGCTTTGTGTTGTATAAAGTCTTGTTATTTATGTGATTTATGCAAGAGAAAATTACCCCTTAGCATTAAAACTAAAACATTGTCATTTTTAACTAAATAGGGAACAATTATCAAATTAACATATTAAGATAAATAATCTTAAGTATAAAGTACATTGCCTTTGGACAGAATTAAATATTTTGCTTATATAAATAATTCTTTTTTAGAGACTAATAGAACAGCGTGACACTCTGAAAGAAACAAATGAAGAGCTCCGATGTTCACAAGTACAACAGGATCACCTAAACCAAGCAGGTGGATTTCATTGCATTTAGAAAAGGTTTTTTAATGGTAGATATAATGAGATGTTAATCTATTTTTTTGTTGCTGATATTGTTTAGATGCATCTGTTACAAAAAGTTATGAGAATCTTGCTGCCGAGATTATGCCAGTGGAATATAGGTAAATTTGTTTTTATCAATTGACAACCCATACTTAATATTAGAAATGTGAATTCTTCTTTTCATAATTTTCTGTCTTTATTTTCATTTTATGAATCATAGAGCTTGAAAATACCTCGTCTCATCTGCTTATACTTTCTAAATCATGCTGTTATTGCTACTATGCCAGTTTAAAAATTTACCAGAAATAAAATTTCACTTACTAGCTGAATAACATATTCTGGTCTTTTGTAATATGGCCTTTATTGTGTAGAACTTATTTTTCTATCCTTAAACTCTTTGGTATCATTTTAAAGTGACTGTTATTTAATGGACAAGAATTTCCTTTCTTATACTCTAGAAACCCTTTTTAATACATAGTTTTCAAATTCCCAGCAGTGGAAGAAAGTAGGAGATGATCTGTCAATTTCAGGACAAGTAAGCCAGAGTTGAAATACATATTTTAGAGGTTCCTCTTGACCCAAATTTTATTTTGGTATTTTACTGCTGTGTTTACTTCTGGTTATTTGACTTAGCTGGTATTTTTATGGTCTTCTTTTCCTTTTTGTGGCAACAGTTTTACTTATTAATTACTTCAAATCCTACTCTTTATTACTGAGATATAATTCATGCATTTACAAATGGGCAGTCTGGTACTTTTTAGTGTAGTCAGAGTTGTGCAACCATCATCGCTATCTAATTCTAGAACATTTTCATCCTCCCCAAAAGATACCCATTCCTGCCTCCCCTCCAATGCCAGCTCCAGGTAACCAGTAATCTACTCTTTATCTCTGTGGATTTGCTTATTATGGACATTTCATATTTATGGAACCATACAATATGTGGCCTTTTGTGGCTGAATTCTTGCATTTTTCATAGTTTTTATAAGTTGTTGATTTTCACTTTGTTCAGTTTTTTGCTGTTAAGATAGAGCTGCATACAAGCTGGGCTGGAAACTAACTTGTACTTTTTAGTTACTAATATCCAGTGATATTAATCATTTAAAAGTAGTCCTATGAGCCTATATTTTTAAAGTTATCATGCTGGCATTCAGAAGAACAGAAATTGAGATTAATTGAAATTAGTTGCTTTCAGGTAATGGGATTTAGGAAGGCAGCAGCATTATTTTTCATTTAACACCATTCCTATCATTTGTATTTATTTATTTATTTATTTATTTTTTATATCATTTGTATTTAAAAAAATATATGTATACATACCTTTAATAAAATTTTTTCTAGAAACCAAATTCTAAAGACAGTCATTAGCATAAAAGTATATTTAAAAATTTTAGGCAGACTGTAATTTCTTAAATCTATTGCTTTTTCTTCATATGTTTTCTAAGGATGTGCTGTATATTACTTTAATGTGAATAGTTTCTAAATTATCAAAGAAAAATGATTCATATTATCTCTTAGAGAGTTGCATCATAAAGATTTATTGATCTATGATCTTGTACCTTTAAAAATTTACTATTTGGTTTGTGAGACATAGTCTTACAGTGTACATTTTTTTTAAAAGAAAAACTTCTTGAAGGCTTTAGTAACATTTCAAAATGACAGCTGTTGAGTAGATAGAAATTTTCTGTTTTAAAAGCTAAAGAATTTTTTAAACTCTTATATTTAAAAAATTTAAAAAGAAATTTTCATTTTTAACCTCAGGGAGGTGTTCATTCGACTGCAACATGAAAATAAGATGCTTCGATTACAGCAGGAAGGTACTGAGAATGAGCGTATTGAGGAGCTTCAGGAGCAGCTGGAACAGAAGCACCGCAAGATGAATGAATTGGAGACCGAGCAGAGGTGACTGATGCCCTCCTTCATAATGATAACCATTGCCATTTCACTGCCTAGCCACAGAATCTTGATTCACAGAAGTGGAAGATGTCATTGTAGTTCAAATAATTAGGATTTGTGGAAGTTTCAGTTTTTGCTTTTTCATCTCTCACTACCCATTATTCTTAGCAGACTTTGTTAACCAGTTTGCTTACTCTTGAATTTCACTCATATGTCTTCACAAATGACAGAAAATTTAACAAATGAATAAATGGCAATCTGGGTTTCAACTGCAGTCCCGTGCACAGATGGTACATAGACTATGGAATCAAATTTGAATGCCACCTTTACTTAACTGGGCATTTACTTACATTCACACTTAGTATCCTCAGATATAAATTGCAGATGGCACCTATTTGCAGGTTGTAATGAAGATTACAGATAATGTGTTTAAAGCAAATGGTGTACTTATTTGATACCAGTGAGGTGCTTAAAATTTATAAATATTTAAAAAAAATAATGTTTATGTGGTGCTTGGGCTTTCCTGGTGACTCATTGGTAAAGAACCCACCTACCAATGTGGGAGATGTGGATTTGAACCTTGGGTCGGGAAGATCCCTTGGAAATCTCATGAACAGAGGAGCCTGGCAGGGCCACATTTCATGGGGTCACAAAGAGTCAGACACGACGTAGTGACTATACTACAACAACAACATGTGGTGCTTACCAGTGAGCTTCTAAGCTCTTTTTGATATTAATTCATAAATTCTTACAATAACTCTATGAAATAGTAACTATGATCATCTCATTTTATGAACAAGGAAACGGAGGGTGCAAGGACATTAAGAAACTTGCCCAAATCACATAGCTAGTGAGTTCTGGATCCTGCATTTGAACCTTCTGTCAATCAGACTTCAGAGTCTGTGCTGTTACCACTATTGCTATCCTGCGTCTTACAAATAGCATACTGGCAATAAAAGTATTTGGATTTGTTTGACATACCTTTATTGGATCTGAGAGATCACTAAGAATTTTTGACACTTGAACCTTGTCTGTCAACTTGTATGTGTACTGTTAAAAGAAAAATAGCATTTTAGCTTCCTGAAGAGACTATTGAAAGTGAAATTCATTCAGTCGTGTCCGACTCTTTGTGACCCCGTGGTCTATACAGTCCATGGAATTCTCCAGGCCAGAATACTGGAGTGGGTAGCCTTTCCCTACTCTAGGGGATCTTCCCAACCCAGGGATCGAACCCAGGTCTCCTGCACTGCAGGCGGATTCTTTACCAGCTGAGCCACTAGGGAAACCCTAAGAGACCATTAAATATTGCTAATTTATATAATTCAGTATCAGCAGTGGAGATGCTAAGTTTTAGCTTTTAAGATAGGAAGATAGACATGTGAATAGGTAATTATTACATTATGTAATATATATAACAATGGAAAAATGTAGTATTATAGTGAGCAGGGGGTGTTTTGTCATATATATGACGAGAAAGACAGATACTAAGTGTCTTGCTGGTAACTTCAGTAGAGGTAATGATTAGGCAGGGTTTTAAAGAATGAGATTTTGCCAAGTTAAAAAGCTGCACTACTTGCTAGTGCCCATCTCTAAAGTCATGAAGAAATGATTGGAAAATGGTGGCCTTCCTTTTCTTGCAATACCCTGTGAAATCTGAAACAAGAAACGGAAACCTAGTTTCCATTCATTAAAAATACAACTGAAGGAAAACTGAGCTAGTTTTATAATTTTTATTCCAGTGAGTTCACTGCAGAAATGTCATGCTTTTGCCACTGACTAATTAGGTACTTTAAACTTTTAAATGTGGACATATATGCTTTTAGGATGAAAATATCTTTTTTAAAGGAATATTTCCTTGAAAGTAGTTTACTATAACATATATTGTACCTAGCCACAGGTAGTTGTTCAGCTTTGGTTGTTGCTATTAAATGCATACTCTGTGAGTTAAATTGCATAAATGCACCTGGCTTCCCTGGAGGCTCAGCAGATAAAGAATCCGCCTGCAATGCAGGAGATGTGGGTTTGATCCCTGAGTGGGGAAGATCACCTGGGCGGGAGCATGGCAACCGTCTCCAGTATTCTTGCCTGGAGAATCCCAGTGGACAGAGGAGCCTGGCAGACTGTAGTCCATAGGGTCACAAAGAGTTGTACACGACTGAAGCAACTTAGCACACATGCAGGAATCCTTAACTACTTTGACTTTCAGTACAAATAAACACATGTAACCCATCTTATAATAGGCTGAGCAAAGAGCGAATCCGAGAGTTGCAGCAGCAGATTGAGGACCTCCAGAAGTCTTTACAAGAACAAGGCTCCAAGTCTGAAGGCGAAAGTGTAAGTAACTTAAAAATTATGATACTTCTGTTCTGTGTGGACTCTCTAATTGGTCCTGATGCCCAAATTAATCTTATATTTGAAAATAATACCCTTATCATTGGGGGTACCCTTAAATACCGTATATATCTGCATAACAGATGCAGTGACTTTGCCAGTTTGGAGCCTATGAGTCAGTAATATGGATTGGAAAGTGATTTGTCTCTGCTGTTCTTCAACAGCTACCCCTTAGATTTATGTAATTCCTGATTGATAGCATGCTACAATTGAACCTTCACAGTAGTGCTGGGATCCCTACAGGACTGGCTTGAGTAAAACCATGGTAAGAGTAAATAGCAGTCAGAATTGAGGAAAAGAGAGAGTGAGAAAGTGATTTCTGCCAAAAGACCACTCAGGAAATAGTAGGTCACACCAGCCTCCAAAGGATAGAAATTTAAAAGCAGTCTTGAAGTACATTGCCCCTTAATTCTTCCCTCCTTTCATACAGACTCATGGCCTTGCCATTTCTAATGGTTTTATGGTCAATAGTTGTGAGGGTATACAGATCAGAGAACCTAAAAGAGATCAAACAGTGTAACTGAGTAGACATAGCAGTGTTTCCCTAGTTTGATGTCTGTGCAGAGAGAAGAAGTAGTAATAATTGAGGGAGAATGTATTTAACTAAAACAACAACAAAAAGATAGGATGTGTTAGATAGGTTTTGATTGGATAGAATGTTAGGTGACATACCTGTATTGATGGGGGAGAAAACTATGGAGTGAGAGTAAATAAGATGAAAAGGAAGATTGAAAGGGTTGAGTTTCCTTCCTGTCTTTTATATGCTTTATATGATTTTCTCTTTCTTCTCTGGGGGCTTGGAAAATAGAAATCGTCTCATGCATGGCGGCATCTCATATGTGCATATATACGGTATCGTACCTCTCTAATACAAATATTTTTAAGCCACAATAGAGAATATTTTTAAAATGGGATCATTTTGGGATAGTACATTTTGGACCACAGTGTTTTAAAGATTTAAAATTTATCACTATAAAAAAATTATTGGAGAGCTTTCCAGTGGTTAAGACTCCATGTTTCCACTGCAAAGGGCACAGGTTCAGTTCCTGGTCAGGAAATTAAGACCCCACATGCTGTGTGGTTCAGCCAAAAACAACCACAAAAATTATTGGTATCAAAAATACATTTCAGATTATATATTTTAAACTTTTCTATCTATTTGGTAGATGATACCGAACTACTATTGCCAGTTAAATTCCTGTTCTTTTAAAGAGGAAATTTTGTGTTTAAAAAAAATTTTTTTAAACAAAATCCAGTTGCTTCATTTTGATGTTAATATTAGAAGTGCTTGCGTTTAACAGTAAGGTTTTATTATAAAGATAATTTAGTTTTTTAAGTATGTTCTTCAGTGAAGGTCTAAAATCTTTAATTTTATATTTTAGATGGATAATTCTTTAGATGTTTAAATGTTTGATACTCCTCAATATATCACATTCAGCTTGCATTTGGTATTTTTCTTCCAGTTCAAATTTTACTTTCATTATATTTAGAAATACGAAACATTTTTCTTTCTTCTCTTGCACTATTCCTAATTTAATTTTCTGTTCTCTTTCTTTTCTTCTTTGAAGTAAAAATGTACCTAAAATTTTATGTTTTGAAAGTATGTTATTAGAAATAAAAGCTTTTAAAACATTTGTTATTTTATATAATCCATCTTCAAAAGGAGGTAAAGAGATTTTGATGTCTGGAAGACTTCCCTGTGTCACAATAGTTATCTTACAGCAACTTTTTCTAATTTTTATAGTCCAGCAAACTAAAGCAGAAGTTGGAAGCTCATATGTAAGTAAAACTGATAACTTCATTTCAAATGTTAGAGGGGAAGGATTTTATTGTAAAAGGTTATTAATACCATTTTCTGATTTTGTTTATAAAAAATAAAAACCCTGATGCAACTGAATGTTCAGCACTGTCACCAAAATGTGAAAAGAAAAACATGGTAAAAGAGTCAACCTGCCTGCTCATGATCCCGAACTCCTACACTTTTCAATTGCTAGTGTCATTTGAAGAATTTACAAAATAGACAACAATCATAACTAGATCATGTGGAAAGGAAAAGTGAAAGTGTTAGTCTTTCAGTCATGTCCAACTCTTTGTGACCCCACGGACTGTAGCCTGCCAGGCAGTGTGGGGTGTTTAACCCGTGAAATATTTATTTTAACTTTCTTAGGTAAGTTAGGGTGGCCGGGGGGAAAAAATGAAAATTTTTGCCATTCACCATGTGTCAGGCAGTTTACATCCTCACAACCATCCCTTAGAATACTTGCCAGGTATTATTACCATTTCACAGATGAGGAAACTATGGATCAGAAAGTGACTTGTCCATAGTCCACAAATGTGATATGGCAGAAACCAGTTTTCATTCTTAGGTCTCTCTGACTCCAAACCTCCATGCTCTTTCCATTACTTAGGGAAAAACTAACAGAGGTCCATGAAGAACTACAGAAGAAACAAGAGCTCATTGAAGACCTCCAGCCAGATGTAAACCAGAATGGTAGGTATTTGTAAAAACCTGAATCAGACTTTATCTAAAGACTTGCCTTAAAAAAAAAAAAAAAACTTACCTTTTTAGTTGAAGGATGCTAGAACTGTGCATATTAGTCTTTGGGCAATGCAAAGATAAATATGTTGCAAATAAAAATCATTAATAATTTTCAGTGATTTAAGTAATTAATAAATGAGTATATCTTAAAGCAAAAAGTAAATCTGCAAAATAAACTGAATGATATATAGGAGTATCAAACATTGTAAAATGTAATAGAATTAGTAATATGGAAGTGTAAATAAAATTTGTAATCAGTTTAAAATGAACTTCAAATATGTAGAAAGAACATTTTATTTTGTGATGGTTGTGCTTAAATTATAAGCTGTATTTGCTCATTGAAATACTTGCTATAGAAAGGAGAAACATGGCTTGGTAATGCAGATTATTGATATTTTTAAGAAAAAATAATACAAAATGAACAGGGATGTCTTGTGTGTAGTTCAAAAGTTTTAGAGAAGAATTCACTATAAAGAAGGAATAAAAGATTTCTCTTTATCAGTCTTTAGAAAATACATGTAATCTTTTTATGTGAGGAGGGAGTATTTCAAATTGGTCATGTCTCTTTTTTTTTCAACAACAGTACAAAAGATCAATGAGCTTGAAGCTGCTCTTCAGAAGAAAGATGAAGATATGAAAGCAATGGAGGAAAGATACAAAATGTACTTAGAGAAAGCAAGAAATGTGAGTGGCTTGTCTTCCAGCATTTTAGTCTTTGTGACTTGGGTTCTAATTGGGTCCATACCCACCTTCATGGATCGATGTCACATTGCTTTCTCCTCACCACCCTGCCTTGTCAGTCAGGTCCCTATTTACAGGGCAGACATATTAGCAGTATTTTAGGGCTCTGCATAAAATTATCTTCTTTTATTCAGTAAATAGAAACAGGTGCAATAACTGCACATGACTTCATAGGGACAGTTTAAATGTTGTAGTAACCTCACTGGAGAAAATGACTACTGTAAGTAATGTAATCTTTAGCTCTTACAATTAACATTTGCTGTTTTGAAAACTTGTTTAAATTGTTTTAGCATTGTCTGTATTAGACAACTAAAGGCTAGTCTACTGTCCACCAGACTATTCTTTTCCTTATTTCATACTTTTTCTTAAATATTTCTAAGTACTGTTTTCATAAAATCTTTTATTTCCATGAATATATATTCTTCATTAACTCTAAGTATTTTCAAAGAATGTTATTGTACCTGCAGCAGCAGGTAAACCCCATGACCTCAAGGCTTAACAAGGTAAAGGTTTACTTCTTGATCAGTGCGGGAGTGGCTCTCTACTCCACACAATCATGCAGAGTCCCAAGCTGATGAAGGCTCCACCTTCTTCAGTATGGAGTTCTCAGATTCACTGGACATTGTCCAACTGTGTATTGGGGAAGACAGCCAAGATTGCATGGCTACTTTCCTCTCATTTCATTGGGCAGAACTCAGGCATGTGGCTGCTCCCAACTTCTAGGGAGGCAGGCCTGTGAAACATCCAGGCAGACTGCCACAGTTCAGTGTCTCCTTTACAAAAGTATAAATGCTTTCAGTGAAAATATATTGTAAGGTTCCCAGAGACAACTGCTCATAACTTTTTGGTATGTTTTCTTAACAGTGCATTTTTTTTCAATGCCTATTATCTCTGTGATTGTTTACCATAATACAGACACACACTTAGTTTGTATGATCATAAAACATATGATTTGTGATCATATGGTTTGTATTTTTAAACTTAATGTTCTCATGTTATATAGATGTAATTTAATATTTAATGTTATGCTAAGTACTGGGAATGCAGCAGCAAAGAAGACACTTTGTATATGAAGCAGACTACAAAATAAAAGACTCGCTAGGTGATATTCTTTCAGTTGAGTAGATGTATCATAGTTTACCTAGTCGACGTCCTATTGTTGGGAAAATTTTGTTTCCATGTCTTTTTCTTTTTTGCTCCTAAAAATAAAGCTGCAGACAGCATATTTATATAGAAAGTTTTCCCCTTATTTTGGTTTATTGTCTTAATCTCATTCCTAGGTTTATCTCTCAAACAAAATTATTAGGTCAAAATATAAGAACATTGTTAAGATGCTGGAAATAATATTCCAAAAGTATTATAACTACTTAGACAAAGCAGTGACAATGAATCCCATGTTCTTGCCATCATCAAATATTGTCATTGAAAAAACAGCTTCTTTTTTGGTAAATATGATTTTGTGTTTTCCCCTTATGCTACTTCAGGGCAGAGGTTAAAGTAGTACCATGTGTATATAATAGGAAACTCAGAAAATATAAAAAAGTCACAACCATACTTTTAGCACTTGGAGGCAATAAACTCTTATGTGTTCTTTGTAATTAAATTGTGATTTAAACACTAATATGTCTGCTTTTATAATGTGTACTTCATATGGGAGTGTCCCCAGACTCTGGTGAACTGTTGTAGTCCCATCTGCCATAGTGCCTGCCGCATTTAGTGCTTAGTAAATTGTTTTGAATGAACCACAGTAATTTTTAGGGATATTACCTTCTAGTCTTGTTTTCCATAGCTTCTGTAAACATAGATGAAATTTTCTGAATTCATTAAATTTTCAGTTCAGTTGCTTAGTCGTGTCCAACTCTTTGCAACCCCATGGACTACAGCACAGCAGGCTTCCCTGTCCATCACCAACTCTTGGAGCTTGCTCAAGCTCATGTCCATCAAGTCAGTGATGGCATCCAACCATCTCATCCTCTGTCGTCCCCTTCTCCTGCCTTCAGTCTTTCCCAGCATCAGGGTCTTTTCCAGTGAGTCAGTTCTTTGCATCAGGTGGCCAAAGTATTGGAGTTTCAGTAAATTTTAAGTCCTTTAAAATAGTTTTGTAATTAGATCAAACAGATGACATTATTATTGGAAACTTGTTTTTGCTTGTAATTTACACCTGATATTTCTGAGTTGATTTCCTGCCATAGTAGGAAACCACCTCATAAACTAGGTGACCGCCTAGTTGGTTCACTCTGAGCAACATCTGGTCAAACTGTAATTTACATAGATATAATTGAGTACTCTAGAATTTACACAGAAAATCATCGTCTATTATATTGATCTTATGTATTGAATTACATTTAACTAGATAATGGTGATAAAAAAGATTATTGCTAAGAAATTTCTGTTACTCTTAACCATGTACATTCAACAGATTGTATAATTATTGAATTGATTTTAATTAAACTTTAAAAAATTTTTTTAATTTATCTAAGTCAAATAAATGTTTAAAAGGGTTATTTCAAGGCTTGAGTGCTCAAAGCTTTATAAAGCTAAGTAACTTTCTGAGTACTGTGTCTTGAAGAAAGGAAATTTGATTTGGGAATGTGCATCTTCATATTTTTAATATTGAATTTCTTTATAACGTTATTTTTATTTTTCAAGTTAGACTATAAAATAAGCTACAGTTAACTCAGATCACTTTCTGCATAATGTTTCACTTTATTTACACTGATTTTATAGACTGTGTTCATATTTCAGTATTTGACAAAGTAAACATAAGAGATTTGTTTTTTTTTCCTTTAAACAGGTAATAAAAACTTTAGATCCCAAATTAAATCCAGCATCAGCTGAAATAATGCTACTTAGAAAGCAGTTGGCAGAGAAAGAGAGAAGAATTGAGATTCTGGAGGTAAAATTTCCATATTCATACATCTCCTCTTAATTCTGTATAATCCTGATGATTAACTGCTGCCAGCATTTTCCATTAATGATCAAGTTTCACAAGCACTTAGGAGAGCAGCACACTTCAGCCCTCAGTGTGGGTATTACAGCATCTCACTGGCCCACGAAACGGGCCTTTCCAAGCCTGTGTGCCCTGCCTCATTGTATGTCTCTCCGTCGGTAACAGCCAGTCATATAGCCTGTCCTTCTTTCTAGTAGAATTCTGCTATCATGCTCCTTTTAAAATGTCAAAGGATGGATGAGAGTTCACTTTTTAAAAAAAAAGACACAAAGCTTATCTTTTTAAACAGGTACTGTACTCAGTTAACCAGATTCTTCTTCCCTTTTCTTCTCCCTGTAAGTCAACTAGGAAGGTTGTGTTTTAGGGAAGTATGTTCATCATTTTCTTCACGTTATTTCTGAGCCGTTAGAGTGTGGTAAAAATATTTAAAGTCTTGAAGACTTTAATATCCTGCATGTACACCAGCCTTATGGTGGCACTTGCTATAAATGCTTGTCCAGGCCATGTCAGGCATTGTAAAAAGTACTGGATAGAGGTATCTCTCAGGAGAAATAACTCTTCCTTCTTCAGGATCCAGTTTCAATATCTCCTCTTTTATAAAGCTCTCCATGTATGTCTTAGGCACAGTTAGTGATCTCTCCATAGTGACTCCATGTACTTTGAACTCATGAATTCATTCCATAATAGCACCTTTCTTTGTGACATGTGTTAGAGTGTCTTGAGGACAGGGGCTGTATCTTATATCTCTGTATTGCCGCATTCAGTATCACAGAAATCAGAGGCCAAGGTTACAGCTTTAGTGTTAATGTGTGTTAAGGTTACCACCTTCCTTTCTAATCTTCAGTCTCTTCATCTGTAAAATAATGGGACTTGAACTGAATGATTGCTGAACTCTAAGTCGCTCTGATTATTCACGTCCCAGTGAAAGCCAATGAGCAGGTACACCAGTGTCATTGCTTGACATGCAGCTCCCTAACAGCTGTGATGATAAAACTGCACCTCTAATACAGGGCTCTGAGGAAGTATTCAGTTAAGACCCTGCATATGGACTTTTAATTTATGGATATGTATTTATACACACTGCAGAAGTAAAGAGGAGAAAGCTAGTGTTTATAGCAGAGGTTATTCTATCTGCATCCTTCTTGGGCAGTTCTCCTGGAGTGCATGTGATCCAGAAGAGCATCTTATCTCCTTTGTTTCCTGTATGCTTTTTGTTTCATGAGCATCTGTAGGAACATCAGATGTTTTAGATTATAACATTTTATGTGAGTCAGCTATATCTGATGCTCAACAAAATTACAAAATCCACTGTACTAGAATAATTAAGAAATGAATGTCAGTCTCTAGGGTGGCACACAGATAGGGCCACAGCCAGTCTAGTATACAGTCACCAAGGACTGAGACAGAACAATTGAGGCTTAAGCTTTAAAGGAAAATTTAAAAGATTTTTTGGGTTATTTTTCCCCACATCCCTTTTCTCCTTAGTTTTGACTCCTCCACAGGTGCAGCTCTGTTTTGTCACTGAAGCCAGTGGTTACTTTTTTCTCTAGATAGACTCACTCAGTTTTTGTTGTTATTGTTCCATATCTGTTCTCCTAGTAAAGTTCCTGGATTTTATTAGTCAGTCTTACTCTTTGCTGAAGGTGTTGGGCATGTACTGTCCATGATTCAACTTTACATTTTGTCTGCTGTATGTGCCTCCCAGCACTTATTCACATTCTCTTGATCATAAGCATAATGAAAAAAGTATCCATTTTTAGCAGTTTGGGTTTAATTCTGGGATTTTAAATAGTCCTTGTATCTTTTTCCAGAGTGAATGTAAAGTAGCAAAATTCCGTGATTATGAAGAAAAACTCATTGTTTCTGCCTGGTATAATAAGGTGAGTTGAAATTTAGCCAGTGATTAGATGTCTTGAACCGTGCTTATCAAACATTTTGACCATGAACCATGGAAAGAATTAGTACAAATTAGAACATGTACAAGTTAGTACTTGTTCACGTTTATGCATAATTGAACACAGTTACCCTGACTCTGTGTGTCGCACTCAGGTATTTTGTCATATGCTCTTTTATTTAAAAAAAAAAAAAAACTGGTCATAATCCAGATTTACTTTATATTTTATTTTAATGTCTTTAGTTGATTCTGACTTTTTCAAAACCACTAAATAGATTTCAATACTCAGCAACCTTTAATGTACATGAAGCATTCATGCAATTCATAAATATTTTTAAAATTGCCTCATTTGAGCTAAAGCAGTTAATATGTTCTTCATAAAGGGTTTCTGTGGAAATACAAATATCTGTATAATGCAAAATTAAGTGTTACTAGTGCTCAGCATTTAATATCCGTAAAGCTGATCTCAGTATGTCCTTTATTGTATTTAATTTTTGTAGTCCAGACACTGCTCTTCAAGAATTGTCTGTCTGTCCTAACAAAGCAAATAGTATAAAAATAATTTGAAACGCATTTTATTTTGTCATCCTTAGTGGGATGTTTTCAAGAGTAGCATCTTGATGTATATGGTTCTTTTGGGTATTCTAACCAGCTAGCATAGATGATAACACAGCCATTATCTACCTTAGCTACTGTGTATCTGTGTACTTATTGATAGTATGAGTGAATTTTGGACTCTCCACCTGTGAAGCCTATACTTCATCATGTGGAACTGGTTATCCTTCTTCAGACATGCCTTCTTCTTTCATGCCATCGTACTTTTTGTCTGTATTCTTTCCCTCCCTCCTCTGTTTGATAAAGTCTGCCTTAATTTAGCAAGACCTCGAAGGAAATTGTGTAGATGTTCCCAGCACCTTCCCTCATGAGTTATCCATCCTAGTTAAGATCAGAGACGATTTATTATTTTCCTTGTTGCTCTGTGGCCTCTTGACACATAATAAATTAGCAAAGATACTAGAGCCAAATAATGCATTATTTAGTCATTTCTCAGCCTGTGTTTTTTGAGCATTTAAATGGCAACCCACTCCAGTATCCTTTCCTGGAAAATCTCATGGACAGAGGAGCCTGGTGGGCTGCAGTCCATGGGGTCGCAAAGAGTCGGGCACGACTGAGCGACTAACACTTAACGGTAACACTATGTACTGGTTACTACTGAAGCTGTAACTGTGGTATGTGGTCTAGTGAGAGAGGAGTAATGACTTTCCTTAGTAAGGAACACAACAGCCCACAACTGCGGTAATTTGTCATGTACAGATTTACAACTAGACCGTAGTAAATTTGAAGTATTCTGTGGTTCTCAAACTTCAGCATGCATCAGAAGACTTGTTAAAATACACTGTTGGACTTACCTGCAGAGGTTCATAGTCAGTCTAGGTAGAATCCATAAGTATAATTTGCACTTTTAAATTCCCAGTGGTGCAGGTGTTAATCCACAGGCCACATTTCAAGAACCATTGACCTGAGCCATTCTCTTGTGCTGTGTCTGCTCACAGTGGCTGGAATAATGGCCCGACATGAACGTTTGCTTGGAACTTTTTTTGTTGTTGTTGTAATTAAGCTTAATTCTAGGACATTATTTTAAGCTATTGTTTTTAAAGATTTCAAATGTAATGGATTAAAATAGAGAAACTGGGTTTTATGCCCTGGTTTTTCTCCTATCTTAATGGGTATTATCACGTTCAGATTAGCTTCTGAACTCTTATTTTTCTCTATAAAAAGTGAGGAAAACACCCACTTTAGAGGATTGTTTTGAGGATTAAATGACTTTGTATAGGTGGAAAGCGCTTTGCAAACTCTAAATAGTCACGTTGTTTGTTTATTTTTGTTCAGAGTCTAGCATTCCAGAAATTGGGGATGGAATCTAGACTTGTGAGCAGCAGTGGTGCTTGCAAAGACACGGGGGCCTGTGCTCCCGCCCGGTCTTTTCTAGCACAGCAGCGGCACATCACCAGCACCAGAAGAAATCTCTCTGTTAAAGTTCCTGCTGCGACAACTGATTAAACTGCAAAAGAACACATAAACAGAAGTGCCCTTAAAATATTTTGTATCTCTCAACTAACTGCAAGGTTGGAAAGAAGTGTATGTTTCTCATAGCAGCTTTTTAAAAATCAAAATGTATGCAATTAATCTTGCCAGATTAATATGGAAACAGAATTTGGAAGTAGCTATCTGGGGGAGCACGTGTGAATAATTGGAAGATATAATAAGGTAAACATCTCAAACATTTGTCTTTGGAGAGTATTCTATTATTTAAAATTGACTTTGTATATTTTAATGTTCTCAGTTGTAGCAGTAACTAATTTGCAATGTGTTATCAGTTATATGCAATTTAAAACTACTGTTCTGGTCCATATGAAACTAGTGGACAGGTAGGCACATGGAGAACTATATAAGAGTTATATTTTTTTGACAAAAATACACAGATATTACCTCTGACCTCTTTCTGTCATTGAATGGGTATATTTTTATCATGTAGTGGAAAATAACATTTGGAAGATTTGACTGTATTGAAATGTCTTCTCCATAGTAGAAGTGACTATTTGGAAATGTTGCAGATTTAGACAAGGTCATAGTTCTCATATGTACCTACTATAAACAAAGGCTTCTGTATAGCATGGTTGAAATGTTAAGGGTATGGACTTTGGACTTTAAGAGATGACTTTCTGATGGGAGGCAAGCTGAAAAATATACTTTGTGTGACATGCCCACACTATTTTAATATAATTAATGAAGATTACAATTATTATTGCTTTTAAGCATAAAATTATTATTTTTAAGCAATTAGAGGGCTTCTACTACTAAAAAAAAAAGATGAGTTAGTAGTTTACCTCTTCACTGAAAAGAGAGTATACAGTGAAGGGTCAATTTGGAATAAGTTTTACCTTGTTTACTAATTAAGAAACCTGTCTTGGGCTGAGTTTATTGTATTTAGTTCTTTTCTGCCCAAAGCTCTTTTTCTCAAAGGTGTTACTCCATTATTTTTAGTCATTTTTAAGAGTCACACTTTGGAATTTTAATTTGAGTAAAATCTGTGCTGTCCAATAATGTAACCAAAAACCACGTGTGGCAAATTGATTAAAATTAAAAATTCAGGTCCTTGGTTGCACTAGCCACATTTCAAGTGCTCAATAGCCACATGTGGCTAATGGCTACAGTACTGGACAGTGCAGATATAAAATGCGAAAACCTCCACTGGACAGTACAGTACTAAATCTTTTTATAAAAGTCTGGAAATACTCAATGTTAGAAGAAAAAAAAAAAAAAGAAAAATGTTAGGACGATATCAAATATGAAAAGGAATTGAACTGTGATGTAAGCAGCATCTTACATTCCTTTTAGTTGAATACCTTGTGTTGTGACATTCACAGTTAAGTGTTGTGACATTCACAGTTAATTTTTCCAGAACTGTTCAATAATTACAATACCGATCAGCACATGTCTAGACCAGAGGTCAGCAGACTCTCCATGAAGGGACAGATGGTCGTTGATATTCAGTAAATGTTTTAGACTTTGTGGGCCATTTGATCTTTTGCAAATACTCATCTCAGCTGAAAGTATAAAAGCAGCAGCCATACACAATATGTAAATAAAATAGGTGTGGTTGTATTTCAGTAAAACTTTGCAGAAACTGGCCAGAGTAGGCCAGACTTGGTAGGCTTATAGACCTCTGGTAAAGATTTTATTCTTAGCCTCTTAGACTTTTTTTTTTAAATTACGACTATTGTTCCATTTACGGTATTATTCAGATACTTGGTTTTTAGATTCTATACCAGTAAATGTTTCTAATCAGTGAAAATATAAGAATTTCATACTCTATTTGGGTCTCTGAGATTAGGGAGCATCTGCCAGGATATTTTATCAGGGTTACTTCTTTTTACTACCTCTTAGATTTTGGTGTTCTTTACTGGTGCAATTATGTTGTTGGGTTGCATTTTCCTATATTTTTAGAGTCTCTGCTTGCCTGTGACTTTTAGTGAAATGAAATATGTCTTTGAAACTATTTTAGCATGCTAATTAAAATTTTCCAGTTATTATGGCATTTTGGTATATTTTGGTCAGTGTAAGACATCTGCTCCTTTAGTGTTTACTACTTGCTTGTAATTGAGATTTCAGAAGCTCTTCAAGCTCCCTTTTAATGAAATCTGTTGTAAAACATCAACTTCAATAAATTAGAATTTTCACAGTTCAATTGCTTATAATTTTCCAGTTATTATATTTGAAATTTCTAAATAATTCATGCAATTTCTAAATAAGGGTGTAAGACTAGATTCTTTTTCCTAAATAGAGAGAAAGCAAATTTTGTGATTTATCACTTTTCTAGTTGATAGAATTGAACATGCTCGATATGTATTTATACTAATAACTTACTAACATAATTTAAAGTTCTGTATTATTGTGATTATCATATGGAAAACCAGGAACTGATCAGAAGTGAGAGTCTTTTCCACATCTGGTTAATATAGTGAGATTGACACCCTGTGGGTGGTAAAGCATTATAAATATTCATCTTGAACCATGATTTTTACATGTTTGTGTTGTGAGGCTTGAGTGCATATTACCAGGGAAGAGAAATTCAGCATTTATCTATTTGATAAGGAAGTGAATGTCCCAGTGATTATAAAGTAAAACCACTTTGGGAATGATCTTTAATTTTCAGCATTTTCTCTAAGATTAATAATTCCTTTACCTTTTTAAAATAAAAGTGTGTACACATATGACAATGTTTATCCTCTGCTTAATGTAATGCAAAATATTTGAAGTTCATTGTATTTTTTCAATGAAGAAAGACTGTTGAACTAACGATTTAAGATACATTAAGAATTAATGTCTTGTCTAGAAACATTAAACTGAGAATCCCTTGCTAAGATATCATCATCTTTGATAACTGGAGTGCTAAGTTGAATGTCAAATAATACTTCTACTTCTATACCTGTTTCTACACTATCTGGCCCTATGGGATGGCTTTTAGGCCACAATATTATCTGTGTTAGGTTCTCTGTATGTGTATTTAATGAATAACATTCCTATGTAAAAATGTATGTGGTTTTATGCATACATTCATATTGTGAACCTATACATTGCAAAGAAGTAAGTTTTTAAAGCACAACCATAAAAGAAAATAGTGTGCAGTTATTAAACTTGATGTATCTTAAATGTAATTTTTAGTTTGTAAAAGGTTCTTTCTATTTTCTATGGCAAAGACTTTGACACTTAAAAAATAGAAGTGATACTGGATTTATTTTTGTAAGTATTTAAGATATTATTTTAAATAAATGATTGTCCAATATGATAGTTGTCAGATGTTTTAAGTAAATAAACTTTCTGATTCTGTGTCTGATAAGTATTTTTAGTGGGTACAAGCGCACATTTATTTGCTGCTTTAAATAAAAAAACTTTAATATTTAGACTGGTAAAGAAAAAATAATTGCACTAATTCTAATTTTGCTTTTCATTTGAATTGTTTTGGTGAATGAGAAGATGTGTAAAAGTGATTTTTGATGTATCATTTTTGTCCCCAATTTGCATTATCATGGACTCTAGAATTTTTTGTTGTTGTTGCAAAATCTGATACTGTCGTTTAATATTCATTCTTCTCTTCTTCTTTAGTCACAGAGCCCCATACTTTAGCTTGTTACATTTACCAAGGGGGATGCATGGGAAGGAGGTGTGGATTAGCTACTTGCCAGATTCCTTTGTGCAGCTTTCCAGGTGGGGCAGTGGGAAAGAACCTGCCTGTTAATGCAGGAGTGCTGGTTTGATCCCTGGATCAGGAAGATCTTCTGGAGGAGGAAAGGGCAACCCACTCCAGTCTTCTAGCCTGGGAAATTCTATGGACAGAGGAGCCTGTGGAGGGCTGCAGTCTGTGGGGTCACAAAGAGTCGGATGGGACTTAGCACAGCACAGCAGATTACCTTGTAAAACTGGGTGGGCCATTTAACTACGTTCTGGCCAAAGAGATGTGAATAATAGTCATGGGTGCCTAGTAAAAGAAAGGGCGCCCTTTCCCTAGTTCTTCCCCCTCCACTCCTTATCTCGAATGCCATGTGCCTGAGGGACAGCGCAGATTAAGAACATTTCCATCATCAAAGAAAATCCTATTGGACAGTTCTACTCTAGATATCTCTGGCTTCCCTGGTACCTCAGTTGGTAAAGAATCTGCCTGCAACGTGGAAGACCCCGGTTTGATTCCTGGGTCGGGAAGATTCCCTGGAGGAGGGTATGGAAACCCATACCAGTGTTCTTGCCTGGAGAATCCCCATGGACAGAGGTGCCTGGCGGGCTACAGTCTGTGGGTCTCAGAGTCAGACATGAGTGAGCAACTAAACACAGTGGAGCAGCACAGGAGGAGAGAGAAAGGGGAGGAAAGTTTATTCAAAGAAAGAATAGCTGAAAACTTCACACAGCTGGGAGAAGAAACCGCCATTCAGGTCCATGAATCCTAAAGGATACCAAATAAAATAAGCCCCACACCAAGACACATTATCATCAAATTATTGAAAGGTTAAGCACAGAATTTTGAAACAAAAGAGAAAGTGACTTGTTACGTAGAAGGGAAGCCCCATGAAACTATAAGCAGATTTTTCATCAGAAATCTTGTCCTCCAGAAGGGAGTGTGATAATATATTTAAAATGCTGCACGGGGTGGGGTGGGGGTGGGGGGGTGACGGGAACCTGCTAGCCAAGAATACTATATCTGACAAAGCTGTCCTTCAAAAATAAAGAGGAAACAAAAGACTTTCTCAGATAAAAGCTGAAGGATATTAAACAACATAAGAGCATAGGAAATTATGAAACTCATTGATAAATGTAAATATATAGACAAAAACAGAATTCCATATTACTGTTACAGTGGTGGGAAATCATTGTTCATTCTAGTATAAAAGATTAATTAATGGATACACAATATAAACAGATGTAAGTTGTGACATTACCATATAATGGGGCAGGAGAGAAAAAAGCTTTGTTTGCAAGTGAAGCTGTTATCATCTTAAATAGACTGTTACAACTATATTTTCTGTAAGCCCCATGGTAACCACCATGTACACCACACCCTATCCTGGGACCAATCTGTCCCTGACCCTTGGGTGATGAGAGGGGAGGGCTCTGCTCAGATGCATAGGACATCTCTTACAGAGGGTCACATCTCCAAGATTGAAAAGCATAACAAACCTACCACATACAAATAAAAACTAAAGTGGTGGCAGGGGAATACATATGGGACAAAGGAACAAGATAAAATCACAGAAGAACCAAGTGATGTAGAGACAGGCAGCCTACCTGAGAAAAAGTTCAGAGTAATGAGCGTAAAGGTGATCAAAGAACTCAGGAAGAGAATGTATGCACATTCTCACATTCAGAGTGAGAACTTAGAGATTTAAAAAATACTTAGAAAATATAAAGAACAAAAAAGCAGAGTTGAAGAATATAATAACTGAAGTGAAAAATAACACTACAAGGAATGAATAGTTGGCCAGATGATGCTAAAGAATGGATCAGTGAGCTGTAAGACAGAGTAGTGGAAATCACTGCTATGGAACAGAATAAAGAAGAGCAATTTAAGAGACCTCTGGGACAACATCAACGGTAATATTCACATTATAGTGGTCCCATAAGGGTAACAGAAGAGAGAAAGAACCTCAGAAAATATTTTAAAAGATAATAACTGAAAATATTCCCTAGCCTGGGAAAGCAAACAGTCAACAAGTTCAGAAATTCCAGAGAGTCCTATACAGGGTTAACTCAAGGAGGAACACACACACACACACACACATTGTAATCAAAATTTAAAAAAAAAAGGGGGGGGGAATATTAAGAGCAACAGGGGGAAAAGCAACAAATAAAATACAAGGAAATTCCCATAAAATCATCAGTTGATTTTTCAGCAGAAACTACAGGTCAGAAGGGAGTGGCATGTTATATTTAAGGTGATGAGAGGGGAAAACCTGCAACCAAGGATACTCAGAAAGGCTCAGGTTCAGATTTAATGGAGAAATCAAAAGCAAAGTTCAAAAGAATTCAGCACCAAACTAACTTTACAGCAAATCCTAAAAGAACTTCTGTAGGCAGAATAAAAAGACAACAAATAGAAACAATTAAAGTATGGTAAAGGCAAACAGAGTAAACATCGAAAACTATCCAATCCTAAACTGGTGGGTAGGTTAAAAGACTAAGATAGTAAAAAAAAAAAAAAAAAAGTTCATGATTGGGCTTCCCTGGTAGCTCAGCTGGTAAAGAATCCGCCTGCAAAGCGGGAGACCTGAGTTCGATCCCTGGGTTGGGAAGATGCCCTGAAGAAACAAAAGGCTACCCACTCCGGTATTCTGGCCTGGAGAATTCCCTGGATTGCACAGTCCATGGGGTTGCAAAGATTTGGACACAACTGAGTGACCTTCACAAGGGAGTAAAATCACTTGCATCCACAAAAAGCAGTGTAGAGATACACAAGCAATTAGATGTAAAACATGATACAAAAACAGGAGGGGAAGAGAGTACAAATGCACGGTGTTTAAAATGCATTTGGAATTAAGAGATCAGCAAGCAATATATATGATTGCTCTAAGTTCATAATCTACAGCTATATCGATTGCTATACAAAAACTTTATGGTAATGTGTGTGTGTGTTAATCGCTCCGTCGTGTCCGACTCTTTGCGACCCCACAGACTGTGGCCTGCCAGGCTCCTCTGTCCATGGATGGTAATGGCAAAGCAAAAATTTATCATAGATATACACATTTAAAAAAAGGTTCTTCCTATAACACACACTGCAAAATGCTCATCAATTGTGTTAAGGCTGGGACCACTTAATCAAAAGCTGACAATCAGTTTTCAAGAAAAGATCACACCCACCACATCATTAACCCAAGATGGGGCTTGGGAATAAATACCCAAGAGGGGATTTAAGGTAAAGAGGCACACAAAAGACAGAAAACTTCCACATTTGTTCCCCAAAGCTGCCTTCCAGGTTTAGTTTATTTTGGTCACCTTCCTCTTGGCTCTGGTGTCCAAGGCCAAGGCAGTGTTTCCTTGGGTAAACCAGAGAAATTGCTTCTCCATAGAACCCTGTTTGTCAATCAGGAATTTATCTGCCCTGCTGACTTACCAGGGGCCAGTCTAAGGGAGAAGCAGGATAAGCTTGCTCAGTGCTACCAAGTGTGAGGGCCTTTCTGGCCTAGGTCAGTAGCTGCCCCAGGGTCCAACTTCTAACTCTTAACACCATTTGGCACCACTTTGACCCAGGCCATCTCAACAGGCCAGAAGCAAGTCCTCGTCTAAGGAAGGACACAGAAGGAGGCAGATCAGAGCTGTGACTTTTATGATGTGCTTTATGATTTCCAAACCATTTAAAATCCATTCTTTCCTCTGATATTTACAGCAATTTTTCCTTTAGAGAGGGAATCATTGTCCACTTTAAATCTTCTGGATGAAAATGGAATCACTCACAATGTAACTTGTTTCTTCAAGGTCCCACTGGAGACAGTAAAGCTTGAAAGCAGTTTCCTCTGTGTCTGATTCCTATGATCTGTCCTAGAGGCACTGGATGCTGTTCCTTCACTTCTGAGCAGGCCCTGTGCCTTGAGGGGGGAAGGCCTATTCTTCTTGCTTTCTTTCACTCTCCCCGCCCCAACAACTTCAGCCTCGAGGAACAGCACAGAGCCTGTGGCTGACTGGGGCAAGGGTCAAGCTAACCCTGAACTTCAGGCTCAAATTCTCATTCTCTGGCGGCCTAAAGGTAAAGTTTTGCAGAAGTGAGGTAAAAAAAATAAACAACTCAGTCCTGGCCAACTGTTCTCCAAGGCACATCCGCTTTCCTGAAAGACAAAAATATGAGTTACCTGTTTAGGTGGTCTGCGCCAGCAAGGACGGAAATCTTCCACCATGTCTTGCAAAACCTGAGCCAAGGGCAGGCCTGCCTGGCCCTGGGCCTCTATGTACTTAGCTTAGTTGATCACAACCACCTGGGTTAACAGAAGCCCTCCAAGCTCATTCCACAATCACACACTCAGTGCCTTCAGGGGTCAGACAGGTGAGCAAGGGTGAAGGTGCAGGGTACAGATGAAACAAGTGAGGGCCAAGGTTCACCTATAAATGTGGCCGCGCCAAAAGTCTTAGAAAAATCCATTATCAAAGGGCAAAAGCAGACAAAAGCAAAACTCTGTGTTTATCTCTTTCAATTTTCAAGAAAATTGTTGAAAAGAAAAAGAAAGTATGTGTCAAAGCAGGTTTCTCAAGTATGAGGCACCTTTTCCCTGTGCCAAGTTTCCCTCCTTCATGACTGGCAACCTCCCTGCCAGGGCTCCCCGTGCAGGGCCGACCCCATCTCATCCCAGCTGTGCATCAGCTGCTTCAGGCTTCCCCCAGCACCACCCCCCATCCCGCTTCATGATGCCCTCTGCCCCGACTTGGGCTACAACACCCCACGCTGGTCTCTACCATCATCTCTCTTGGGGGTGTTTTAATAACTTACTTTCTCCCTAAGTAATACATGTTTAACTGCAAAAATGAAAAAAAAAGTAAAAAGTATTAAGACATTAAAAGATGTTTGTAATCCCAAATCCAGAAAAAACCCTTGTTAACATTTGACACAGTTCCTCACTATCTCTGTAAAGATTCTCTTGCACACTGTCACTGACATACCCTCTGTAGTCAATTCTGGGTGTAACTTTTGCTACTTTGTATTTCCCAGTGCAATTACAGTTGTGCTTCTTTGAGCTCAGCTATAAGAATCAGCCTGCAATGTAGGAGAGACAGGAGACATAAGTGATGCAAGTTCGACCTCTGGGTGGGGAAGGTCCCCTGGAGAAGAAAATGGCAATCCACTGGAGTATTCTTGCCTGGGATATCCCATGGACAGAGGAGCCTGTCAGGTTACAGTCCATGGGGTCGCAAGAGTTGGACATGACTTAGTGATTAAATAAGTTGTTGAGGAAATAAGATTAGAGAATATCTGCAAATGTATTTAATAAATAAAAATATGCTTCAGAATTATGTAATTTTTATATAATTGTGCCTGTGTTTCTTACCACTACATGTCTAATAATCTCTGCTCCCCTCATTCTGATCTCTTACCCATTGCTAATAGAAAAGTGGGGAAATTGGCTAAAATTGCAGCAAATGAGGAAATTTGTTCAAACTGCCCCATAAGCTATTTTGGAAATACCCAGGATTCTCCTAGAAGAATCCAGGTATTGGGATAAAGTTGGACCCATAGAGTCAGGATCCAGGGTTACAGTATTTATTACATCAGTAACCAGCTCTGGGCTCTGAGTAAATAGATTATTCTCCCTGATCTAAACAGTTCTTTCTTGCCAAGCTTGTGAAATAATTTCTTTGTGAACTATACTGTATGGCTGGTCAATGATACCAGTAAAACAGGAAATATGAATTTGATTTATAAATCATGAAAAGGAGGGCTACCTTATTTCAAGGCTTCATCCTGGAAACGTGGACCTTCTCTTTGGTGCTTGCACTAACTGGAAATCACTGACTAATCAGGTCAGTTACCCCACTAGAAATGAGAGAATTGACCTAGAGTTTTTGAGAAACATCTCTCTATCTTATCTCCATGATTCAGTGATGTTTTTGAAAATTGAGGACTCAGCCTCTTGCCTTTCATGAATATGCCTGCTGTTTTGTTGAATCAAAAGAGAAGAACTTAAATGAAGATAAGAAAATAAGTTTGCAATAATACCTTTGTCATCTGCCCTGACTGTTAGTGGCTCAGTTGTGTCCAACTCTTTGTGATCCCATGGACTGTAGCCCACCAGACTCCACTGTCCAGGGGATTCTCCAGGCAAGAATACTGGAGTGGGTCGCCATGCCCTTCTCCAGGAGATCTTCCCGACCCAGGGATCAAATCCAGGTCTACCACATTGAAGGTGGATTCTTTTCCATACGTGCCACCAGGGACTGTGTGTCTATCCTAATTCCACATCTGATCACCTTTCCAAGAGAAGGGAGGCAGCTCTCCACACCCCATTCCTTTTTAAAGAAGCTTTCTTAACAAAGTGCTGGATCAAGAATGAGGCAAAGAAATGGTGCCCCAAAGACAGGAGTATGCTGGGAGTAAACTTGACAGCAGTGTTGACATTTTAAGTCAGTGGATTTTTCTAGTTTCTATTTCCTGTTCTGTTTAGCTAGCCTTCATTTAGTCACAGCTGAGGGAATCCCCAAACTGTTTGCTTTGTCTGAATCAGTCTTCTCGGGCAGAAAGACAGGTAGATCAGTTGATTGCAACACTGGCTCCAATCTCCCCCTTTTCCCTGAACCTACATCACTGGCAATGTGACTTCATGGCTCTTCCATAAAAACTGTGATATTTTCCCTTCCCCTTGAACTGGGGCTCACAGTATGACCTGCATGGACACAGGAATGCAGTGGGAGTGATGGTCGCCAGTTCCCAGCCTGGCCCTTGGGAGGTACTGTGTGCTTTCTTCCCTCCTGCGGTCTTATCCTCCACATGTACACCAGCTAGGCTAGTCTGCTGGAGGAGGAAACTTGGAAAAGAGTCCTATTGTCCCAGCTGAGGTCATCCTAGATCAGCCTTCAGCCAACTGACCTCCCAAATGGGCAAGAAAGCCCAGCTAAGAAACATGAAGCCCTCAGCTCAACTGTAGACTTGTGAGCAATAATATACACTTATTGTTTTAAGTCACTGAGTTTTCTATCTTTGTAATGTTGCAACATAACAATAGATACATATGCTCTAAACTTGGTGAATCTTTAAATGGAATGGTCGTTAAGTAGGAAAATGAATAACGTTCTAATTATGTTAGCAAGAGCACTAGATTAGAACTTACTATATAACCAACAAGGACCTACTACAGAGCACAGGGAACTATGCTCAATATTTTGTAATGGTGACTCCACTGGTAAAGCGTCTGCCTGCAATGCGGGAGACCTGGGTTTGATCCCTGTGTCAGGAAGATCCCCTGGAGAAGGAAATGGCAACCCACCTCAGTACTCTTGCCTGGAAAATTCTATGGACGGAGGAGCCTGGTAGGCTACAGTCCATGGGGTCACAAAGAATCAGATATGACTGACCGACTTTGCTCTCTTTATACAGGCAAAAAACCTAGAAAGCAAAGATGTATATATGTATGTATAATGAATCCGTTTGCAGTACACCTGAAACTAATACAATATTGTAAATCAACTATACTTCAACAAAAATTTAAAAAGAGAACCAGAAACTTGAGTCTTTGGCCCTTTTATGCAGATTCCTTGGGCACATGACCTTGGATGAGGAAAAACTTTCTCTTAATTCTTACTTCCTTTCACTGAGAAAGGAGCTAGTAATTGCTTTCCCAACTTAATAGCTGGGTTGCTTTAAGTATAAAATAAAATAATTTGCTTGCAAATGAAATATGTAATTAAAAGGACGTGTTACAACTCTCAGTAACAACAACAATTAAACAGTGAAGCAAGAATAAGTATAATAGTTAAAATAAAACAGCTGAAACGTGTACTATGATGGGAAATATAAAGCTTTGCACACAGGAAGACTGGAAGGTTTTCCTACATCGTGTCTGTTTTCATATTAGAAAGTTACTTGTCCAGCGTGAGCAAAGGTAGCATAGAACCAGAGGAAGAAAGACACAAAGAGACACAGATGTACAGAACAGAATTTTGGACTCTGTGGGAGAAGGCGAGGGTGGGATGTTTTGAGAGAACAGCATCAAAACATGTATATTATCTAGGGTGAAACAGATCACCAGCCCAGGTTGGATGCATGAGACAAGTGCTCGGGCCTGGTGCATTGGGAAGACCCAGAGGGATCGGGTGGAGAGGGAGGTGGGACAGGGGATCGTGATGGAGAATACATGTAAATCCATGGCTGATTCATGTCAATGTATGACAAAACCCACTACAATATTGTAAAGTAGTTAGCCTCCAACTAATAAAAATAAATGAAAAAACAACAACAAAAAAAGAAAGACACAGAAGATCTAATCAGACTGAGTTCAGATACTTGCAGGACAGTGTTCTAAAGCAGGAAAGCCTGGGCTGTGAATCACTCCTACATGGGTTCAAATTCCAGTCCCTCCCTTTCTGTGCCTTTGTGGCACGATCAGCAAAACTATACTGTTATAGAAAGTCAATCTATATTTAATTTAACTTAATGATAAGAAAAGGAGAAGGAAATGGCAACCCACTCCAGTATTCTTGCCTGGAGAATCACATGGACAGAGGAGCCTGGTGGGCTGCAGTCCATAGGGTCGCACAGAGTCGGACACGACTGAAGTGACTTAGCATGCATGCCTCCATGCATGCATTGGAGAAGGAAATGGCAACCCACTCCAGTATTCTTGCCTGGAGAATCCCAGGGACAGAGGAGCCTAGTAGGCTGCCATCTATGGGGACACAGAGAGTTGGACACGACTGAAGTGACTTAGCAGCAGCAGGAGCAATGATAAGAAAACTGTTATGAATTTCAAGTGTTAACTTACTGTAGCATTTAGTTACTTTTTTGGGGAGACACTGCTAGGAACAGCACAGGCTTTTGTATTTGATAAACCTGGTCAACCCTGAGTTCTAGTTGTGTCCCGTGAGCTTTAAGACTGTAGATCCCATAGGTGGCCCTGCTAAGCTCCACTTTTGAGCCTTATCCCCAGTGTGGTGATTGGAATTTGAACCTTGTAACGTTAAACTAGAACACATGGTCCATGAGAGTTGCACTGTTTTTTTTTCTCTACCTAATCATTGTCATATTCACAGGGTTGCATAATTGAGACATAACAGGTGCTCAGGAAACATTTATAGATATAAGGACTTAGGAAACAATTTGAAATGATCTCAGCAACATAACTAACTCTTTATCTGGTATACAAAAAGAATTTTTCTTACTCATTTCACAATATTATGAGTAAAACACCCAACTGCACCCAACTGGCTGGCTGAGAAACAAGAAAGAAAGAGTTTTCTTTGCATTCTCATTCATATTTCAAGTTTTGCACCACATCAATATATCACCTAGATTTGTAAAGGGTGGTTGTTGTTCAGTCACTAAGTTGTGTCTGACTCTTTGCGACCCCACATACTGCAGTACACCAGGCTTCCCTGTCTTTCACTATCTCTGGGAGTTTGCTCAAACTCACGTCCCTTGAGTCGGTGATGCTTATGTAATCATCTCATTTAAAAAGGCAAAAGGACCTCTTCAGGAAGAACTTAACAGAGTAGAATCTCATCTACTTAAGTCCATGGTACTTAGAATCACTTGTGATGCCCACAATGCTAAGGAAACAGCCTCCCCCATCCCTTTCTCAGCAATTAGCTTTATGTTTTTGTGAGTGGGAGGCCCTAAAAAGATCTCAGAACATTTAAAGCTCAATAGAGATGGTGAGTGTCCAATCTTCTTTGTGAGTAACAGGCAGAGGCTAAACTCCTATCCCCAAGTTTCTGGGGAGAGAACAACTTGAAGGTGAAATCTCCATCAGAGTCAAGCCAGGGCTTAGGAAGTAAGGGCATGAGTCTTGGTCATGTACAGCCTAGGGAACCCTGAGATGCAAACAACTGCAAGAGTGAGTCATGCTGGGCAGGGCTATCTGGAGACATTCCAACTAAAGCAAAGCATCACAAGCACAAGAGTAGGGAAAGGCAGAGAGAGGAACTCGATCCCCATGCTCCTATTTCTTGTTACTCACCTATTGAAAAAGGCATAAAGGATTCCCTTTTCTTAAACTGTCCATTCTCCAGAAAATGCTCTGGATTGAAGGTGTCAGGGGTGGCCCACTCTGCGGGGTCTTTGTGCAGTGCAGTCAGGTTAGTCATGACCATGGTGCCCTGGAGAAGACAGAAGTGACTCATGCAAGACATCATTCAACACATGTGTGCAGAGGGGCGGCAGTCCCCCGGGCTCTCACGGCCTGGGGTCCAGGGCTGACAGCATCCTGAACTCCCTCAGCCTCCCCAGCTCACCACCTTCTGAGGCCAACCATGCTCTCTGCCACGGGACAGCTTACACTGGTGGACTGAAACTGTCTGCTGGGAACTTTATCAGGGAAGTGTGACTACTCGAGTGCAGAATGGATCTCTTCAGGCACTTGTCAGTGTAGAACTTGGGAGGGAAGGTGTATGCATCAGTAAGAGAATAATGTGACAGTGGGCAGGCAGTTCTGGACCAAAATCAACCCAGTTGCTCAGTGACATGGCAGCTTCTCCAACATGAAAAGTGTATCATTCATCTAAGATTCTCCAACTCCCTTCCCTTCATTATCCAGCACATTCCACAGAAGATTTAATGATAGAATCAGGTCACCCAGTGGAAGGAACCACTGTCCTTCCCGGTACACAGCAAGAAACCCAGGAGTCCTCCTTAGTGTCTCCCTTTCCCTCATTCTGTTTGCATCCCATCCTTCAACCAGGCTGGTCAATTTTCCTTGAAATTCCTCTTGATTCTATCACCTCCATGTTATGTCCTCCACTTCCTGGTCCAAGGTACCACCTTGGTTGTCCACACTCCTACAGTAGGCCTAACTACAACTCTATATCCTCTCCCCCCTTCAAAGTGCTTTACACACAGAAGGCAGAGTTAGCTTTGGACATGATTTGGTTATGTCACTGCTATCCACCCACTACATCTGGCACTTGATGGATACACTCCAATATTTCCCAGCACTCCTATATTAAGGACACATCACCTGCCTTCTATCTGAGTCACGGTCCTTTTGCTTGCACTCCCACTATATCAAGCCTCTTTCAGTTTCTCGGTCATACCACTTGTTCCCATACCTTTCTGCATGGTGGCCTCTGGGATCCTCACTAGACCTGCTGGTGCCAGGGTATTTGTCCCAGCCATGAGCCCTAGTTGCCCCTTGCCTCTGCAGGAGACCTTCCAATATTAGTAGGTAGGTCTGATCCAGTCTCTTATGAAGTCACTGCTATTTTTCCCTGGGTGCTAGTGTGCATATGACCCAAGAGTGGAGTTGATGTTCCTCCAGCGCTGTGGAAATCCTCCAATCAAAAGCTGCTGGCATTCAAAGCCAGATTCCTGGGGGCTCCTCCTCCTGTTGCCAGACTCCCAGGCTGGGAAGACTGCTTGGAGCTCAGGATTTTCACTCTTGTGGGCAGAATTTCTATACTGTAATTGTTTTCCAGTTGCAAGTTCCCCACCCAGGGATTTGTTCTAGTCCTCACAGAATACTACATCAGAAAAAAAAATCTTGCAGAACCAGTCTGTTGAGCTCGGATGGTTCTCTGGAGCTAATTGAATTGCTATGAATATGTGAAGATCACCTGTAATATCATTTAGACCTCAGACTTCACCCATAAAATGGTCAATCAGCAAGAAACTAGTAAATGCAATCGCTGCAGGAATCACTGCTTCTCCTAGGGCTGCAGGGACCATGACCAAGGTGAGCCCAAAGGGGCTCTTTTCTTCCAGTTTTGCCTTGAGATCAACACCAGGTTCAATACACAGAAGGACTCAGATTGGAATGGATCCACAGAAATAGACCAAGGTGGCGAGAAAGCAAGGTACTGTATATCTACACTGTCCAGGTAAGACACTATCCGGCAGAGGACAGCTGTTTGCTGAGATCCTAGGAGTGATGGGCAGAGAGAGAGCAGGACTGCCTTTGTGAGGAAAGGGAATTTAACAGGGCCCTGCTGAGAACAGCTGCAGGAAGACTCTTGGAAACAAGTCAAATGAAGCAACTCCGGTGCGAGAACATGGTGTAGTACAAAAAAGATGAACCTGGGCATCAGAACACTTCTAGTTCTTTAACCCAACTCTTGTTGGGATCTTTGTAGCCAAGGGATCTTATACAAGATCAAACAGCTCTGAGCCTTGAAGTAAATTTGTAAAATGAGAATGATTGAGAATTAAGACATTTTGAAAGAATCTGTATAGTTCATAGTACATAACCGCTCCTTAAAAAGCATTCATTAGTTCTCTCCTTTTGTGATATTTAATGTGCACAGACTTGTGCACTACCTCTTGTGAGGTAGTCCCATCAAGGGACTGTAAGTCAAGGCAATACCTGTGGGGATATTACCTTAGAAACATCTGTTTAATGTGATGGCCCAGGAGGTCTCAACTCTCCCTCATATTTTAACATTCTATAGCCCCAGGATTGTGAAGCAGAATTTTCCAAAAATAAATCTGGCAAGTCACTATCCTATCAGAAGCCCTCCCATGACAAAGAAAAGGACTTCATGGCAAAGGCTGACGGAGAATTGCTGCCTGCACATCACTTAGTAAAAAAATAAGAAATCTCACAGCAGAGAAAATTCAGCCTTTGCCTGAACGTGCTTGACGTAGGAATTTCTGTTCTCCTTCAGAACACCAATTACCATTGATTTGATAATGTTCTGAAGACCCCACATGAAGAAAAATATCCAGTATTAGGTCAGTAATTATATCTCTCTCTCCCCATTGAAGTGTTTCGCTAAGACAAGAAAACACGTCACTTGTCCAGGTGACAATCCCACCATTTAAAATATGAGCTTGGGGACCTGAGGCTACGAGTGGGGCCTTATTACCTTGGGCAGGTGGTATCCGGCCAGGGTGGTGTCCACTGCCACCTCCCGGGGCACGTTCAGAGGGATGATGTTCCCCATTCGCAGCACCTCGTGGATGACAGCGTTGGTGTAGGGCATGGACTCTCGCGCGGCTGTGCTTGGCTGTTGCGATTGGCCGAGCACCCTGTCAATCTCAGCTTGGACTTTTTCTGAAAAAAGCAGAGGTGGTTCTAGTATTCTGTTTTTCCATAACTCTCCTTGAGTCTGGTTGAGTTAAGGAATGAAATAACCAGCATCAAAATGACTATCTTAGGCTCTCCAGACTAGCTTCTCAGGGAGGTGTGAGAGTGGGAAGTGGGCCCTGGTGTGAGACAAATTAGGTGGAAAACTCTTGCTCAACAACATTCCTGCTGCGAGTTCCTAAAGCTGTGTGAGCCTCAGGTTCCTCTTATTAGTGAGGGTGAACCAACTTTCCCTTTAGGAATACTGAGACATAGATGAACTAATTTATGGAAGCATACTGACCTGGCCGAGGCCCATCCACTAATGAGCTCACCTTGGATTTCGGGGTTCAGGGCCATGTAGAGCAGCCCCCAGCGCAGGGTGGTTGAAGTTGTCTCTGTTCCAGCAAAGAAGAGGTCCAGGGTGTTGTAGATGAGGTTTTCTTCACAGAAACTTGAAGCAGCATCGCCCTTATGCTAGAAAATACAGCGATTATTGGTTTATCCAGATGGTTCTTAGTTGCCACAACATAGGAGGACTTCACCCTAGAGAGAACATGGAGAGGAGAGATTCCCCTAAGAGAAATGACTTTTCCTTTGACCATCTCAGCAGGCAGAGGCTTATTATTGCAGTATCATTAGCATCTTCCTGCCCCAAGTGTTGGAATCTCTTGTCACCTTGGATGGGTGAAATTTGAGACATCCTCTTTACTTCCACATTTTGGGAGAATCTATTATTATATTGGAAATAGAATAATATTTGCATTCCAATATTAGCCACACCTCTCACTATATGTACAACTTGACCAAGTTACTAAACCTCTCAAACACTCTGTGTTCAATATTCACTCCTCAATTGGCATTATGAACTATGTGAGATGGAAAGGTCATATAAGAAATCCTCAACAAATGTTTGTACTGATACCATAAAGAATAAAATGAATTTCTCTAAAGTACAATTCTCACCATTCCCCATTAACATCCTCCTTAGGTTAAACTTCTCTGATTCCAACAATCATTCCTCATGGCACTCCAGCATCTTCACCACTTTGCTATAGGAGCTTCAATGTGTCAGTGTTCCTCTGTGTGCCTGCACACCTTATAACAAATGAAGTCTCCTCCTCTCAGGAGGAATCAATACTTCTGTTAATGGTATAACAGTAAGGTGAAATAAGAGAGGAGACAGAAAAAAAAAAAATTCACCATTCTTTCAACTCTGTGAGATGGAAAGGTCATATAAGAAATCCTCAACAAGTTGAAAAGTTGAAAATGAGTCAAAAATAATGACACTGATGCAATGATGAGTATTAACCTCAGGGCTTAATATGTTAAAGGACCTATATTCAATTTGGCCTTTTCCCTGCATCTCACAAACAACATTTGAAAGTGCATGAAATAGGGAGGAGGGAGGAAGGCAAAAGTCCTCCACTTGAGACTAACCTTTGGCATCTGACTCAGCTTCACTTATACTCTGCGCTGGGGAACTGGGGAAGGGGTAGGGGACTGGACATTGGTACAAGTAATAATGAAACAATGCTTCTTTTCCCTATTGTGTACAGGTCTTTCAGATATGGGTAGAGGATAGAAATAGACTATCAAAAGGCAGTATATGTGGGCTTTCCAAAGACCTCAAGCTGAATACTCTTAAACCAATATCTTTGTTTCAAATGTATCATCAATTCTGAGCCAATGATATTTCTATACTCTGAAATAGTGTCTCTATTTTTCCAACCTTGTGCTAGGCTGAATAATGACCCACAAAAATGTCCATGTCCTAATCTCTGGAACGGGTAAATGTTTTTTGACAGATGGAACTTCGTAGATATCATGAAATTAAGGATCTTGATATGGATTATCCTAGCGTGCCCATTGTAATCAGAAGAGGAGACAAGGAGCAAATTAAGAGAGGACGTGAGGACAGTGGAAAAGAAGACATTACATCAATGGCTTTGAAGACTGAGGAAAGGGGCATGAGTTCAGGGGTACAGGCAGCCTCTAGATGCTGGAAAAGCCCATCAGTGGATTCTGCCCTAGAGCCTCAAAAGAGCCAGCCTGCCCCAACCTTGACTTGATAAATGTTGGTGTTTTAAGCCACCAAGTTTGTGGTGATCTCTGACAGCAGCAATAAGATATCAGAATCACCTCATTTGCTCTTTAAGAACACTACTCAGGAAAACACTTAGGTTCCTTCACCTTTTCTATTTCCTGGAGATAAGCATCAATGAAGTCTCTTGCTTCAGCAGGATTCCGGTCTCTCTTGTGGTTTTCAATCATTTTGGCAACAAACATTTTCAGTTTCTCCAAATTACTAAAGAGGGTTTGGTGCGGACCCGGAAGGAAATTCATTATCCTTGGAAAGACATTGTAGAGCTGATGGAGAAAACAAGAGAGTCATGGAGACAAGGAGGTACCCGTTTTCCACTTTTGAAGACAAGGAAACCATTGTATCTCTATATGTATTTTCTTTGCTTACATTAACCCTTGGAGTCACCCTTGACTCATCTTCTCTGTCACACCCCTCTTCTTTCCCCTCTGGCAAAGCATTTCAACACTCCATCCAAAATAGAACCATTTTCAGACCACTTCTCAGTAGTCCGTCTGTTTGTCATTCTAGGACAAAGCCCCAGCATTTCTTACCTAGATGCTTTAAGGCCTCCCAGCAATTTCCCTGATTCTCTCCTCAACCCCTTTCCCAGTCTATTTTCCACTGAGCCACCAGAGAGATCATTTAACAGTTTAATCAGATCATCCCACTATTTATCTTTCAATCCTGCAAAGATTTTCCATGACATTTAGACAAATTCTACATCACTCTCCTGGCCTGGAGCTCTACAGGAGCTGGCCTCTTCCACGCCTGTCCCCTCTTCTGCTATCACTCACTGCCATCTTACTCTTAGTCCAGCTCCATTGGTCTCTGTGACAACATCAAGAATGACAATGTTTAGTCTTTTCCATTCACTATTCCTTCAATGAAGATTGGTCTTCCTCTGGAATTTGTATAATCCTAGCCTTTTATTTCATTCAGGTTGGCTCTTGCTTGGAGATATCTTACCTGATAATCCTATAATGCAGTACTTCTGGAACCTCTTCCCATTCCCTTATTTTATATTTTTTCATTACATTTTCCTCTAATATGTGTGTATGTATCTTTGTGTATGAAACATCTCTTTCTAGCTAGCTAGTTAGTTATGTTAAACATAGATATGTGTTTATCTATCTTACCATTATGATGTATTCTTCATGTGGATAAGACATTTTTAATAAAATTAAGTGTATTTTGGATATATTTTCCCTAAAAATATCTGGTAGAAAACAGATAGCCCAACATAATGGAAAATTGCCTAGACTTAAAATGAAACATACATGCCTTTGAATATTAGCTCTACTGCTTTCTAGCTATAAGGCTTTGGGAGTAATAATAATGGTAATAATGACAATAATGAAGATGATGATGTAATTTGTCCGGGCTTAGTATAATCTGCTGCCACTGGGGCACCAGGGTTATTTTCGTCACTCAATCACATGAGATCTATTCCACACTTAACACACAGCCAGTGGATCACTATGTGAATATGCTTAAGCATTCCCATATCTACTTGCATACTTTAGGATGCTCCATTTCATCTTTAAAGGATTGTTGTAAAAATTGACTGAAATAAAGTATATTCAATTGTCAGTCATACCGCCTGATCTATTTTGGGTCTCTCTCTGAAAAATGCATATTACCCCCTGCCTCACTGCCTCATCCAACCTTCTTCAAATTCCTTCTCAGGAATTTCTTTTCCCTGGGAATAGTCAACACATGCTCACTGTGGTCCCAGACTTCCTAAGTTCTGTCTTAATAGTAAGGAATAAAATGGAATTACTGAATGGAGGGGTTACCATGATTAGAAGTGACAATAAGAAATGTTGTTCAAAAATAATACTGATAATAATCATAGTAGCTTACACTCATTATGTCCATTTTCTGTGCCAGGATTCAAGCTAACTGCTTTATTAGGTTAGGTGAGATGGGTTCAAAAATCTCCAGGCAATGTTACTTGTTAAAAATGATTTCAAGTAAATCCTCCTTTACATACACAAGGGTTTACCCCAACACTTAGGGCTGATTTTCCCCTAACAGTGCCTTCCAAATAAACAAGAGGGGCTGAGAGACCAAGCAGATGAGCAGAGCTTTTGACAGACTTAAAACCCTAGCAGGACAAAAGGAGACAGCAGGGACTACCAAGGACAGGGTGAGGGTTGAATACCTTAAATCAATATCCTAGAAATTTAGAAAACTGGTAGTAACAAGTGTGGATGGGCATGAAAATAGACCAACAGTTGGAAACCATTAAGGATATTTACATACAGGTGCATATGCAAGAGAAATGAGTGGATGTGTCCACATGAACAATAAAACAGGAATGTTCATGGCAGTTTTATTCATAACATCCTCAAATTAGAAATCCCTCATATGTTCAATAAATCTGCAAGCATTATTCAAGAGAATAACAATCAGTGGCACCTGCATGCAGAGGAAAACTACACAGAGTAAATTAGAAGACCCAATAAATAAATTTCAAAACAATGAGCTGAGTTAGAGCCAGGCACAGAAGCATACATCTGAGGATCACAGAGGTGTGGGACTAGGGAGGGACATGGACAGAAGGGACTCAATAGTGATGGCAGTATTCTGTTTTTTAAGGAAAAGAATGTAGTGTATACCTGTAAGTCATGTAAAGTACTATACTTTACACAAATGTTAGTAATGTTATTTATCAATAGTAAATATTTGACAATATTATAAAAATCATTAAAGTCAACAGATTGATTTCAAACAAGTTTGTGCCGAAGTCAATTTCAAAAGGTTATCTTTTAGCTACAAAGGAAAGGAAGACCCCATCTAATCTGTGACGGACATCAGCCTAATGTCTTTATGAAAGATAGGAGGTGACAACTGCCTCACCTGGCAGCACACTGATGTCTGCAGATTTAAGATCTCATCCAGCAGCCTCAGCAGCTCCTGGAACTGATCATCCTGGTAATCAAATCGCTCCCCGAAGGTGATGGAGCAAATAATATTGGAAACGGCATTGTTGATTGTGAAGTGAGGGTCAAAAGGCTGTCCTGGAGGAAGAAGAAGAGATGGAGCCTTCAGATAGGATTGTTTCTATTTTACAGAGATTCCACTCTGTGTGACATATGACACACCGACTACAGAACCACCTCTGAGACTGTGACCCCAGGGTCTGACACTGGGCAAGTACTTAGTCAATGCATGGGAAGTCAAACTGATGACCAGGACTTAAAACCAATATGTTTACTACCCATCTTTTTCTTAATTCATGAGCCCCATGAGGAGGACAGGTCATGGATAGCTGTTCCCTGTTATCCCCTCAGCACCCTACACAATTCTGGGCTCAGGAAAGGCAGGTAGGCACTGATGAACATCTGGTTAATGGATATATGAGCCACGGTCCCTGCACCTGTCCTATGACATGCTCACCATTCTCCTCTCTTATCGTCTGGATGAGGTAGGAGGCCTCCTCCTGAATGCGTTCCTCTAAGCTCTTCTTTCCTAAACCAAAGTTCCTAAGAGTTGTCAGGGCAAATCTTCTTTGTTCCTTCCATATGTGGCCACTGGACATGATCAAGCCTGGGAAAAGAAAGCCAACATTATGCAAAAAAGCCAACAAGACCTGTGATGTATCAGAAGGAAGAAAAAGGGCTTTAAGGTACTTGAAACTATTCAGAGAAACAGTCCCTAAGCAAGGCTTGAATTTACTGATTGCTTGCAATTCTGTGCACATTAGCATTTTTAATGCATTCTGGGATTTAGAACTCACAGAAACTCTGATGAAATTATTAATGTTAAACCAGCCCCCCAGTTTTTTGATGAGAAGAATGAGGCACAGGAGATGAAAGTACAATCTGCAAAGTTACAGAGTTGGAGCTGCAGAACAGGCATTCATTTTCAAGTCAGCCTGACTCCAATGCCCATGCTTTTATTACTGCTCACATACTATATTTAAGTATATGCTACATCCTAAGCATGCACTAATGGACTAGACAAAATAAAAACTCATAAGGAGAAAGTGTTTAAATATCTTTACAAGATAGATGAATCACCCAAGAAAACAAAGAATTTGAATGGTGTGCAGAAAGAAAATCACAGGCAAAAGATAAAAAATCCATCATGAGGGGTGCAGAGAACTTCATTTATTTTATAACACAGGGGAGACCACCACCCTCTCAATTCTTCATTCCAGTACACTCTTCCACTCCTTCTAATATCTCCCTTTCACTTCCACCACCTTAGTGAAGTGGCCCTCCCTGCTGTTCAGTCCAGGATCCTTTTCAGCCTCATGTTGATGTGTCAACAGCAGGAGATGCTTTTTTCTTGAAACAGTCTTTTCCAGCAGTGCTCAGGACACCATGCTCTCCAGACTTTTCTGCTAATTCTCTGACTTCACAGAAATCATCATACCTTCAGTTAACTTATCTCCTATCAAATTTTGAAATGATGGACCTTTTCAAGCTTGGGTCAAAGCCTCTTCTCTGTTACACTTATCCTCCATTTCTGCAAAATCTCATCAACTCCAAATATTTCAAATGACAACTACTAATGTGACCATCTATATCTGTGCCTCAGCTCCAGACACATAACCAATTGTCTACTTCACTCTCTTGGCTTTATACTCAGCACATTCATGATTTTATTCATGATTTGCTCCTTACAAATCCCTACCCAGGCCAGCCAACACCTTGTCCTTCTCCATATCCTCCTTCTTTCCTTTACGTACTCACTTGGGTGTCTGCCTCATCCTCCCTCTGTCTAGGTCATCACGTCCTATTGGATATGCCTCCTGAATAGCTTAAATCCATGTATTTTCACAATCAGTTTCCTGGTCTAACCTACTGAATTGCTATTTCTTGACACCTCCCTAGTCCAGGCGACCACCTTCTCTCACCTGAAAGGCTACAATAGTCTCTTACTCCCTTTATTCCATTCTTTACATTACAGTAGAGAAGCCTTTAAAATGTAGCATGTAAATACAATGATTTCTTTTTCTACTTCAACCATTGTTACTAGGTTGCTAGGTTAAAAGCAACTATTGTTACTAGGATAAAAGCAACATCCTTAAACATGAACTCTTTCTGGCCAAACTTAGCATCTTCATCTTCATTTAATTATCTCCATTTAATCTCTGTTCTTCTCACACTGGACACCTTTCAATTCCTCAGTTCACTGTCCTCCTTTCCACCTAAGAAACTTTTCATATTCTATTCCCTCTGGCGGATTGCTTCTTCACTTTATTACTTGTCATTTACTTACAATAGCTTTTCCTGAGTCTTAGGACCAGACTCAATACCCGTATTAAGGGAATCTGCTCTTAACTTCATAACACTGAGGCATTAAATTATAGCTTACTTCATACTGTTTTTCTTAAGAGCATGTAGATTACAGAAAAATAAAAAATCTTTTCTGTTCTACTCACTACTCTGTCACTGGTGCCTAGTCTCGCTACGTTCACATGGCATGGTAAATGAATGTAAAATAATGGGTAAACGATTTCAAAGCAGAATTGAGAAATACCTGAAAAAAATGGTGTCTTTTTAGAAGTATAGATTTAAGTTATTCATTTAGATTTTTGAAAATGTAAGTTTATTTAGTGACCATTCTAAGTATTCATGCCAAACTCTTTTAACATAGATAGAAGGCTTGAGATACCTTTGGGGCACAGCCTTAATAATAGAGCATAAGGAACTGGAGGCAAGAAGGGAATCACTTAATCAACAGGAACAAGCTGATCCACATCCATTTTCTAGATGAAGAGATCTGAGTGGGAAAGCAGAAAGAGAACCTGAGGATGCATTGCCTTTTCTCTGCTTAAACAACACATCACATCACTGAGTGATGAGGATACTTATGTATCAAAGCATCCAGAGTGAGTTCATGCAAGTGATGGCACTTAGGTTCCTTATGAGGAGCCTGGTCCCTGGGGTTGTTGGAGATACTTTCACAGACAGCAAGAATATCAAACATATGCTTACCAATGTAAGAGCTTACCTTTATTGTTTATGACATGCTCTTGCAGAGGCATTACAGGGCGGTTGGAAAAGTTTTGGCCTTGGTTGACAAGTGCTTCTTTAATTAAGGGTAATCCAGTTACAAGAACAGAAGGAAATGTACCAAAATCCAAGCTAAAAACATTGCCATATTTCTTCACAAACTGAAAAATAGTAGAAGAGTCACAGTTATACATGCACATGTCTGTGTGTCCTGGAATGGAGGGTATGTAGAGCTGTGGGAGACTATATTGAGGGGAATCTCTCTCTCTCTCTCTCTCTCTCTCTGTGTGTACCTGGGGCTGTTGGAAATATTTCTGCCTGTTTTCATTTCAATCCACTACAGGACACAGACATTCATTATAAATACTCATCCATATGTTCATCATACTTGGATTGAGTGAGCATATGTATCCTGAGAGTAAGGCATAAAAATACAATAAAATAAGCAAAGTCTCTAACCTCAAGCATTTTTGAGTCTAGTGAAGGGAGAGAATTCAGCCCATGTGACTCACCAGAGAAGGCAGAGATGTGTTTAGTGAATGTCTGGGGTAAAAAGCATGGACTTCATAGTAAATCATATCTGTTTAACCACAAGATAGTGTCCCCTACATCAAGTTCTATGTGGCAAAAAATTCATTACAGGGCTAGGACCAGTCATAGACAAGAGCTCACTAGCTGGAGCCATGTAAACTCTATGGTTGGCTAGCTGTGAGATCGGGAAAGTTGTTTCATTTTCTTGGATCCTTGCTCCCCAGCTCTAAGAGGGAGAAAATTATTTTTCGCTTCCAGTTCATGGAGGGGTAATTCCCTGGCTGTCCAGTGGTCAGGACTTGGACTTTCAGTGCCATGGACACAGGTTTAATCCTGGATGGGGAGCTAAAATCTCACAAGCAGGGCAGTGTGCTCTCTACACCCCCTGAAAAAGGGGGAAAAGTTTCTGTGAGGAAGAGTGAGAACAACAATGGGAAAGGCAGTTTGTTTTCTGATACTGGCAGACAGCCACTCTAGACTCTGGGGAATGAATGGGCTCCGTGAGCAAAGCAGCACAGGTGCAGGTGCTCACGGGGGCGGACAGGAGAGAGCAAAGGGCTGATGGGCAGGAGGAAGGCGCTGGGGGCCACAGACAACCACACCCACCGGGAGCCACGATAACCACCTTCCACCTTTTGTCTCATTTCCCTCACACCACCCTATGGCAGTGTGTATTCCCTACTAGGGAAGCTAGACCAAGTTTATCTTTTTCTGACTGTACCACACAGCTGCGGGCGCTTAGTTCCCTGAATAGGGATTGAACTCATGCCTCCTGCAATGGAAGCGCATTTTCTTAACCACTCGTCCATCCACCCTATGGCAGTAATGATATTATTCATGTTTTGGTAAGGAAAATGAGTCATGGAGAAGTAACTTAGCCAAGGTGACAGAGATATATGGGCCTGGAGGTATTTGTGAGATTTAAGGACAAAGACATAAAGCTGAAATAGCACTGGGAACTTAGAGTTTACTGGATGTGACAGCGATAAACTGAGGATGAGAGCAATGGGGCAGCGAGAGGAGAGAAAGAGTGCGAGTGGAAGGAAGAGTGTCTGGGTGTGTCACACACACATAAGGGTCCTGGGGCTAGGATAGGTTCCTGGAAAGAACCACTCACTTGTGTAGGGAGATGGGATACAAGGCCGGAAACGTACTATGAGCTAGACCAAGAATGTCTTAATGTCAAGTGAAACACTTTGTATCTTGTTTTGTTTGCAGTTAAAAATTGAATAGGAGAGGTAAGGTGAGTGCTTAGTACTTGGATTTTGAAGGCATACAAATCCCTTTGTATCCAGCTGCCACTGGATATTTTCTATGTGATACTTGGTCAAGTTATTTAACTTCTCTCTGTCTCAGTCTCCAAATATATAAAATGAGGGCTCTTACAAATTCTCATCTTTAGGATTCTGGGGTTAGCAATCATAATACTAAGGTTAATAATAAAATTATATATTTTTATTGATGTGTTTGGGAGTGTATTTTAGCAAAAGATTTCTTGTAAGATATTGACAAATAAATGGAGGGGAAGTGACCAGAGAGTGTATGAAGGGAGCCCATGCAGCAATCACGCCAGAGAAGTGATGCCTCATTTGCAATCAAAAACTTTTTTTTTTCTTGAATTTGTTACTATAAATGTTTGAAGAGAGGGGGAGGGAGTTAGATATATAAACTGAGCATCAACTGTATGCTAGGCACCCTGGCAGTAAGCTGATAATCCTAACTAATTTGGTTCTTATAACAACTCTATAATGTATGCCCAGTTTTCAGAAAAAGAGGCACAGAGATATAGTGCATAGCTGATGGGCATAAAGTAGGACTGTTTCTAATTTGCTCTGTATGTCTCATCCTTAAAGAAAGCATGGGCACATTCTCTCTCTCTTCTGCTGAGTGATGGAACTCCCTAATGATTAACTGGTCACATTATCCTCACTTAATTTCACGTGAATCCAATGGGACGTGAGTAGTGTTGACGTGTGCATCTTCTGGGTCGTGTTCTTAAAAGAAAGTTGCTTCTCACCACCTCTCACTTTCCCCTTTTCATGGCACAGAACTTACACATGACACTGTTGCAGGACCAGAGCAACAAGACAGAAGCACTGTAGTTTTAGATGATCTTGTGAAGCAAAGCAGTCTTCCTACCCTGGTCTTCCTGCCTACATCTCAACTTACTTGTGAGAGACAAATAAATTTCAATCTTTTTTACATCACTGTATTTTGGAATCTTTTTGTTACAAGCAACTCTATATAAACCCTCACAGTGCATTTAACCACCTTATCTACCATTTTCCCTTCTTAGTCCAATAAGAAATCTTTCTTATTCACATAAATGTTCTATAATAAGCCAGACAGATATGGTAGAGAATGTTGAGAAAATGGGGGGGAAATCATGATAAACAAATCAGCCCATTTCTTCACTGCCTTCTTATTTTGTTTTAGCTCACGTCGCTTCTCCAGTTTAAAATCTCCTGTCCACTTTACTCCACAGAGCCACTTGCCTCTGTTCAAGTCCAGCCAAATTTATTTCAACATTCTATGGAGGGTATCCCCACAGATTCCCATTCACAATGAACCCACCTAATGACATCTCATTTGGTTACCAAAAATTTATACCACACATTTCACCATATACTCTTCTTGTATTACACCTGTCATATGATAAGCACTTCCTAAATGCCTGTTGGATAAGTGCAACCCTGAACAAATCAATTATCTGCTAACTATATCAAGAAAAGTCAAGTAGCATAAGTAGAGACCAGATTAAGATTCAAGTCCTTCTTTGGCCATTTTCAGTGTTGAGTAACCTAGGCAAATCACTTAGCTTTCAGTTTCCTTAGCCTTAAAATGGAGAAACAACCTCAGATGATACAATAAGCTGAGCATGCATAGCACGTAAACTTTAGAGCAAAGACTTAAAGCACCAAACAAAGAAATGTACTAAAAACACTACAGTTAAATTAGAAAGGAATTCTTAAAAATGTTCAAGTGACCCACAGGAAGACCAGAGAGGAGAAACAGAGGAACAAAAAAACAGAGTGAAAAATAGAAAGTGAACAGTAAAATGGCATGGTTTAGTGTTCACACATCAAAGTGAAAGTCTCTCAATCCTGTCCAACTCTTTGTGACTCCATGGACTATACAGTCCATGGAATTCTCCAGGCCAGAATACCGGAGTGGGTAGCCTTTCCCTTCTCCAGGGGATCTTCCTGATCCAGGCATCGAACCAGGGTCTCCAGCATTGCAAGAGAGCTGAGCTACCAGGGAATTCCTCAGACATCAAAAGTTACACTAAATACAAATGATCTAGATTCACCAATTAAAAGAGATATTAGCACAATGAAAAAATGACCCACCTATATGTTCTATATAAAAGCTCATTTCAAGTATAATCATATAAGTAGGTTAAAAGTGAACGAATGGAGAAGCATATAGTATGCAAATCCTAATTAAAAGAGAGCTGGTGTGGCTCTTTTATATCAGATAACATTCAGGCAAAGAAAATCATCAGGGATAAAGAAGAACACGTAATAACTAAACAGCCAATTCACCAAGATAACGTAACAATTTTAATGTGCGTGAGCCAAATAAAAAGAGCTGCCAAATAAAAACTATCAGAACTGATTTGACACATAATTAAACTTCTAATTACAGTTGGAAACTTTAACATGCCTCTCCTAATAATTGACAGAATTAGCAGATAAAAAGTCAACAAAGGTATAGAAGCACTAAACAATACACTCACCTCTTCAAGTCTATCTGATATATAGTACAGAATGCTCCAACAACAACAGCAGAAGACATTATTTCAAGTATGCATGGACTCCATTTTAGGTCATAAAACCAATCTTTATATATCTGTTCAAAGTTGAAATACAGTATATATCCTCTGACCCCAATGAATGCCAACTGTAAATCATTAAC